>NC_062283.1:59739171-60364171 GCF_902655055.1 Lutra lutra
CTTGGGGACTGGTGGGGACTGGAGACAGGAGAGAACACAGCGTAACTTTGTCAGATTCATGCCCCTCAGACTGGTTCTGTGACTTCCCCCGCAAGGCAGATAGGGTCTAGGAGGGACACAAACACAAAACCAGAACCATCCAAAAAGGAACAGGGAGCCACACAAAGGCCTTCACACAGCTACCAGGAAAACACTCTCCAGTAGCCCCTTCCAACAACCCCGACACAGTTCAACTCCCTGCTAAAGTTGGGGAAATAATAATTTGTAAAAACGTAACTACTATATCTTTTTATTATTTACCCTTACGAAGGCACTAGGAAGAAAAGCAAGAAAAGGATCAGAGAAACTTCCCCATTCTACAGATGAAGAAACCAAGGGGAGACATAGAGATTTTTCTAATGTTCATCAATCTATTAAGTGGCAGAACCAAGTCTCAAGCCAGTCAATGTCCTCTCTTGTGTGAAGAGGGGGCAGAGGGACTCTGGGAGAGGAGCAGTGAGGTAAAATGTGTGACAAAGTCCTGTCCCTGAGGCCCAAATGTCAGCTCAGCCTCTCTCAAAATTCCGTTGGGGATGGAGTAATTTGTTCAACAGTTTTGGGAAAGCAGGAAGGGGTAACCACGTGATGTAGACGATAAAGAGAAGGAAAAACCTGCTAATTCAGTGCTGAGCAGGTGAGCCACTTCTGATCACTATCTTACTGGTGATTTTATTGGTGCTACCAATTGAAACAGTCCCAGTATGTATTGATCAATTTTACTGTCTCCCATGAGCTGAATGCCATCTGCTCTGCTCTGTGGAAACTTTATGAGCAGCTGCTTGTCAAACAGTCACTGCTTTGGACCCAGTTCAAGAGCTCACTGGCTGGAAAGGAAACCGGAGTTTTAAAATGGAGTCTCTTATGTCCCCAAACTTCACACATCCCACAGATACGTCCTGCCACACTGGCATCTTGTGAGGTTTAATAAGCGAATATGTGGAAAAACTAGGCGTCCCCTAGAACCTGGTAAGATCTCAGAGGTATCAGTAATCCTTAGCACTGGGTGTTACAGAATCACTGGGCCCCTGACTGAGCCGTGACAGAGAAGCGGGAAGGCACTTCCCAGAAATGAGACAACACAGCAAAAAGTGGCAGCGTGATGAGCAGCTGTTCTCCATCAGTAAACAGAGACATATAGGAATAGTTATATAGGGGCCGAATTCTGTCCCCCTCTCCCCTTTCTGGGGACATTTAGCAATGTCTGGAGACATTTTTGGTTCTCACCAAGAGGGGTGGATGGTGATGGCATCTAGTGAGCAGGGGCTGGGGAAGAGGCTTAGCGGGCTACAACGCACAGACAGGCAGCCCCGTGACAAAAAATGGGCAGGTCTCCAAAGTCTGTAGCGCTGAGGCTGAGAGATCCTGGTGCAAAGCATGGGGTTTCTGTAGCCAGAATGCCTGGATTTTGTTGGGGGAGGAAATCCCCTCTGTTGTCAGGTTTGATGATGAGCCCACCAGTTAAAGCGAAAACAGGCGATTCTAACAGGAGAAAAGGACATATTTGTGTGCACACGGGGGTCTACAGATGTCGTCACTGGCTCATTGGATGACCGAAATGAAAGGCTTATACAGCTAACTTAGTGGAGGCAGAGAGAGGGGAGAAAGGCTTCCATGGGAAGAGCAAATAGGTTTCTTTAGGAAAGATAAGCGGGTTTTAGAAGAAGAGGAGATGAAGTTTGGGACAGTGAGTGGTCTTTCCGTCTTCTCAGAACCCTACGACTCCCCCAGAGAGGGGATTTATGGCAGGTGTACTCTTGGTCCCTCTCTCAGGAGTAGAAGTTGTCCCTCAGGTGGAGCTGAAGGCCGTCCTCATTTCTCAGTTTCTGCTTCGGGTCGGATAAGAGAAACTCCGCGAAGGCTTCTTTCTACATCTATTGAATTTTAAGTGTCTTCAGCTTAAAATCATCTGTCCCAACTCTGCGGTTCCAAGTTTCCCTCCACAGTATTAATTCTGGCTCTGTCACTCACTAGCCGGTTGACTTCGGGCAAGTCACTGAACCTTTCTGTGCCTCATTTACCTCATTTGTAAGGGAGCACTTCAAAAACTGAGTTAACACTGATAAAGAGTTAGAATATAGTAAGTAGTACTATGCTATACTTACATAAATTCCAATGTCTAAGCATATTTTCCCCCAAATCAGGAGTAATCACCTACTGACACCCACTCTTTCTACGTCCTATATAGCTGCCGGGGAGATCACTCTGAGTTCCATGAAATTTTAGTAATTATTTCCTTTGGACTCTGTATCTCAGTCTCAGTCTGGCTTACTTGGCTCAGTCCAGTGTGAGCTAAAAGTCACACCAAGACGTGCAACAGAGAAGCCCTGCATATTCTGGGATGCTGGTGGAGAAAGGGCAGGAGGAGGCAAGGAAACTCAGAGCCAGGGAGGGGACCATCACTAGCCTTCTCTTCTGGGACACTGGCTTTTTAAATTTTTTTTTTAAATTTTTCCTTCCTATTTAAGACTTCTGTCTCTAACATCCCCAATATGATCCTCTGCTACTTTTTTCTTAAGAGATATTATGATAAAGTGTTCATAGCTTCTTTCCGCCTAAGGGCATTTTGGAATAACAACCTGTGCTCACACTATTGAAGAACAGACAAGAACTTCTTGGATTTCTTTACAGTTTAAAGAAATCCTTAAAATTCAGTCTCTTAACTAAGCAAGAGGGCAGCTGGGGCACTGGCGAACTGACAGAAACACCTGCATGTGAGCCACTTGTGAAAAGGAAAGGCTTGGAATCATCAGCCTCTTACAAGTGAGGTTTTGTTTTGTTTTGTTTTTTATTTTAGAGAGAGGGCAGAAGGAGAGGGAGAATCCCAAGCTGACTCCCCAACATGGGGGTCATCTCACCATGCTAAGATCATGACCTGATCCCAATCAAAAGACAGAGGCTCAACCAAGTGAGCCACCCAGGCGCCCTGACAAGTGAGTTTAGTACGGAGCATGGAGCAGGCTGGAAGCAGGATGATGCTTCCTTTCTCTGAACACTTCCCCCGTACTCTCTTCTTCCCCATGCCTCGTGATTGTGAAAGTCTGTCCCTCAGGCTGGACGCATGCAGAAGTTCCATCTGCACTCCTCTCAAGACCTTTCCAACCTGACTGAGAATGCAGTGAGGGCCTTGACACTTGAAACCTCTCAAGGACACAGTCATTCCTCTTCCTGAAGACATCCTTCTTCTGGATCATGTCACTGTCTCATTTCTTGTTTGTTTCATTCCTCAGGCCAGAGAAACTCCAAACCATCAACACCATCCAAAGGGTCAACCAAATCTAGAAATTACATTGAGACATTCAAAATGGGATGAGGAAAGGGCCCAGCTCCACAATGCCTTGATGTTTGATGTCTCCACAGTGTCAATCCACATGTTAATGAGACACAGCCCATCAAGTTGCTTATTTAATTTCTTTAAACAGCCAATCCAAGAAGGGGCATCAAGGTCATTAGCAAAAAGTACTTTCTCTCTTGCCCAAAACATCTTCCAAAAAGTTGAGGTCAGTAAACCTACTTCCTCATAGGAAGGCTATGACAAGGAGTGGCTCCATTTTTCCATTTACTATTCTTACGAAGTAAGGTGGAATTTATAGACTCTTGTGGTTCCCCTTTGATCAGAGCTGATTTTATAAAACAGAGTTAAAACTATCTCACTTTAAAGATGGGTTCCCATACAAATATGTTCTATGATTCTAAGAAATGGGGCTATTTGGGCAGTATTCAAATCTAGGTCAAAATTCAACCTGAACAATAATACCTTGTTTTCTTTTTTAAATAAACACTCAGGAGCTCTTAGGAAGTAGCCCTGTGTTAATTTGGTTTTTGTTTAGACTGCAGCTTTTTCTTCATCCCCACCCCACCCCTGCCCCGCCTCCTCTATCTCCTCGACCTTCTTTACAAAGACCTTGAAAAGACCGACATTTCTCTCTTGTTTCTTTGTTTCCTACTTGAGATTCTATCCCTGAGGTTAGCTAATTTATTTAGGTTTTTGTTAAGGTTACTTATATTGAGTTTTAGCAAAATAAAAGAGTTAATATCAAATTTTGAATTTACTATGACCTATAAATTAAAAGAACATTGGTAATGATACAAAGAAAAGGGTCAGGAATAACTTTATTAGTGGCCCAAATCCCTAGAACAGAGGTCATGGGCCACAGCCACTGGGCTAAGAATGCTTTTACGTTTTGAAATTACTTTAAAAAACAACAAAAAATCCAAACAAATATAACAGACCATTTACAATTGGCTCTTCACAGCAAACATCTGCAGATCCCTGTTCTGTTGAATCCTTCTTTTCCTGACCCGATAGATCACTGATCTATTCGTCTTCAGATTATTAAATTAAGCTTACACTTTCTATTTGCACCATGTTTTTGATCTGCAAACACTTGTAACATTATTCCTTGGATTTATTTTCTGCAGTGACTAATTTTGTGATGTCCTCATACATTTATATTTATGGAGCTCCTACCATGTGGCAGACACTGAGATATTACTTAGGTAAACTAAGCTGTGGTTGCCAACGAAGTTCCAAATCCAGGGACTTAATACATTGATACATTTCAAACAGACTCATTTAAGCTTCTTTTAAAAAAAAATCTCTTCTGATAAATATGTATTCTTGCTATTTGACACTTGAAAGCCTTCCATGGTCTCCCTTTGCCTACAGGACAAACTGCTTGGACAAACTGCTCGCTTCTAGAGCTTTCCATGACCATTTCCCTCCCCGCCCTCCCACGACTTCCCATATGAACTCCATGCAGGACTAGTGGCAGTATGCCTCAGCCAAATGTAAGTTGTTCTCTTGATATTCATTCTGCTAAGCATGCCAACCTCTCTGCTTGGAAACATTCCAGATAATTCCACTAAAAATACAATGAGTGGGTAGAAACGCTGTTGTGGGTATGTGGCTACCCGGTGTGGCGGACCATTTGGATATAAGCCTCATTCCCCATAATGAGCAGTCTCATCTTCAAGGTGTAAACAACAGTGAGTTCAGAACAATGAAAAAGACTGATGTGTCAGGCCCAATGCTATGAAGGAAGCATTGTCCTTGACTTCAAAGGACACCAAAGTTGAGAACCCAACAAGGCAACCCGACAGTCTCCTCACCACTCAATCAATCACTCATGCGGTCAGTCAACTTTTACTGAGTGGCTATTGGCCATACAGGGCTTTGTCAAGCCCGGTGTTAGCTGAGGTGTGTGGGGTGCTCTGGGAGCATGAGGGAGAGGCACACAGCCAGGGCTGAGGGCAGGGGAGGTGCACCAGAGGAAGGTACTCATGAGCCTGGTCTTATAGGAGGTAGTCAGGCAAAGGGTAGACAGAGAAGTACCCAGAGTAGCTTTCTCACCTCCACAATTTCACCTACAGCTGTGAATATTATTCCTTTCTGGAAGCACCATGCTTCTCCAAGAACTGGGAGTCATGTTATAGAAAGAGTTGGGGTTATTTTTTTCTTGATTTTTCTTTTCACTAGATTGCATGGCATGACAACAGAAGGTATATCTTGTTCTTTTGTATGTTCAGTTGTTTGCCCTAAGTAATGTCTGAGTTAAACATGTACCAGTGAAGCTAGGAGATTCCTAAATTCATCCCCATATTATTGATAGGTTGAGAACAAATCATTTCAAGAAAAGAAAGGAAAGGAGAAATGGAAGGGAAGGGAAGGAAAGGAAAGGGAGGGGGGAAGGAGGGAAGGAAGGAGGAAGGAAAGAAGGAGAAATATCAACTCTAAACAGATTTAAAGGAAATGCCAAAGTGGTAGCTTAAATATGTAAGCTAATGAGTTACTTTAAAAATTGCCTTTGTTCTATTAGTATCACAGGATGTACTAGAGGCAGGATAGAGTTAAAAGGGTTTTCTTTAGAACCAGACTTCAAAGGGTCAAATCCCAGCTGTGTGAACTGGGCAAGTTGTTTAGTATCTCTGGGCCAGGTTCCTCAAGTATAAAATGGAGAATCATAATGGGAGCCAAGTCACTGAGAAGCAGAGAAATTAACAGGAGGAAGTGACTTAAGGAAGTGAAGTAAATGTCTGATACAGATTCTCTGCCATTAGTAAATGGCTGAGTAGCTTCACCCAGGGGGATTTTGTCAAGGCCCACAGCAAGTCCTGTTTTCCATGTCCTGGAGTGCTATCAGTATGGAGGGATAGGGATGGTATGTTGGCAGGGGACCACATCCAGGTCACCCTGGGAATTCCCCATGTCCCCTCCATGAGCATATGCTGCAGATGTATTATTATTATTATTATTATTATTATTATTATTATTATTATTATTTTTAGAACAGCCATATTCACAACCTGTCCAAGAGCTACAGGGAAAGTGTAGTACCAATCCACTTTCCCACACAACGTGTTCAATTCAAATACGCACGCTCATCTTTGCCCGTCTCTAGCTTCTCCTTGTCAGGTAATACCTTAGGGTTTCCTGTATTTTACTGAGCCACTGAGGGCACGGGCTAACTCATCTCTTTTCAAGCGTGAGTGTGTGAGCGTCACTGATCTCCTGATTTCATGTCTACCATCCTCCAGATGTGCACCCCTCTCCTCTCTAACTCCAATGTGACCAGCATTAGATAGTGAGTCTAAGGTGCCACATCTCGAAATTTCTCAGGGAAATTATGGACAAATGAATAGAAGATATGACAATCCTGAAGTAATATTGGTCCTGTTTATTTTGTTTTCTGCCCAGTTTCATATAGAGGAAAAGAACTCATCATGTGGGCATAAACAGTGCTCCAGTAGAGCGACCCAACCATTCATCTAGAGGGCCAGGGGGTTCATCTAATATCATCCATAAAAATTTGGTCAGCTCTGGGGTACAAAACACATCACTGGATGTTCTACCCAATAATGCTAAGATCCCATAGAGGAAATTAAATGTCATGATATGCCCCCTCATCATGGGAGATGGCAAAATTGCTCCTCACAGAGAACATAGCAGCACAGAGTGCATCATGTGAGGGAGAGAGAAGAGCACATCAAGGGCAGAGTCTGGGGTCAGAGCTCTGACAGAACTTTTTTGAGTTAACTTGAACCTCCGGGACTGAACTGTTCTGAGCGAGAGAGAAAACTGTATTTTGTTAGTCCCTCTACCAGAAAAGGGATTACATATGCAAACAAGGCAATTCCCCCAAAGGACTGGCTTTGCTTCAGATTTTGGCAGTTTGTCCTGTTTGTCCTCACTGACTTTTCTAGGAGCTCCTAGTTTGAAATGCACCCCCCACCCCCCACCGGGCTCGTGCAGGACACAAAGAGATGTGTCCTGGAGAGCACTGCTGGTGGGGAGGACAGTGGGGAAATGGAATTGTCTGGTAATAATTGGGGTTGGGGGAGTGAGAAGGCAGTGTCACCGTGTCAGCTTTGCCACATGATTGCCCCACGCAGAGAACCACGTGGAACTAGGCCCCTAGTTAACAACAAAGATCACAGAAAGTTCAGCAAAGGGTAGTTGGGAAACAGGGAATATAAATACTGTAACTATCAGGATCCTTCTGTATAGACAATTTTCTAAACTGCTCTTCTCTTTTGTCAGAAGAATTTTCCCTTATTACTAAATATTCTTTAAAAATATGCTTTTTAATGGCTGAATAGTAGCCATCATATGAAAATATCAAAATGCTCTTAATCATTTATTTTTATGAAATACTTAGGTCATTTCTCATTGGGGAGTATTAGTACTAAGACTTTGGTGAATATCATCATGCCAAAATCCTTGTCCCATCTCTGACAGGATAAAGTCTTTTTAAAAAAAATATTTTTTTTATTTATTTGAGAGACAGAGAGCATGTGAGAGTGAGCAGGGAGAGGGGCCAAGAGAGAAGGAAAGACAGACTCTCAAGCAGACTCCCCACTGGGCATGGAGCCCAACGTAGGCCTGGGTCCCACGACCCTGAGATCATGAACTGAGCCGAAATCGAGAGTTCATTGCTTACCGGACTGAGCCACCCAGGTGCCCCTGACAGGATAAATTCTTTAAAAATAGACTTACTAAAAAAAAAAAAGAAAAGAAAAGAAAGAAAGAAAGAAAGAAAATAGACACTAGGTCAGAATTTATATTTTTTTCCTTAAATTATTTAATTATGACAACAAGGACTACCGGCAAAAACGGATACTGCAAAAAAACAGAGCAGACTCCTGATGAGCCTACAGATCGCCTAGCCCAAGCAGAAATGTTAGACAGAAACAGTAGCCAATAAGGTTTACAAGGCCATGGGGTAGCCATGGCGTAGCAGTCAGTATGATTTGCAGAAGGAAGTAAGAATGTAGGGCAGTTGGGTGAGTCAGTTAGGTGTAAATAGATGAAAGAGTTTTTGCTGCTTTAGTTTTATAACTCTGGCAAGTCACTTAGGGTCTCTAAACCTCATTTTGCTCATTTTGAAACTTAGGGGTATTTACTACCTTCATAGGTTGGAATACTTAATATTGTGAAGTTAAATTTTCTCTCTAACTTACCCATAGATTTGATGTAATCTTAATTACAATCTAGGCCAGCATTTCTGTAGAAATAGACAAGCAGCTCTTAAACTTTATATGAAAAGCAAAAGAACTAGAAGAGCCAAAACGGTAATTGAAAAAAAGAACAATGTTGGAGGACTCCTACTTTCTACCTCAAGATTTATTATAAAACTCTGGTAACCAAGTCAGTGTAGTATTGACATAAGGGTAGACAGACAGATCAATGGGTCAGAATAGACTGTCTGGAAATAGGTATGTAATTGGTAAATTGTTTTTGACAAAGAAACCAAAGAACGTCAAAAGCAAAGGGAATACTTTTCAACAAATGGTACTGGAACAAGTGGCTATCCACATGAAAAAAAAAAAAAAACCACCCAACTTGAATCTCTATTTTACATCATGCACAAAAATTAATTCTGGATGGTAGAAAGATCTGTAAATAGAAATTTGAGAACTTTGAAGCATAGTTTATAGGAGAAAGCATCTGTCTTCAGACTCAGATTCTCTCCCATCCTTAAACACATCAAGATTGATTTAGATTAGGCTAGAGCCTGGCCTTCAGCTCCTCCCCTCCTTATGAGCATACAGAGACACTTAAATTTGAAATCCAAAATTATCATGTATCTAAGGAATACAATTGCTTCAAACTCAAAAAAGGACAGAAATCTTCAAGAGTTTCCATCTGAGTCAAAAATATTGAAGACGAGAATCAAGGATGTTATGTAAACAAGATAAATATTCTTAAAGAAATGAAACAATATATTAGCAATATAAAAATAAGAAATTATTAAAAATGGAAATATTAAAGTATAACAGCTGAAAAACTTACACAAAAAAATGAGATAAAGAACAGGATAGATGCAGCTAAAGAAGAATTAGTCAACCAGAAAATCAGACATGAAGGAAATCTCTTAGTAAGAAGAAAGATTAAATAGTTAGAAAATTGAGGAGCTAAGCATACTTCACCCTGTCCCTATTCTATGGTATCAAATCTCTCCCCTCAAGATAATCAGGGTCACTTATTCCCCCATTAATGTAACTCCCTTCTGATCCACTGGCATAAGAAGCCCAAAGTGGCCAGGTAGTGACATAGCTTCAAATTTAGTAGAACCCTCAATTTTTCTGCTAGTCTAGGCGTATCCCCTCCTGGGAACTGAGATCTTTAACCTAGCAGAGCCTGAAGTCCTGAAAATGGGAAGAACAAATTCCACAAATGGGTCACTGGGATCAAAGGTATAGGGACCACTCCTACTTCCACACCTTGGTTCCCAGACCTATGACCCCAACCATATACTGCCCTTGTTTTAGTCCATAGACACCAAAACAGAGGACTAAACTCTAACCCACATGGTGTGTTCTCTGAGAGGCCACTGGGCTGTCCAGCTGGGCCAGTCACATCTGGCTGATGGGCTATATGGTAAAACCAGTGAGACTTCTGACCCCTGCTGCACCCTCTTTTCGGTAAAATGGTCCCTCATCTGAGGAAATGTTGCAGGGTACCGTGTTGATAAATTAGACATTCGGATGCCTTTCGGTGGAGATACTGATTCATAACTAGCATAGAGAGAAAGTCTGGTAAGGACAAACTGCTGTTGTTCTCCTCATGTGAGGGCTTGGCATTGGTCTCTGGTACTGATGTTCAGCTGTGGCTGGATACATCTTGGTGGGCTGAATTCCCTCCGATTTGAGGCCAAGGTTTTAAAATTCTTACTCTACCTTTCATTTCAATATAAAGTGACTATCTTTAACCCAATGTCTTTTCAGTTCTAAAGATGGCACCTCCCTGGGCTACCACTCCAGTGCCGTTTGCTTACTTGCTTACACATTGTCTGTGTGCTGGCTGTTGAAGAAGAGATTGTGAGAGCTCCCTGTCACTATATCATCTAATAGTGGAACTGAGTTATTCGACTGGCCTGCAAAATACCAAATCCTCCTTCCACAGATGCAGGCCTGGGCCCTGGCATTCCTCCACTGTGCTCTACTCCCCATAGATTTGTACCATGAAGACCTCCAGGCTGAGAAGGAAATCCAGAATCCCCAACTCTGATGTGAAGACCACAGACTCCTTGTCAGCATGCACATGAGCTTAATTCCTGCAGAGCCAAGGTCTTGTCAGTCTGAAAACCATGTCTGTCCCCAGAATATCTGTCTCGTGTCCACACTTTGGGGGCTCACCAAGTTGAATTAATTGCCTGGTTCCACTTACTAGTTGCCTGACCTTAAATGAGTTACTCAGCATTCCCAAGATCCCCTTTCTTGAGCTGACGTAGGAAAAGGCTCATTTACCTTTCACAAGGCTATAGTATTGCTTGACACAGTGCCTGGTCTCTGGTTCCCACTGAATAATAGATATTGTTATTATATTTTAGTAATATTGTTATTCACCTCTTTTCATGCCCGCTTGCCCTCCCGTGCAGGTGACCATTGACTGTCCCACCATCCCCATCTCTTCTATATTCCTCCTAGTCCTACCTACAGCTGCCTAGTGGACTTTGCTTTTTTTTTAAATGAGGCTCTCATACCCATTCTGGCAACTTTTATAATGCCCCTCCTACTTTTGTCCTTGCCTTATACACCATGTCCTTTTCTATTGACTTTATGATTAATAAAAATGTGCAAACTTACAGCATGATAATGAAGTCACTTCCACAAATGACTGGAAAGTACACATCCATCTGTGAGGACATGCGTATTTCTTCGGACTCCCAAGGCTTCCCGGTCCCTATCGTAAAACTGGGGTGGCACTGGAAACAAGACATGACAGCCTGTGCCACACAATACACCAGGAATAGGCCAATAGATGTCACCAAGAAAAAGCAAGACAAGAAAAGCTATCGATTCTCAATGTGTACTCAATGAAAAGCCAAAGTACTTTACATTTTTCAGTATAAGAGGCTGAAGAACGGCCTGATCCATGGCATGAGAACTGGCAATTTCTGCCGAATGAATTCCTTAAAAAAGCAATGTTCATTTCAGTGTCAATTAAACATTGACATTACTTCAATGTCAGTATGCTGGTCAGTATTAGTTCAATGTCAGGTGGTCACTGGGCCACCTGGCACCACTGGTGATTCAAATATGATATTCACTGCTTTGGTCACAACGTGCCCTTCCACAGAAACCTGCAATGGCCCCTCACTGTCCACAAGGACAACTCCAAACTCCTAGTTCAGTTTCCAAGACCTTTTAGTATGGGCGTCTCTATTCGCTACCCCTGAATATACCTTGGACGTTCTCACCTCATGATTTTGCTTACAGGCTTCTCTGTTCTATCTCTTCTGTTGAAATCCTGCCCATCTTGCAAGACGTGACTTGAATACCAGCCTCTCCATGTCTATACCATGAAATCCCAATGTCTTCTTCAGTTAAAGCTAATTTCTCAGTCCTATGTATTTCTGTATCACTCTGTTTGTTCTTCTCTGGTAGAAATTATTATATTTTGCCCTGTATTCAAATGCTTAAATATGCAGCTTTGATTAAGTCACTCATTCCCTCTGAACATAGAGAGTGACAAAGGTGTTCAAAACATACATCAAGGGGCGCCTGGGTGGCTCAGTGGGTTAAGCCGCTGCCTTCGGCTCAGGTCATGATCCCAGGTCCTGGGTTCAAGCCCCACATCAGGCTTTCTGCTCAGCAGGGAGCCTGCTTCCTCCTCTCTCTCTGCCTGCCTCTCTGCTTACTTGTGATTTCTCTCTGTCAAATAAATAAATAAAAAATCTTTAAAAAAAAAAAAAAAACAAAAACATACATCAAAAACCATCAAGCACTATAGGAAGGTAAAAGGGTCTCATTACTCTATATATGTCCTGTGAAGGAACATTTGGTTAATTCTGTGGAATGATTGTTCTTAGTGACATCACTTGGTTAAAGCAGGTCAAGGAGAACGTATATGGTGGTTAACACTGAATTTTATACTTTAAATGGGTGAATTTTATGTTATGTAGATTATCGCCTAATAAAGCTGTTATTTAGAAAATAGTAGGTTAAATCTCTATGTAGATGGTCAGCAAGTTTACTGTGCCCCACGATCTTGAGCAGCAGAGCTCACTCTGACCAGTGAATCCAAACACGTGTATGTCTTTTGTTCTAAACAAGAATAGATGAGTCAATCAGCAAAACTCCATTCACACTGGATGGACCCTCCCATGAAACAGGGTCCCCATTAGCAGAGAAAGAATGAGGCCAGCAGGTGACTCATACCCAGCTGAGGTGGGGATGGAGTCCTTCATGAAATCAGACAACAGGTGACAACAGGTATAAATGAATAAAGATGAAAGTGACTTGAAGAGTAGCAAGGATTTTATACGAGGAGATTCATGAGCTGTTGAGTTTTCTGATGAACCTCAACATTTACTAAGAGTTTTCTAGATCAAAGGCTATTCCAAAAAGTGAAGGAAAAACTTGAAGCACCTCCAGAAGCCAAGTGTTCTCTTTGTTACCTGTGACTTTATACCTCCTTTCCGTGGTCTGCTGCTTAATGACGGCCAAAAAGCAGAACTTGCCTTAAGCAAGTTATGAGAGGTATCAGCTTGGGTCGGCTCCCCTTACTTTCTTTTTCTGTTTTCACTTTCCTCTAGGTGCTGGTTTATTTACCCAACTCTCAAAAGAAAATGCCCAACCTATTGATCCATTCCTCTAGGCCTTTCTCTACAACAAAATTGAGTGATTCAGAGAGACTTATTAGTCACACACACATGTGTAAGTAAATGGCTAATAGAGGTGGATCTGACATGGTCCCTGGGAAAAAAGCCATTAAGACAAAGAGATGAATTTCCCATTATGACATTGGAGACATGCAGGAAAGGGGCAAGGAGAAGCCTCCCCTTATTTTTCTCACCCTGCACTCCAAGAAAAGCCATTAAGCTATGAAGCAATTGCTACCAGCTTTGCCTCTTAGTAAAGTGTAATACTTGGGGCACCTGGGTGGCTCAATTGATTAAGTGTCTGCCTTTGGCTCAGGTCATGATCCAGGGTCCTGGGATTGAGTCCCGCATTGGCCTCTCCGCTCAGGGAGGAGTCTGTTTCTTCCTCTCCCTTTGCTCCTCCCCTGCTTGTGCTCTGCTTTCTCTCTCACTCTTTCTCTCAAATAAATAAATAAAATCTTTAAAAAAATGTGTAACATTTAGTAAAATGTGTAACATTTAATTTGCAATATAATGGTTGTAAAGGTGTCTACATATACATTTTAAATGTAATAATACCTAGGATAGAAAGAAATGTCTATTTGACCTGGGGGGAGGACAATATATTTTAGGTCCTCCCGCACTCACAGTGAATTGGCAGAATTATAACACCCATGAGCAACTTTTCCAAGTAAATGATGAGGTTACCCTAAGTGCTCTGAGGCTTCCTCCGGCTGTGTTCTTCACAAAGAATGGAGGGCGAGGCTGGGAATAAGGACGCTCAACCCCCCTCCCCCGGCCCACAAACATATGTGCAGTTTTGTACTGAGAGTGTGTCTTTCAAAATAGGCCTCCAACCAGAGACCAAAAGACAAGTGTCCCTCTGCCTGCATGACCATCTCCACGATTGATGGGAGTTATTCAATAGACAACATCCACTCCTAGCCTAGAAAATAATCATTCTTTGCTGAGTGATTTCCAGACGTCACTCTGGAAGGTGAAAGAACATGAAAACCAGCCAAGCCGGGGCCCCAGGGGATTCCTACACCTGCCAGGTCTGCTCTCCTGCAGACTGAGCTAATAGGCCCTGGGACACACCAAAAGTGACCCAGAAGAATCAAACAACACTAGGCCTGCATCATGAACATCTGGGCAGGTGATCACAGATTAGGCCTTATTTTTTTTGCTGCTATTGTTTCTTGAGGTATAATTTATATATGGTAGAATGAAATATTTTCCAGTGTATCATTCTCTGAATTTGGACAAACTTAGACCATTAGGTAGCCACTGTCACGGTCAAAATTCCTTCACATCTGAGAGTTCCCTTATACCTTTCTGTAGCCAATGACCTCCACCAACCTGATTTCTGTCCTTATTGTTTTGCCTTTTCTAAAAGGTCATAGAAATGGAATCAAACAGGAAATAGCCAATTTGTATTTGGCTTCTTTCACTTAACAAAATGCTTTGGAGACTCATCCACATAATTGTTGTTACCACTAATTCATTCCTTCTTATTGATGAATAGTATTCCCCTCATGGATAGACCACAATTTGTTTATCTATGCACAGGTGAGGGACATTTGGGTTGTTTCCAGTTTTTATTTTTTTATTTTTATTTGTTTAAGATTTTATTTATTTATTTGATAGATACAGTGGGAGAGGGAACACAAGCAGGGGGAGTCAGAGAGGGAGAAGCAGGCTTCCCACTGAGCAGGGAGCCTGATCCGGGGCTCGATCCCAGGACCCGGGGATCGCAACCTGAGCCGAAGGCAGATGCTTAACGACTGAGCCACCCAGGTGCCCCTGTGTCTAGTTTGTAACGATTATGAATAAAGCTGCTACTAAATGTGCTTATAAGTTTTGAGAGGTCATCTTCTTCATTTGTCTTGTCTAACTACCCCTGAGTGGGATTCCTGGCTCACATGACACATCAATATTTAACTTTATAAGACACTTCCAAACCATTGTCTAAAGAGGCCATATCATTTCCGCCAGCAACACAGGAGAGATGCAGCTCCTCTGAATCCCTGTCAGTACTAGATGTTGTCAGTTTCTTTGATCTGAGCCATTTTCATAATTACTCATGAACTTTGGATCTATCCTGAGCTATAAAATAAAACATTCTGAAAAAAAAAAATTAACATTCTGCTAGCTACATTGTACTGGGTTGAATGTCTCCCCAAACTGTGTTCAACTCAAACCTCAGAATGTGACCTTATTGGGAAATAGGATCTTTTTTTTTTTAATATTTCATTTATTTATTTGAGAGGTAGAGGAAGACAGTGAAAGAGAGAGAGATGAGAGGAGAGAGGTCAGCAGGAGAAGCAGACTTCCTGCTGAGCAGGGAGCCCGATGTGGGTGGGACTCGATCCCAGGACTCCAGGATCATGACCTGAGCCGAAGGCAGTTGCTTAACCAACTGAGCCACCCAGGCGCCCCAGGAAATAGAATCTTTGCAGATGCAATTAGATTTGTTTAGATGAGTTCCTCCTGGATTAAAGTGGGTCTGAATTCCAATGGCTAGTGTCATTATAAGAGGCCATCTGAAGACACAGAGACCCACAGAGGAGGCCACCCTGTGGCCACGGAGATAGGAACAAGCCGAGGAACATCAGAAAGCACAGAAGCTAAAAGAGACAAAGAAGGATTCCTGGAGCCTGGAGGGAGTGTGGCCCTGCCATCAACTTGATGTCAGACTTCTAGTCTCCAAAAGAGACTAAAGAGAGAATAAAGTTCTATTACTGTCAGCCATCTAGCCTGTCATACTTTGTCCCAATAGCCCTACAAAAATGATACCCTATAAATACAATTTACGAAGCACAAGAGTACAAAGAACTTTAGAAGGTTATATTTGGCTTATATAAAGCTTTCTGAGGTTAAAAATATAATAATTATGTGTGTGAAAAAATGGTTTTAAGAGGTACAAATATATCATTAGCAGCCTAAATTACTAACAACTATGAACCACTTGGACTAAATCTTGAATAATCTATAATGTAACTTTGTACTCATCAAGCTGACCTTCTGTTAGTAAATCCAAATTAGTGAAGACCTATTTTTTTAATCAAGAATCAAGGTCAGTCCAGAACAAGAGTCCCAATGGTTTCTAACCTATGGCTATTGGATATGTGAGACCTACATTTTGCAGACTGTTCTCTAAAAGATCATGAGATAGACTTTGTTTTTGTTTGGTAGTTTTTGTGGTATAACCCATACTGCAACCTTACAGATTTTTTTTCTGATTGCAAAATAGTATGTTCATTTCCCCTGCCACAGGACAGAGACTAGTTTTGAAAACACAGCTTCTGCGGCAAAGCCAGTCTTGGCTATTTCATAAAGTACACGTCACATTTCAGTTTTTGCACAAGCCTCTTCCAGCTCCTGAGGAAGAAAATAATCCAGCCCTCAAATCCCTATCAGACTTCTTTAGGCACGCAAAGGGACCCCCGCTTCCCACTCCAAAACTCATGAAAGAAGTTGATTCTTCTTGTACTCCATTATTCAGAAACATATTACTAGCTCGATGGTGATTATATGAACTCAATAACACAAAATAAAGGAACAGTCCGTTAATAAGTCAGTAACAGGTTGCAGCTTATGCCACCGTGATGTGCTGAGTGGTTGTTACAACAGGACAGGAGTTGAGACAACAGGGCAGGAGACCTGGTACAGATATAAGCAGGAGTTCCATTTTTTTTTTTTTTACAATCATTCCTCTATTTATACTATGAAAGAGCCTGATTTTGTTTCCCATTATTGCATGAGCTATACAACAAGCCTACTGTTCCAGTCAAACACCACATGTCGTTATATGAAGATCTGGGAGGAGACTCTGGCCCTCGCTGAGCCTCTCCTGAGTCATTTTCCGTATCATGTGCTGTGGAGGAACAGCTGTACCAAGCCTATGTCTCTAGGGTAGCTGGTGAGCACAGTCACCCATTCCATACCAAGTTTGTAGGGTAAGGCCAAGTGTCATCACCTAAATTGAGTCCAAAATTGCTCAGCGACCCAGATAAAAGTCTGGTTTTTCACTCCCCCTGCTTGCTAGTCAGCATGCACTATTCTTTGAGCATCTGGAACAATGCAGGGTTGGGGGGGGGGCGGTGATAATATTGGACCACCCCGTTCCAAGTTTGAGCAACTTCAAAGGACAGAGCTTAAGGAACTTGGAACAATCTGTACAACTTCACTGTCTCTGGGTCTGGCTAAACACGGAAACCAGCCTCTCTAATCCCCACCCCACATGTGGAGAACCATAAACTCAAGTAACTACAAATAAAAGGCCAAGGAAGAGTGCCCAGATGCCCTTTGGGATGGTATGGTGCAATCAGAAGGGAGCGATTGGGGTAGGGGCTGTCCTTCCACAAGAAGTTGAGAGAAAGAGAAAAAACCATGGCCAAAATGTTTGCCTTGTTTAAATATCAGCAAGAATCTCTATTCATATTACAGTTCCAGTACTCTAGACAGGGAGCTAGGGAGCGGGAGGTGCAGAGAGGATCCCAAGCCACTGGTTTGCTCTGTTTTATGGGCTAACTAGATGTTGAAACTTAACTTGTAACAGCCAAGCACAGATTATTTTCCATTGCAGGGCGGTAGGAATTAGGCCTGGGGACCCTGTAGATGAAGAAATCCTTCCAGGGAGCTCAAGGTCATTGTTACAACTTACGGTATAGTTGAGATCAAACTGACAAACCATGCACTTGCCCACACACAAACAGAGCCACTAACAAACCAGAAGACTTCCTGAGAGAGAAATGAGACCTAATGCTTGTAGCCTGACTGCATATTTAGAAACAAAGCTAGAAGCAGAGTCTGCAGTCTAGATGAAACCATCAGAGTAGCTGGTCAACCTCTACCCCCTCTCCCCCACCCCCCGTGCAAATTAACCTACTCCTGAACCTGGCTTGGTTGATTTCGAGCAGTTTCAGCTACCACAGAGACCTCATACTGCAAAAACCTGCAACACTGCGGCTGCAGAACGGACTGAATTAAACCCTCCTGAATCAGACTTTTCTAAGGTAAAGCAAGTCACACCAGCCAATAAAGAGTTAAAATGTCATTGTCCCATCGACTTTCTGGGGTGTTCAAGTATTCCTCAGAGCAAAATCCAGGGTATGGAGTCACCAATTTTTGATAAGAAAAAACAGAGTAACCAAAAAACCTTGAGAGATAAGAAAAGTACTGTTAACCCAAACAGTTGAGTGTTGACAAACCACTGGGCGTAGAGCTTTCTAATCTTCCTACATCACTGACGACAACAAAACCAACCGGCAAGAAAATGCCACACCGCAGGACAGTGTGTGACCGGGCAGAGATGAGACCTCAGCGAGGATACAACCGGGGTGTCTGCCTCCGCGACCCCCGCGACCTCCCCGCGACGCTTCGCTCCCGCAGACTGCGCCCTGTCCACCCTCCAGACACAGGCAGTGCCCGCCCCCCGGGCCCGCTGATTGGCAGGCGGTGCAGCGACTCCTAGAGCCCGGCTTTGGTTTGGCAGGCCCAGCGGAGGGCACATCTTACCGTAGCCAATAGGAGGCAAGAGGCGGGACTTGCGGCCAGGAGGAGGTGCTGGTCAGGTGCTTTGCGCCGAGGCTGCGTGCAGGTGAACGGCAGCAAGTTCAAGGGGCAATTCTCGCTTCCGCCACCTCCCCGCTATTGCCCCCGGGTCTGCGTGAGCCCCCCTACCCCCCCGACTCACCATCCTCTTGTCCCAACCCCATGCGGGCCGTCCGGATCACTGCAAGGGTAAGAGTCCAGGGGAGTGGGCTGCTTGCCTACCGGGAACCCACGGCTCCTGTGGTCCCCTCAGACCAGCCCCCCTTTCCTTGCACACACGCACAGCTCACGTGGGGGCACCTGCCGGCCTCGGTGGGCGGGAGGTCAGCGAATGGCTAAAGTATTCAACGCCCGGACCCTTCCCAGTGACTAGGTTGGAATCCCAGGGGGGGAAGATAGGGCACTACTTCGTTCTCTCGACGTCGAGTCCCTCTTAACCCACCGACTCCTCCTCCACTTTCTTCTCCGCGTTTGTTGGCGCCCCTTCCCTCTATTTCCAAGGCAGCCTGTGGGGGAAGGATTGGAGGGGAGGAGAACCTGGAAAGCAGCCCGGTGAAATCTGGACTGAGAACTAGGGATTCCACTGCGCTGTGCAGCAGTTTGTGCGTGGAAAAGAACGAAATCTGCTATTTCTTTCATCCCCACCCCCACCTCTTTGTTTATTGCTTCATGTCACCGATGTGATAATGTTGATTCTTCTTACCAAACATTCCTAAGCTGTAGACAACACAGCATTTGTTTATTTTCTTCAGCCCAGGAAAGCAGTTCTTTCCTGCTTACCACAGTTGCTGAATTCATTTACTTAGAGGAAAATCAGGCATTTCATGTAGTTGTTGTTGTTGTTTTTTTTAGCCTTAAATTATATTTGTTTCATAACAGCTTTTCTTGTGTGAGGAAGGTGAAGGGGGAAAAGGGAGAGGAAACAGCATCCTCAGCCAGATGTTAGTAAATATAGTTGGAGTTCATTATTGGAACTGGTTTTTAAAGATTTTATTTATTTATTTGACAGACAGAGATCACAAGCAGGCAGAGAGGCAGGCAGAGAGAGAGGAGGAAGCAGGCTCCCTGCTGAGCAGAGAGCCCGATGCGGGACTCGATCCCAGGACCCTGAGATCATGACCTGAGCCGAAGGCAGCGGCTTAACCCACTGAGCCACCCAGGCGCCCTGGAACTGGTTTTTAAATGTTCCTTCCAGAATTAGAAACATTATTGCCATTTGAGAAATAGTTTTTAAATTTAATTTTTGAACCATTGTCTGGAGACCAATACCTAATGCAATTTCAGTTTAAGTAATATTCTAGGTACAGTGAAATCATAGTTAAAAATTAGTGTATCTGAAAGCAAAGCAAGCATGCCAAGCTGTTTTTACTTACCTATACCTCTAATATAGCTAGCAAGACAAGACAGGATCTGTTTTTGAGGTTTAAAATATCTTCAGCATATTCACGTTAACAAGGCATCAAAGGCTGAATTCAGGAGATTTCTTGGCACAAAAGTGTGGATAGATCCAGGTTTTGGTGGACTTACAAATACCTTCACGCAAGAATGGACAAGAAAAGAGAACCAAAAATCCTTGCTTGCTTTGTAAGCCCAAGTAGAGTTCACCAAATTTACATATGTGTTCTTTATCCATACTACCTTTTGTTAGCTTTCTTGAATAGAATAAAAACTTTTTAGACATATAAGCAGATTTTTAAAAAAATAGAACAACCGACCAACAACCTTGATCCAAAGGGAGTCTTTAATCCTGGCAAGTGCCTTTTCCACACATGTCACAAAGATTAAATATTGATGAATTTTAGCTCTCAGAAAGTCAACACCAAATTTCAGAATTATGTTTCTGTTCATACAGAAACTGTTTTAGAATAACAAAGGCTATGCTTTAATTATGAAATAAATGAATGCAAATTACACTTCACAAGTGTATTTGAGTATCACAAATTTTATGTCACTTCAGAAAACCAAGTTCATCTATTTTCTCTTTTCTCGAGTAACATCCCTAAATATAAGACTTTGGCTTTGAAAAATAGACGTGTGTATTTTTTTTAAGCATTTTTATTGGATTTGCTGATGGTACTTCCTTGTTTCTAGGTTCCTGTAGTTGGTCTAACAATAATGATCAATACTTTCACAGATATTAATTAGACTACATAAACTTTACAGGCCAAAAGTCAGAAGTCTGGGTCCCCTGCAAAAGTTTCTGAAAAGTTTTTGGTTTTCTCAAAAGTAAATTATAACATTTTAAAATGATATTTGGGGGGTTTACTTAAATAATTACTTTGAGAAATGTTTTGATAAATTCTTGGAAAGTAACAGTTTCTAAAATGCAACTAAATTTCTTAGCTTTATTATGCAGGAAGCCCCAGGTCTCTTGTTTAAGGTGGAACAACATAATTCTTCCAGGCTGTGATTTATGACATAACTGGTATTACTAAGTACTGTTACTGTCAGTTTTGGGTAAGGTATACCAAAAAAAAAAAAAATTGTTATTAACTTCTATATGTTTTCTATACAGATTGTCTTACACTGAGCTGATCAAATACTTTGAAAATGACTTCCAAACTCCTCTGGGTGTCCTTCATACTTGCTGCGTTAATACTGTCCATTACATTTTCTCTCCAACCAGACCAGCAAAAGGTTCTACTGGTTTCATTTGATGGATTCCGTTGGGATTACTTGTATAGAGTTCCAACACCCCATTTTCATTATGTTATGAAGTATGGTGTTCATGTGAAGCAAGTTACTAATATTTTTATTACAAAGACCTACCCTAACCATTATACTTTGGTAACTGGCCTCTTTGCAGAGAATCATGGGATTGTTGCAAATGACATGTTTGATCCTATTCTGAATAAGTCTTTCTCCTTGGATAACATGACTATTTATGATTCTGAGTTTTGGGAAGAAGCAACGCCAATATGGATCACAAATCAGAGGGCGGGACATTCTAGTGGTGCAGCCATGTGGCCTGGAACCGACGTAAAAATACATAATAGCTTTCCTACTCATTATATGCCTTACAATGAGTCTGTGTCATTTGAAGATAGAGTTGCCAAAATTATCGAGTGGTTTACGTCAAAAGACCCCATAAATCTCGGTCTTCTTTATTGGGAAGACCCCGATGATATGGGCCACCATTTGGGACCCGAGAGTCCACTCATGGGGCCTGTCATTTCGGATATCGACAACAAGTTGGGATATCTCATACAAATGCTAAAAAAGGCCAAGTTGTGGAACATTCTGAACCTAATCATCACAAGTGATCATGGAATGACCCAGTGTTCTGAGGAAAGGATCATAGAACTTGATGAGTATCTGGATAAAGACCACTATGTCCTGATTGACCAATCTCCAGTAGCGGCCATCTTGCCAAAAGAAGGTAAGTCTGACCGAGTGGTGATCTGGGGCTGGGACTGGATGTGCCCAGTGCAACTGAGGGGGGAATTTTTGTTTCTATGTCTTCATATGCTTGCCTGTGTCATGGTAGTTTTCTAGGGTTTAATCCTTAGTCTCTGAAAAGACAAAATCTCTTTTCTCAGCCTATAATTTTTCACTTTTCCCAAGAATTTGAAATTGATGTTCTCTCTATATTTATGGTAGATGGATTTAACCATCTTGGAACCACCAAATATGATGAAAGCTACAGCCTCCTTTCTGAGGAAAATTGAGATGGTCAGAGACATATAGAATTCACATGCAATTACAGTGATTTTATGGAAGCCCTAAATTTAGCCTTCTGTGGATCCTTTTGTAGGACCTGCTTAATAGGGAAACAGTGCTGTATAGGAAGGAGAAAGCATTGGGCAAGCTGAAGATTTCTTTTCCCTGTCTATAAATGAGGAAGTCATAACAATACATTGAACTTCTTACAAACCTTTTCTCAAAGCCTCCTACCAACCTTGTCACCTAAGTATTACTGTTGTTTTAAAGACAAGTGAACTAGTCCAAGTTTAACCTCACCAGATCACGTAGGAAGTGCAGAGGGAGACTCAGACCTCTGACTTCTTTTTTATCACCATCTAGATTAACTCTAGATTTCCGGTGAGAGGACAGATTTTGAAAAGCTGAATACCTCACACACGAGCCTTACATCCCTCACAAGGGAATCAAGAGGATCATATGAGACAGCGAATGTTAAAATATACACGTGTGCACTTGCACATGAACCTTTTAACAAATTCAGTATAAAATAACAAGTCTTTTGTTTGTGGAAATAACATTAACTCTTCAGTTTTCCTTATAAAATTGGAATGTGTCCTATGTTGGGGGTGTTGGGAGGCAGGGGGGAACCCCCAAAAAAGGATTTGAAAAACAAGAAAAGGATTAAAGATACTGCATTTGAGGTTCCAGGGAGTGCTTTTGCCACGCCTCCAGGGTTCACAAGTTGCGTTTCACCTCCAGTCTGCCCTTCCTATCTTTTTGTTTTGTTTTGTTTTTTTGTTTTTTTTGTTTTTTCGGTGTCCCAAGATTCATTGCTTATGTTCCACACCCAGTGCTCCATGCAGTACGGGGCCCTCCTTAATACCTACCACCAGGCTCACCCAACACCCCCCCCCCCCCCCCCCCGCAAAAAAAAAAAAACCCTCAGTTTGTTTCTGAGTCCACAGTCTCTCCTGGTTCCTCTCCCTCTCCGATTTCCCCCCAAGGGCTGCTTTGCCCTCCTCTCAGAGATTCTCTCTCCTTGGTGTGCATAACTATCAGAACTTAGCTCTTTGTTTTTGTTTGGGTAGACATTTTCCTTAGTGTCAACAGCTGCGGGGAGGGGAGGGTGTGTAGTTAAGTCTTTTTACATTAGAGATTTCTGGTTCTATATAATCCTCTCAGTTCTGTTAAGTGAATTTACGTACAGCAGAAGATGGGTCATTTCTGTTTGTCCCTCAAAATTCTTTGCTTAAGGGATAAGAGTCTTCAGGTATCTGGCTGTATTTCCCTGTGTTCTGTACAGTGGTGGTTTACCTCAGGGGGTGTTGTTGGCAAGGAAGAAATGTTCGCTGGCCTCTGTTGCCAGGGTGGTTTCTTTAATCGTAACAGTGAGTGCCTGGTTCTGAGTCTCTCTCCGTATCCTTCCTCTTTGAGGTAAATTTGATGAAGTCTATGAAGCCCTAGCTCATGCCCATCCTAATCTTACTGTTTACAAAAGAGAAGAGCTTCCAGAAAGATGGCATTACAAGTACAACCATCGAATTCAACCCATCATAGCCGTGGCTGACGACGGGTGGTATATTCTGCAGAATAAGTCAGATAACTTTCTGTGTGAGTATATTACACCATTTCTTCCCATTCTGTGTCACTGTTTATTGGAGTGGAGACTGTGCGTAATAGAGCAGTATTTATTAATCAGATAACTAATGGGAGTCCTACATGAATAGCAAATCAAAGATCCTTGGGACTTGCCCCTAAACATGCATTTTGCTGGAAGTCATCAAATCAAATGTATGCAGAGTGACCCAGACAGCGAATTATAGCCATCATGTTCTTGAGAAAAACCTAATTGGAAATTTACAGATTGAATGTTTTTTCTGCATCTGTTTTATGTTCTAATTGCATAAGAACATAATCTCTGTTTTTATTTGCAGTTGTTAGCTTTCTAGTTTTCTTTGCCCTTCTGGCTCTACCAAATACAGGCCAACTTTGTTTTCTACCTTGGAAACTATTCTGAAAAGAAGTACGTATGGCCTGGAGGAGCATATATGAAAATGTATTTTTCTAACCCCTAGTGATATAATTTTGGAGATATTTCCACTGAATTTTTAATATAATGGGCGTCCCATTTGAAATTCAGACATGCAAAAGAAGGGGCTTTCTGCCATCCTTAACATGTAATTTTTCTCTTGTATAGCTTCTAGCAAGTTAGTCAAATGGAAAAGCCATCCATAGGCTTTTACTGCTCTGTAACGGGCCCCTCATGTGCATCAACTCCCTACCCTCTCCCTGCTCTGCTTTGTCCTGCTGCTGATTGACTTCTAACGACTAATTTCCCAGGCTCCTTTGCCAACTGGTTTCTGGTTATACGTGGCCAAAATAATAGAAGACACCCACGGGAGTTTGGGAGGCAGGAGTTGGGAGTTGGGAAGAAGCCAGGATATTTGTCCCTCTCATTCTCCATCTTAGGTGGTGTCTGTGATGGTGACTTCATTTCCTCTGTGGTCCCAGCTCCCTCTGGACAGCTCTTCCTACAGCCTCATCTCCTACTGGGCAGCCTAGCCTTTGGGCTCTGGTAACACCACCTTCTGCCCCTCCAGCCGTAGGGGGCCTAGGGGCTGTTCCTAATCCCTTGCCATCTGGAGGAGGCTTCTCAGCTCTTAGAACTTCCCTCTGGTGAACTACCTCGCTGGCCTGCTGCTTTCCTGGTGGACATAGATATTAACATGCCCACTGATCAGTTCCCAGGGAGTTGTTTCTCCTCTGTTACTTGGATAATGAAGGAACCACATTGTATCAAAACTACACAGGAATGCTTTCTTCAGGCTTGGTCCTTGATCTACCTGAGATGTTCAAAGATGTCCCTTGAGGTAGAATTGGGTTCCTATCATATTTGTTGACCAAAGGAAAAGCAGTTGCCTGACCGTGGCATTTGTAGTACATATGGGAATCACAGTGGCAGATGTATACAGGTGCCTGGTGTCTGGTTCTTAAAGGTTTTACACATGGATGATGATCTATAAGCTGATACTTACACCAGGAGATCTGTTTTAAGAAAGCCTTTAAAAATAATTTCTTTCAGGGTACCTGGGTGGCTCAGTCAGTTAAGTGTCTGCCTTTTGCTCAGGTCATGATCCCAGGGTTCTGGGATCGAGCCCCACATCGGACTCCCTGCTCAGTGGGGAGTCTGCTTCTCCCTCCCCCTCTGCACCTAACCCACTTGTGTGGCACGCGTGCTCTCTCTCTCTCTCTCTCTCAAATAAAATCTTTTTTTTTTTTTTAAGATTTTATTTATTTATTTGAGAGAGAGAGTGAGAGTGGGAGAGAGCATGAGAGGGGAGAAGGTCAGAGGGAGAAGTGGGAGAAGCAGACGCCCTATGGAGCTGGGAGCCCGATGCAGAACTCCATCCCAGGACTCCCGGATCGTGACCTGAGCTGAAGGCAGTCGCTTAATCGACTGAGCCACCCAGGGCGCCCTCAAATAAATAAAATCTTAGAAATAATTTCTTTCAAAAAAAATTTCTTTGGCCCAGAGAATAATTGCTGCCTTTACATGTTCAGATTCTCAGGTACTGTGTAGATAGCTCTTGTGGTAGCGGGGTTGCTCAAAAAAGGACTGCTATCTCTGAGGAGATTTGTCCTTTATAAGTAATGTGAGTCTGAGGGGCTCTCTTGAAATTTTGGTGTGGTGAACTACACTTACGCAATAGATTGGTCATGCCTATTTTTGCTAGAAAGCCTTAATAATGCTCCTGTCTATGTTATGTTCAATGTGGTTATTTATTCAACAAATAAATATATGAAATAATTATTTCTTCAACAAATAATTACGTGTTGGCTAGCATATTCCTTCTCAACCTGAGTTCCACAAGAGAATGAAGTCCTAATGTCCAAAAGCAGTGCTTCTCAAAATAGGTTTCCTGTAGGGCCCCTGGGTGGCTCAGTAAGGGTAGGTGTCCAGCTTTTGATCTCAGCTCAGGTCTTGATCTCGGGGTTGTGAGTTTGAGCCCCGCATTGGGCTCCACGCTGGGCGTGGACCCTACTTAAAAAATAATAACAACAACATAAAATGCAGTTTTTATTATACAGGAGTTTTCATGCTTCAGTGTTTACATATCCTGATAAATCAGAAGACTTCTAAGGCTTTTTACTTTCTTTGTAGCCACACAAGCGCACAGTGCTAAATTGTTTTTTGATCTGAACCACCCGTATCAAGGTTTTACCCATAAAGGTCCTGACCTTAAGTTTTCCACAGCCAGTTGTAGCTGTCGCTAGGGGTTTGATTTTTGTGGTGTCTTTTGTTTTCTTGATTGTGTTTCCCACAACTGGTAATTAGTAATGGTGAATTTACTGTGTTAATGACTGAGAGCCGCTTTATTCCTTTATCTTTAGAAAATAATTGGAACAAAGTAGGTTACCTAACAAGTACTTACTGAATATTAGTTTATCGGCCACCAAAAAAAAAAAAAATGCTTTCATTTTCCCCTGACTTGGGTTCGGCTTTGCTCTTTACCCCTCCTCCTCTACTGTTTCAGGTCACTTCTGCCTGCGAGAAAGATTTGTCATCAGTTTGACTTTTCATTTTCTAAAGTGGATGGTGATGTTGACCACAGTGGAGATGAATCATAAAAGATTCTTTTCTTTTAAAATATGAACAAGTTAAACTTTGCACTTACATTCAGAATTGGATGATACAACCGTCATTTTCGTTGTCATGCCCTGGGGGGGGGGGCTAACTTACTCATCCATGTTCTCTTTCCAGTAGGCAACCATGGTTACGATAATGCATTAGCAGACATGCATCCAGTATTTTTAGCCCATGGTCCTGCCTTCAGAAAGAATTTCACGCAGGAAGCCATGAGCTCCACAGACCTGTACCCACTGCTCTGCCATCTGCTTAACATCACGGGCATGCCCCACAACGGATCCTTCAGGAACGTCCAGGATCTGCTCCGTTCCACAAGCCCAGGAGCGCTTCCTCACACGCCAGGTCCCACACTCCTCCACGGCAGCGTCAAGCCCGGAGACAACGAGAGCGAGGAGTCCTATGCTTATTTCTTAGGGGTGTCTCTCGGTAGTATTGTGGTGATTGTTTTCTTTGTGATTTTCGTTAAACATTTAATTCGCAGTCAGATACCTGCCTTATCAGATGTGCAGGCTGAAATCGCTCAGCCATTATTACAAGCCTAATGCTACTTCGAAGTGGAGATGGTGTACTTACTTCAGTGTTTAAGGGTTTCAGATTCTAGGAAACCGGTTTCAGACATTTGCACAGATCATTAGGCAGTTATGTACATAGAGAGGCACAGACGCATACCTGCGAAGGATTAAAGTGGGAGACAGATGATTCTCTTATTGTCTCTGGCTTAGAGGTAGATAAAATCCTGCTGTATTTGGACATGGCACCTATAATGTATATATTTAATGGCTTTGCACTGTTTAAAGTACCTTATGTATTACACTTTGAATTACTCTCCTCATGGGTACTTTTATATGAAATGCACTTTATTGCTGATTATGTCTTATAATTTGGTTGAAAAAGACAAATTGTTTTCTGCCTACATCATAGACTACTTGTTATTTGGTGGTCACACAGAATGAAATGTCTAATAATTCCTGAAAAATGCCACAATCTGTCTCCTTAAACTCAGGAACGCAAAAAGAAAGTGAAAACTGTTGGAAATTAAACACGACAACCTTTGTACGTCGAATTTTGGAGGGATGCATTCCCAACAGCGGGGTGCATCTGTGGGCATCCCTTCTCATATTTCTTTCTAAAAGACATGGGTTTTCATTTTATTTTCTTTAAAAAAATTAAAAGGTTCAAGTACTGACAGACTCCTTCTAAACATCCCATTTCTGTCATGAAATTCATGATGGCTATTTTCCAAGGAGTCCTTTTGCTCTGATTCTATAATAACAAAGACACCATGATACCCGTGTCCTTCCTGTGTAGTCTGGCCCTGGCCCGCTGTGAACAGAAGCCATCGGTGACCATCCCAGCAATAAGCTTCTCTTCTTGTTCTGTACTTAATTGCTTCTTTGAAAGCTAAATCACTATGAATCACATTAAAAAATCACATAAGATACAACAGTGTTTGTTTTCTTTCTGGTAACAAGTAGTAAGAGAGCACAAGCACCTCGAAGCCTTGAGCATTTGCGGATCCAGAGTCGCCAACTATGTTGGGTAAAACAGACCATGCGGTCCTCCAGTGGGACTGTGTAGCCAGGGAAGGAAAGTGAGGTGGGACCTTGTCTGAGATGTACCCGCCTTCCCCAGAGCAACACTGAAGGGTGCCTCGTGGCAGAAACCAGTGAAATAGCTCGTAGCAGGGACAGGTATTGAAACAAGGGGAGTGGAGATCACAGCCTCAGTTCATGATCGAGCCCTGGGTGCTCGGGGATCAAAGATGAAATCAGGCTCACGGACATCTGCTTGGTCACTCAGCTCTTCTCATTTCAACCATCAAATCTGTGCTTTAGATCTCTGAAGGAGTCAGG
The DNA here is from genome assembly GCF_902655055.1 of Lutra lutra. Lineage (NCBI taxonomy): Eukaryota > Metazoa > Chordata > Mammalia > Carnivora > Mustelidae > Lutra > Lutra lutra. The sequence continues at coordinate 59,767,992 of NC_062283.1, forward strand.
TTGGGAGGGACCTAGGGCTTACCTGTCGTTTCTTAGAGGAAAGAGAAAAGCTTGGAAAAAACTGCTTTCTTTGGGAAAAAAAAAAAAGTTTACATAGACAGATGGCCCATAGATGATATTGTGATTTTGTGTTGTTAATGCACCAGCTGGCTAATGATTAGGTAAAATAGGTATGTAGAAAGAAAGATAAAGCAGATGTAAAGAACAAAAGTAGTTTTACCTTCAAAAATAGAGTTGAATTTAAGTGCTCCCTAAAATAAAGTGAATGGGTTATTTTTTAAATGATACCGTAATGAAGGTTAGCACTCGAGTCTCATTTCATTACAAAGCCTTTTAATCAAACAGAATGGAATTCGTGGACTTGCTCTGACATTAAAAAGCTGAGAAGTTAGATGGTAGATGGCAAACTCAAGAAGTCTGAACTCTGAATGAGACGTTTGAGAATCCTTGGTGGCCACTCCCGTTGGCTTGCTGCATAGCCATGAACTTTACCCGCATTATTGAGATGCCAGCATAATGACCAAAAGATGAAATTGGTCTTTTTAAACGCATTACTGTTCAAATTCTGTCTGTCCATTTAAAAATTGTTACATTAAATTCACTTTAGAACTGTCTCAGTGGTAAGAGAAAAGCACATGCTATACCATTGATGAAACCATTAAAATTCTGATCTGGATATTGGGTTATTGCAAGGTTTCTTTTATTTACAAGTACTTAGTTTCCTGTAAAATGCAGGAGAATTTACCTGAAGGAAAGTAAAATTTTAAACTTCACTGGGAAATCTCATCATACCTTGAGAGCTTTTTTGTTTTATCTGCGTGTCTGCACCCTCAAGCTTTGTATGCACTGAACACAAATTGCACATAGAAATAAAATTTAGGCTAGCTGATCTTACTAATTGTAAGTGAAAAATTTTTTAAGGCCAGAGGAATGGAGTACCGCCCTCCCTCACCACCATTTTTGCTGAACATCACTCATCAACTATTTTGTACAATCTATTAATAAGATTTGTCTTCACTGTACATTTTGCAATTTCTTCTCCCTTTGCCACCTGACGTTGAAATTTAAACCTGCTTTCAAAATGCTCTCTGACCTCTTCAGGTAAAACTAGGATCCTATTAATGTCGGTTTCTTGCAAGAACCTATTATCTCTAGAAAATCTGATGGGGGTACTAGCTCTTCGAGTTGGTTCATTAAGGGGGACAGACTTGAGAATCTCTACAGCCGGGAAACATCTTAGGGACCATTCAACCTCCCCTACTTAACAAGGATCTTAGGGACCATCCAATCCCCTTGACGGCTGTGATGATTGATACGCATGGACCCAGGATCGGATTGGATGTGAATCTGAATGCCAGAATGAATGTTGAGGGGACATAGTTCAGTCCGTGACAGGCAGGGGATATGAAACAAAAACAATAATAAAACGCCTGGAAAAGTGAGAAACTATACAAGAAAATGTATTCATAGCTCCTAGTTGATATCATTCCATTGTCTTCCCGCAGGGCTGCTATTGAGAAGTCTTAGGACAATTTATGTCACTCTCCCCCTCCCTCTCTTTCCCGCCCTCCTTCCCACCCTTCTCCACTTTCATAATATTTCTTTTAAAGCCCTCAGTTCCTTGGAATTTTACAGTTGTTAAGATACTTCCCTTGTCACTCAAAGACTTTTTTATTGGAAAGTCTCGTATCTCTTTCACAGTAAAGCCAATTTTCAGAGTTCGTTTTAGTTACTAATTTACTTTCATCCAATTTCTGTTTCCCCTTTTCAGCACTCATGTTAGTTAGATGTTGAACCTTCTGCCAAATGTGACCTCATAGGCACCCAGGACTGCGGTGTCTGGGCCAGGAAGAACAAGGCTAAGCATCCTCAGGCTGTATCTAGGGGAAGCTGGTTCACGCTGGGATGATACTGGAGGTAAGGGGTAGGTTGAGTGGGTTTGAGGCATGAGAGATGTCTGATACACCCACACGTGTATGGATGCGTCATTTTATGGAAGGTCCTCAGTTCTTTTCATCTCTTTGTCTGTCCTTGTGTCAACACCATACTACTGACTGAATTATTACAACTTTACAATAGTTCTTGATGTCCAATGGAATAAGTCCTATCATGTTATTGTGAAGACTATCTCGGCCCTTTACATTTATTTCTGAATCAATTTGAGTCTGCTTATACAATTCCATAAAAAATAAATAAAACTCTGCTGGGATTGCTTGGATGCAATGACCAGTTTGAGGAGAACTGACATCTTTACAATATTGAATCTTTCAACCTAGAAACATGACACAGCCTTCTACTATTTTGGTTTTTATTTTTTTGTTTTTTTTTTTTTAGGATTTTATTTATTTATTTGAGAGACAGTGCACGAGTGGGGGGCAGAGGCAGAGGGAGAAGGAGACTCCTCGCTGAGCAGGGGCTGGATCCCAGGACCCCAAGATCATGACCTGAGCTGAAGGCAGGTGCTTAACTGACTGAGCCACCCAGGTGCCCCTATTCTGGTCTTTCTTAATTCCGCTCGATGCTATAATTTCCCATGCAAAATTCTGCAGATCCTTTGTTAGACTAATCCTGAGATATTTCATGCTGCTTGATACCGGTATAAGTGATACCAGTTTTAAATTTTCATTTTCTGGTGATGCATAGAAATACACTTGATTTTTATATATTGATCATATATCCAGCAATTTTGGCAAGCTTCTAGTTTGTCTGATTCCTTTGGATTTTCTGTGTGTGAAATCATGCCATCTGTGGATATGACAGTTTCATTATTTTTTGAACCTTATCTGATTCCTTTTTCCTGTGTTACCGAGTGGCTAACACCTCAGGGCAATGTTAAATAAAAAGTGATGATAGTGGACAGCCTTGCCTTTCTCCTGATTATAGGAGAAAAACACTGAGAATTTCCCCACTCAGTGTATTAACTGTAGGTTTACTATATTATTATTATTGTTATGATTCAGTATGATACTGGCTGTAGGCTTATGGCATATATACCAGCTTGAAGTTCTCTTCCGGATGTGGTGAGTTGGTTTTTTTTTAAATAATAAATAGGTGTTGAATTTTGGCAAGTGCTTTTCCCACATTTATTAACATGCTCTTGTTTTCCTTATTAATATAGAGGATAACACTGATTTTTCAAATATCAAACTAATGGTGCCCTTCTGGAATAAATCCCATTTGTTGATGTTTTGTCCTTCTAAAATATTGGTAAACTCAATTCGGTATTTTGCTAAATAATTTTTTTTTAAGATTTTATTTATTTATCTGTCAGAGAGAGAGGAGCTAGAGCGAGCACAGGCAGACAAGAGTGGCAGGCAGAGGCAGAGGGAGAAGCGGGCTCCCTGCCAAGCAAGGAGCCCGATGTGGGACTTGATCCCAGGACACTGGGATCATGACCTGAGCTGAAGGCAGCTGCTTAACCAACTGAGCCACCCAGGCGTCCCTAAATAATTTTTTTAATAGAGATATTATTCTATGGTTTTCTTTAAACATCTTTATCAGATTTTGGAACCAGTGTAATACTGGCCTCCTAAACCAGTTTGGACGTATGTTCCTTTCTTCTCTATTTTCCGTAAGTTTGGGTAAAATCATTTCCTCCTTAAATGTAACTAATCAGTGAAATCAACTGGACTTACGAGTTTTCTCTGTGGGGACATTTTTGATAACAAATTAATTTTTGGTGATAGCATAAATAAGGCTATTAAGGTTTTTTATTTGTTTTTGTACGAGTTTTGGTTAAGTTGTATTTTTCAAGGAATTTGTTCATTTTACCTAAACTGTCAAACTTATTGTCATAATATTCTTTTGATATCCTTTTGATAAGTGTAGAATCTATAAGTGATGACCCCTCTTTTATTACTTATCTTGCTAATTTGTTCTCCCTCACCCCTCCTTAATCTTGTTAGGGGCTTATCAATTTTATTAAGACTTATAATGCCAAAATTTGATTTTCTTAATTTTTGTCTTTTCTATTTCATTGATTCTGATTTTATCTTTATTATTTCCTTTTACTTACTTTGGATTATTTTCTTCATCTTACTACCTTTCCAAAGTGGAAGCTTAAACCATTGGTATTTAACCTTTCTCTCAAAGACAAGCATTCGAGGTTATAAATTTCCATCCAAATACAGCATCAGCTGCATTCTACAGAATTTGGTAGCCATTTAGAAGTGTATTGTTTAATAGAAAATATTCAAGGCTTCTCTAGATCTTATTGTTATTGAAGCTATTTTAATTCCATTGTGATCAGAAAACATCCTTCGTAAGACTGCAATCCTTGGAGATTATTTACTGAGACTTGTTTCGTTGTCCTGCATACGATCTATCTTGGTGATGATTGTGTGTGCACTTGAGAAGAGTATATCTCCCGTGGTTGGGGTTGTAATCTCTAAATGTCAAGTAAGTGTATGTGGTTGACATCACACTCAGGTCTTCCTGATTTTTTTCTTGGTCTAGTTGTTGTATCCGTTATTTAAGAGAGGAGTGCTGAACTTGTCAATTTTCTTTATGGAGTCTTTCTTGAGTTCTATCGCTTTTTGATTCATGAACTTTTAAGCTCTGCGTTTAGGTGTGAACACTTAGAGTTGTTGTCTTCTTGATATATTGGTCCTTTTATTATTGTGCAATGTCCTTCACTATCTCTGAAAATTCTTGTCTTGAAGACGACTTCATTCCAGCTGTCTCACAGTTAGTTTGCGTGGTGTATCATTTTCCATCCTTTTACTTTCAATCTGCCTTTGGATTCAAAGGATAAACTACGAACAGCTGACTCTTGTTTTTTCATCCAATCTGCCCATCTGCCATTTGATCCAAATATTGTCTATTTACATTTAGTTTTTGATATGGTTGATTTTCCATTTTGCTTCCCCCCTTATTCTATATTGGTCTACCATTTTGTCTTTGGGGTGCTACTTTTATCAGTTTTAATATCCATGGTGTAGTCACCTCAAAAACCCACATTTTTAAATAAAAAATTTTAAAATAAAAAACCCACTTTTTTCCTAAAGCATGTTTTATGAAGCAAATGTAACAGTGATAATTAAACCTAAGGAAGACATACTAAAAAAGATTATTGGCCTTTGAGTCTGGACTTTTTGTACAGTAGTTTATAATTTGCTCAATCTCTAATTCAGAAATTAGTCTTAGTTTCCTTTCTCTTCTGAAATCAATTTTATTCAATTTTTTTGTAGGAAATTATCCACTTCATCTGTGTTTTCAAACTTATTTTTCTCAAATAGTATAAGGTAGGCTATTAAGATTTTTAAATGTTCTGCTTCTCCTTTTTTACATCTGTATTTTCTCTCCTTCCACACTTCTATCCCTTTTTTTTATTATGTTGGCTTCCAGAATTTACAGATGCCATGGGAGGCTCCCTTTTATCCGTTTCTTCCTTCTGAATCGTGGCCTTTTGAAACCTCACTTTCTTGGTAATTTCTCAATGCCTTAGCACAGGTCTTTTATATGAACCCAGATTTTCTAGTCCTCAGCAAAAGGGTTGGTTTGAATTCCTTTGCCACCATTTCACTGAAAACACAACTTTCACTATTTAAAAAAAAAAAATCTTCACAAAATTTTGGGTATCTCCTCAGTGCAAAATTCAAACAAGTTTGAAGGCAGTAGTAATGGGTCTGGGTCTGACCAATAGAAACCATTTTATAAAATGTTTGTATAGTGGGGATGTCTGAATTTGCTTTGGGGTTAATTTCTATTGATCCTTTCCACCCCCCCCCCCGCACCTCCCCCCCCCCCCCCCCCCCCCCCCCCCCCCCCGCCTATGAAAGTGAAGTAAGAGAGGCAGATGAGCATGCTGATTCCGTGCCTGACAATTCAGATCTTCACCACAGGAGGGCAGTCTGAGCCGGACACAACTGTAAACCATCCTTCCAGCGTGGGTAGCCGAGGAGCTCACTAAATTGTTTACTGATGGTGGAAATCAGGTTTCTGCGGTGAAGGAGGTAGAAGATACATGGAAAAACAGGTCTGCCTGGCAGTTTCTCTTGAATTTTGGGTAGGACTCTGCCTTTGCTAGATCATGCGGCCAGGAGACATGAGTCACAGGACTGAGTGGTTTCAACACCAACCACTAGCTGCACACACACATCCATTAGGATACAGAACTATATACATATACATACATAATATGACCAGCATGTTTGCAGGGGATTTTTGGCCTTAATATCTATTTTTCTTGAAAAATGTTAACTAAACCATTCGAGTAAAGAAGAAAATGTTGATGAAAAATGAAGATCCAAAGGGTTTGTGCCAAAATGTGCCAAAAATCAAACCAGTCCTCTGAAGCCCAACTCAACAGGACCCAACATGCTCCTTTGGATTCTCACATGTTCTCTGAAGCTGTGTGTGTGTGTGTGTGTGTTGTGGAAAGGGGAGGACTGCAATGACACCCAAGTACAGGCACCAAGGAAGCAGGAGGTTGGGGAAACTTGAGAAGCATGTGGCCTGGAAAAGGGCTATGTATCCAAGGATCTCAGCAGCAAGAGTCAAACCATGAGTAGACATAATCTGTTGTTACAATGTTTTACCACTTCTGAGATGTTGCAGAGCTCTCTTCGGAGTAAAGAATGTACCTTTTCTTTTTGTTTTCTCCCACAGTTTCTAGCAGTGTTCCCTGAGTATGAGCATGGGAAATGCATTTATCACACTGCTCTACTTTCTTGAACCTGTACTCAATTAATATGACTATTTACAAAACACAGTTTAAATGCTATAATCCTCCCTTACCTCTAGTTTTGTAACCTGCTTTTTCAAACTTCTTCCCTTCTACTGTACATCAATAAATTAGAGCTATGGAAGCTCTGCAAAATTTAGTTTGGCTTTCTTTGCAATGATATTCTCATGCTAAATTGCATATTTCTCCACTGTGTTAAAATTTTGTTAATGTTTTATACTTGATACTGATTTTTTAAAAACTTGTCATGAATGCCTACATGGATTTTTGCAGTATAATTGGGTCATGTCAACATTTGTTACGGTAAATATATTTTGCAGGGTGACAAAAAAATCAGTAATATTGCATTCTATATTTAATAATTACAGTAAAAGTGGTAGATCTTATTCACATAAAATGTTTTAATCATAAGCAAAATCATTAACTATGAATTCAGACAATATAGTCAAAATATATTTTACTTCAGCTTAAGGCACTACATACAGATTTCTTTAAAAGCACACTCATGTCATTTTATTTACACACTATTTTAAGTGACAATACATACTTTCTATCTTTATCCTTCATTTATAACTTTACGTATTCACAACGAAGTAAGACCCTCCAAATAAAAGGAATTAAATGCCATCATCCTTAAAGCTTACCAGATACGGACAAGAGAGGGAGACACCCAAGAACAATGCAAAGGCATCTTTAATCTTTTAATGCGTCAAGATTTTATCTTTAAATTCTTGTATGAAGCTTAATGAAACAATATCACAAAACCTATAGTACACAGCATTGAAATAATTTATATTAGAAGTCTTATTGTTGTTTACCAGAAGAACTTGCCCATTAGTAACAGCAGAACTGTCCTTTATAAGTAAATGCACTTACTCTGAATTCACCTACTGAATTAACAAAAACCACTCAATAAGTTTTCCTATTACCTTTGACTATTGTTGTCATAAACAGGTAAGTGTTTCCTGGAGCCAAATATTTTCCATCACCCAGAAAACATGTCAGGATAATTATAACAAAATATACACCAAGACCTTAAAGTAAAGGCTGGCTTCACTGAAGGATTTTCTCAGTGTATTAGGGGAGTCACTGGCTTTAACAGTGATAATTTTTTAAAGATACAAATGAAATAACATAAAGTTCAAAATAATAACATATAAACATCTCTTTGGATTAAATAAATACTGTTTTGTCCCATCAGCATATATACAAAAAAATTTTACAATTTTAAGTTAGTATTTTGAGAATAGAATGAAAGACAAGACAAAAAGGTAAATATCTTGTTCAAAGGATTAAGACATGGACAGGACATCCCTTCCTATTCCAATCCATATGGGTGGATTTCCATCCCAAATCCACTCACAGGCTCAATGCTCATTATGGATTTCTGAAACTTATAACCACCACTCAAACTAAGGCAAGGACTGAAACAGCACCACAAGGACCGAGCTCTACTGGACGAGGATAAAATGTCCTGCTACTAGTTCAGATACTTCAAAAAAGTGTCCACTGTGTTAATTGGGACTGTCCTTTTTGTGTTATTTTTAATGGAAATTGAAACAAACAAATTTTTCTATTATTTTGTTCAGAAAAACTATTAACTTCTAGGACAAATCTTAACGTGAGAAAAAGACAAAATAAAATTTTTCAAAAAGCAAAATTAACCCTATTGGTTTTATTTATTTACTGTGCTATTCTTAATACAGTCAACTTATGACCAAATAGCATGAACTACTTATGCAGGCTGTAGAAATGCTTCTCAAGAACTCCAGAAACAATAGGTACCAAATCCTCAGGTCGCAAAATGAGTGGTGACCAAATGGGATGAATTGTATGTCCAATGCCTGGTACCACTGTTCTTTACCATCACAGATGATCACCACTTAGCTGGGTGGCATACTGATCGCAGATAATATTTCTATCTGTAAAACAGTTACCTAGCTTATTTTATACTGTCAGAAGTGTAAGTATCACACTATCGATTGTTTGCCTCAAGTCCTGATGGCCAGTTCTTGAACCCCATTTTTCCTTTAACAGAGATAATCTTGTCTGCCACAACTCAGCTTCTGAATATTACTTCTGATTATTAGAAAGTATCACCCAGCAAAGGTAGGAGGCAGTTCTTTACAACAAATCCTTAGTTCTGGACATACATGTTAAAAAAAAAAATCAGAGCAGTGTAAGTACTTCTGTGAACCAAACACTGGAGAAACAGAGGGCCAGCACTCAGGCTACACAATGTCAACAGTGCTTAGTGTTTGTTTACTCTGCCACTTCACATAGGAACAGTGGGAAAGATCCAAGATACCAAATTCCATTTTAAATTTACTCTACTGCCTAAAAAGTAAGGCATAAACGCCCCAAAGATAGATATCAAAATCTTTCTTCCTCATTCTGACCCAACTGAAGCCAGATTTGTATTCAGGTCATACATTTTTTTTTTTTTTTTAACAGCGCTTGGATACCTCTGGCTACAATAAACAACATGAGAAAGTAAAACATGGTGGCAAAAACTAAGGAACTTTCTTAAGTTATGACTTTAGCTTGTGAGTCATAAGAAAGTAAACAAATATGAAGTGCAAATATACCCTTTGCTGAGAGCCACGTTCCGTGGGAATGTGGAAGTCAGCCCACAGACCAGCTGCTCTGACCGCTTCGGTCAGTCACAGGAAGTCTACACATTCATACATGCAAACACACTTATACACACAAGAATAACTTACACAACAGCATTAAGCACAGACAGAGAAAAGTAATTCTTTCCATTTTCTTAATTTCTTATAGCAACAGTCTTCGAAAGATATCTTTCCTGGCTTCAACAGCTTAGGAATCTTAACAAAGACAATGGTAAAGACTCAAGCTTTGTATCACATGGTCTTTGTTGTTTTTCTTATAATAGCTTTTCTTAAAATAATTTCTTCATATGCTAGATCTGTTCTGCCTGCTTAACCAATTTTATTAACCTTCACAGAGGTCTTCCAATGTCATAGGTTTACCTGGGATACAAACTCTGTTAAAATTATTAAATATAAAAATATAGAAAACTTTCCCTTCCTGATACACAAAATCCACTAATTGCATAAAGATTTCTGTTATTTCAGTTACAAATATAAAAATTTATTAGAAAAGCATGCCTACTAAATTTTGATGTATTTTTATTTAAAAATGTGTCAAATCTTCATTGCAAAAGAAAAAAGCAGAGGCATTATTTTTCTTACAAAAAGTTTCTAGTTGGAGAAATAGTTGGTGTTAACTACTTACTGATTTACTAGCAATTTTTGCTATGGTCAGGGTTTTATGTATTAGCTGATGCAGTAAAACAAAGCACAAGGAAAAACAAAATAATTCTAGCATGCTTGGTCTAAGTTCTTTGTCTCTCAAGGTGTATTTTTCATTGTTAGAATACCATTCTTGAGTGTGTCCTCAGTATCGTGACTGATCAAAGACACTCTATAAACTCCAGCACATGCTACTCAATTAAAGGATCGTCGTCATCCTCTTGCAGCTGAAGTCGGGAAAATGGACGGGGTACAGACAGTCTATTCTGCATGATTATAATCAGGCATGTTAGCGTGGTTAGGACCAAGAGCGCACCGATCACAATTCCAATGGCTTCCGGGAGATTAATGCACCATTGGTCAACTAACAAACACTTAGTATGACCAAAGGTTCCGTTATTGGGATGTGGTTTTAATCCCAGGATGTGGCACATCATTGGATAAATATCCACACTGTTAATTGTGCTGTGTTTGTAGCCTTTGTGAAACGCTGGACCGTGGGCAGCTAGAAACGGATGCATACTCGACAAAGAATTGTCATAACCATGGTCACCTACTGAAAAATAGAACAAGATTAGGTTAGTTCCTAAAAGAAAGACTGATCATTCTATTATAAAACAACTTGCTTCTAGTGTAAATATACTCATTCTTGCCAGTGTAATTCCCATCCATTAAAACTGATTAGCTAGGGGCACCTGGGTGGCTCAGTGGGTTAAAGCCTCTGCCTTCGGCTCAGGTCATGATCCCAGGGTCCTGGGATCGAGCCCCGCATCGGGCTCTCTGCTTGGCCAGGAGCCTGCTTCCTCCTCTCTCTCTGCCTACCTCTGCCTACTTGTGATCTCTGTCTGTCAAATAAAAAAATTAAAAAAAAAAAAACAACAAAACTGATTAGCTGAACCTGACAGGGGCCAGAAAGAAAATTTTCTGTTTTTTTCCAGCTCAGCCATGTGTCCCCTATTTCACACGTACACCCTTTTCCCAAGCGGTCATGACCCGAGGCTTTAAAACTATTTCTACACCTGATGCGCCTGTCCTTCAGCACCAACCCCACTCATCTCTGTGTGCGTGCAGAGAGCACTAGTGCCTAGAAGAGAGTGGCTGGGCTGAGGGTCCTGAATAACTGGGGAGAGCAGAAGTGAGTAAAACCAGTGAATGGGGAAGAAGTACATCTGCAGCCTTACCTACATCAACTGCTCCTGTGATAAGAAACAGGATTACATAATATACTCCTGGTTTACTGACAGTGAACGAATGCCTTGACCTCTGGAGGGCCCAGTGAGAATGTTACAGAAGGGGTTCCTGCAGTCAACGTGAGGTCTAACCAGTTCACCAACCTCTAACTCCAAATCAAATTCACAGAAAAACATGACAGTCCCGGACAGAACCCCAATACCAAATCCTCAGTTTTTTAGCTTTATTTTGGCAAATACTCCTTTTTCCTGTATGCCTGTTGCACTGATAAGCTCCAGCTTTCATACAAAGTACAAGTGACTGGGTGGTGAGTCTATTAGTTTGTGTTACAGCATCCCTTAATCTCATGTCTGAAATATTTCATAACAGAAATAATGAATGTGATCAACATAATAACAGAATATAACACTTTATTATATAGACTTTAGGATTTCAATAATGTAAAAACATACAGGTATATAGGATAGAAAAGAGTTTGGAAGGGGAAAACTCTGCGTATTGATAGATTTTTCTCTCTCTTCTAAATTTTCTGTCTTTTCTCAGTTTTCAACAGTCAGTAAATAAGCATAAATAACATATAAATTCCATTAACCTTTAGCCTTATCCTTGTCTGAAGCTTCTGATTTGCTATAGATCAGGGATCTGCACACTATAGCCCCTGATCAAATTCAGCCCTCTACCTGTTTTTGTAAACAAAGTTTGGTTTCAACACCCAGCATCCGTTAGTTTACATAATGTCCACTGCTGCTTTTCCACTACAAAGGCAGAATTGAGTGAGTGAGAAACCAGGGGGCCTATAAAGCCTAACATATTCACTATCTGGCCTTTTACAGAACAAATACTCTGACTCCTGTTACAGACTACAAAACCAGTTTTTTTTTTTTTTAAGTACTCAAACTGAATTTAACATATGGATCAACAAAGTTGACAGGGAAGACCTGTAACTCTCCCCTCTTTAACTCCTCAAGCTTTGGGAGAGGTTTTGATACACCTGTTTTGTTTACTGGGTAAATTTCGGTTTGTTTACCTTTTGGTTTTTGCCCAGTGTTCCAAACAGCTATAGCGCTCAGGTAAATGATTTCATCACTGGGGAAAGACTTTGAGTTACTAGGACAATGTTTTTTAAACACACACACAAAAATTAAAAAAGCATTTGAACTATCAAATCTCTCCCCTTTTACTTTGTTTCTTTACTTTTTTCTCATTCTCTACAAATCAAAAGAACCAACTTTGAAAAGTTACTGACAGTATCTGTGGTGTGGGTAAGACAGTACTACACCTTTGCCCTTAATGTCACCTACCTTCCTCATCTAAGGGTAAAACTGTGGTTATAAATTGCTTTTGAATGAAAACCTGAGAATTATCCAATCAGAAAGTGAACTGATTACACAGTGTTAGTATCTCTAAATCAAAGTATGCTGTTAACAGAACAATGTCACAATGTGTGATTTGTCCCCAGAATACAACAGAAATATCCTAAATACTTACATTTTGGTAATGATTTATTTAATACAATTGTCCAGCCTTCATCAGCAACCAAAATAATAGGCTGAATTCGATCATTATGTTGGTAATGAAATCTGGCAGGAATGTCTTCTTTGAGATAAACATTCATGTGAGGGTTACAGACTTTCAGTTTGTTATAAACCTCTGTTGTATCTGGAAGAAAAAGGAAGCAGTAAAGGGAGAAAGTCATGATTGCCTGATAAGGAAAAAAAAACTTCTAACTAGAATACCTGGAAATAAATCCTGAACAATGCCATCTATTAAATCACTTTTAATTCTTAAAAAAAGAGAGCAATAATTATGTGATATTGTTGGACACACACACACCCCTAGCTTTCCAAGCATTCACATGTCGCTTTTTTCATTTTGTGATTCTCTCTGGTGGACTTTTATACAAAAGGGGACATTTTCATGTATAGCTTCCTATGTAAATATAAATTACGGATTGCTGCTAATTACTAATTCTGAGATCAATAGAAAAACAATGCATCTCAAACAAAAATCCAAGGTTTTTTTAAGGATAAAAATTTCCTTTTTCAATTAGTGTGAATACTTAAGAAATGTATCAAAAGCAAGGAAGTAATCACTTCGAAAAGGAGCCTTAGGCTAACTGCTTAAAGTCTTGTTAATTAAGGGGGTAAACATATAATCCCACTCCGAGTAGGAATATATGGTACTGCACTACAAAAAGCCAGAGCTGCATTCTTTTGCAAAACCATGTCTCTTAATTCAATTGCTCCCTTTGAATATCCCTCAGCTACAAGGTTACTTACTTATTTGGGGAAGGACAGCAGCAACTGGAGTCAGATCTACAAGAGTGTAGCTTGAGCGATCAATGCAGAGATCCAGGTTTATCAGTTTGTCCTTAGAGCACTGGGTCATCCCATGATCACTGGTAATGATCACATTGAGATTTTCCCACAATCCTAGCACCTTGAGTTTGTGGACTAGCTCACCAATAAGGTCATCTACTTCTTTCAACACTCTGTACATGTTTTCTTTATCTTCAGGTCCATATTTGTGGCCACTTGCATCTGGTTCTTCCCAGTAGAGTGTTGCAAAGGTAACTGGTGGGTTCGAATTCATCAGCCACATGGTAATATTATTTAGTCTCTCCTCAAATGACACTGAAGAGCTATAATTCATAAAATAGGAAGGTGTGGTATTGTGAATGGGTACATCAGTACCAGGCCACATAGCGGCAGCACTTGATCTGTTTTCCTGAAGCTGATTGGTCACCCAAATAGGTACCGCCTCATTCCACCAAAAAGGATCCTTGTCATCAAAGTCAGAAAAATGTTTCTTTGTGATTACATCATACATGGAATTAGCCACGATGCCATGACTTTCTTCATACAAGCCCGTCACAATGCTGTAGTGGTTTGGAAATGTTTTTGTGATAAAAACATTTTTAACATGCTCTACCAGGACTCCTTCTTTGATAAAATTCTGGAGATGAGGAAATTCATAGTTCTTTAGATAGTCAGCTCTGAAACCATCAAAGGACACCAGCAGCAGCTTGGATGGCAGGCTACGGGAAGAGTTACCTCCACAACCAGTTATAAGTCCAGAAAATAAAAGTATTACTAATAACTTCATAATGAATGTGTTGAAGGAGAGCAATCAGGGTTCCTAAAACATAAAAACACAGTTCATAAGTGGTAGTGCTGTTGTTCAGAAGTTTAGCCATCAGGAGAAGAGAAGCAAAAATTTATCAAATTTTTGTATACCAGCTTTTTATCATCTTAAAATTAGGTAACGTCATTTACTGAAAGATAATTAAATAAAGCCAAAATTGGAAAAAACAAAAATTGCCTTTCCCTGTCCAATTTCCTATATACACGTCCTGCCCCATTCTTTTTTTTTTTTTTTAAAGATTTTTTTTTTTTTTTAATTTATTTGACAGAGAGAGATCACAAGTAGACAGAGAGGCAGGCAGAGAGAGAGAGAGAGAGGGAAGCAGGCTCCCTGCCGAGCAGAGAGCCCGATGCGGGACTCCATCCCAGGACCCTGAGATCATGACCTGAGCCGAAGGCAGCGGCTTAACCCACTGAGCCACCTAGGCGCCCCGTCCTGCCCCATTCTTAATGAAGGGGGTATGGACCATTCTTATACTCCACAGAAAAACTCCTGTTTGGTTGCCTTGCTTTTCTGTAGTAGCAGAAATTATTCTAAAGACTTAATAAGAACAGGGGCGCCTGACTGGCTCTGTCAGTGCAGCAAGCAACTCTTGATCTCAGGGTGCAAGTTTGTGCCCATGTTGGGTGTAGAGATTACTTAAAAATAAAATCTTTAGGGGCGCCTGGGTGGCTCAGTGGGTTAAAGCCTCTGCCTTCAGCTCAGGTCATGATCCCAGGGTCCTGGGTTTAAGCCCCACATCTGGCTCCCTACTTAGCAGGGAGCCTGCTTCCCTTCCTCTCTCTCTGCCTGCCCCGCTGCCCACTTGTAATCTCTGTCTATCAAATAAATAAATTAAAAAAAATAAAATCTTAAAAAAAACCCTTAATAACAGATGAAGAAAAAAAAATTATCCTTTTGCACAAAACAGAAGTAATACCAGCCTTCAGAGGCTCCAGGGAGTGCGATTATTTTTCTAGTTTAATGACTGGTAACCTATGTTCTTCTTACACCACAGAAATAGGTGGTGGAAATTCTACCATGCTGACTTACCACCAACTCCTGTTGAAGATACTGGCATGGAAAAGGGGAGTAAGAAATAAATATTACTTAAGAAAAAGATCCCACCTCTATCTATACATTCCCAGTATTTACAGGAGGTTGACAAACAAAGCCCACAGGGGCTTGGCTGCCACAGTGACTTCTGAAAAAAATCCAACAGCTGTTGAGAACTTCACCATATTCCTTAAACTTCCTCTTTATCATCAAGGACATAACTATTCTACCTCATACCCCAGGCTCCGAGCTCGCTCTGATTTTTTTTTTTTCTTTTTTCTTTCTGGATAATCCACTGATTATTAAACAAACAAAAAACCCCCCAGCTTTCCCACAATAAATCTCCCTGCCTTTAGTCTCTATCATCTTTGGTCCTTCAGAAAACGGGACGGTGATTTAAGTAGGATGACCCACTTCAGTTGGATAGGATATATCTTCCACTGTAATAGATGAGAAGCTTTACCTACCTAAAGCTAGATAAGCTAACAGGTCTGAGGGTTGGAGATGAAGGGAGCTGCATTCTCTGTGCTGCAAAAGGTAGAGGCAATTACTGAGAGGGAGTAGGATGGCAAAAGGTTCTCAGGTTTGAGAAACAGAGAACGTCTGAAATGGCCAACATGGAGAAGGGGAGAGAGTGTAGGGTAACAGCAGGATGGGGAGGGGGGTCAAAGTTGACAGCAGGTGTCATGAATTCCTAGTGATACCGTTGACTGCTTTTCTCTAGCAATTCAGAGGCCCTCGCACGGGCCTGAACAAAACAGGTGGCTGATCGTGCCTGCACTTGAGACTCTGTGAGAAACTGAAGTACAGCGAAGGAAGCGGACGATCCTGACTAGGGAGTGACTAAAATCGAACTGCGGCATCTAAGCTCAAACTGCCACAGATCATGAAGTAGAGAGGTTTCTGGACTAGAGCTTCTGAGGGAAGCTGCAAGGATGTGAGGCTGTAGTGGGAGGGAGGTAAGTGAATCATTCCAGAAGAAGAGCCAAGGTACGGCCGTGGGGGGTGTGAACCTCGAGGTCCAGGCAGAAGTGGCTGCGAGCTAACAGACATGATGATTAAGTGCATGAGCCACTTATCGTGTGTTCTTTCTCCCGACTAAACCACAATTACTTGAAGGCGGAGACTTTCTTTCCTTCAAACATGCCAGCTAGACGATCTGTGTGTGCGCAGTCATTCACACATCAGTTGACTGAAGCTGTGGCAGTCTTAGAACCAGGAACTTGAAATTGGGAAGACCAAAGGCACAGAAACTTGTTTGTGAGGGTCTGTGGATGTCAAGCGCCGGCCACTTTAACCCGACTTGAGCCGCCTTCTGAGTGTGGTGCGCGCGCCACCTGCTGCGGAGGCCATCCGTGAAACCCCAAACAGGACGGAATGACAAACCGAATCCGCTCTCCGAAGAGAAGAGTAACCGGGCTGTTCGGTACCGAGACACGCCGTCCAGACACAGTCTCTGGAACCGAGACAGAGAGCGGCACTTCTCACTCCGTGTTTGGTGCCCCGACCTCGCGTTCAGGCACAACTCACCTCCTGCCTCAGCGGGTCGGTGCGAGTTCAGCCACACTTGGGCTCCAGCAACCAGAGAGCTTGTGCGGAGGCCACGCCGGTCTCAGGGGGAGCTTGGAGGGAGCAGACCCCCACTTTCTCTCTGGGTACAGCTACCTTCCCAGACACAAGTACTGGTCTCCAGTACGAGCCCACTGAAACAGCATGTCGGCGGTTCCGCAGCTTAAACACACTCCCCCGGCACTTCGTACAAAGTGCCTTAGGTACTGCCCTGGTCCCTCAGTAACTGGCGCACCTTCCCCACCGATTCGGCGGCACAAACTATCCCGCGGGCAAGACAAGTCTGAGGTAGGTCAAAGTGAACGCGTTCTCTGCAGCTCCAGACTTCTCCTTTCCTTCATTCCCGTTCTCTCACACCGGAGCTGCCTGAGGAAGCCCCTCACCACCAGCCTCATCGCTTCTATTTGCAAATCATCTCCTGCAGCACAGCAGACAGAAAAATCACCGAGGGGAGCCTGTCGTAAGTGTGGCGGCCCAGTCTTCACAGCCAGGAAATTCTGACTCCAGAGCAGAGTAGAAGCAGAGCAGAGTAGAAGCCAGGAACCTGCATTTTGAGCAGCTCCCCATTCTCTCCATCTCTACCGTGGCCAGAATTCTAAATGCCCTTAATTCCTCTTGTCTCTTAACTGACCTCCCCACCTTATTATCCACCCTCCCCTTTCTTGCCCAATATCTGCTCCCAACTTACTCTTCCCCATGTAGCTCTGTTCATAACACTCCTCTAAAAAAAAAAAGTTCCAAGAGTCCCCTGCCTATACAAACACTTTGGCCTGGCAGTCAAGCCCCTGCAGTACCCAGGCCCAGCCCACATGAGCATTACTAAAACAGTTACAGAAAATCATTGCCAACCTTGCTTTCCTTTTACCATATTTCACCATCACCATCTGCCTCAAATGTATCACAAAGACATGTAAAAGGCAATAGGCCTTTATCTGGGTGACCTATAGGTGACCTCTAAGAGCTCTTCAGTAATAGTTTATGCTTCCAAACACCCTGAAGTTACCTCCTGTGCATGAAGTCTGGCTCAAACATTCTCTTAGGTTATTTTTTTAGTATCATTCAATACATAGCTAATATAACTTAAGATTATACTACAAAAATGTATGTATGTGCCATGTATCAGGGGACGAGGGCTTTACACTTTTCAAATCTGTCATACTCACAATAGGGGCATAAATAATCAGAGTACTGAATCAGGCTGTCATCCTGAAAGAACAAAGACAAGGGTGAATGAACTCTGTTCTAGAACACCAAAACTTCTTTGTAACGCTGTGCTTGAGAGCCATACACCAAAAAGTCTTGTTTCTAACACTAAGCCCTTTGAGGAATTACTACAAATGGAATATCATATATGTCCAAACCTTTTTCAACAGAGTTTTCTCTAAGAACAGCAGAGTGCCAAGCCAATTCAACAAATGGTGCCTGGACAGCCGGATATCCACACGCCAGAGAATGAATTTGGACCCCTCATCTCACACCATACACCAAAAAATTAATTACAAATGGCTCATGAACCAAAATTTAGAGCTAAAACTATAAAACTCTTAGAAGAGAATATGGGAGTAAATCTTCATGACCTTGAGTTAGGCAAAGCCTTCTTAGTTAGGTACAGCACCAAAAATAAAAAAATAAATTAAAAAAAACTGGACTTCATTGAGACTAAAAACTTTTGTGCTTTAAAGGATACCATGAAGAAAGAGAAAAGACAACCCACAGAACATGAGAAAATATTTGAAAATCGTCTGATGAGTGATTTATAATTAGTATAAAAATGTAACAACTTAAAAAGTCAAACAGTTCAATTAAAAAAATGAGCAAAGGATCTGAAAAGACATTTCTCCAAAGATATAAAGGGGCAAATGAGGCCACAAAAAGATGTTCAACACCATCAGGAAATATAAATGAAAACCACAATGAAATAACACGTCAGACCCACTAGGATGAAGAGAATCGAAAAGACCAATAATAACAAGAGTTAGCGAGGATATAAAGAAACTGAAACATTTATACCAGTGCTGGTGAGAATGTAAAATGGGAGAGCCACCTAGAAAACATTCTGGCAGTTCTTTAAAAGTTTAAACAGAGTCATCATAATACCTAGAAATTCAACTACTAGGTATATGTCCAAAAGAAATTAAAACAGATGCTCACATTAAATAAAACTTGTACACCAATGTTCACAGCAGCATTTTATAAGGGCCAAGAAGTGGGAACAACTCAAACGCCCATCAGGTGATGAAAAATGGACAAATAAAATGTGATCTACCCAGAGCATGGAGTATTATGACAATAAAAAGGAATAAAGTGCTAACAGACACTATAAGGATAAACCCTGATGCATTACACTAAGTGAAAGAAGGCAATCAATCCCTAAAGATCTCTTTTTCTATAACTCTTTAGATTAAATGCCTAAGACAGGCAAATTTATTAGAGATGGAAGTACATTGGTAGTGTTTGGCACAAAGGGCTGGGGGGAAATGGGGAGTAAATTCCAATGGTATGAGGTTTGTTTCTGGGGCAATGAAAATGTTCTCATATTGACTGTGGTGATGGTTCTATGACTCCCTAATGTTCACTTAGGTGAGTGAACTGGATAGAGTGTGAATTATATCTCAATAAAGTTATTATATTAAAAACAAAAAGAGGGAATGAAATTGTAATCTTAAAAGCATCTGAAATGGGGCACCTGGGTGGCTCAGTGGGTTAAAGCCTCTGCCTTCGGTTCAGGTCATGATCCCAGGGTCCTGGGATGGAGCCCCGCATCAGACCCTCTGTTCAGCAGGGAGCCTGCTTCCTCCTCTCTCTCTCTGCCTGCCTCTCTGCCTACTTGTAATCTCTGTCTGTCAAATAAAATAAATAAAATCTTTAAAAAAAAAAAAAGCATCTGAAATGCCCTGTCATAAAACAGGAAACATCTCTGATGTCTCAATGTATGCCCCAAATTATGTAACATTTGTATTCTATAATAGACTTGGGTGTTTTAACATGAAAATGTTTTATAACACCTTCCAAATGCAAAAACAATAACAAAACAAAAACCTGTGTCTGACCATCTCTCAAAATACATATAAATCAAAATCTTTCTTCCCTAAATCTCAAATGAAAATTATGTTCAAATATATGTGCTATTTATTCTGTGGTTCAGGAATGCATTAGCACACTGTTAGGATCCCTGTCTCTAGGCTTCAAGGCACAGACAGAACAGAAAGATTATAGGCTCTGAAATCAGAATGATCCCAGAACTTAAGCTCACATTTAGTCAATGGGCAATTAATTATGAGCAGATCTAACTTCTCCCAGAGTTAGCTTTAGTGTTTGTGACATGATACACACACACACACACACACACACACACACACACACATCTATATATAGCTTTACAGACCAGGCCGTCAAATTTAGTTTCTTTTTATCAATGCTAGTTACAAAGCTGTTATGTTAGGAAAAAGTCTGTACTATAACAGGCAGAATACTATTACTGTGCAACCCTAAAATAATTAGAAAAAATTTAGGTCAACCCCTTCTTTTTACATATGATACGGCTGAAGTCCAGTGATAGGCCAAGCTCAGAAAGCAATATGCACATATTAATTCATGCCCCCCACAAGTTTTCCAGTCTAGTAACAGCAAGTTAACAAGACTAGTAACAACTCCAAATGATTACCAAAACTTTTCCTGCCAGAACATGTTCATTAGCAGCACATGTATCTATGTCTACCTCATTCTGTTTCATTCTAACAGGGGGTGTTAACTGATAAACAAAATACCAGCAAAAAGTTCTCAAGTAGTTTTCAAGGAATCAAAATCACTAATTGTTATATTACTCAACTTTGAGAAAAATTCTATAATTTTTCAAACAAAAACACATAGTGGAGGGAAGGAAAAAAAAGCAGACTATCCTATTCTCAGTCCTAAAAATATTGGGATTCTAAATAATTCTCCCATTTTCAAGTGCACACAAAATTTTCTAGTATCTTAAAAACAGCTACACCATCTTACTTTCTACATAGTAAAATAACTCCAATTGTCCCAACAGCAACCAGAAGCAGTAGGTAGTAATCTTCAGTTCAGGGGACAAAACATGCTCTATCTCCTCTGGGATGACTTTTTTACCTGGATGGAATGCATGTCAGGCAGTTCCCAGTGGCATTCTTAGCCCCAGTGAAGTTGAGAGAGTCCAGCAATTACAGGAAATGGTGAAAGACATTTGTCACCATTAGCTTGCCATCTACTTTGTAATAATACAAAAGCCCTCATCTAAAGACTTCACAAATATTTATAATGAAACTTTTACACAGCTTTAAAATAAAATAGCATTGCCTGTGGACATGGGAAATTTCGGGGGTTTCCTGTAGATCATTATTTTCTTTAGCCAAAGGGGAAAAAAACTACTCTTTAGAAGACTTTCTCAGTCCTAAAAATGTTGGGATTCTAAATAATTCTCCCATTTTCAAGTGCACACAGAATGTTCTAGTATCTTGAAAACAGCTATACCACTTACTTTCTACATAGTAAAGTACCCCCTCACGTACTTCTTGCATTTTCATCAAAATTTCTCCCAAATTATATTTTGTAGCTAATCTAAAATACATAAGATATTTCCTCTTTGCTTTCAAATGACCTTAATTTCCTTAAAATAGCCTGGGAACAACCTCTGGGGGGAAAAAAGGAAGAAAAGAAAACCATGACATTAAAAGGAGCAGCTGACTGCCTAGAACACTGAGTAAGTTCTCAGGCTTAGGTCCAGCAGATCACCTGGTGGTCAGGCAAAACCACTCTGGAGTCAGACCCAGTATAAACCTGAATCTGCCTGTCACCAGCTGTACAATGTGGAACGTAACTCTTCACTCCTCGGAGCTTGAATTTCCCCATCTGTATAATGGGACGCTATGATCTCATACGGTTGCTATACTGAGAAAAGGAAGCATTGTTTGTCGAGGGCTTAACACGGTGTCCAGCCTATAAAAAGCACTTAAATGTTATCTTTGCTGTTTGGTTTTCTAGGAAATTAGTTCTTAAATTTGATTATGTAATTGCCATGAGCTCTGATCTAATATTCAGACAGACGCAAACGCCCACCCCGCCGCCCGCCTCCCCTCGCTGTCACCCCCTGCCCACCTTCGCCCCTCCGCCGCTGTCAGCCCACGGCCCTCCCCACCCTTCACAGCACGGCCTCCCCCCCACCCCGCCGCGTCCCAAACCACCTGCCAACTGCTCTTTCCGCCCTCCACACCGCCCTCCTCCTCGCCCAGCCCAGCCCTCTCCCGGCGCCTGCGGGTCCCTGCACGGACGACCCGCCAACGCCCCGGGGGCCGGGGGAAGGGTGGGGGGTGTTTCTCACCACCTCCAGTGCCAAAGCCCCAGGCGACCGAGGAGGAGGTGGCATCTCCCTCCGGAAGGCCGGCCGCGCGAGGCTCGCACTCACCCGCTGCAGCCGGCGCGCGGAACTCAGCACTGGCGGAACCCCGCGCTCGTGGGCCCTGGGGACGAGGCCGACCAGATCTCTGCGCGAGGCGGAGATCTTCCTGAGGCGCCTGCGCAATAGCGGGCGCCCCCCGCCGCGGGTAACAGCCCCAACCTCCCCCAGAACCGCTTTGTTGCGGGCACTCTGGAGTGTGTGCAGCCACCCGACGCGCGACTGCGGAACCTGCTGCCAGCCGGCTGGGACCCCCGCAGGCGGCGGAGGCTGAGACGCGTCCTCGGATTGGCTGGCGGAGCCGCGTTAAATGTAATCCCCTTTGCGATTGGTTAGAGTCGGTACCACCTGGAGACAGCGGCTTTGGTGGGGTCGCATTGGACCTCGGGGAGGTCGGTTCCTATCTTCCACCCCATCCCTTTCCTATCTTCCTAGGGTTGGACGCCCTTCAGGAGACTTGAAACCCCGCGTGTCCAGGAAAGACACCTAACTGTTGCCAAGCCCAGTTCGTTCCTAGTTAATAGGCGCCTGGCGACTTTGGTGTCCTCAAGAAAAGCGACTTTGGCTGCACCAAGGGCCCAGCTCAAATCTAGAGCAGCTTCAGCCAGTTCCAGGGACTTGAGATAAACGCAGTGTGATTCTACCCAAAGTACCTGTTTTGCTGGAAAATTGAGCACCTTTATACACAAAGTTCTGTAGTAGGCAGTTTACAAGGAAAGTCACAAGAAACACAGAAAAAAAATCCTTGCAGTAGGGAACCAGCTGAGAAATGGGCATGTCTTTGGACAGATACATATGGGATTGTGCTCCCGCCTTCAATTGGAAACTTAATGGAGCAGAAGAATGTTATCTTTAAACTTACTAGTAGAGAGAGAAATTACCAGATGAAATCGATTTATTTGTTAACGCTTGGGGTTACCCAGGCATACTTGGTGAAGAGTGGGTGGTATCTTTTTTCTCTTTGTATTTGCAGTGCCAAATACAGGACCTGGAGCCGAAAATGAACTTATTAAATGTTTATTGAATTTAACAGAACTTTTAAGGTGCTCTTGGTTCTTGCCTCCCTTGCTTTAAAATGCAAAATCCAAGGGGATATTTTCTTTCATAACCAGTAGCGTAGCTCCAGCAGTTGCTTAAAAGAATGCAATTAGATGCATTAAGAATATTAGTCCTATGTTAATATTTTCAGGTGTTGAGGATTTACTGGATATAAACCCAGTACTTGGATTAGTAACCTTCTATAGTGGACCTTAGAAATCAAGTTCTGTGGGGCACCTGGCTGGCTCAGTCAGTGGACTGTGTGACTCTGGATCTTGCAGTTGTGAGTTTGAGCCCGACATTGGGTATAGAGATTACTTAAAAATTAAATCTTAAAAAAAAAAAAAGAAAGAAAAGTCAAGGTCTAAGGTCTGAACCTTGGGTGTGAGCTTTAAAGTATAGGCATGGATGGTGATGTTAGGGTTAGAAGTCAACAGCCAAGAAAGAATTCTTGAGACTTCTTTGGTACAAAAAGGACCAGGACCCATGGGCAGAAAGAACTGCAGTGTGTTCCTGAGCCTATTATATGCTTTCAGGTTGGGAGGGGCTTAGGTTTCCGGGATCTTGAGGAGGCTAGCTATTGTTGGGAAAAGGTCTTTTATTACTGTCTAGTAAAACCTTAGTCATGAGACCCTTCAGATGTATATCGGTGGGCCATATTCTTAGGGGATGATAAAGGAAGTTTCCAAAAGAATATTTATACGTTGAAGTAGACTTACAGGATGGTGGGGGCAGAGGCGTGTTCCGGGCTAGGATTGCCTTTTGCCCTTCTCAAAGTATTAACATTGAAGCATTTGAGTCCCTAGAGGAATGTCACTCTGCCCGTTTCAAGGTCTTGTCAATGGGCTGTATGTAGTACGGAAATTTAATGATTTTTCTTTTGCCTTTGTTTCCCATATCAGCTAGGACTCCAGAGTCTGCAAGCAGCTGCAGAGACAATTTGGGCCAACCATATACTGTTGATTATGAGTTTGTACCTTCAGAAGTTAATTCCACTTGAAACTCTCAAGGCTGGCCTGTGCATTGGTGAATTGGGCATCCTAGATCTGTGGGTTTCAGAGCTGGAAGGAGTGGCAGAAGCCATGTAATTCCGTCCCTACACTCTGCCAGACCTGAGTTTTAATACTCACTCTACCACTCAGTAGCTCAGCTATCTAGGACCATTGTCTCTTACCTAGTTGAGCCTCCAATTCCTCATGCAAAAACAGCCCTCTTACAGTACCAGCCTCTTGGTGTTATATTGTCAAATAAATGAGAGAAAGCAAGTGAAGTACTCAGTGCAATGTCTGAAACATGGTTAAGTGTTAGCGATTATTATCACTATGACCAGAATACATTCCCCAACCTGAACAATGGTCAGCAGAAGTCAGAGTTCAGAGAGAATTTACATAATGTCCAATTTAGTGGAGCTTAAATTTTCTGGCTTTGGGGGGCACATGATTATACATAGCCTGTTTGTTCATTCATGAGGTGCATGATTGCTTAAAGAGTAGACAAAACAGACTTCTACAAAGGTCAGATATATAGTGGAGAGAGCAGCTGGATGGGCATAGAAGAGAAGGGCTCCCTTCCTCTAGGCCACTACCCATGTCGCTGGGTCAGATCAAGGAGTCCTAGGCAGTCACGTTTCCTTCTTATAGATAATATGGTTGAGAACAGGGGGACAAAATGACTCACGAGGCTCTTTTGACATCAAGCTTCTGTTATCCTTCAAATATTTACCATTTCAACCACAACTGAAAACTTGCTTCAGATGAGCATAAATAATAAGGTTATTTATAATCCCGTGAAATAGGAAGACTAGAGGTAGGATAGGATTTGGGACTGGTTGAATTAGCAGCTCAACAATGTTGCCATGTACTGGGTTCTTTCTAAATCTCCAAGGGGCTACAGACTTGGCTTCTGGTTCCTCTAGTAGTAAACATAATAGTAGCAACAGGAGCCATATGATTCATCTTTCACTTCCACTGAGTAGCAGAAGTGACTTCTAGATTTCTTTTCTCTGTCTCAGAAGTCTTCAGCAACCCTCACTTACTTTGACTAAAATTGGGTCATATGCCCAAATCTAAGCCAGTGAAGAATGTGGAATTACCAGGGGATCAACTGGGTGCAGACCTTGAGCTGAGGTCTTTCCTAAACTGTGCTTCTTTTCTCAATAGGAAGGAGGGGGAATCAGTACAGTTAACTACCAGGAAGCATGCTATAGATTCATTGGAGGACCTTAATGATAATAAAACAAAACACAACAGTATCATAAATTCTTCCTTTCCATAGTGATTTTTAGACATATATATTATTCATTTAGCTGGCAAAATGATAACTTTCATTTGTAATGTTCTTTCAGCTCAGCTTTTGAAAAAGAAATTTTATATAAATCTTAGAAATATGGAGAAGGCTTAAACCCATTTTGTGTTAGAGACTGAAATGAGCTAGAAGCAATGATTTAAACTCATCATTTACAAATGAATGTTGTGCCTCAGAATTGATTTGGCTAAATTCACAAAAAGTAGTTTCAGTTAGAGTCTTTGCCCCATAGCCAATGTCAAGTTTGGAAGCACTATGTTAGAGGCAGTTTCTTCTTTCCCCCCACCATTTACTACAAGATTAATCATTAGTATACAATAGTTTAAAATTTTTATCCTGTTCTCTAGATCGAAGACATAGCTCTTTATGTAGCTTTCTTTTTTAAAACTCCTAATTGGGATGCATAACTCATTGCTGGAAGGGATGGGTCAGACTTAAAAGTTACAGAAAAAACGTTTCAGAGGAAAAGCCACACCCTGCCCAAAGAAAAACAATTCTTATCCACTGCTCAGTCTGATTAAATAACAAAACTGAAACTAGTGAATAGAATTTCAGGTCACTAGAAGAGTATTTTTAAGTTTCACTTTTTAATATATATTAGATGTTAATGTAAACGCAATACCAGGTTTATCTTTAATATAAGGAGATTGGAAAGGACAGTGGCGGGGGTGGGGGAGAGAGGGATCATCGTATTTCACTGATTTTGTAAGTTTAATTAAAACTCTCCACCCACCCCATTTTCTGCAACATTACATTTTAATAATCTCAATCAATTAAGATTGTAAACCACTTTTAAATGTTCCTGTTAAATGATATTCTGTATTATCCATCATGAACTAGTGTTAAATATTCCTCACTCACTTTGAAGGAATTTTTTCAAGTATTTCATAAGGTGATACAAGAAGCAGTGTAAGTTCTTTTGAGGCTTTCCTAGGTAGAAAGCAATGTACTTGATTTTTTAGAAGACACAAAAATGAGTAAGATTCAGTCCCTGCCTTCAAGGTAGCTCTAATCTAGAAAGGTGAATGGAGAAGACATCTCTCTGTTGCTTTTACCCACCCAGCATTCATTTCCTCTTCTTCTGGTGGTTCCTCCAGGAAACCACCTCCTTTTCAATTTTAATCTATGGGAGTCATTTGGGGCTGACCACATCTCTCCTCATCTCCAGCATGGAGTTCCTGGTACCCAACTATCCCAGTGTGCTCTACACTGAGGGGTTTCCTGGGGGGCATGGGACTTTTAATGCTGAAATCAGAAGAGTCCCAGGCAAATTCAGATGAGTTGGTCACTCTTACTCTGACCAAAGCCTGGCCTGTGAGAGCCAATTCCAATCCCTCAACTACAGGAATTGGTTTGGTGATGGGGACATGCCCCAGACCAGGCCCAAAAAACTCAATCCTGAAACTTTTTTGGAAACAATTGAGAAAGAGTTAGTCTTTTAGCCCCAGCTGCTAAATAGGTAGACTATAAACCTGCCCCAGCTACTGGTGATCATTGTAGTTACTGCAAATGGAAAGTCTGTCTACTTGGGAATAAAGCCAACACAGAAAGCACAGAGTCAAGAGATGGAGCATGATACCCGGTGACTAAGCACTTGGATCCAAGTTTCCCTGAAGCCCATGGCTGGGCTTTTCCAGTCACATGACTCAATACATTTTTCCTTTGTTTAAGCGAGTTTTAATTGGGTTTTTATCAGTTACATCTAAAGGGGGAGGGGAATAAGAAAAGCAAATATTTGCTTACATTACCACTGAGTGAAGTAAATGCTATAAGGGAAGCCCAAAGAGGGAAAGGTAAAATCCTGCAGAGTTTACATTCAGCTGCAGGAGTCTGGAAATGGATGGAGGATGAGAGAACCCCTGGTTAGACGGTGAGGTGGTTTCCCATGGCTGTTGTAATAAATCACTATGTTTTATCTTGTGTTTTATCTTATGGTTCCAGAAGTCAGAAATCTAGAAAGGTTGGCAGGACTTCAATCCTTCTGGAAACTCTTAGGGAGGATCCATTTCCTTGCGTTTTCCAGCTTCTCAAGGCCAACTACATTCCTTGACTTGTGGGCCCATTCTATCTCTTCACAGCCAGCAGTATAACATTTTCTCATCTCTCTCTCTCTCTGACTCTGACTCTTCTGTCTCTTTTTTTCCTTGTAAGGAACCTTCTGATTACCATGAAGTTAGGCTCACCTAGGTAATCCAAGACAAGATCTCCCCATCTCAAGATTCTTACCTTAATCACACCTGCAAGATTCCTTTGACCATGCAAGGACCAAAGTCACAT
The DNA here is from genome assembly GCF_902655055.1 of Lutra lutra. Classification (NCBI taxonomy): domain Eukaryota; kingdom Metazoa; phylum Chordata; class Mammalia; order Carnivora; family Mustelidae; genus Lutra; species Lutra lutra. The sequence goes on from NC_062283.1 coordinate 59,795,929, forward strand.
ATTCTGGTGCTTAGGATGTTGACATCTCTGGGAAAGTGTTAATATCTGGCTTTTACTTTCCAGAATGTCCTGATTTGAATAATGAAGTATATGGTCATCTTACTTATGTGCCATCATCCTCAATATTTATTGAATTTTGCCAGGTAGGAGTTCTGTGTTAGGCCCCGGGGGGAAAAACAAGAGACAGAGGCAAATTCTGTGTTCATGTTGTTTACCACCTAGTTTTAGAGTCCAAAGATGTTTGTAAAGTGATAAGGTAGCCAAAAATTAGTCAAGCAGGCAGCAACATAAATGTTAAGCACGAGAAACAGACGAAAATAGGGCCTTCAGAGAATCAGAGCTATAGGAAGAGAGATAGCCCGGCAGCCTGGATAAGCAGATGGGATAGATTGGTTGGCTGCTGGACCTTCAGGTGTGGCAGGCTTGTGGAGGTAGACAGGCAAGAGGGTGCCTTGAACCTAGATCACTTGTGTGTCAGTAGGGATGGAGAAAAGCATCATTTTCTGGTGCTTCATTTCCATATTTCATTGAGTACAAAATGCTGTGTTTAGAAGCCCTATTATTTGATGTATCACTAAGAAAAATTGTAGCCAATCAGCTGTAAAATACATTCTGATTTCAGAGATGTAAACATGTAGGGGGAAATGTATATATTTAAATCACTAAGATAGTATCTCTTCTCAAATGTGAAGATTTGTGGGGAAGTGGTACATCTCTGGACTTACATAAGTTTAATTACTTTACATCCTTTTATTGTTTGGTGTTTCTAATCAATTGGCCACGTTATAGCTTTTCTTCTGAAGATATTCAGATCTCAAACTATGGAACTACAGAAAAATGTATATAGAATTTAATAAACATTTCTCTTCATAGTGTGATTTAAAGAATTCTCTTCACTCATTCATAAATCCCCTCTAGAGTTCTGCTTGGAATTTCCAGAATTAGTATAACACCTTTAGGATCTTTAAGAAGCTGAATATTTTAATTGTGTTAAGTCCAGACAGAGTAATATGTTAGCTAACTCATGCATTTGCATTCATTAGTTTACTGTTTGAGCTTGTCAAATCACAAAATCACCTGGGACTTTTGTTAAAAATGTCCTAAGTCCTTGCCCTGAAGACCTGGACCCAGTCAATCTTGTGTGGCATCTGAGAACTCTATTTTTCACAAACACTGGATGTTTCATGATGAGACAGGTTTGGAAAATATTGGGTTAGGTATTGGTTAATAACTTGGTATCCTGCTGTGTTACACAGTGGAGTACAACTAACAGGACACCAAGGGGATCCTTGGATCTAGGAATAGGTTACTGTGTGATACGTGGGGGCTTTCTGCACTAAATATAGAATAACATCAACTTGGCAAAGAGCAATGTGAGGTCAATAAGTGCTTACAGTGGGGACAGAGATCTAGGATAATAATCGAACTTGCATGGTTTGGTGCTTTACAGTCTACAAGTGTTTTTACAGAAGAGTCTTATTTGACTTTCACATATAGCTAGCAAGCAAGCATGCCTTTTATACCTGTGTTACTTGTAAATCACAGAGGTTAAGGTGCTTGTCTGACATTCTATGGGAATGTCAAAGCTAAACTCTGACCCCTGATCTGACCCAGCCACGTGGGCAGTGGCCTAGATGAACGGAGCCCTTCTCCCCTATGCCCATCCAGCTGCTCTCTCCACCATCTGACCTTTGTGGAAGTCCATTTTGTCTACTCTTTTTTTTTTTAAGTTTTTTTTTTTTTTTAATTTATTTGACAGAGAGAGATCACAAGTAGGCAGAGAGTCAGGCAGAGAGTCAGGCAGAGAGAGAGAGAGAGGAGGAAGCAGGCTGCCTGCCCAGCAGAGAGCCGGATGCGGAACTCGATCCCAGGACTCCGGGATCATGACCCAAGCTGAAGGCAGAGGCTCAACCCACTGAGCCACCCAGGCGCCCCAATTTTGTCTACTCTTTAAGCAATCACACACCTCATGAATAAACAAACAGGCTATGTATAATCATGTGCCCCAAAGCCAGAAAATTTAAGTTCCTCTAAATTGGACATTACATAAATTCCCCCGGAACTCTGACTTTTGCTGACCATTGTTCAGATCGGGGAATGTTTTTCTGGTCATGGTGATAATAATCGCTAACACCTACCATGTTTCAGACATTGCACTGAGTACTTAACTTGCTTTGTCTCATTTATTGGACAAAGAGGCTGGTCCTGTAGGAGGGCTGTTTTTGCAGATGACGAACTGGAGACTCAACTAGATAAGAGACACTGGCCCCAGATTGCTGAGCTACTTACTGAGTGGCAGAATATTAAAACTCAGGTCTGGGGGCAACCTGGGTGGCTCGGTCAGTTGCATGTCTGCCTTAGGCTCAAGTCATGATCCCAGGGGTCCTGGGATGGTCCTGTGCTGGGGTGGGGGGCTCTGCTCAGTGTGGGGTTTGCTTCTCCCTCTCCCTGTTTCCCTGCCCCACTCCTGTATGTGTGCGCTTGCTTTCACTCTCAAATAAATAAATAAATTCTTAAAAGAACAACAACAAAAAACCCCCCAAACAACTTGGGTCTGGCAGATTCTAGGAACTGGATTACAGCACCTCTGCTGGCCACTCCTCTCTCTGACAACCCACAGATCTAAAATGCCCAATTCACCCATGCACAGGCCAGCCCTAAGGTTTGCAACTGGGATTAACTCGTGAAGGTACGAACTAATCATTAAGAGCACAAACTAATCAGCAAGTTGTCTCTGCAGCCGCTTGCAGACTCTGGGGTTTTGGGTAATGGCTGTACTCTGAAGTTCACACCAATAGGGTCAGGAACCAGTTCCCCTTAAATGCTGAGGCACACACTCTCATAAACCAATACAAGTATAGGGGTGCCTGCGTGGCTCAGTGGGTTAAGCCGCTGCCTTCGGCTCAGGTCATGATCCCAGGTCCTGGGTTCGAGCCCCACATCAGGCTTTCTGCTCGGCAGGAAGCCTGCTTCCTCCTCTCTCTCTCTGCCTGCCTCTCTGCCTACTTGTGATTTCTCTCTGTCAAATAAATAAATTTAAAAAAAAATCTTAATAAAAAAAAAAACCAATACAAGTATATCATAGAAGAGGATGAAAAAAAATAACATGACTTTTTATAATTGTACCCCCCAAGACTTCCAAGATAATTTTAGATTCACTTTGAACCGCGTTGAATTGTTTTAGGCTAATACCCATTCCTGAAGATACCTGTTTCCCTCTTCTTTGCCATGAGCAAAACTGGCGGGGCCTTTTTCCATTTCTGACCTGCCATGAATGCGATCGGGCTTACTTAACCTGAGGCTTCTGGATCAGTTATGTAACTGGTTTTGTTAGACATACATAAGTATCTTTGCTCAGGGTACAGGAGCCCCGGGTACTGTGATGCTTTCTGAGATCCATTAAAAATAAAAGAGATACTTGTGTCATTGACATGTTTTTCAGAGATAAACAGAAGATTGCTCCTATCTCCTAAAAGTCCCTTTCCCAGAAGGAGTGCAAAATTGGTTAACATTAATTTAACTGTGTTAGTGCTTCACGAAGGTAAAATCATATGAACAAAATGGAAACTTTTAATAACTGTAACTCTTTATAGTAAAACTTGAAAGTTAAAAAAGAAAAAAAAAAGTCATTACAAAATTATAGACCTAGATGAAAGCCCCAGGTTTGGAGCGACTCATGCGGCCTTCTTGCCTCGCCGAGGCCAGGTCCTAACGGATTCTGCAGACACAGAAACAAATTAGGTAGCAGAAAATTTAGTAAAGCCAAATATTTGGTAAGAAGAGAAAGTCAGCTTCTGCCCTCAGGTACCGCTTCAGTGAAGGAGGAGGTGGATTTCTGGCTGCTTTTCCAAGACCTGGTGGAGTCCTGACTTTTCCTCATTGCTGTTTTCGATAGTGGTATCATTACTGACTCCACCCACAACACCCAGGCCCAACTCCCCAAGTGACACTCAGCATCGTGGTTTCCAGACAGGCCTTCCCAAGCTTCTCAACCACAGTCACAGATGCCCTCCAGGGTCCCCTGCTGTGGGCCAGCCTCTAGGAATTCAATGGAGTCACCAAACTGCTCACCAAAGTCCCCTGTCAGCTCGTTTCCCTCCACGTAACTCATCTCCAGCCCCTGTTACCCTTGTGCCAGTGAACTGTTTAGCTATCGTCTAGATTTTGGCCAGGCCGCCTGGTGATTTGCAGAACACCGCCCAAGAAACTCATGAACCCCATGTCTCCCCTGGACTCAGCAACCTCCCTCCGCTGCTTACATGTAGCATTCCGACTGTGCAGGTCCTCTCAGAGATTTATGGAAGTCGTCCACCTGGATTGGTTTGCTAGGGCCGCCGTAACAAAGTGCCCCGACTGGGGTGGCTTAAACAACCAAAATGCACATTCTCACAATTCTGAATGCTCGCGGTCCAAGATCGAGGTGTCAGCGAGGCTGGGTTTTTTTGTTTGTTTGTTTCGTTTTTTTGTTTTTGTTTTTTCGGAGGCCCTCTGTCTTTGGTTTGCAGATGGCCGTCTTCGCCCCACGCATGTCTGTATCCTAATCCCTTTTTATCAGGACACAGTTGGATTAGGGTCCAAATGTAGGACCTCCTTTCACCTTAGGAACCCCTTTGAAGGCCCTGTCTCCAAATGCAGTCACATTCTGAGGTACTGGGAGTTAGGACTTTAACAGGAATGGGGGAGGGAGGAGCACAATTCAGCCCATAATACCACCAGTTAAAGATGGCGGGTCCGCTTGCAGTATGATTTACCTGCTTGCCGGTGTGCCGTGCCTGCTGGCCAATGTCCTACACTGCTTGCTCACATCACCCACCTTCCTGCTGACCGGAACCAACCACCTATCTAGGTGACTAGCCTTTGCACTAAAGAAAGCCCTTGTCTCCTAACACCATAACTGACTCTCGACATCCCCTGCTGCAAAGTCGCCCCACTACTTGCTTCTTATCCCCTCCAGCAATACCTCAGTCCACCTCCTCCTCTTCCCTGGACCCTGCTACACCCACCTCCAGAGCTCCTTTTCCTGCCCTTTACTCTCTAGTCGTCACGCAGGAGCCGAATGGAGCTTTTCCAGTTAGAAAATCACCGCCCGTGGCTTGTCTGCTCACACAGCACAAATGGTCTCTCATCATATTCAGAATAAATCCAGACTCCCTACACTTGCTGGTCTGGTCCCATGTCACCTGACCCCTGAGTAGTTTCTGGACCTCGCTTCCCTCTAACTCACTGCGTCACACACCTCATTCTTGACGAACTGGCCTCTCCACTTCTCAGAGACCCAGAGCTCCTGGTTGCCTTGGAACCTCTGTGCCACTCCCAATGCCCCCATGACCCTCCACACCAGCTTCCCACGCCCCCCCTCCCCCAGTACTTGCTACATCCCTGCTTAAGTTAAAATTCTCTTGCTTAAAATCGTTTCTAGGGGCACCTGGGTGGCTCAGTGGGTTAAGTCTCTGCCTTCGGCTTAGGTCATGATTTCAGGGTCCTGGGATCAAGCCCCTGTTTGCTTGGCAGGAGGACTGCATCCCACCCCCGCCCCCACCTGCCTCTCTGCCTACTGGTGATCTCTCTGTCAAATAAATAATAAATAAAATCTTTTAAAAAATCATTTCTACAATTGTAATTTCAAATGTTTTGAAAACTGCAGTTTTATAAAAACTTCAAGTTAGAGGGATAAAATGTATCTAATGTTCTTTTCAGGAAGAACTACATTTAAGATCCCCTAGGTTGGCAGCTTTTTTTTTTAAATCTTATTCCTCAAAGTCCCACAGGAAAAGGAATTTTATATACAATTTTCCAGAAGCCCATGCTTTTGTTGAAAGATCTTAATTATGAGTTCTGTCGAAACTACTTACATGGCTACAGGCCCATTACTTAATCTCTTCAAGTTCCTTGTAGAAAGGAACGTTTTCTGTTTGCCATCCTCAAAAAGTTGTGTGATATTCACTCAGGACATGCTCAAATGAGAGAATACCTCGAGAAACTCTTGGGTAAGTCAAGGAAGAGAGAGTTTTTTTTTTTCTCTCTCTCACCAATTTCTCTCTTTGGTATATTTCCTGTGCATTATGAATATTTACCTCTCTACAAGGGGAGAGCTAAAGCATTAGTACCGATCCTTTACACGGGATTCTTTGTTGGAATTTGTTCCAACCCAATCTTGTCTTTCCCTCCTTTGATTTTTACCTGTAATTTATATTATGCCACCTTAAGACTTTTCTGGAACAATCCTTTCTAGGATTAGGCTTTTTGGAACAAGGTGAAGTTTACATATAAATATATATTTTTTAAGATTTTATTTATTTATTTGACAGAAAGAGATCACAAGTAGGCAGAGAAGCAGGCAGAGAGAGAGGAGGAAGCAGGCTCCCTGCCGAGCAGAGAGAACAGATGTGGGGCTCGATCCCAGGACCCCGAGATCATGCCCTGAACTGAAGGCAGAGGCTTTAACCCACTGAGCCACCCAGGCGCTCCCATATAAATATATTTTTATTTTTATTATTTATTTATTTTTTTAAAAGATTTTATTTATTTATTTGTCAGAGAGAGAGAGGGAGAGAGAGCGAGCATAGGCAGACAGAATGGCAGGCAGAGGCAGAGGGAGAAGCAGGCTCCCTGATGAGCAAGGAGCCCGATGTGGGACTCGATCCCAGGACGCTGGGATCATGACCTGAGCCGAAGGCAGCTGCTTAACCAACTGAGCCACCCAGGCGTCCCATAAATATATTTTTAAAAAAGCACGTATCCTTTATATACTTGACTCATGCTTTGAAATTTTCACTTAAAAATTCAACTATGCTTTGAGCTCTGTGATGTGTCTTTTATTAGTCCTCTCTTTCCAACCTGTAATTTGAAGATGACTGCAGTCATTTGCAAATAAGGACGCAGAAAGTTGTCAAATGACCTCATATGTGAGTTTCTCCTTCTATTACCTCACCCCTTGCACACACATTTTTTCTTCTTTTTGACTTCTCAGTATGTGCAGAACGCACCCACAATGAACCTAAAAATATTTTATCCCTAAGAATGTGATATCATGGATGAAATGATTATTTCTACAGTATCTAAGTTTATGAGTGATCAAAGCCAAAAAAAAAAAACAAACAAACCACTCAGAGATTATTGAATTCAAACCTGCATTTTACATGTAAGAAGAAGCTTTAATTACCTATTCAGTTCTAAATAACCAATTTGAAACATCCATTCCTTCCCTGAGGACATGATAAGGTTGTCAGGTTGTACTGTGCTCCTTTGAACAGTCTTCTGAGGCACATTTGTCCGTGCTTCTTGGGTATGTTAGAAACTATCCAAGCAGTGGAGCTGCCTTGGGAACTGAGTATTTCCATCTGAACAGATCACGAGTCTGGGTTTGTTCACTTAGGAAGTTGGTACAGGACGCATGTCAAGCCAGGTTTAATTAGATGAGCACAGGTTTTTTCCTTTAAAAGATGCGTTTCCAACCCCCCTCCCCAAAGTTTCCTTGGGACATTCTTTATTCTGTGGGGGATTAGGTAGGAAAGGTGCGATGTCTCGATGCAAATCTTTTCATCCACTACATTATGGAGGGCCTGCTGTGTGCATAACTCTGTGCCACCCCAGGAAAGAAGAATAGTCAAGAGTCTGCTTTGGCAAGGACCTTGTAATCCAGCTATCCATCACCCCAATGAGGAGAATATCACCCAGCCAGTGCCTGAATAATGGTGGTCAGATGTATCATGTTGATTCAACATTCAAATAGGCTATTTCCTGGTCTTAATGACCTGGTGGAGTGGCTTGGGTAAGAACGAAAGTAAGTGGTTTCTCGTGTTTCAGTAATGGAGAAAAACGCAGACTCATCAAATGTGAAACCCCGGAAAGTACCTTAGAAAGTATGTGAGTCCGTCTGCTCACTGTCAGGTGGGGAAGCTGAGGGCCAGAGCCCGGCACGTTCAAGACCACAGCGGTCTACTGTCCAACTCGGGACATTCCCCTCCGTTGGAAAGCTTACATGGGTACTAGCGCATCACTCACTGAGCATGTGAGTGAGAGTTGGGGCCAGGTAGGGAGAGACAGGTGGGGGGCTATAGGATTAGGCTCACAGAAATCCTGGAAAAGCTGGGGTGTAACAAGACCAGAGATAAGGGAACAAACCAGTCCACACTGCCCTGGGAGTCCGAGGTGGGTGTCTTCTATGGCAATCACCTTATGACCAACAAAGAAAAACCAGACCTCAATGAAGAAGTAAGCCATTAAAGATGTGATCACCAGTCCTTACTCAGACCAAGATGTCACAAGAATAGTAAAGACACAAGCTTCCTGGTCAGTTCTCAATAAAAGACTTGTCAGGGGAGGCCCCTGTTGGCAACCCTGTTGGGACCCCTCTCGCTCCTGAGAATTAAAAAAAAATTTTTTTTTTTTTATATCCTTGCTTAGTAAGTTCTATGGCTTTACTCACTCTCCTTTGTCTGTGAGATTCAATCTTGCTCTCCTGCTTCACATGGACTGCGGGATTCAGATGGATGGAGAAGAAAAATACGGCCAGCTGGCACTTCCTATGGGAAGGGGCTGAAGAGTGTGTGCACAGAAATAGCTGGGAGGTTGTCAGCCACCTAAACTCCTTCCCCAGCTCTCACACAAGTGTCCTGCATGGGCATCTATACCACTCTTGCCTAAGATGTCAGTTGATGTGGCCAAGGCAGTTGGCGGCACCCGTTTCTCTCCTATTTTTGTGACCTGCCATATCTTTGGACATAACTAGTTAACTGAACCCACTCACAATGGGAAGGGAGGTGCTAAAGAGAGGAGTAAGGTGTGGATATGGGAGGAAGTTCATTCCAGCATACAGAGTCCTGTATTGGGGAAGACTACGGTAGACTCTTAGGCTCTACTCTTGAACTGGGATTCAAGGGCAGGGAACATGTGAGAGCAAGGACAGGTCACCAGATTAAGAGGATCTGACTGGACATGATTCCAAGAAAGTGACATATCACGGATCCATTGATCAGATCTAGAGTATAAAATCAGGACTGGGCTCTAAAGGCACACTGTAAACACCAGGAACTATGTTTGACCAAGATGAAAAACAAAGTTGATCTGATACTGAGTGACAGAGGGCCGGGACAAGCTTATGAAAATTCTCCTTCTTAAGGCCAGCTTTGGTTCTAGAGATGAGAAAGGAGGTGTTCAAAGTCCATCTGTGCAAAGGAAGGGATGAGAGATGGAAGACTAGGCAGGCCATGAGGCGATTGTAGATATCCTGGGGTTGGATAAAATCTGTTTGCACTTGTGTTTCTGGCCTATTTCCATGGCCACCACTCTTGGCCAAACACACATTGTTATTCCTCTACCTGGAATTGTCATCTTTATGGGAATTGTCATCCTTATGGCCCATCCTTATGGCCTAGGTTAGGCCCTCATTTTTATAAAACATTCAGCTGCAATGAACTAGGAGAACATGAGGCATATAGCAATCACTAGTCCATAACAGCTATCTTGACAATTGTTTTACTGGACAATACCAGTGATCTTGGAGGTTACCTCTGGCAAGGTGAGTGAGACTGAGAGTACGTGTCTTGAGGCAGGAGATAGAGGAACATAGAGAGATGGTTAAGAAGAATTTTCACATTATTCAACCATCAAAAAGAATGAACACTTGCCATTTGCAATGACCTGGATGGAACTAGAGGGTATTATGCTAATTGAAAGACCCCATGTGATTTCACTCATATGTAGAATTTTAGAAACAAAACAGATGAACATAGGGGAAGAGAAGGAAAAATACAATAAGATAAAAACAGAGAGGGAGGCAAACCATAAGAGACGCTTAACTCTAGGGACAAACGGTTGCTGGAGGGGAGATGGGTGGAGGGATGAGCTGACTGGGTGATGGGCACTAAGGAGGGCACGGGATGGAATGAGCACTGGGTGTTGTATGCAATTGATGAATCACTAAACTCTACCCTGAAACTAATAATACCCTATATGTTAACTAATTTGAATTTAAATTAAAAAAACAAAGTATCAACTCTTAAAAAATAATTTTCACTTTTTATTTTATATTCTTTAATTTGAATTTCTTATTTCTGTATTTGTGTATTTTTTATATAATTTAAAATAGAAAGTTTATAAAATGACTTTTAAAAATCAGAATAAAGTAGAGTTCACAAATGAGACCAGTTCACTCGGGCCCCAATAAATGGATGCCACTTATCGATGTGGGCTAGGATACTGAGGAGGGGCCAGTCAGATGAGAGCACAGGTGTAAATGGATAGCATTGGTAAAGTGGGTCTTGCAGCCTGAGCCAATGCCAATGTCACCAACACAGCGAGTGGTGTTAGAACCAAGTTGGGGAGCTATATTATTTGGAGACAATCCCAGTACACTTCCAAGTCTGTTGCTTCATCTTTAAAATGAGAGTAGGGGCAGTGATATCAGTCCCACTGACTCACAGGATTTGGGTTTTGTTTTGTTTTTTTCCTTGATTTTGCTTCTTCCTGGCTACTTCATATTGCCACATATTGTAGCTATGATCTAGTGGCTGGAATTGAAACATGGCGAAGGGTTGGAGGCAGACAAAGCAACTGGATCCAAATTGGGATGAGTTAATAGAGGGATACACGTTGTCATGACCTCCTTTTGCTGACATCTCTGGAGAGCCAAAAACGGGACCTGAATCCCATCATTTGCAAGAAAAGAAAACTAGTGACATTTGTCAGAGTGGCAGAAGAGAGGTCTTGCCCTGTTTTTGGTGGTCTTATGAATTTTAAAGTATCACAGGAAAGCACTGGAAACTTTTCCAGAAACACCAATCTCTCCCTCTAACCTTTCAGGGGGCTCCATTAAGAATATCCTCCAAATGATCACTATTTAGTTAGCCATGTTAATGAGGAAATGTGCATTGTAAAAATTTCCCCCATCCTCTCCTCAGAGAGATAGGGCACGGAGAACGCCAGCTCAAAGGCCAATGTATCTGCACATCCATCCAAAATTAAACACATGGGCAAGAGCATACATTGGCCATTTTAAGCTGATTTTCCTGTAGAGCTAGCTTCATACTTTTCCCGAGTTTTGGACATGCATGGTCTTCGTACAAATGCACACCCTACGTGTTAACTAACTTGAATTTAAATTTTAAAAAATAAAGTATCAACTCTTAAAAAAATAAAATAAGTAAGGTGGTGGTCTAGAAATGTAGGAAAAAAAGAGAGAAATATTCTTCCACAAGCCTACTGTTCAGAATTAATTGCTTATGACAGGTTTGTGTGTATGTACTTTTGAAAAGATTATTTTCTTTTCTACATATTTACATCATTTTCCTGTATGCCTACATCAGAAAGACCTGTAGCAAAACTATAGCTGTAGAGTTTTTACCCTCTCAATGGACAGTGATAATGTCACAAAATCCTTATGCTCCCCTTTCCAGAAAGCCCTGCTTCCCAGGGAGGCTGCCTTCCTGAAGCCTTTCTCTTATTCATAACCTGGGGACTGCCCTGCAGCTGGAAGGATTATTGCACAGCGTCTTGAGGGCTCGGTCTGGTCATTTCTCTGCCCTTCCTGTTTGTTGCAGGTCATACAACCTGAAGACTGAGAAGAGTCTGAACATTTGGGCAAGACTCCTTTCTGGGAGCATCTCTGGACATTTATGGTCCAGTGGGATACACTCCCCACCTTGCTGGAGCTTGCTGTGTTGATATGATTGTTGCTGGCCTGAGACTTTTTTTTTTTTTTTAGCCATATTCTATCCTTTGCTCAAATAAGAGAAACTCTGAAACCGTTAAGTTCTGCGAAATTTCTAATCCATCTATTATGCATCTGCTGTGTGCCCCACTACAGCCACTACCACCCCCTGGGCAGGCAGTCAGTGCTGGTTCCCCACACCTGGTTACCAGGCTCTGGAAGCTTCTCGGGGCCAGCTCTGTGCTGGCACCAGGCCCTCCTCAGCAAACAAAGAATAATTAACACATTGTTCTCAATCTAGTTCACAGTGTAAAACCCTCTGGGCCAGGCACAAGCTCCCTCCACTCTCCTCTGGTCCTTTGACTCTCTAATTGACTAGTGCTGACACCTGGCAGGGGAGAGGGGCACGATGAGAGAAGGTGGGGGCAGGAAGCTTGGTTGTGCCTTCAGGTCAGAAGTACCTTCCACTTCCGACCAGGCTGGGAGTACCTTTCATGTTGGTCATCCCTGCAAAGGTCACTGTCCCTCCCCACAATCCATATATAGGCTAAGTGGGAAAAATGCCGATATCATTCTCATTTTGTCTTAAAAACTATAGATGGCTCCTTCGACAGTACTTTTAAAATATCAGACATCTAGGGTGCCTGTGTGGCTCAGTCATTAAACATCGGCCTTCACCTCAGGTCATGATCCGGAGGTCCTGGGATCAAGCTCCACATCGGGCTCCCTGCTTGGTGGGGAGCCTGCTTCTCCCTCTCCTGTTCCCCCTGCTTATGTTCCCTCTCTCGCTGTCTCTCTCTGTGTCAAATAAAAATAAATAAGTAAATATCAGACATCTAATTTTTTCCCAAACAAATACTCTGTTGCCTGCCCTAAACGCATGCTCAGCTCGTCTATAAGGTAATCCAGTTAACGCCAACGGGACCAACACACGTAAGAATTTGGGAAACTAGTGTCATTTTTGTAGATATCAGTTTCAATAATATTAAAATAATTTCCACCAATGAGATATTATTCGTGGGAATCTAAAACTGAATTTTGTTCTATTTCAATGTGAACTCACCAATTTATCACACTTTGATACATATTTCTATGTAGCTGGAAGAAAAGGTTGCCCATAAACCTTAAGAACCTTTATCGTAAACAGTGGTGGTTTTAAGTAGGAAAAAAAAAAAGAATTATATTTTCTTTGTAGTCCCTTTGAAGATTTTTTTTTAATTTAATTTTTTTTAATTTTTTTATTTTTTATAAACATATATTTTTATCCCCAGGGGTACAGGTCTGCGAATCGCCAGGTTTACACACTTCACAGCACTCACCATAGCACATACCCTCCCCAATATCCATAACCCCACCCCCCAACCCCCCTCCCCCCATGAACCCTCAGTTTGTTTTGTGAGATTAAGAGTCACTTATGGTTTGTCTCCCTCCCAATCCCATCTTGTTACATTTATTCTTCTCCTACCCCCTTAACCCCCCATGTTGCATCTCCTCTCCCTCATATCAGGGAGATCATATGATAGTTGTCTTTCTCCGATTGACTTATTTCGCTAAGCATGATACCCTCTAGTTCCATCCACGTCGTCGCAAATGGCAAGATTTCATTTCTTTGGATGGCTGCATAGTATTCCATTGTGTATATATACCACATCTTCTTTATCCATTCGTCTGTTGATGGACATCTAGGTTCTTTCCATAGTTTGGCTATTGTAGACATTGCTGCTATAAACATTCGGGTGCACGTGCCCCTTCGGATCACTACGTTTGTATCTTTAGGGTAAATACCCAGCAGTGCAATTGCTGGGTCATAGGGTAGTTCTATTTTCAACATTTTGAGGAATCTCCATGCTGTTTTCCAGAGTGGTTGCACCAGCTTGCATTCCCACCAACAGTGTAGGAGGGTTCCCCTTTCTCCGCATCCTCGCCAGCATTTGTCATTTCCTGACTTGTTAATTTTAGCCATTCTGACTGGTGTGAGGTGATATCTCATTGTGGTTTTGATTTGTATTTCCCTGATGCCGAGTGATATGGAGCACTTTTTCATGTGTCTGTTGGCCATCTGGATGTCTTCTTTGCAGAAATGTCTGTTCATGTCCTCTGCCCATTTCTTGATTGGATTATTTGTTCTTTGGGTGTTGAGTTTGCTAAGTTCTTTATAGATTTTGGACACTAGCCCTTTATCTGATATGTCATTTGCAAATATCTTCTCCCATTCTGTCAGTTGTCTTTTGGTTTTGTTCACTGTTTCCTTTGCTGTGCAAAAGCTTTTGATCTTGATAAAATCCCAATAGTTCATTTTTGCCCTTACTTCCCTTGCCTTTGGTGATGTTCCTAGGAAGAAGTTGCTGCGGCTGAGGTTGAAGAGGTTGCTGCCTGTGTTCTCCTCAAGGATTTTGATGGATTCCTTTCTCACATTGAGATCCTTCATCCATTTTGATTCTATTTTCGTGTGTGGTGTAAGGAAATGATCCAATTTCATTTTTCTGCATGTGGCTGTCCAATTTTCCCAACACCATTTATTGAAGAGGCTGTCTTTTTTCCATTGGACATTCTTTCCTGCTTTGTCGAAGATGAGTTGACCATAGAGTTGAGGGTCTATTTCTGGGCTCTCTATTCTGTTCCATTGATCTATGTGTCTGTTTTTGTGCCAGTACCATGCTGTCTTGATGATGACAGCTTTGTAATAGAGCTTGAAGTCCGGAATTGTGATGCCACCAACTTTGGCTTTCTTTTTCAATATTCCTTTGGCTATTCGAGGTCTTTTCTGGTTCCATATGAATTTTAGGATTATTTGTTCCATTTCTTTGAAAAAAATGGATGGTACTTTGATAGGAATTGCATTAAATGTGTAGATTGCTTTAGGTAGCATAGACATTTTCACAATATTTATTCTTCCAATCCAGGAGCATGGAACATTTTTCCATTTCTTTGTGTCTTCCTCAATTTCTTTCATGAGTACTTTATAGTTTTCTGTGTATAGATTCTTAGTCTCTTTGGTTAGGTTTATTCCTAGGTATCTTATAGTTTTGGGTGCAATTGTAAATGGGATGGACTCCTTAATTTCTCTTTCTTCTGTCTTGTTGTTGGTGTAGAGAAATGCAACTGATTTCTGTGCATTGATTTTATATCCTGACACTTTACTGAATTCCTGTACAAGTTCTAGCAGTTTTGGAGTGGAGTCTTTTGGGTTTTCCACATATAGTATCATATCATCTGCAAAGAGTGATAGTTTGACTTCTTCTTTGCCGATTTGGATGCCTTTAATTTCCTTTTGTTGTCTGATTGCTGAGGCTAGGACTTCTAGTACTATGTTGAATAGCAGTGGTGATAACGGACATCCCTGCCGTGTTCCTGACCTTAGCGGAAAAGCTTTCAGTTTTTCTCCATTGAGAATGATATTTGCGGTGGGTTTTTCATAGATGGCTTTGATAATATCGAGGTATGTGCCATCTATCCCTACACTTTGAAGAGTTTTGATCAGGAAGGGATGCTGTACTTTGTCAAATGCTTTTTCAGCATCTATGGAGAGTATCATATGGTTCTTGTTCTTTCTTTTATTAATGTGTTGTATCACATTGATTGATTTGCGGATGTTGAACCAACCTTGCAGCCCTGGAATAAATTCCACTTGGTCGTGGTGAATAATCCTTTTAATGTACTGTTGAATCCTATTGGCTAGTATTTTGGCGAGAATTTTTGCATCTGTGTTCATCAAGGATATTGGTCTGTAGTTCTCTTTTTTGATGGGATCTTTGTCTGGTTTTGGGATCAAGGTGATGCTGGCCTCATAAAATGAGTTTGGAAGTTTTCCTTCTATTTCTATTGTTTGGAACAGTTTCAGGAGAATAGGAATTAGTTCTTCTTTAAATGTTTGGTAGAATTCCCCCGGGAAGCCATATGGCCCTGGGCTTTTGTTTGTTTGGAGATTTTTGATGACTGTTTCAATCTCCTTACTGGTTATGGGTCTGTTCAGGCTTTCCATTTCTTCCTGGTTCAGTTGTGGTAGTTTATATGTCTCTAGGAATGCATCCATTTCTTCCAGATTGTCAAATTTGTTGGCGTAGAGTTGCTCATAGTATGTTCTTATAATTGTCTGTTATTTCTTTGGTGTTCGTTGTGATCTCTCCTCTTTCATTCATGATTTTATTGATTTGGGTCCTTTCTCTTTTCTTTTTGATAAGTCTGGCCAGGGGTTTATCAATCTTATTAATTCTTTCAAAGAACCAGCTCCTAGTTTCGTTGATTTGTTCTATTGTTTTTTTGGTTTCTATTTCATTGATTTCTGCTCTGATCTTTATGATTTCTCTTCTCCTGCTGGGTTTAGGGTTTCTTTCTTGTTCTTTCTCCAGCTCCTTTAGGTGTAGGGTTAGGTTGTGTACCTGAGACCTTTCTTGTTTCTTGAGAAAGGCTTGTACCGCTATATATTTTCCTCTCAGGACTGCCTTTGTTGTGTCCCACAGATTCTGAACCATTGTGTTTTCACTATCATTTGTTTCCATAAATTTTTTCAATTCTTCTTTAATTTCCTGATTGACCCATTCATTCTTTAGAAGGATGCTGTTTAGTCTCCATGTATTTGGGTTCTTTCCGAATTTCCTCTTGTTATTGAGTTCTAGCTTTAGAGCATTGTGGTCTGAAAATATGCAGGGAATGATCCCAATCTTTTGATACCGGTTGAGACTTGATTTAGGACCAAGAATGTGATCTATTCTGGAGAATGTTCCATGTGCACTAGAGAAGAATGTGTATTCTGTTGCTTTGGGATGAAAGGTTCTGAATATATCTGTGATATCCATCTGGTCCAGTGTGTCATTTAAGGCCTTGATTTCCTTGTTGATCTTTTGCTTGGATGATCTGTCCATTTCAGTGAGGGGAGTGTTAAAATCCCCTACTATTATTGTATTCTTGTCGATGTGTTTCTTTGATTTTGTTATTAATTGGTTTATATAGTTGGCTGCTCCCACGTTAGGGGCATAGATATTTAAAATTGTTAGATCTTCTTGTTGGACAGTTCCTTTGAGTATGATATAGTGTCCTTCCTCATCTCTTATTATAGTCTTTGGCTTAAAATCTAATTGATCTGCTATAAGGATTGCCACTCCTGCTTTCTTCTGATGTCCATTAGCATGGTAAATTCTTTTCCACCCCCTCACTTTAAACCTGGAGGTGTCTTCGGGTTTAAGATGAGTTTCTTGTAGGCAACATATAGATGGGTTTTTTTTTTTTATCCATTCTGATACCCTGTGTCTTTTGATTGGGGCATTTAGCCCATTAACATTCAGGGTAAGTATTGAGAAATATGAATTTAGTGCCATTGTATTGCCTGTAAGGTGACTGTTATTGTATATTGTCTCTGTTTCTTTCTGATCTACTACTTTTATGGTCTCTCTTTGCTTAGAGGACCCCTTTCAATATTTCCTGTAGAGCTGGTTTGGTGTTTGCAAATTCTTTCAGTTTTTGTTTGTCCTGGAAGCTTTTAATCTCTCCTTCTATTTTCAATGATAGCCTAGCTGGATATAGTATTCTTGGCTGCATGTTTTTCTTATTTAGTACTCTGAATATATCATGCCAGCTCTTTCTGGCCTGCCAGGTCTCTGTGGATAAGTCTGCTGCCAATCTAATATTTTTACCATTGTACGTTACAGACTTCTTTTCCCGGGCTGCTTTCAGGATCTTTTCTTTGTCACTAAGACTTGTCAATTTTACTATTAGGTGACGGGGTGTGGACCTATTCTTATTGATTTTGAGGGGGGTTCTCTGAACCTCCTGGATTTTGATGCTTGTTCCCTTTGCCATATTGGGGAAATTCTCTCCAATAATTCTCTTCAATATACCTTCTGCTCCCCTCTCCGTTTCCTCTTCTTCTGGAATCCCAATTATTCTAATGTTGTTTCGTCTTATGGTGTCACTTATCTCTCGAATTGTCCCCTCGTGGTCCAGTAGCTGTTTGTCCATCTTTTGCTCAGCTTCTTTATTCTCTGTCATTTGGTCTTCTATATCGCTAATTCTTTCTTCTGCCTCATTTATCCTAGCAGTGAGAGCCTCCATTTTTGATTGCACCTCATTAATAGCTTTTTTTATTTCAACTTGGTTAGATTTTAGTTCTTTTATTTCTCCAGAAAGGTCTTTTATATCTCCCGAGAGGGTTGCTTTAATATCTTCCATGCCTTTTTCAAGCCCGGCTAGAACCTTGAGAATCATCATTCTGAACTCTATATCTGACATATTACCAATGTCTGTATTGATTAGGTCCCTAGCCTTTGGTACTGCTTCTTGTTCTTTTTTTTTGTTGTGAATTTTTCCGCCTTGTCATTTTGTCCAGATAAGAGTATATGAAGGAGCAAGTAAAATACTAAAAGGGTGGCAACAACCCCAGGAAAATATGCTTTAGCCAAATCAGAAGAGATCCCAAATCGTGAGGGGGGAGAAAGGGGATAAAAAGGGGTTCAGAAGAAAAAAAAAAGAGAGAGAGGGAAAAAAAAGAAACTATTAAAAAAAGAAAGCCGATAAAAAATATAAAAAGGAAAATATATATATATATTAGATAAACTATTTAAAAAACGTTAAAAAAAGAAAACGGTAAAAGTTAAAAAAATTTAGCAGAAGAAGAGAAAAAAAATTGAAAAAGAGAAAAAAAAATTAAATTAACTGCAAGGCTAAAGAATCATGGGGAGAAAGCCATGAGTTCCATGCTTTGCTTTCCTCTCCTCTGGAATTCCGCCGCTCTCCTTGGTATTGAAACTGTACTCCTTGGTAGGTGAACTTGGTCCTGGCTGGGTTTCTCCTTGATCTTCTGGGGGAGGGGCCTGTTGTAGTGATTCTCAAGCGTCTTTGCCCCAGGCAGAGTTGCACCGCCCTTACCCGGGGCCGGGCTGATTAATCCGCTCGGGTTTGCTGGGTTTGCTGGGTTTGCTTTCGGGAGGTTTTGTTCCCTGAGCGCTTTCCGTAGAGTTCCGGAGGACGGGAGTGAAGATGGCGGCCTCCCAGTCTCCAGCCTGGAGGAGCCGAGAGCCGGGGGCCCCACTCCTCAGTGCGCCCTCAGAGAACAGCGCCCCATGACTCCCGTCACCCTGGCCTCCAGCCGCGCTCTGAGCTGACCGAGCCTGTGACCGGTTCAAGGTAACCCCGAGTTTAGAGCTCACTCCTCGGTTCTGTCTCTGTATCCAGCTTCCCCGTTCTAATACCTGTAAGCTCTGCGACACTCAGACACCCTTCTGTGACCCTGTGGGACCTGAGGCTGCGCTGACCCCACCTGGGCTTCACCCCAGTTAAGCTTCTGGAGCGATGTCCCTCAGTGGAACAGACTTTTAAAAGTCCTGATTTTGTGCTCCGTTGCTCCGCCGCTCGCCGGGAGCCGGCCCCTCCCCCCGCGTTCTATCTTCTGGATTCACTTCTCCGCCAGTCCTACCTTGCAGAAAGTGGTTGATTTTCTGTTTCTGGAATTGCTGTTCTTCTTCTCTTCAGTCTCCCGTTGGATTTGTAGGTGTTTGCAATCTTTAGATAAGCTATTTAGCTGATCTCCCGCTACCTGAAGTAGTCTCAGCCTGCTACTTCTCCACCATCTTGACTCCTCCTGAAGATTTTTTTTAACTTAAAAAAATGTAAGGTCTAATATGCAACCCAAGGCAGTTCAGTCACTTCTCTGGACTTTCATCTCCTAATCTAGGAAATGAGAAAATTTGTACTCTACAGTCTCTTAGAGCCCTTCTATTTCTGATGTTCTCATGTTAAATGTCCACCAAAGATTAACCCTGGATATGCAAGAAAATAAACATTACATGTGCCAAAAAAAAAAAAAAAAAAGTAAGGCCTAGGTATGGGATAAAATATTAAAATAACCAGAAGAGCATTTAAAAAGTACAGATACCCAGGCCTCCCTCCTCCCCACCCTCTATGCTGAGTCAACTGTCTTAGGTTGGCCCGGCTTTGGGCTTTAAAAGCTTTAAAAGCACCTCAAAGACTGTAATGGGAAGCCAGTTTGGGGAAAAGTGCTCCACCCAGAAGCAGACGTGCCTCCACCTGGTGAGATGGTTCAGCACTATTTAATACAATCACTGACTCATCCTTGGTTCCACCTGAAACCGATGAACAAATACACCGTTTGTGCTCACTCCGCAGAAAAAGCATGCGCTAAATATAACAAAACAGGCTGAAATATTAGATTTATGCATATGCCAGATTATGCATATGGAATTTATGCAAATGGAAGGTATTTCCAAGTAAACTATGTCAACATCTGTTGGATTTCAAGCATTGAGAGACTTCATTCGGGTTCCCGTGAATCACGTAGAGCCCGGAGGGATGAAGCTCATCTCTCCAATGAGCTCTCCTGTTCCAGCTGCTATAATTGCCGCATGAGCACACCTCATCTCGAAACATTTCAGTGTGTCATTACAGCTCAGAATTTGTTTAGGTTTCTTTTCCTTTTTAAAAACCATTTACGAAGACTGAAACGGACAAATCTTAAGCATTCTGAGTTCTGACAAATGCATACACCTGTATAACTCAAAATCCTACAGAATATAGAATATTCTAGCCACCCACCCCCCAGAAAGCTCCCTAATAACCCTTCCTGCCTTACCCTTGTTCCCAGGCAACCACAGTTCTGACTTTTTTTTTTTTTTGATAGATCCATTTTGTCTTCTACAACTTCCTATAAAATGAATAAAATCACAGATAAGTAGTCTTTGGAGTCTGGTTATTTCACTCAGTATAATGCATTTGACATTCACCCATATTTTTGTATATCAGTCATTCATACCTTTTCATTAGGAGGCTTTGGCCCAACACTGATGGAGAAAGCCTCATGGCAGGTCTAGCAGCAGACTGGAGCCAGGCAAGGGCACAGCAGGTCTCTCTTTTGGATCATCCACATGTTTGAAGTCAGTGGCCATGTTATGAGGCCACTCCAGCAGCTCAATGAGAAGACCACGTGACAAGGAATGGAGGCCTTGTGCCAACAGCCAGATGAGTGCGCCATCTTGAAAGCAGGTTCCCCAGCCCCAGGCAAGTCTTCAGATGATTGCAACCTTACGACAGAAACTGAACCAGTATCCCATGGCAAGGAAATCTACATCAGCATGGGACAGACATACTGCAGTTTACTTACCCAGTTACCAGTGAATGGACACTTGAGGTATTTTTGGGTTTGGCTATTATGAGTAAAGCTCTTTCAAACATTCTCATGCAGGTCTTTTTGTGGACACGTAAATATTTAGGAGAGGAGCTGCTCGATCATGGGGTAAGCTTATGTTAATTTTGTTTAAAAAAGAAAAGGCAGCCAGATCTTTTTCCAAAGTAACTGTACCATTTCACATCCCCATATCTGATGAGAATCCAGGTACTCAGATGTCCTCGCCAACATTTGGTGTTGTCCTATTGGTACAGTGTTATTTCATTGTATTTGCATTTTGCTCTCGCTTTTTGACTTTTAATTTTCTACGAGGTGTGAGTTAGTGCCTGATGTGTGCAAAATATTACTCAAGGGGTACTAATGCCTTGCTACTCAAATAGTACTGGTCCCTCAACCAGTACTATTCATATTCTCTGGGAACTCATTATAAATGTAGAGTCTCAGGCCTACCCCAGAATCTGCATTTCAACAAGATCCTAGATGGTTCTTATGCACGTTCAAGTTCAAGAAGCATTGTTTTAGGGGATATAAAGATCCATAAGATAAGGTTATTGTCCTCTGGAAATGGGGTAGGAGAGGAAAGGTGGCAGAGAGAGACCCTAAGGAAGTAAGGCTATTACAATGGATAGAATATGATGTTTGCACCAAGAGACATGAAAATAAAGTCTGGAGAGATCGAAGAGAGTCTCATGGGAAGTCATCCCTTGCCTGGGTCAGGAGTACTAGGAAGGGAGGAGGACAATTTATGTATTCTTAACTGCATTGTGGGATGCTTAATCTATCAAAAACCAGGAGTTAGATTGAGAGGAGCAGTGGGAGAGAGAAAGATCAGATTTTGAACTAGAGTGACAGTCCAAATAAGAAAGAAAGATGGAAACCACGGGGACCTCATGATCCCCTATCTTGTAACTGTGCATGTATAAGATTGTATGTATATATTTACATATATGTATTTATATATGTATATATGTATGTATATGTATTTATGTATTTACATTATGTACATATATGGACATAAATGGATATGTTCATTCACTCAGAGAGGTCTCATTTTAGTTTGAGACCTCAAGACATAAAACGAATAGGACAGATACTGTGTGCTGTGCTATCGTTAGCAGTGACAGCAGATTTCCTTTAGTGACAGTAAAGAACCTGCAAAGATCAAGACACAGGACACCAACAACACCACAAAATATTGGTGTGGAAATTGAGTACAAATAAAATTTCATGGGGCCCTGGCAGTCTCAGTCAGAAGAGCATGAGACTCTTGGTCTTGGATTGTGAGTTCAAGCCCCACCTTGGGTGTAGAGATTACTTCAATAAATACTTACTTCAATAAATAATTATTTATTATTATTAATAAATAATTACTTCAATAAATAAATAAAAATAAATTTTTTAAAACCACAAGTATAATTTTATGTGTTTACATACAAATGTATATACACATACCCAAGCAGAATAATTCTGATTTTAGTATTTAGATAGGTACCACTCCATATTTTCTGCTTGGTTTGAACATTGTGATTGCTAGGAGCTAAGACTTGGAGTGAAGTTTCATTAAGTACTTAATTACTTAGGTCATAAGATAAACCAGGGCAGGAATAAAACACATTCAAAGCTAGTTTGTAGATTAACTCCAGGAAAAAAATAATTGAAGAGAGAAAAACTTGTAAAAGACGGAGAAGGATTTTTGTGATTGACATTCTTAAAACAGGCTGTCTCCTTTGTTACAATCTAACAAGTCTAAGAAGACATCATTGGAACTGAATTACAGTTTCTCCTGGGAAATGGAATTATTACAAAGTAGAGTGTAGTGAAAAGAATTTGGGCTGGGATTCTAGCAGACTAACATTGAGGTCTGGCTTCTCTGCTTACTGTCTGCTTGACCTTGGGCAAATTACTTTCTCTGAAATTCAGTTCCCGCAGGTGTAAAATTAAAAAAGAAAATTGTGCTATAGGATTGTTCTGAAGATCAAATATTCCTCACAAACCCCTTCCCCCCTTTTATTTAAAAATGTAAGACCCATTAAATGAACTGCTAGGGGATTTTTTTAAAGGGGAATATTGCGCTCTAACCTGACACAAATAGATACAATATATTAAAGATGTGTTGAATACGAGGCACCTTATTCTCAAAGCAAAATAACTGGGAAATGGGGAAAGCCATCAGACCAGGGAATCTGTGAACTGCAACTGACACCTAGCTTTGCAGCCTGGAAGGAAACTACTCAGATGCCCACGGAATCAGAGCTGAAGGTGGGGAACAGTGCCCCCTGGTGGACTACGAATGAAGAAAATGCTCAGACTTCCAAATCTTGCAGGTGACTTATGAACTTAATCCTTTTTTGCATATTGTGGTCCCCCTTGGTAAAAATATGTCCGTTTTAATTGCATTATCTATCATTCTGGTTCAATTATGGGCACCTCATATTTTCCTTGATTTTATAGACCTACTTTTACAGAGCATACATTTTTTTTTTAGAGCATACATTTTTTTAAAGATTTTTTATTTATTTATTTGACAGATAGAGATGACAAGTAGGCAGAGAGGCAGGCAGAGAGAGTGGGGGAAGCAGCCTCCCTGCTGAGCAGAGAGCCCGATGTGGGGTTCGATCCCAGGACCCTGGGATCATGACCTGAGCCGAAGGCAGAGGCTTTAACCCACCGAGCCACCCAGGCGCCCCCAGAGCATAAATTTTAAATGTTTAATGATCAGAGCAACTTTTGGCTCTGGAAGCTCAGTGTCACTTGTTAGGGGATGCCAAGTTTCTGAGCCCTAATCTCAGGGGTATAAAGACTCACCAGGAAAACACCCTGAGCCACAGCTTTCATATCTGTAAAATGAATTTGATAATCACCTGTCGGACGGTGTTCTTGGGCAAATCATGCAAAATAGTATCTGTCTTTTGAAGGTTGCAATTACTGCAAAATGCAAATTGTAATGATCACAATTTAAAGCAGGATTACCGAAAGAAATTAACTCCAAAAATTCATAGTAATAAATGCAACATGGAGTAGAACTAAGTTGCATGAAGATACTAGCCTGTCTTGATTACGAATGTGACTTGTACATATGTTTTTTCCCTCCAGAATGTCTTCATTCTGAGCTCTCAAACCAGTGCTGCTTAGTCATGGGAGAAGGATCAAAAACTAACACTGAACACACCTATATTATCTGCCATGCTCTGAGGTTTCACACATACTTTTACATTTAAACTTTCCACCAACGCATGGAGGAAGGTGTTGTTTCCATTTTCACAAGTAAGGAAACCAGGGCTCAGAAAAAGTAAGTGGAAGAGTTAACAATTGAACTCGAGTCTGTTTGGCACAGGTGTTTCCTGTTCCCTGATGTTGCATGTCATTAAAACAACATGCAGTCTGTTCTCCCTTCATCTTCATGATTTTTGTTACACAAGAAATACCTCAATAAACCTCAAGGTGTTAATGTGGTTGTCTTCCTCCCACAATTCCATAATTTCCCTTCTCTGCTCTCCAGGTCTGCCCACTCTGCATCTAAATGTAAACCAAAACCAAAACAAAATCTCCATATGTGTAGACAAATTGAGTATACTACCTTCACACTGGGAACCTTGGAGGGAAATCATAGGCAGTCTCCAAACCTTGCAGAGACATTGAGATCTGGGGAGACAGGAGCACCTGAAGAGACCAGGAAAGCTCAATTCCCTTTCCCACACATGTGGTCCTACACATTTTCTCCAGCTGGCTGTTCTAGAGTTATATCCTTTCATAATAAGCCAGTGATCTAATAGGAGGAGCAAGATGGCAGAGGAGTAGGAGACCTAAATTTCGTGGGGTCCAAGGAGTTCAGCTAGATAGTTATCAAAGCATTCTGAACACCTACAAACTCAACAGGAGATGGAAGAGAAGAGCAGCAATTCTAGGAACAGAAAAGTGATCGCTTTCTGGAATGTAGGATGTGAGGGGAAGTGAATCTGAGGTGATATATAAGAAGGGAGACTGCAGGGGGAGGGGCTGACCAGCAGTAGAGCAGCGGAGCACAAAATTAGAAGCTTCAGAAGTCTGCTCCACTGAGGGATGTCTCTCTAGAGGCTAAGTGGGGACTGGAGCCGTCGGGGGCACAGTGTGGTCTCAGGACCACAGGGTCACAGAAAGATGAGAGGTGTCCGCCGGGCCACTGCTCTTCGAGGAGGGACCTCACAAGTGGCAGATATGGGGAGACTCACCTTCCTCCTCTGGGAGGAGCAGCACAGAAGCACGCTGCAGAAATCGGCTGGGTTTGGAGACTCCAAATGGGGCTGTACACCAGAGATAGAAATGCTTAGTCACAGGCTGGGTGAGCACGGAGCACAGCTGGAGAGCAGTGAGATGGGAGGGATTGACTGCTTTTCTACTCTGGGACCACAGATTGGGAGGCCACCATTTTCATTCCTGTCCTCCAAAGCTGTATGGAAAGCATTCAGGGAATAAAAACTCCTGAAAGCAAACCCGAGCAGATTACTTAGCCCAGCCCCTGGCAAAGGTGGTGCAATTCTGCCTTGGGCAAAGACACTTGAGAATCACTGCAAGAGGTCCCTCCCCCAGAAGATCAGCAAGAACATCCAGCCAAGATCAAGTTCACTGATCAATGAGATGGCAGAACTCCAGAGCTATGGGAAAGCAACACATAGAATTCATGGCTTTTCCACCCATGATTCTTCAGTCTTTCAAAGTTAAATTTTTTTAATTTGATTTTTTCATAATCTATTTTTTAAAAGTTTTCCTCTTTCTTATTTTAAACTTTAAAAAAATATATATTTATTTATTTGACAGAGACAGACAGCCAGAGAGGGAACACAAGCAGGGGGAGTGGAGAGGGAGAGGGAGCAGAGAGCCCGATGTGGGGCTCAACCCCAGGACCCTGGGATCATGACCCGAGCCGAAGGCAGATGGTCAATGACTGAGCCACCCAGGCGCCCCTCCTATTTTAACCTTTTAAACTATTTTATGTTATCAATACCTTTAAAAAAATCTTTTAAAATTTCATTGTTATAGTCATATTCTATTTGTTCATTGTATTTAAGCTTATTTTTTGTATATGTGTAAGTTTTTCTTTCTTTAAAACTTTGGGAGGCAGTTTCTTCTAACAGATCAATTTACACCCAAAATCAAGTGTGGCTCTGTTCTATTCATCAGTCTTATATGTATGTGTGTGTGTGTGTGTGTGTGTGTGTGTGTGTGTATGGTTTTTTTCCCTCTCCTTTCTTCTCCCCCCGGTTTTGGGTCTCTTCCAGTTTGATTAGTGTACATTTTTCTGGGGTCATAGTTACCCTTTTAGTATTTTGTTTTCTCATTCATCTATTCTTATCTGGATAAAATGACAAGGTGGAAAAACTCACCTCAAAAAAAATAAAAGAACAAGAGGCAGTACTGATGGGGCTAGGAACCTAATCAATATGGACATTAGTAAGATATGAGAACTAGAATTCAGAATGACAATTATCAAGGTGCTAGCTGGGTTCAAAAAAAGCATGGAAGATATTAGGGAAACGCTTTCTGGAGAAATAAAAGAACTAAAATCTAACCACGTTGAAATCAAGAAAGAATTAATCAGGTGCAATAAAAAATGGAGGCTCTTACTGCTAGGATAAATGAGGCAGAAGAGAGAATTAGTGATATAAAAGACCAAAGGATGGAGAATGAAGCTGAGAAAAGAGAGATAAACAACTACTGAATCATGGGGGGAAAATTTAAGAGATAAGTGATACCATATGACAAGACAATATTAGAATTATTGGGATCCCAGAAAAAGAAAAGAGAGAGAGGGGGGCAGAAGGTATATTGAACAATTCATAGCAGAGAATTTTCCTAATTTGGTGAAGGAAACAAGCCTCAGAATCCAGGAGGCACAGAGAACCCAACTCAAAATTAATTAAAAAAGGTCCACACCCTGTCATCTAAGAGTAAAACTTACAAGGCTCAGACACAAAGAGAAAATCCTGAAAGTAGTTGGGGGCAAGAGATCTGTAATGTACAATAGAAATATTAGATTGGCAGCAGACCTATCCACAGAGACCTGGCAGGCTACAAAGGACTAGCATGATATATTCAGAGCACTAAATGAGAAAAATATGCAGCCAAGAATACTATATTCAGCTCAGCTGTCACTGAAAATAGATGGAGAGATAAAAAGATTCCAGAACAAACAAAAATGAAAAGAATTTGCTAACACCAAACCAGCCCTACAGGAAATATTGAAAGGGGTCCTCTAAGCAAAGAGAGAGCCTAAAAGTAACCCAGACCAGAAAGGAACAGAGAA
Organism: Lutra lutra; assembly: GCF_902655055.1. Lineage (NCBI taxonomy): Eukaryota > Metazoa > Chordata > Mammalia > Carnivora > Mustelidae > Lutra > Lutra lutra. The sequence continues at coordinate 59,822,992 of NC_062283.1, forward strand.
AATATACATAACAGTCACCTTACAGGCAATAAAATAGCACTAAATTAATATCTTTCAATAGCTACCCTGAATATAAATGGGCTAAATGCCCCAATCAAAAGACACAGGATATCAGAATGGATAAAAAAAAAAAACAAGGCCCATCGATATGCTGTCTGCAAAAGACTCATTTTAGACCCAAAGACATCTCCAGATTTAAAGTGAAGGGGTGGAAAACAATTTACCATGCTAATGGACATCAAAGGAAGCTGGGGTGGCAATCCTTAGATCAGATAAATTAGATTTTAAGCCAAAGACTATAATAAGAGATGAGGAAGGACACTATCTCATACTTAAAGGGTCTGTCAAATAAGAAGATCCAACAATTTAAAATATCTATGCCCCTAATATGGGAGCAGCCAATTATATAAACCAATTAATAAAAATCAAAGAAACACATCGACAATAATAGTAGGGGAATTTAACACTCCCTTCACTGAAATGGACAGATCATCTAAACAAAACATCAACAAGGAAATAAAGGCTTTAAAAGACACACTGGACCAGATGGACATCATAGATATATGCAGGACATTCCATCCCAAAGCAACAGAATAGATATTCTTCTCTAGCACACATGGAACATTCTCCAGAATAGATCACATCCTGGGGTCACAAATCACATCTCAACCAGTACCAAAAAATTGGGATCATCCCCTGCATATTTTCAGACCACAGTGCTTTGAAACTAGAATTCATCAACAAGAGGAAAGTTGGAAAGAACTCAAATACATGGAGACTAAAGAGCATCCTACTAAAGAGTAAATGGGTCAACCAGGAAATTAAAGAAGAATTGAAAAAATTCATGGAAACAAATGAAAATGAAAACACAACTGTCCAAAATCTTTGGGATACAGCAAAGGCAGTCCTGAGATGAAATATATAGCAATACAAGCATTTCTCAAGAAACAAGAAAGGTCTCAAGTACACAACCTAACCTACACCTAAAGGAACTGGAGAAAGAACAGTAAATAAAGCCTAAACCCAGCAAGGGAAGAGAAATAATAAAGATCAGAGCAGAAATCAATGAAATAGAAATCAAAGAACAGTAGAACAAATCAAAGAAACTAGAACCTGTTTCTTTGAAAGAATTAATAAGATTGATAAAACCCTGGCCAGATTTATCAAAAAGAAAAGAGAAAGGACCCAAATTAATAAAATCATTAATGGAAGAGGGGGGATCACAGCTAACACCAAAGAAATACAAACAATTATAAGAACATATTACGAGCAGCTGTATGCCAGGAAATTTGACAATATGGAAGAAATGGATGCATTTTTAGAGACGTGTAAACTACCAAAACTGAACCAGGAAGAAATAGAAAACCTGAGCAGGACCATGACCAGTAAGGGGATTGAAGCAGTCATAAAAAATCTCCCCAAAACAAGAGCCCAGAGCCAGACAGCTTTCCAGCGGGGAATTCTACCAAACACTTAAAGAAAAATTAATACCTATTCTCTTGAAACTGTTTCAAAAAATAGAAATGGGAAGAAAATTTCCAAACTCATGTTATGAGGTCAGCATTGCCTTGATCCCAAAACTAGACAAAGACCCCATCAAAAAGGAGAATTACAGACCAATATCTTTGATAAATATGGATGCAAAAATTCTCACCAAAATACTAGCCAATAGGATCCCACAGTACATAAAAAGGATTAATCATCAGGACTAAGTGGGATTTATTCTTGGGCTTCAAGGTTGGTTCAACATCTGCAAATCAATCAATGTGAAACACTACATTAATAAAAGAAAGAACAAGAACCATATGATACTCTCAATAGATGCTGAAAAAGCATTTGACAAAGTACAGCATCCTTTCTTGATCAAAACTCTTCACAGTGTAGGGATAGAGGGCACATACCTCAATTCCATAAAAGCCATGTATGAAAAACCCACAGTGAATGTCATTCTGAATGGGGAAAATATGAGAGCTTTCCTCTAAGGCCAGGAACATGGCAGGGCTGTCCACTATCACCACTGCTATTCGACATAGTACTAGAGGCCCTAGTCTCAGCTATCAGACAACAAAAAGAAATAAAAGGCATCCGAGTTGGCAAAGAACAACTCAAATGCTCACTCTTTACAAATGATACGATACTTTACGTGGAAAACCCAATAGACTCCATTCCAATACTGTTAGAACTCATACAGGAATTCAGTAAAGAGTTAGGATATAAAATAAATGCACAGAAATCAGTTGCATTTCTATACAACAACAACAAGACAGAGGAAAGAAATTAAGGAGTTGAACCCATTTACAGTTGCACCCTAAACCATAAGATACCTAGGAATAAACCTAACCAAAGAGGCAAAGAATCTGTACTCAGAAAACTATAAAGTGGGGTGCCTGGGTGGCTCAGTGGGTTAAAGCCTCTGCCTTTGGATCCTGGGATCGAGCCCCATTGGGCTCTCTACTCAGCAGGGAGCCTGCTTCCCCCTCTCTCTCTGCCTGCCTCCCTGCCTCCTTGTGATCTCTGTCTGTCAAATAAATAAATAAAATCTTTAAAAAAATAAATGAAAGAAAACTATAAAGTACTCATGAAAGACATTGAGGAAGACACAAAGAAATGGGAAAATGTTCGACGCTTATGGATTGGAAGAACAAATATTGTGAAAATGTCTATGTTACATAGAGCAATCTACATGTTTAATGCAATCCCTATCAAAATACCATCAAGTTTTTTCAAAGAAATGGAATAAACAATCCTAAAATTTATATGGAACCAGAAGAGACCCCAAATAGCCAAAGGAGTGTTGAAAAAGAAAACCAAAGTTGGCGGTATCACAATTCCAGACTTCAAGCTCTATTACAAAGCTGTCATCATCAAGACAGTATGGCACTGGCACAAAAACAGACACATAGATCAATGGAACCGAATAGAGAGCCCAGAAATGAATCCTCAACTCTATGGCCAACTAATCTTCAACAAAGCAGGAAAGAATGTCCCATGGTAAAGAGACAGTCTCTTCAACAAGTGGTGTTGGGAAAATTGGACAGCCACATGCAGAAAAATGAAACCAGACCATTTCCTTACACCTCGCACAAAAACAGACTCAAAATGGATGAAAGACCTCAATGTGAGAAAGGAATCCATCAAAATCCTTGAGGAGAACACAGGCAGAAACCTCCTTGACATCAGGTGCAGCAACTTCTTCCTAGAAACATCACCAAAGGCAAGGGAAGCAAGGGCAAAAATGAACTACTGGGACTTCATCAAGATAAAAACCTTTTGCACAGCAAAGGAAAGAGTCAACAAAACCAAAAGACAACTGACAGAATGGGAGAAGATATTTACAACTGACATATCAGATAAAGAACTAGTATCCCAAGTCTATAAAGAACTTCTCAAATTCAACACCCAAAGAACAAATAATCCAATCAAGAAACGGACAGAAGACGTGGATAGACATTTCTGCAGAGAAGACATCCAGATGGCCAACAGACACATGAAAAAGTGCTCCACATCACTCAGCATCAGGGAAATACATATCAAAACCACAATGAGATACCACCTCACACCAGTCAGAATGGCTAAAATCAAACAGTCAGGAAATGACAGATGTTGGCGAGGATGCAGAGAAAGGGGAACCCTCCTGCACTGTTGGTGGGAATGCAAGCTGGTGCAGCCACTCTGGAAAACAGTTTGGTACTTCCTCAAAAAGTTGAAAATAGAGCTACCCTATGACCCAGCAATTGCACTACTGGGTATTTACCCTAAAGATACAAATGTAGTGATCCAAAGGGGGATGGGCACCCGAATGTTTATAGCAGCAATGTCCACAATAGCCAAACTATGGAAAGAGCCCAATGCCCATCAACAGATGACTGGATAAAGAAGATGTGATATGTGTGTGTGTGTGTGTGTGTGTGTGTGTGTGTGTAGTATTCCATCATATGTATGTATGTATATAATGGAATACTATGCAGCCATCAAAACCCCGCAGAAATCTTGCATTTGCAACTATGTGGATATAACTAGAGGGTATTATGCTAAGCAAAATAAGTCAATCAGAGAAAGACAATTATCATATGATCTTTCTCATATGAGGAATGTGAGAGGCAGGGTGGGGGTTCGTGGGGAGAAGGGAGGGGAAAATGAAACAAGATGGGACTGGGGAGGGAGACAAACCATAAGAGATTCTTTTTTTTTTTAAAGATTTTTTATTTATTTATCTGACAGACAGAGATCACAAGTAGGCAGAGAGGCAGGCAGAGAGAGAGAGGAGGAAGCGGGCTCCCTGCTGAGCAGAGAACCCGATGCGGGGCTCGATCCCAGGACCCTGGGACCATGACCTGAGCCGAAGGCAGTGGCTTAACCCACTGAGCCACCCAGGCGCCCCAAGAGATTCTTAATCTTAGTAAACAAACTGAGGGTTGCTGGGGGATCGGTAGGGGGAGGGATGGGGTGGCTGAGTGATGGATGTTGGGGAGGTATGTGCTATGGTGAGTGCTGTGTAATTGTGTAAGACTAATGATTCACAGACCTGTGCCCCTGAAACAAATAATACATTATATGTCAATAAAAAACAAAAAGCAAATAACCCTTGTAGAACATTCAGGGAGACCAGGCCTGTTGTGGGCATTACCTACTATTGGCTATAGGGACATAGAGTCACAGCCTGAGCAGTACACAGAGAACAGGGAGAATTTTCCATTTTATTGTCTGGTTGGTTGGGCCAACCACTTATTTAAACAAAACCCTTCCCTTTGCCTTTTAAAAAGTCATTTGGCTCAATGATATCTTTGAATCTTCTAAATTCACAAATTTTATCAGCTAATATTTGAGTTTACTATTTGAAAAATACTTTGCTGGTCATATATAAATATGCCTCCACTTTGTGTATATACACTATACAATGTCAAATTTTAAAAAAGCAGAATACAAAGATAAACATGATTCCAATTAAAACTATATACATATGGATAGAAAAGGAGTGAGGGAATGTTAACGTGATTATCTTTGGATAGTGCAATTACAGGTGATTTTTATTATGTTTTTTGATAATGAGCATGAACTACATTTGTAATCTGAAAGAAATCTTTTTTTTTTAAATAAAGATTTTACTTATTTATTTGACAGAGAGAGAGAGAGGCATGACTGGGGGGAGGGTCAGAAGGAGAAGGAGACACAGACTCCCCACTAAGAAGCAAGCCCAATGTGGGGCTTGATCCCAGGACCCTGAGATCATGACCTGAGCCCAAGGCAGACGCTTAACTGACTCGGTTACCCAGGTGCCCCTCCCCTCCAAAAGAAATTTTCTTAACATAAAAATCCATATATATTTGATGTCATAGCAGAGTCTCAAGGAGCTCAAAATCACAGCTGTGTACATATTTCAAGGTTAGTGTGTTGCTTATGGAATAACTTGAGGGCAATGACCTTGGGCAATAAATACTATTTAGAAAATGTAAAACTCAAATAAGAAAGGACAGTTTATTTGGGGTGTGTGTCCTCCACCCAGTGGAATTACAGGAGTCAAGTTGCATTTTCAAAACCCACAGTCCTTTCTCCATCTTTCCTGGATGGTTCAGGTAACAATTTGCTTTATGTTTGTTATATAGGGAAGTATGTAGTACTGTGCAGAGTGCTTGCTTGGAAGTTTCCTGAGATAGATCGTGTTTGGTTTTATAATACAGAACCAAACTTCCCAGTTATCTTTGGAGGAAAATAAAAAACCCTAAACACTAATACCCTGAAAAGTTTCAGATCACAAAATAAAATCCTTGGAGATGGAAATACATACTGGAGTAAGAAATGTGGTGAGAGTGTTCAATGGCATCAAGTTGTCCATTACAGAAGGAAAGCACATTCCCTTTCGGCAGGATGGTGGAGATGAAAAATAGTCAGCCCAGGAACACTCGATTAAGTTACTAAGTAACCTAAGTATTTCTGCAAGCTGCTTGAACACTCATGCAGTATGATTTTATCCTTGTCTGCAGAAGCCTGGCTAAGAGGATGCCCACCTCTCTTTCCCCTCTTTGAAGTCAGCTATCTAGGCATCTCTGTCTTTGGGCATCAATGAGTTTACCGGTGATGAGTTGCATTTCCTCTATATTGGAGGTTTTGGAGAAGTGACAGAGAGCTACTAAAGGGTCAGACAAGGAGGCTTTGGTCATGTTGGAAATAGCAGAGGGAGGACACTAAACACACTCTGAATAAAGAAGAAGGACAAAGGAATGGCTGGAGGACCCTGAGAGTGGGGTTCTGGGCTTGGTGTCAGTCCCAGCTCGGGTAAGATAAGCAGTGTCAGGGGCAGGGAGAGCATGAAGCAAGGATTGCCCTGACTGAGGCATATAGTTTGAGGGCATATAGGTCATTTGGTTTAAAAAAAATGATGTTTTTGGTACTCAATTTCTTTATTAAATTATTTAAATAACTTCCTGTCCCTTCCCATTGAAACTAGATTATTTGAGTAAAGAAGATCCCATCTGTCTCATTCCCCCAGTATTTCCCATTTTCTTTACTCAGATCCTCTAAGTAATGAAACATCATAAATGATTCTACTGAGCTCTTCCAGACTGTATACTCTACAATAGACAGCACTGATGTGTACCAAAATGTAGTGATGAGTCAAGGTCTGGATGACTGTTTACAATTGGAAAGTAAGAGAGTTGGGGGTTCATATGCAAGAAAGCATTTGTGAAGAGGAATCTCAGGTGTGGTCTATGCCAGAGTCAGAACCATGAGGCATGGAATTCAGCAGGTTGCAACCACTAGATGAAGGCTATGCATTGACTGGCTGGGAACAGTGTTTGGTGGAACACCAGGGAGGAGAGGGTGCCAGAAGAGAGGCATATTACGGTGACAGGAATGACTCAGCAGAACCACCAGAAGTTTCCAGGTTTACCCACGATTTCCTCCCTGTGCCCATATTGCAATGTGGATATCATGCTGTGATGTGCCAGTAGACTGAGTTGCTCCAATAAACAATACCAGCTACTGAAAATAGTTTTCACCAAGCACCTGTGTCCGTCTTGAACCTAGCTGGAGTTTAAATGGTTCTGGAATTGAGCTTCTTTCAGTGTTAGGTGTCTGCTCATTCCTCAATATCATCCTATGGCATAAAATTCAGATTTCTGAGCCTGCCACTCCAGGGTGTCCACAGTCTAACCCAGTGCTGCCCATTGGCTCTAGTTTCTCGATAGTCTGCGTGCTCCATCCAACCTGATTTACTCTCTATCATTGTGAATTCTCAACTCTGCAGTGACACCTCGTACCTTTCCCTCCCTTCTCCACACCACTTATCCAAGTCTCAACTACCACCCACGATACTCACTTTCCTGGAACCCTCACTCCCAGCCTAGTATGACCTCAACCTCTTCTGAAATCCTACAGTCCCGAAGATCAGTCTCACTTACTTGTCACTACACATAATACCTCCTGTTGCCAGTTAACTCTTCCGCTGGTGCATTATATCCTACACTCAATTAGATTTTAAACTCTTAAAGCTGTAGACTGTATTTTGAAGCCCTTTGTAGTCTCAGATTTCATGTCTTTAGATGAAGCCCCAATGTTTGCTTATTCCTCTAAAAAAGACAACAGAATCCATATTGTTATCTCAGGAATAAAGCTTAGCAGTAGTAACAGTAGCAGTAGTAAGAGTGCCCAATTAGGAGCCACTCAGGCACTACAGTAAGCTTCTTACTGACATTATTTAAGTTAATCCTTCAATAACATATATTTTTCCTCTCATTTTATATATGAGACTACTGAGAATTAGTAGAGAAGACAAGAAATGAGAAATTGATTTTTCCCAAAAGAGTGAGAGTTGAATATTTACCATTAGCCATTCATTCCTTTGGCTTGGACTTGGCTTTTTTTTTTTTTTTTTTGACATGAAAAAAATTACTGAGAGGGTAAGCCAGTGGCTTGTGGAGAGTATGTAGCTCCTGGGAGAGCAAAAGCAGTGGTGAGGGGATGGGTACAGTGAAAGGAAGAAGGCAGAAAAGGAAGTGGAGGTACTGGCATTGGGGATAAACTTGCCCTTCCTAAAATAATTCATTTGTCTTTCCCTCTCTTTCTTTTCCCTGTTCATCTGAGGCCAACCATTTGTGCTGACCTTCCTGAAACCCACCTGCTAAGTCAGCTACCTCAGACTAGGGGGTCATGTTTTAAGTTATAGGTTTACCACATGTAATGGGGCCCAATCAATCATTCCAGGACCTGCTGTAGGATCTGACCTCAGTATCTCTTCCTATTTTAGGAAATCTATGGTTTGAGAGTTTTCATAATTGGCTGGAACAAACTGATATTAAACTCAAATGAGCACCACTAGTGAAAGTCAAATATTTGAGCTCTGCAGGAAATTTAGGCCTATAAACTGTCCACACCCCCTTCAACTAGAAACATTGAACAGACTCCAAGCCCTTTTCAAACAGTCATTTCTGACATATCCTCATTTCCCCTTCCCCATCATCTGCAAACCACTGATAAGAACAACTGTGAACAGGGAGATCAAGGCAGGACAGCGCTTAAGGTTTGCTCCCTTGGCCTGACATGCCCTGGCCATGCCCACTTTCTCTGGGAGCTGAGCCATTTCCATGCTTCAAAGATCAAACAATTCAGAGATACTGCTTCTGTTTGGAAAAGCATGGCCACTGGGTCTCCAGTGTCCCCAAACACCTCATCAGGAAATTGCCACATATGAATGTAAATGGAACAAGGAGGAGAGTATCATATCCATGAGGATTCTCTTCAGAGAGGGTACTGAAGACATGAGGGTCTGAAGACATTCTTTAAAAGCCTGCTTGAGAAGAAAGCTGAAGAAGAGACCCATCCCCTGAACTTAATGTGAGTGGAGTTAGTCTGAAAAATAATCTGTGGGAGAAACTGGAAGAACTGATGATTCCTCTGAGAGTAGAGGAAGGGAGAAAGGAAGGAACGGAGGAGGGGGGTGAGGAGGCCAGTGAAATGGAGCCACCTGACGTGCCTACTCCCTGTGACCCCAGAATCTCCAGGAAAATTTTGGGTATGAGTAGATTTTTTTTTTTGTAATAGGAACTGATAAAAAGGTGGCATTTTGCATCTGAGCAATACATAGATGGACCTAGATTCAGAGAAAAGGATGAGGAAGGAAACTATGAAACCGGGAATTTTAAGACCTATTTCCTCAAGTGTGTAAGGATCGGGGCATTCTTTGCTGATGCCTGGGTTGTATAAATGGGTTTAACAGTTTATACAAAGTTTTGTAATGACACTGCTCTTGGTTTCCTAGCAACACTGGCAGTCGGGATGTTGGCACCCTGAGCTTCACGCAAATTCCTTTGCTTGGCTCATTCAGCCTGACGGTTGTATTCCAGGGAGGGGAGTGGTTTTAAGTCCCATTATTTAATAACAGTAACCTGAGAAATTCCACTCCCAGAGGAGGAAATCTAAGACAGTTGTTAGCTTGGGGCATTTCTTATCCATCAACTATGGAAGTGAGCCTTAAAATCTTTTGCTCGAGTGCCCCATTAAAAAAATGATTAGAAATCCCGTGACCCTTGATATTTTTTAAGTTAACATAATTATATGGAAATATTAAGTATACTCTGATGTCTGGCCTTTTTCTCTCAACATAGGGACTCTGAGATTCATCCATTTTGTTGTCTGTATCAGTGATTCATGCTTTTGGTATCGCTGAGTAATATTCATTATAGAAATACACCACAGTTTATCCATTCTTCTCTTTCTAGAAGTTTCCAGTGTTTTGGCTTATGAATCCATTTTCCCTAAGCATTCTCATACAAGCCTGTTATGATGATTACCACATTAATTTTTTTTCTTGGATACATTTTTAAGATTTGCTGGAATTTCTGAGCCATAGAGTATATGTGTACATGTATATTTAATTTTTGTAATAAACTGCCAAACAATTTCACAAAGTGGTTGTACCATTTTATACTCTCACCATCAGTGTATGGGAATTCTGGTTGTTCCATATCCTCACTGACACTTGGTATTGTTAGTCTTTTTAATTTTAGCTGCTCTAGTGGTATGAAATGATCTCATTGAAGCGCATTTCCCTCAGAGCTAATAACGTTGATCTCTAATGACTTTATGTGACATTCATATGTTATTTTCTGGTGAAATTTCTATTCAAGTTTTTGATCATTTTTAAAGATAGAAATCGCAATGTAATCTATTTAGCCTAAATGCACTGCAATAGCATTAAATGTTTCTAGAACAACTACTCAAACTAAAGGCAAAGATTGTCAGAGTGAATAAAAATGTAACTATCTCATGCTTATGTATAAGGACACACAAACATTGAAAGTAAAAACCTGAGAAAATAAATCTATAAACACTAACCAAAAGAAAACTGATATCAAAAAAAGGCACAAAATATTACTAGAGATAAAGAGTGGCATTTTTTATTGAAGAAACAGTCCATGACCAAGATGATACAACAATATGAATAAATCGATACAATACAATAAAATACAAATTAAATCCTTTTGACCCGGATGATTATAAAAATAAAACATGTAAAATCTTGTGGGATGCAGAAAAAGCTGTATTTAGAGGAGAATTAACGGGCTTAAATGCGTGTACTAGGAAAGAAAAAAAGCTGAATACCAGTTTATTCGTCACAATTATCTTAGGGTAGAAATAGCCAAGTAAAACCAAAGAGAGGAAAAGATAGAAAATAATAAAGACAGGAGCAGAAATTAATGAAAGTGCAAAGAAATGCACAATAGAGACTATTAATAGAGCCAAGTGTTTTCTAAAAAAATAATGTTAGTAAGTTCTTATGAGACTGAGCAATATAAAAAGAAAAGGCACAATTTACTGATATTAGGCTTAGAAGGGCAAGTATTGTCTTAGATCATATAAATATCACATGAACATAATACGAGGACATTATCTTAACTGATTCCTTGCATAGACTTTGCTAGTTGAAGAGATTATGCTTCTTTTCTTTTCTTCTTTTCTTTCTTTTTTTTTTTTTTTGTTTAAGATTTCATTTATATATTTGACAGAGGGAAAGACAGCAGGAGAGGGACATAAGCAGAGGGGAGTAGGAAAGGGAGAAGGAAGCTCCTTGAGGAGCAGGGAGCCCAACATGGGGCTGGATCCCAGGATCCTGGGATCATGACCTGAGCCGAAGGTAGATGCTTAACCGACGGAGCCACCCAGGCACCTGATTATGCTTATTTTCTTAAAGAGGTATTCAAGTCAATTTGGCAGTTTTTTTGTAATAAAATAATACATTGGCATCTTAGTTGCTAATCTGATGTTTTTTCAGTTTAGTTAGAGTGACCCAGTTCTACAGCTTGAAAAACCCTTTGCAAACCAACCTAGTTGGGTCTTTGCATAAGTAAAGCAGAGGACCAGACATTGACCCCAAATTATTCCAGACGATGAGCAGTCCTGCCATTGGCCCAGTTGGATCCTTTCTCTTGAATTTTAATGTGTAATTTTTTTCTGTTGCATGTGCACATAAGATCATGTTTTATGTGGGGCACCCGGGTGGCTCAGTGGGTTAAAGCCTCTCTGCCTTTGGCCCGGGTCATGATCCCAGGGTCCTGGGATCAAGCCCTGTGTCAGGCTCCCTGCTCAGCTGGAAGTCTGGTTTTCCCTCTCCCTCTGCCCTCTGCCTGCTGCTTGTGCGCGCGCGCTCTCTCTCAAGTAAATAAATAAAAATCTTGAAAAAAGGAAAAACAACATTTGGGGGAATTCTGAGGGGAGAAGCTGGCAGGATAGATGGACTAGGTTCTGGTTGTGAAAGATCTTGAAAGAGATAACTTTCTGTAAATACTTGGGACTCACCAAAGATTTCCAAATGTGGGCGTGACATAAACAAACTGGTATTTCAGAAAGTAAGCAAGCTTGTTCTTAGAGCTTCTCAAACAAATGAATGTTATGTGTTATATTCTCTTTCCTAGGTTGTAAGTAACATATATATATGAAGTCCTCAAAATATTTTTGACTGATTAATTGACTGATAGACTCTCTTTTATGAGTTAACTAACGCCAGCTTGCTTATACAAAGTGCTGTGGAAGACCTAGGTGTTAGTTCTCTTCCTGTAAGAGTTTAAATACAGTGAGGAGGTAATATTTATACACATAATACAGAAAGAAAGATGGACCAGGAGTAAAAGAACATGAATTCTAGATCCATCTCCTCCATTTTAGTTGTTTATAAAACACATAGTAGGGGCGCCTGGGTGGCTCTGTTGGTTAAGCGTCTGCCTTTGGCTCAGGTCCTAATCCCGGGGTCCTGGGATCGAGCCCCACATTGGGCTCTCCACTCAGCAGGGAGCCTGCTTCTCCCTCTCCCTCTCCTGCTCCCCCTGCTTGTGCTCTCTCTCTGTCAAATAAATAAATAAAATCTTTAAAAAACCCAAATATTCAGTAACCATCAATGATGTGTCAGATATCTGCTGAATTTTAGATATATGCTGATCAGCTAAATAATCATGGGCTTTGTTCTCATGGAGCTTCTGTGTTCAGTGGAAGATAAAGATATCAAACAATCACCAAAGTTTATTCAACAAATATATATTGAGTATATATAGGTGCTTGAGGTAATGATGAAAAAGCAGACAGAGAGGGCACCTGGGTGGCTCAGTGGGTTAAGCCTCTGCTTTTGACTCGGGTCATGGTCTCAGGGTCCTGTGATCGAGTCCTGCGTCGGGCTCTCTGCTCAGTGGGGAGCCTGCTTCCCTCTCTCTCTCTGGCTGCCTCTCTGCCTGCTTGTGCTCTCTCTCCCTCTCTCTGTCAAATAAATAAATAAATTAAAAAAAAAGAAAAAAAGCAGACAAAGATCTGTGACCACAGAGGGTTTACATTCTAGTGGGAGAAGACAGAAAATAAGCTCTAGACAAAAATAAGGTAAGGTATCACATCTTATTAGATGACAGGTATTATGGAAAAAAGAAATTAAAAGTCAGGTAAAGATTTTTAGTAATGGAGGGGGATTGCAGGTAAGAGTTTGGAAGAGGTTGACATTTGAAACAGGACAGAGTGGCCTCATTGGCAAGAGGATGTATAAGCAAGGACTTAGAAGAGTTTGGGAAATTGACAGTGCAGATATCCAGGGGAAATGTATTTCTGGCCAAGGAAATAGCCAATGTAAAGATCCTAACACAGAGAGCATTCTGGAATGTTCCTGGCATAGCAATGAAGCCAGATCATCTGAAACACAGTAAGCCGAGGCGGGGGTGGAGGGTGGAGCGGGGTGAGGTGGAAAGCAGGTATCAGAAAGGTCGTGTCGATTTTGCAGGATCTTGTGGGTCAGGTCATTGCAAGGATTTTGACTTTATGGAGAGAAATGGAGACCCATTACAGGAGTTTGAGCAGAGCTGACTGACATTTTAACAGGAGGACTGGCTTCATATTACAACCTGTGGCCAAAATGTGATAGGTATGCCCAGAGGTAGGAAATAGGAGGACCAAATTCATAAAATATCTGTGTGATATTAACCTAAGCTTAACCAGCTTCCATGGCTAGCTGGGTCATCGTGTTGAGGACCCAGTAGCATGCTGCATACATACACCCACATTATAGAATATTATTCCTTGGTAATAATGCAGAATGGTGTGGAATCCAGTCCCAGATTACGAGTTACACTCCAGAAATACTTCAGCAGCAAAAGCATGCATTCTCAAAAGGAACAAGACCACCCCCAAAGGGGTAGACATTGGTCCTTAGGGAGCCAACAGCTTATTCTTTTCCTGTATATAAAGCACAGATATACATACAGTACACAAACAGATATGTAGTATATCAGCAATATTTTGATTTTTGGGAGAAAATATCTGGAAAGGATTCTTTGGGGATGGGGTGAGAGGGGAGGCTTGTGTGATCAAGAATATAGGTTGGAAAACACTGAATTCAGGAGGGAGCGAGATCACCGAGCCGGAGGTTAGGAAACCATCTCTGAAATCAGCTCTATCACTAACTCTCTGCGTGAATCTGCACCTTCACCTCCCTGTTCTAGGTCTAACGCTTTTTCCCCAATGTAAGATGAATGTTAGACTAAATGGTATTCTAGGTTTTCTCCGGCACTAAAATTATGAAGGGGATTTGAGCTGGGGCTCCACTGAGTTGTATAAGCCTATGGTCTTGTACCAGGGATTTGGACCCGTCAGACTTCACTTTTCAATAAAAGATAAAGGGTTAATATCAAAAGCCTTGAAAGTGTGTCTCTAGCATCCTTGCTCTTATCTATTCTTTGAACCCTCCCCAAAGCTAGAATTCTAGAAATTCTGCTCTAGTTTGCTCCAGGCGATTCCTGGATACAATGCTGGAGCTAAGGGTACAAGGGAGTGTTGTTAATAAAATGTTCATCTAATGTTTTGTCCAGAGTTGCATTGCTTCTTAGATTTTCACATGGTGGCTAGACATTAAAGTGCCTTCATAATCTATCTGGGTTGTCACTTTAAAAGAACCATGTGCATGGTGTGAAGAAGGGAAACGGGAACTAGCAGAATAGAGTACCCCATTAAAAACAAAGAGCCTGGGGCACCTAGGTGGCTCAGTGGGTTAAGCCTCTGCCTTCAGGTCAGGTCATGATCTCAGGGTCCTGGGATCGAGCCCCGCATCAGGCTCTCTGCTCAGCAGGGAGCCTGCTTCCCCCTGCCTCTCTGTCTACTTGTGATCTCTGGCTGTCAAATAAATAAATAAAATCTTAAAAAACAAACAAACAAATCCCAAAGAGCCTGTCTATTTGTGGCATCTGTAGGTGACATCAAATAGGCAGTAGCTCCTCCCTGCTTATCCCAGACGTGGGCCAATTGCACTAAGAAAATCTTGAATAGTTTATTCTGTGCCCTTTAGGGTTTAGTTTTTCTTCCCAGCCTTCCAAATATGTTTAGAAGTCTCTTGACAGCAGAGAATGTATCTTCTATCACATATGATTAGTGCTCAGTGAGGTGCTGTCCCTAACAGAATGTTGGCAAAGGTCTGTTGACTGTAATGATCACATGGATTTAAGCAGGAAAATAAAACTCAAAGCCATAAATCTTTGAGTTCTTTATTTTGGGTGGTCTGTACTGATGCGACTATAGACCATGCGTTTATCTCCTTTTCCTTCTGCCATTTAATCACCTAGTGGTGTTTCCAGATAAGAAATGCAAATGGAATGTATTACCTAACTGGACCATGTATAACTCATGTATTCTAGGGTATGGATGCTTGCAGAATTGTTTCGTGTCATGAATTCAGCTGCTAATGGATGACTTACCATTGTGGAGAACTGCTCTCCCCTCAGCTGCAGAGACTTCTTGAATGTTGTCAATATTTGGAGGCAACTGGAAAAGGGAGCCCTCTTGAGTGACAAATGGCTAAATATTCAGAATTTCAATGTGGACTGGGAAGATAACTCAAACCCCCTTGCTAAACTGAGGAATCTCAGAGTTCCTGGCAGTGAGGAAACCTCCAGAGCCTGCTTGAAAGTATCCTTAGGAGTGAAGGAGTTAACTGAGGGTGGCAGCTTTATCTTGCGTCCAATGGACTTGTGGTTTGCTGGTGAAAGTCTCTGGTAAATGATTGTTAGAGACGTCTCATGGGTAGCTGTTGCTAGTCACTATGTTTCAAAAGCCTGTTGATTCCTGTGCAAGGTGGTACAGCACCCTCTCTCCCTTTCTTCATTCCTGATTCATTCAGGTCCTCCTGCAAAAGATCTACCAGATCCACGAACATGAACGATGAAGAAAATAACACCGTCTATGACACAGTCCAAAAGGAAGGGCTGCATGAGCTTTCAGACCAGCCAGAAGAGGATGAAGTTCCTCTTTATGATAACATCCACGGAGGCCTGCCAGAAAGCAATGTCTATGCCACTGATCTGGAAACCCATGAATATGACTCTGTTTATGTGACTGGAGGTGAGGAGAAGGGCTTGACCTCTTCCCAGCCAGAAGCAGCTGGATACCTCCTGCCTGATGAGGATCTTGCCCAGGATCTTCACCCAAAGGAGCAGCAGGAAGACCAGGGCATCTCAATGGAAGAGTTACTCTCACCCACCCAAGACCAGGAGCCTGGCCCGGAGACACCCCAGAAGGATGGAGACAGGAAGACGGGACACTGGCTTTCCCCCCAAAACTTCACCATCCAGCAGAGCAGGGCCTTCTTCACCAGCAATTCTGCTGCTGATGGCTTGGAAGCAAACAACCCAGCTTCCACACACCCTGAGATCAGCCTGTTTGTGAAGGTAAGGGCAGTCTCTGATAGGTACCCTTGCATGGGTGAATGGACTAATTGGGGTCTTCTTTTGCTCCAAGTGTCCAGGAAGAGATGCAGGATGTCCTGGTCTTTGGATCTCAAGACATATTCAAGAGTAGGGCTGGTTAAATGAGTCAATTCCAGAGTTCCCTCAGGAATGCTCCAAAGTATAAGAATTGGAGAGTGCATTTAAATTGTGTGTCTCAGTCATTGACTTTATAGACTACAGGCAAAGCATGTTTTTTAGAGTTCACTTCCAAGTGAGCATAAAATGCAGCTCAAATCCTTACCTATGTGACAGACATTGAGTATTTTTTCCCGACTGGTTAGATTTCTTTTGTCAACTTAGTTTGCAAAAATGAAACTAAGTCTTGCGAGAGGAAACCGAATCCACAGTCAGCCAGGCACCGGGGTTTCCTTCTTAGTATTTCTAAGGTCACAGATACTTCAGATATATGGTCAATAAACGTTACCTCTGTCACTGAGCCTGCCCTTTCTGCATCAATATAACAAAAATACCTGATGAATCATGAAATTATTTCAGTGGTAAGAGTATTAAGACGCTAATAGCCAGTGTTAATGTTTAATGCTTAGATAGATAGATTCTCAGAACTTAGATACTCAGAACTTTAATGCTTATGATGTAGAAAGAACCTTGGTAATCTTTGTTTTAGACTCATATTGTGGTAAAGACCATTTATTACAATGTTATCAAAACATTAAAAAAGTGGGCGCCTGGGTGGCTCAGTGGGTTAAGCCGCTGCCTTCGGCTCAGGTCATGATCTCAGAGTCCTGGGATCGAGCCCCGCATCGGGCTCTCTGCTCAGCGGGGAGCCTGCTTCCTCCTCTCTCTCTGCCTGCCTCTCTGCCTGCTTGTGATCTCTCTCTGTCAAATAAATAAATAAAATCTTAAAAAAAAAACATTAAAAAAGCATTCCAGGGCTATCTTTATGAATCATCTTTATGATTCATAAATCATGATTTATAAATCAAAGATGATTCGTCTTAATGAATCACGAGGGAAGAACATTCTTCCCCAACATCCACTCCCTGACAATATTCATATTTACACTTTTCTTAGTATGAAGACCACGTATTAATAAATACTTTGTTTTAACCCACAAAACCCTCAGTTCACACTTATTTGTCCCGTTTGTGGTTTCTAATAACTCCAGTAAAATAGACTTTATTTGCTCATTGAGGATATTATTATTTTTTGACTTTGTATTTTTCCCTAGTTGTTTTGTGTGTAAATTGCATCTCCTTTATTCTACCACAAGGTTTTTATTTTTTTTTTAAAGATTTTATTTATTTATTTGACAGAGAGATAGAGAGCACAAGTAAGCAGAGCGGCAGGCAGAGGGAGAGAGAGAAGCAGGCTCTCCGCAAAGCAGGGAGCCCGATGCGGGGCTCCATCCCAGGAGCCTGGAATCATGACCTGAGCCGAAGGCAGCTGCTCAACCAACTGAGCCACCCAGGCGCCCCAACCACAAGGTTTTTAAAGAGCAACTAGCGGGAGTATCTGGCTCATACTTAGGGACCCCTCAAAACTTGCCTGGTATTATGTTATTGGGGGGGTGGGAGGGGTGTGAGAGATGAGGAGGGAACTTACTGTCAAGAAATCAGCAGTGTGGTACAGGAGACAGATTTGCACGTGGTTAATTTCGGTGAATGAGAGGCTCAGCTGAGCGCAGCGGGTATTCCCGGGAAGGAGCAATCAAGTGTGTGGGAAGGAATCAGGAGAGGCTCCGCTGAGGAGGTGACTGATGTTCAAACAGGTGCATACAAGCAGCCTCCCAGCTTCCAAATCCACATCACTGTTATGTTAGTTAAAAACAACAACAACAAAAACCTCCCACAAAACCCTGCACTTAGTGAGGAATAGTGGTGTATTTTTCTCGGGACAGAATCATCCATGCAGCTTTATGTAGCCGACAAGGTGGATCGTGGTCACTGGCGACACCCATTAAGACATTTGTAAATTTGGCAGAGTGTTGATTTCCCCAGAAGTTAGCCTGCCAAGGGTGCCGAAGCAACGGAAGTAGGAGAAAACAGAAGTATTGGCATCTCCCGCTGGTATCGGCAATAGGAAAAACTGTTTGAAGGAAATGTGTGGTCCTATGTTAATTAAGATCTGTAGTTCCCGAAAGCAAATATTGGCTTTAACGAACTCTTTAGGTTTACATTCTTTTTTTTTTTTTTAAGATTTTATTTATTTATTTGACAGAGATCACAAGGAGGCAGAGAGGCAGGCAGAGAGAGAAGGGGAAGCAGGCTCCCCGCCAAGCAGTGGGTTGGATCAATGCTGGGCTTGATCCCAGGACCCTGGCCTTAACCCACTGAGCCACCCAGGTGCCCCGGTTTACATTCTTTTTAATGTAATTGTTAAGTAAGACGCCTCAGCTCCTATGTGGGCACTATTTTTTTTAAAGATCTTTAGCAGCGCTCAGTAAGAAGAGCGACGCTCCCCATCCCTGCTTCCCCATCCGGCACCAACCCCACCACCGCTCTTTATTCAGTGTTGAATGGAAAATAAACGCAAAGGCAGAGCCTTTAGGGGGCTTCTCTCCTTACTTGGGAGTGGAGGGCCTAAGTGTCACCTGCTCAGGCTCCTCCCTCCCCCCAGCTCTGGGGTGTGGGAACAGCAGAATGCTGGAAGTCTCCTGGGGTCATTCTTCCCCTGAGCCATTGTGGTGCGGACCACTTGGGCTGCGTCATAACGTACTCACTTGCATGCATTTTCAGCTGTTCTAGACAAGCCACGAAAAATGTCATGCGGGTTTGTCACTGTGTGTTCAACCGACATTTTACTGAGGCTCAGCCATTTCAAGGGTGTCGGGCAATGTCATAATTAAAATATAGCAGTTATTTATTCATTCAATGTATTGTTATTATGTCAGGCCCTGGGTTTATAACAAAGTCCTGGGTCCCCCGCACTTTGCACTGTAGTGGGAAAAACTGGTGGACAATAAGCAGATACAACATATGCCTGGTGGTGATGGGCTTTAAAGAAACCTGAAACAGAGTAACGGGTGTGGACGTGTCCTACTGTCCTATGTAACAGATGACCACACAACTCAGTGGCTTGAAACAACACAACAAATGCATGCCCTTGTACTGCTGGGCATCAGAATCTGAACTAAGTCTTATGGAGCTAAAATCAAGGTGTGCGCAGGGCTGTGTTCTTTCTGGAGGCTCAGGGGGCAATCTGTTTTCTTCCCTCTTCCAATTTCTAGAAGCTGTCTTCATTCCTGGTTCCTGGCCGACGTCCTAACTCCATGGCACTCCCTGCTTCTCTCCTCACTGTGCCTTCTTCTAATCTGACTCCTCTTACGTCCCTCTTATAAAAAGACTTGTGATTAGTTCGGGTCCCCCAGGATAATATAGGATAATCTCCATTTGAAGATCCTTAATTCAATCACATCTGCTAAGTCCCTATTGCCACCGAAAGCAACACGCATGGGTTCTTGCAATTAGGACATGGACATGCTTGGGAGCCATTCTTCCGCTTCCCACAGCAGGACAGAGTGACAGTGAGGAGGGGAGTGAGGGGGCAGTGTGGCTGGAGTTGGGGGGGAGCAAGGGCGGTAAGGTGGCAGCAGGTGAGGCCAGAGAGGTGGAGGTAGGCACAGAGCACGTGGAGGAAGCCCTTTCCCTTTTACTTGGACTGACATGAGAGACATCAGAGTTTTTTTTTGTTTTTTGTTTGTTTGCTTTTTAAGACTCCTTTATTTATTTTAGAAGGAGAGAGAGATAGAGCATGGGGGGGGAGGGCAAGAGAGGATCTCAAGCAGACTCTGCACTGAGTGCAGAGCCCGACTGAGGGCTCGAACCCACGACCCTGAGACCATGACCAGGGCTGAAATCAAGAGTAAGCCGCTCAACTGGCTGAGCCACCCAGGCGTCCCCTGGCTGCCTTTATGAGTGCAGACTGCAAAAGAGAAAGAATAGAAGCAGAGAGGACAGTTTGGAGGCAGTTGAAAAACTAGGCAAGAGACGATGGTGGATTGGCCAAAAGTGACCACAGTGGAAGTAGAGCGGAGTAGGACTGCAATGGCTTTGAAGAGTGAGCCCAAAGCTTCTGCTGGGGTAATGTATAAAGAAAGAGAAGAACCAGGGTTGTCTCTAGGGGTTTTGACCAGAGCTACTGAGTGAATGGAGATGTTATTCCCATTTCACCTATGACGTCTTCTCCAGGAATATATGCGCAAGAAAATGTGCTCATACAGTCACTCATACACGGTCTTTCCTCCCTCCCTTCTCCCTCCCTCCTTCTCACCTTTCCTCCGTCCTTCTTGCCATCTGCCCATCCATCCATCCATCCATCCATCCATCCATCCATTCATCATTTACAACTTACTAACTACATGCCAGGTACTGGATAAGAGACAAACATACCATATCTTAATGCCAACTCTCCTGTAGGAGAAGACAGAGAAACACAATTCTTGAAGATAAGGAAAGAAATAATTGCTTCTTGGTCATTTCACTGAGATCCAGTGTAAAAAAGGTACCTAATGAGAGTTGTAGTCCATATTATAGACAGCCAAGAGGGGTGGTTGGTTCAGAATTTGCCACACAGGAGTGTGCAAATTGTCTTTATGTGTTCTGCTAAAACGGAGGGACCTGCAGACATAATTGTGTTTGTATGTGTGTGTATAAGAGACAGAGAGAGAGGAGAGAGAGGGAGAAAGCGGAAAGAGACAGAGATAAAGTAGGAGAAAGAGAAAGGGAAGAAAAGAGAGAGAGATTTCTGGCATTTTGTTTAATGCAAAGAAAAAGTATTCTGATGATGGTTATTATAAAGAAAAATGGTACAAATGAACACCACTATCCTGCACGTAATTGATGCCACTGATTATGGCAGGCGGTATATGTCATAGAGCAGGTTCTGGAAATCTGCATGGTTTGAAATGTGGCTGAGCCAATTAATTTCTGTTAAATTGTTAAGCTTCTCTGAGCCTCAATTTTCTCTTTAGTAAAATGGGTTTTATAATAGTAAGCTCCTCATAGGATTGCTATGAAGATTAAATAAGATGGTCCATATAGTTGCTTGGTATAGTATCTGACATACAATAAGTGCTCAATATTTGTGAGCTTAAGCTATTATTTATTGTGATGAACCTGAACCATCCACAAAATAATAATATTTATTTTAAGCACTGTGCCTTATAGTTAGTAGACATTTCATGAACGTACCATTAGCTGATCCTAACATGGACAGTGAAATATTGTGGAAAAAGCAGTGGTCAGGATATTCAAATACAACTTTGTCAATAATTTGCTATCAAACATTCCTGGATCCACATTCCCTCATTTGATTTCAGGGTATATGGCCCCAGCTCTTTACAGGGGTGCACACATATGCTACCACATATTACCCACTCTGGGATACCACTTGACGATGATTATTATCTCCAGATTTGGGTGTGGTTGGAAGAACCAACATGAGACCAAAATGCTTTGCCCTTCAGTTCATGTGCAGCCCGTTCCTTGGAAAGCACCTGCAGAGTCTGTCTCTGATGAGAAACTCATAGGATCCCCATCCAGTGTTGCACACGTTGTGCACTGAACACATTTAGGAGGCACTGTTAGCTATGTAAATGGTACCCTCTGAAGTCAGGCAACACAATAGCCCTTGTTAATGTTTCTTAGACTTGTAGCCTGGAAACTTGGTTCTAAAGGAGTGACTCCCTACAATTTGGTTCAGCATAGCAGAAAGTGTCACAGAATTATTAGTAATTGTTGTTATTGTTATAGCACAGGAAGCTGGTGCTGTCTCAGGTGTCATGGTATCCAAAGTAGGGGATTCAACATAATTCATGAGATATTAGAATATTAGAATCCAAATATAGAATAGTAAGCAATATTTCTATTTAATTTTGTCTAGTCCTCTTACATGTTAATTTTTAGCTATTTAGTAATGTGCACAGTGAGTTCTTCCAGTTGTACATCAGTATAATTTGTAAATGAATGAATAAGCCTAAGTTGTGGATAAATGTTAAAATTTTGTCTTGATAGCGATGTTCAGTTTTAAAAATCTTATGGGCATATAAGGCATCCCTTTCTCTTCTGCCAGCATCTGAGGGCCTGGGAATCTTTACTTGGCCAAGCTCTGGTGTGAACAAGTCCCCTCACCTTCCATATCCTTCCTGGAAGTTTTCTAAAGCTGAGGTTTGTTTGGAGGCAAATAAAAATTCATAATTGTAAAATCCCACTGAGAAAAGAGGGAAATGCAGCTGGGTTGGGATGTTAGTGTGCGGCTCAGTTGAGGAGTCAAGGAGGACATTGCAGGCACTGGGTTCAGCATAAGCAAAGGCACAGCAGATATGAGTGTGTGTATAACTCCATCTGATTGGCTGGAGTGGAGAGAAGGCATGCACAGTTTCAGAGCAGATGACAAGGTTGATGACCTAGCAATTCAGTTTGCATGGCAAACTGGAGGGCTTGGATATTATCCTGAAGGCAACCGAGAGTGGTATTGGGAGCAAAGCCATGTTTAGGATGATGGAGAAGCAAATTAGAGAGCATTTCCGCATACTGCGTGGATCAGGACCCAATAGACATGTAGCAAGCTTCATTTCTTTTTGTTTGTTTTTGTTTTGTTTTGTTTTTGTAAGCTTCACTTCTAAAATTAGTTCAAGCACTTAGATATAAATTCATTGTGTGAAATGACCACCTATAGTTTTTTTTTGGTAATTTATTCATTCAACTATCTGGATATGTCCAACTATTTAGATACTTGGCTGATACTTGGCTACATAGAGGCAAATTTCTGGAAAACACTAGCCAGTGTGATGCTGATTTGTATTTTAGCTATATGTATATCTAGTTTTGTTATATTTGGGTTGGAGAATATACGGATTCAGCACCAAGTTTTTATTGATATCATTTTAGGATAGTTTCTAGTTTAAAAAAAAATGTGTTTCTATGGTCTATCTTAGCTTTGCTGGGCTAGTTAGAAGTTGTAGCTATCACGTAGATGTCTAGAAATGTCTGGAGCCCTGCAAGGGTCTTCCTATTCCATGATCCCTGGTGTCACTAAAAAAGCATGCCAAATGTGTCCTTGGAAGCACTGTGAGAAGAGACAAGTCTGACCCTGTTGCATGAGCCCAATCATGCTTTCATGGAACAAATGAAGCTTATATTAAATAGAGCAATGAGCAGGTTTGATCAAAGATGTCTATTCTTCTCATAACTTTCTTCTTCATTAGGGTGCTAGGAACATAATCAAACCCCAATTTTAGTCAAAATCATTTCCTGGGTCCCCATATGAATGAGTTGGCTTTGTGAACCAATGCCATCGATCAAAGAGGTCACAGAATTCTAGCGCTATGATAAGAAAATTAAAAACCAGAAGAGTCCACAAACTTGCCCATGGCTGCCTGCAAATTAGTAGCAGGCTGGGGCTCAGGCTTCTAAATCCAGGGCACTTTCCTTTAAATTGGCATTCCTAGCCTGGGATGCTGGATGTTCATGGATATGCTTCGGGAGGTTTTGGAACATTCTAAAAGTCTATGCATTTATTTATTTATTTATTTATTTATTTATTTATTTATTTAGTGGAGGATGATCTCATGATGCCTCAAGGTTATTTGTCATTATGATGCATTCCATTTACCCTACCTAGGTATTCATGCCTTGTATGTCCATGTGGGAGGGAGTAGAATGTGTGATGAATGGCCCAATTCATTCTTTTTTTTCTTTCCTTTGAGGCCAGCTGCTTGCTCTAAGCCTTTTAGTATCTGACGAAAGCTTGTGGAGAAACCCTCCCATAAGGGTAATGAAGGAGCAGGACCTGAATCATCATGGGGATTATGTCAGCTCTGAAAATGAAGGCAAGGTGCTATTCTGACATAAAGACCCATACTAGGATCCACCTGTTTTCTAGGGGAAATTTTGGACATTTTCCTGCAAGGACTGCAAGCTCTATGTCCATGTACCCACAACTACCTTGGTGGGCAATATTGTCACTTATACAAACTAAACTTTTGAGTAACATAGATTTCTACCTTTTCACTTCCCCATAGTCTAGTCAATTTCATTTCCTGAATGTTCTCTTCTCTCTGTCTTGGCCACCACTGGCCACTGTCATCTTGGCCACAGTGACTCAACTGGTCCCTCAGCCTCTGGGCTCAGCTCCTCGCCGAGAAGCCCCCACCTAGTCACCAGAATGATCCAGATAAAGAGCACATCTGACCATACTCTGTTTCCAGTCGTGCAGCCCTCCCCACTGTTCCCAGGGAAAAGGCCAGAAAGAAGGGAATACATATGAAGTTCTACATGCTCCATCAGCCTTTCAGCCAAGACCTACAGCATTAGCTGCTACTCCCCACTCACTCTTTGCCTCGAAAAGTGTTGACTTGTATTTTACTGCATCCTTCATGCCTTTTAAAGACTGGGCTTTTGCTCACATTGTCCCTTTCAATGCTATCCCTTCTGGAGACAACCCACTGTCCTAGAAGTCATCTCTTGTAGATGCATTTTCTGGCCCCTCCAATCAGGGCTGGTTGGAGTCTCCTCCATTACTCCAATGTATCCGTTTTCTAGGATTCCCATAGCAAAGTGCTTCAGACTGCATGGCCTAAACAACAGAAATTTATTTTCTCCACCAAGGTGTCAGCAGAGTTGGTTTCCTCCAAGGCTTCTCTCCCTGTCTTATAGATGGTCATTTTCCTCCAGTGTCTTCACATGGTCTTTTCTCTGTGTGTCCATGTCCTAATTTCCTCTTCTTATAAGGACAACCAGTCCCATTGGACCAGGGCCCACCTAATGATCTCATTTTAACTTCATTAACTCATTAAAGATCCTATCTCCAAATACAGTCACATTCTGAGGTACTAGGGATTAGGATTAAACATACACACTTTGGGAGAACACGATTCAGCCCATAACACTGAATGCTACAATTACCTCTTTATATCTGTATCTCTCTCTCTAGCTGTGAACTCTTGCCTTTTTTCCATTCTCATATACTTAATCCATGGCTACTTAAATGATGATTGAATGAAGGAAAGGAGGGAGGGAGGGGGCAATGAGCTACCCCCAAGGATGCTCAGGGCAATGCAGCAGCAGGAAGGCTGGTCCCGGGGGACTGCAACAGTGGTGCTCCAAGCCCCCATATTAGTTTCTTAGAGTCACTGTGACAAATGTGACAAATGACCATAAACTGGAGGCTTCAAACAATAAGAATTTATTTTCCCACAACACTAGAGGCCACACTCCTTCTGCCAGTTCTAGGGGAAAGTCCTTCCTTGCTTGTCCCAGCCTCTGGTGGCTCCTGGCATCCTCTGACTTGTGCCTGCATCACTCCAGCCTCTGCTCCATCATCACATGGCCTTCTCTCCTGTGTCTGTCTCTGTTTTCTCCTCTGAAGATTCTATTTATTTGAGAGAGAGAGAGCACGTGAGAGAGAGAGAGAGAGAGCGTAAGAGAAAAAGTCTGAGTGTGGGGAGGGGCAGAGGGAAGAATGTGTATGTGGGGGGGTGCTAGATCGCAGGACCCCAAGACCATGACCTGAGTCAAAAGCAGAGGCTTAACCAACTGAGCCACTCAGGCGCCCCTTTCCTCTCTTCTCCTATAAACACTTGTCAATGGATTTAAGACCCTTCCTAATCCAGGACGATCTCATCTCATCTCTTAATTTAGTTAGAGCCACAAGGTTCTGGCCGGGCCCAGCTTTGGGGAGGGAGGCACTCTTGACTCACTGCAGCCTCTGCAGGTAGGAATTAGTCGAGATGAAGCATGGACATGTGACAGCCAGTCCTGGGGTCCATATTGCCACCAAATGCAAGGGGTTCTGTGAGAAGCCAGTGGACTGTTTGCACCTTCATCTCCTTAGATCCCAGACATTGATGAGAATGCCTGGCACGTTCTTCACATCATTCTGACGCTGGGCAGAAAGCCAGTATTCTGAGGGCTTAATTTGATTTGTTGAGCTCCGAAGGAACATTACAATCACAGGACTTGAGGATTCCCACAGCTGTCAGTGTTCAACAGTACAAGGGACAGCCTGTGTTAACAGTGTCACCATAGCTAATGCAATGTGTCCTTCCTCCTGGGCCTGCCTTTGTGTTTCTGCATCCATATAATTGACCTAACACTGTCTGTCAATAGACACAGAAGCCAAACCAAACACATTAACCAGGAGAAGGTGAGTAGTGTCAACACAGGGGGCGAGAACACCAACTGACCACGAGGGGGCTACCAATCACAAGATTGGGGGAAGGGCTTGGTGTTGGACTAGTGGATGACAGATCCTTTTCTGGGCTCCCATTTTCTTTCTCTCTCTCCTTTTTTTTTTTTTTTTAAATTTTAAAAGATTTTATTTATTTGACAGAGAGAGAGATCACAAGTAGGCAGAGAGGCAAGCAGAGAGAGAGGGAGAAGCAGGCTCCCCACCAAGCAGAGATCCTGATGCAAGGCTGGATCCCAGGACCCTAAGATCATGATCTGAGCGAAGGCAGAGGCTTTAACCCACTGAGCCACCCAGGTACCCCACTCTCTCTCTCTTTTTAAGGTATTATTTATTTATTTCTTTGAGAGAAACAGAGCATAAGTAGTGGGGAGGAGGCAGAGGGAGAGGGAAAAGCACACTCCACACTGGGCAGAGAGCCTGACTCGAGGCTCCATCCCAGGACCCTGAGCCTAAAACAGACACGTGGCTGACTGAGCCTCCCAGGCACTCCTGAGCTCTCATTTTCTAAAGAGCAGTTCACCAGACTGTTAGATCCTTGAGGAAGGGACCCTATTTTACTTATCTCTGCAGCACAGTGTCTTGTGGGCTGCTGGACTTGTCATAGGGGCTCTGTAGGTGTTGCTCAGAGTAAAATGAACTCCCAGGTATCCTTCACCCACCTAATGGAGTAAAGACCATCCCTTGGAGCAAATGTGCATATTTGGACACTTAACTTCTCTGCTTTAAGCCCTGTCCCTTGCCAATGTGATCAAGTCCACCCTTGAGCATAACCAAGATCCCAACCCTGCCCCCAACAAGCTAACGGCCTCTCTGGCCCCATCTCCTTCCGCATCTTGTCTCACTCATTACGCCCCCGGAATGCTGAGCTCCCACCAGACCGGCTTTGCCCAGGCTGACTTCTCTGTCTATAGCATTTCCTCCCCTCTGTCATCTGACCAACTTCTCCTCATCTTCCCAGACTCAAATACCCTGGGAGGCCATTTCCAAACCTCCAGGTTGTTCTATGTGATACTCCCTTAGTGTTTACCTCCATCAGAGCATGTGTCACCTAAATTACAATCATCAAGAAAGGCTGCTTCTCCCTAGTCTGAAAGCACTGCAGGGAAAGCATTCTGGGCCATTTCTTACTCCCCTCTGTGGGTAGACCCACTGTTAGCATGGAGCCTGGCCTGTAGTCAAGGCTCAGAAATATTTGTCAAATTGACTGAAACTGAACAGGTTGTGAGAAGAGCAGTTAAGTTCTTTTAATTAATTAATTAACTAATTAATTAATTAATTTGACAGACAGAGATCACAAGTAGGCAGAGAGGCAGGCAGAGGGAGAGGGGGAAACAGGCTCTCCGCTAAGCAGGGAGCCTGATGTGGGGCTCGATCCCAGGACCCTAGGATCATAACCTGAGCCTAAGGCAGAGGCTTTAACCCACTAAGCCGCCCAGACGCCCCCCAGTCCTTTTTTTTTTTTTTATATTTTATTTATTTATTTGACAGACAGAGCCACTGAGCCACCCACTGAGCCACCCAGGCGCCCAAAAGAAGTGGGAACCTTAAAGTCGATTAGGACAACCTCCATTCTGGCCAGAATGGAACAAAAGAACCCAGATTTACACTTAACAATTAGAACATTACTTTAAATGACTGGTAAGGCAGACCAACTCTACAAAGTGATTGTTTTTGGGCATTGGGAATAAGCAGCACAGAATCCAAATATAGCAGGATGGTCTGTCAGTTGAGGAGACAACACCGTCTGGGGCATGGAAACATCAGGGCAGCTAGAGTTCACAGATCTAAATACTGGAGGGGATAAAGATGTAGAGAGAAAGAGAGAGAGAGGGAGGGAGGGAGAAACTACCAAGTGTGGGGAAAGAACTGGAAATGAGTAGGAGAAACAGTACCAGAATCTCACATAGGACTGGTTGTAGTTTTTTTTCCAGCAGTCAGAGTGGAAGCACCCTATACGCATCAGATGGAGTCCTTAGAAGCATATTGCTTTAGTAGTGGAGCTAAACCATTTTTTAGGATGGGATTTTCTAGACTCACCCTTAGAAAGATTACGAGTAAGCATCAAAAGGATCAAATTCATTCCAAGTAACTTAACTGCCCAACACTTTAAAGAAACATAACATAATCCAGTATCAAACAACATAAACTTCACTATGTCTGGCAATCAAAATCTATTACTAGACTATGCAAATAACTATAAAAATAAAACTCATAATTAAAGAAAAGGCCAATCAATAAAAATAAACTTCATGCCCATATATATGGATATATTGAATATATATGGATAAGGTGATAGAATTAGTGTACAAGGACATTAAAGTTGTCATTAAGAATAGACTCCATATGTTTAAGAAGGTAGGGGAAAACATGAATATGATAAGGAGAGAATTGGCAATAAATTCAACACTGAGATTAAATCAACAAATAACTTGAGGGGTGAAAATTACCAAATTCACCCCCAAAGAAAGATATCCCTGGATATCCCTATATCTATTAAACACACTGAATTTTAAGGGAGGGAGAACCCTTCCCACCAGGAAATCTCTAGTGAAAATGCTTCCCCTGGCAAACTCTATGAAACTATTAAAGAAAAAAATTCCACAAAAGCTCTTCCAGTAAACAGAAGAGGAGGAAACACATTCTCAACTCACTCTGTAAGGCCTACATTATCTTGATAACAAAACCAGACAAAGAAATTAAAAGAAAACTACAGATTAATATTCCTCATGAATACCAAGGCAAGGACTTTAACAAAATTGTAATAAATCAAACCTAGCAATCTATGACAATAATGATAAATCATGACTAAGTGAGACTGATCCCAGAAATCTAAGGTTGGTTTAACACAGGAAAATAAATGAATTTATTTCACATTAACAGAAAAATTAGATGAGGGGTGCCTGGGTGGCTAGTAGGTTAGGTGACCCACTCTTGATTTTGGCTTGGATCTTGGTCTTGGGGTCATGAGATCTAACCCTGCCACAGGAAGGCTCTGTGCTCAGCAGGGAGTCAGCTTGCGATTCTCCTTTTCCCTCTGCCCCTCCTCCTCCTCACATGTTCTCACTGGCGTGTGCTCACTCACACTCTTTCTCTAAAATAAATAAAATCTTTTAAAAAAGAAAAACCACATGATAAAACACATTTGGTAAAATTCAATACACATTCATGCTTTAAAAAACTCTCAAAAAAAAAAAAAACTAGGAATAGAAAAGAACTTATGACATCTGTGAGGGGCACCTGGGTGGCTCGGTTGGTTAAGAGTCTGCCTTTGGCTCAGGTCATGATTTCAGGGTCCTGGGATTGAACCCCATGTCGGGGTTCTTGCTCAGCAGAGGCGTCTGCTTTTCCCTCTGCCTCGGCCCCCCCCGCCTTCTGTTCTCTTTTTAAAATAAATAAATAAATAAAATCTTCAAAATAAATAAATAAGATCTTAAAAATAAAGACATCTGTGAAAGGCATACAGTTAATGTCATCTTTAATGATGAAAGATTGAATATTTTCCTTGTAAAAATGAGAACAAAGCAAGAAAGGAAGGAGTAAAGGAAAGAATACAGATTGGAAAGGAAGAAATAAAGATGTCCTTTTTAAAGATGATGTGAGAATATAGAAGAAAATCTTTGTGACCTTGGGTTAGACAATCGTATCTTGGGACACAAAAGCACAAATGATAGAAGAAAAAAATTGAAAAATGGACTTCTTCAAGATCAAAAGCTTCTGTGTTCAAAAGACACTACTCTGGAATTGAAAAGTCAAGCCTCAGACTTGCAAACTATTTGAAAAATACTTATCTAATAAAGAAATTGTATTGTGACTATATAAAGAACTCTTAAAATTCAATATAAAAAGACACAATACAAAAGTAATCAAAACTCAACGTCACTCATCATCAGGGAAATGCCAATTAAAACCACAATGAGATATCACCTCACACCTGACAGAATGGCTAAAATAAAAAACACAAGAAACAACAGGTGTTGGCGAGGATATGGAGAAAAAGGAACAGTTTGCACTGTTCGGTGGGAAGGAAAACTGATGCCATCACCATGTAAGACAGTATGGAGGGTCCTCAAAAACTTAAAAATAGAACTACTTTGCAATTCACTAATTGCACTACTGGGTATTTACCCAAAAATACAAACCACTGATTCAAAGGGATCCATGCACTCTTAAGTTCAGAGTGGTTCTGTTTATAATAGCCAAATTGTGGAAGCAGCCCAAGGGTCCACTGATTAATGAATGAATGAAGAAGAAGTGGTGGATATATACGATGGGATATGATTCAGTTATAAAAAAAGAAATGAGACATTTGTGACAACATGGGTGGATCCTGAGAGTACAATGCTAAGCGATATAAGTCAATCATATGTGGAAATTAAGAAAAAAACAAATGAACACAGGATAAGAAAAGAAAGAAAGAAGGAAAGAAAGACCAAGAAATAGATGGAGAACAAACCAAACGGTGGGTGACCAGAAGGGAGGTGAGTGGGGGGATGGGTGAAACAGGAGATGGGGACTGAGAAGGGCACTTGTCATGATCAGCACTGGGTAATGTATGGAAGTGTTGAATCACTATATTGTACCCTTGACATGAGTATAACCCTGTATGTTAGCTATACCAAGACTAAAATTTTTAAAAAATATAAATTAAAGCTCCAAGGAAACACCATTATACATTTACCAATATGCCTAAAACTTAAAAGATTGAAAATACCAAGTGTTGGAAATAAACCAACTAGAAGTCTCATCAAATTTCTGGCAGTCAGTTGGAAAATAATTTGGAAATTTTTAATAAGGTAAAATATCCACTGACCATATGATCCAAGAATTCCACTCCTAAGTATTTGCCCAAGAGAGATGAAAGCATAATCAATACAAAAGGTTATGTGTGCACATTTACAGTCCCTTTGTTTTAAAAGCCCCAAACTGAGAAGGAACCCAAGAGTCCATCAACCGGTGAATGCATGAATGGATTGTGGCATATCCATACAGTGGAATACTACTTAGTAATAAAAAGGAATGAACTGCTGATATATACACCAACAAGAATGAATCCAAAAGCATAATGTTAAGTGAGAAAAACCACACACAAAAGACTACACAGAGTATAACTCCATTTACATACTTTCTAAAAAGGCAAACCTGTAGTGATAGAAAGAGGATCGGTGGTTTCCAGGAGTCAGAGGCTGACCGGGAGGAGATTCATGACAAATGAACAGGAGGGAATTTTTTGAGGTGATGGAAATGTTTTACATCATGATCGTGATGCTTGTTACTAATTGTATACATTTGCCAAAACGTATTGAAGTGTACACTCAAAATTGCTAGATGTATGCAAATTATATCCCCGTAAAATTGCCCCAAAGAAGCAAAGAATATAATAGGATATATGGTAATGTCATAAGTATTAAATAAAAGGGAAAAAAAGGAGAGAATTTCAAATATTGAACACACATATCTATTCTAGAATGTGCACAAAATGTCTCTGGAAACACATACGTGAAATTTTTAGAATGAATTGCTTCAGAAATGCAAATGGGGTATCTGAGGGGATCCGATGGAGGAGCGACTCTATCTTTTGTACCTTTGAAATTTTGAGCCATGCAAATAATAAACCTACTTAAAGGAGCAAAAAAGTCAGTGAAGTTCCAAAACCTGCTGTTATTCAGTATGATTTGAGTCCAAATTCTTTTACTCTGTGTGAACATCTCTCTTCTTTACTCCTCGTTTCCTCCTGGCCTTATTTTAAAAATCACAGGACTCCCTAAGAGTATGTTCAATACATACTTCAGAGCATGGCAATAGTATAAACTTATGTGTAAGAGAGAAGGTCCCCGTGGGATGGAGACAATTTTACTGCAGGGTAGAATGAAGTTCCATGTCCTGCAGGTTAGAATCCGTGGAGGTGCTCAGGTTCATCTCCTACAACTGTCTTTTTTACAAGTGAGAAGTCTAAGGCCCAGAGAGTACCTGTGACTTCCCCAGTGTTGCACAGCTAGTCAGTGTCAGAATCCAGATGGGGACCTACCTCCTAAGTCTCACTGCAAAAATAATACCAGGAGAGCAGGTGGCCTAGCACAGAGCATGGTTCAAAGTAAACATTCAGTAAGTATGAATTTCCTCTTTGTTTTTCCCTCCTCTAGCCGCTGGCTTCTTATCAGGACTCAGCACCCACCCACCCACCCCCCTCCAAGTCAAATATCAGTGGATGCAGAGACATGAGGGCATTTGCTTAAAGCTGACCACATTCCCCCAAATACACGAATAAGTTTACTCTTTAAAAAAAAAAGGGGGGGGCGCCTGGGTGGCTCAGTGGGTTAAGGCCTCTGCCTTCGGCTCAGGTCATGATCTCAGGGTCCTGGGATCGAGTCCCGCATTGGGCTCTCTGCTCAGCGGGGAGCCTGCTTCCCTCTCTCTCTCTCTCTCTCTGCCTGCCTCTCTGTCTACTTGTGATCTCTCTCTGTCAAATAAATAAATAAAATCTTTAAAAAAAAAAAAGATTCCCACTTCTTTTGAATTGCTTCTCCTTTCTTTCCAATCATTGGCCCCTTGAGTTCAAGTTTGAATCACAGTTTGGAATGTAGTCATAAAGCCCAACCGGACTAACATCTAATGATAATGACACCAAAATGATTTTGTGGGAGACAAGCATAGCAAATATTTTGGCCTTCAGACAGAGATTGTTTGCTGACCTTCCTTCTTTCCATTCTCTTTTAAGAGAGTATGTTGTCACTTGCAAAGTCTTTATTTTGTACCTTTGAAGAGACAGAAAACAAATGTCCCAGCTAATCTTTTATCGGCTCAAGCCGGAAGGAAATGCCATCTTTTAACCTCTTCCCATTCAAACTCTAGTGATTCCATGAGATCTTCAGGAAAATCCTAGGAGTGGGCTTTAGTACTCCCAAGAGGGAATCCTATTTTCAAGCTACCTTCCAGTACCCAGGCCCTAAGCATCCAGAATGAATTTGTGTGTGAACTGTATTGTGTCCATGGGAAAATGGGCTAACTGGCAGCTCTACCTTCAGATGACACTCCCTCAAAAATATTAGATGACCTCCCACGTGAATGAGGCCTGAGACCAAGTGTTTTGTGCATGACAAACATCTTGTGAAAACAAAGATTAGGAATCTGGGCTTTAAGCCATGCCTCATTTTTATGCTCTGTAACAGAGTCTTCCACATCCCTTCATGAGTCCGCGGGTCAACAGCAGTGCCAGGCCTGTCACAAGCCATCAGCCTCCCATTACTGCCAAGGCTTGGTGCACAGCAGTAACATGGCAACAGCCAAAATATAAGAGAATGCATTGTTTAGGAAACCACTAACGTCTTGAGGTTTCGATGATAACAATTGCAAAGCAAATATATGGGATGGTGTTGAATAACTGACATAAGGGCCTTGTGTTGACTGCGCCAAAGCTGGGTGTGTTTTCCCTCTCCAGAAATACCCTAGTCCTGTGCTGCTGTAGTGGTGGGAATGAAGGGCACTGCCTAGATCATCTTCTTCTTTGGCAGTAGCCACCCTCTATAAACTGGCGCGGTTATCCTAGAACAATGCTATTTGAAACAACCATTATGAGCCATATGTGACTATTTACATTTAAATTAATTTAAATGAAAAAAATATTGGACATTCCGTGCCTCGGTCATGAGCCACATTTCAAGGGCTTGACAGCCACATGGGGCTAATGGCTACTGTATTGGAAAGAGCAGATGTGGAATATTGCTACTGTTGCAGAAAGTTCTGTAGGACGATGCTATGATGCTATCCCAGGGTGAGCTGTGTTCAGATCTAGCAGAACATCAACCAGCTGTGTGGTCACAGACCCCTCTCTTTATTCCTTTGTCTGGAAATAAGAAGGTGGGTGACTGGCTTTAGTGAGACAGACGAGTGGTCATGCCTACAAAATAAAGAAATCACCCATGAAAATTATTCCTATTAATAAATAGTACCTGTGCTACAAGTTTGTAGGAATCAGTTGGTTTAAACTGGCAACTCTTTAGGCAAAGCTCTTCAACTAATAATCAGCTCTTGTGAATCTCAGTAAAGCTGTCCATATCCATGGGCCAAACCCAGGCTAACTGAGAGTCTCTCTGGGGCAAGTTGCTAACCATCAAAGCTGCAGTAACTTTGAGGATCAAAGAAGCTGCCGCTTCAATCACTAGGGCCAATGGAGTATTAATCCTGAAACCCAGACACACAGATGAGGGTCCTTCTTCCTCAAAATAACTTAGTAAGGTAAAGCAGGGAAGGTTACCTGGGGTGAGGGAAGGGGTTGTTTACTGAGCAAATGTGAGGGTGAAGGTTGAATAATTCTCTTGTGAGTGTGGTAAGTTCTTATTCTACAATAAAACATTTAATAGCTGTGTGCATGGGCTCAAGTCAATCGTCTACACCTTTCTAGGCATCCCTTTCATCCCTTTCAAATCAAAGGTCAATTAATCTTTATAGAGCCTGTACTCTGGACCTCATGCTGATACTGGAGAGATAGAAAAGCAGTTTAAAGTGTGTTTCTTTCTGTGAGACTGTGACCAGCTGGCTCAGGGAGAAGGATGAACACTGTGAAGCATTTAGAAATTAATACAAGAGAAACAGTTTCTAGAATATGTGATGCATCATTCCAGATAAGCACAGAGGACATTCAGAGATGAGCATGGACTGGATTTACCTGGGAAGGCTTCATGGAGGAAGCAGGTCTTAAACTTTGAAGGAAATGTGGGCACTGGGGTAAAAGGTAGGAATCAATGTCTCCTCTGCACCTGGCTTAGTGCCAGATGTTGCGGATCCAGCGGTGAACACCATGGGCACAGTCCCTGCTGCTGTAGATTTAGAAAGAGCAGTCTATCATTTCTTTGGTTCTCCCAAGAGACCAAGACCTTAGGAAATGCAGAGGAACCTTGTGGAGACTTGCCCTGTCTTTACAATCTTAGGACACAACTCCTCTGGCAAAAACAACCTTGAACTCCATCTGAATTATGATTGGCAGGAAGAGTCCCCACTTCCAGATGTAAGGGAGCTGTGCCTTGTAATGATTTTGGAGAGCGTGCTGACCAGGATGTGCTGATGGGGTTGATTCTGGTTTCCCCAGGCCCTCAGTAGTTTCATGACTTGAGGTGAGGAAGGAATAGAACTTCCAAGCCTCGCCTTCTGGGAGACCTCCTGTTCATGTCTTATTGTGACCCCATCATAACACTTGTAAGATTTCCTATGAATTGCAAACCCCCATATGAGCTAGAAGAGCATCTGTCTGCTTATTATAGGAACCATGACCATGGCTTTAAGAGTAGGGTTTATTTTTCATGTGTGGTGAGAGCCCAGGATGTTGGCTGTTGGGGTGAGGTCAGCCAAGTCCATGGTGAGGTCTATAGCCACCCTCTCCTCTTAGTCACAAGGTGTGGGGGAGTGAGGGGCACACCGTAGACCAGAGGTTGGGTCCACCCTCCGCAGAGTAAAGCAGTTCCCCCAGCACCTGGAATAAGCAGGGATATTAAGGAAGGTTGAAGGTTAATGTTCTTGCATAGGCAGTAAACCGTGCCTGCCACCTCCCTTCAATTACCTTCTCCCTCGTGTTGCTGGGACTTTTCTTTCCAATAAGCATCTTGTGTTAGGGCAAGAGGGATGATGATCTTGCTTCTCTTCCTCGCTCCCACTGTGGGCAGACTGGCAGCATGGGAGGTCCGTGAACTTCTGAGTCAACCCCGGTTCTCATCCCAGTGAGGCCATTTATAAACCTGTTGAACTAGGGCAAATCTCTTCA
Source organism: Lutra lutra (assembly GCF_902655055.1). Classification (NCBI taxonomy): domain Eukaryota; kingdom Metazoa; phylum Chordata; class Mammalia; order Carnivora; family Mustelidae; genus Lutra; species Lutra lutra. The sequence goes on from NC_062283.1 coordinate 59,859,133, forward strand.
CCTCTTGGAGCCTTGTTTTCCATTCCTGCCCATGTCACAGACTTGCTTGGAAGATTAAACTGTGGTTATCTGACTCAATTCCTGCCATGTGGCGGAGCTCACTCAAGTATCTGGGCAAGTTGGGCTTACTATCTGCTTCTCTGAGAAGGAGCAACATTGCTGCTCTCAGGTCCCCAGGCTAATTTCACATTAAGAAGGAGGCAAGATATCCTCCTGCCTGAACTGGCTCTGTCTATAGGGATGATATCATACCTTCTGAATTAATTTGAACACAAAACCAAGCCAAAATAATACAGATAACACAAATGTGTATCTGTTTTAAACCCTAACACCCACCGAGCTCAAATTGCTAAGTGATGTACAGTGTGGCCTTGTTCTTGAAATAGCTGAGATAGGCTGCACACTTCTGTCATAACCTCTCTAGGAAAATGGGGGAACAAGCCTATTATTGTCCCCGACAGTGCTTCTATTGGTAAGTGGTCTTAGTTGCAGACAAAAGAATTCACTCTAGTAGTTTAAGCAGAGAGGGATTCATTCTAGAGTGTTAGGAAATTCACAGATTTTTCTGGGAGGGCCAGGGCCAGGCTTAAGTACTATACCTCCAGAGACAAAGCAGCCTGGAGAAATCCTGAACCAGATGTTGGGATGGTTCTAGAGGCAACCCCACCGCTGCTATTTTCTGCTGCTGGCATCTAGGACACTAGGGCGAGGCACTAAACCTTCCCCCAGGTCTGCAGGCCAGAGAACTCAGTGCCTCTGCCACGGTGCTTGCTCTAAGATCTCACATTCCATGCATACTGTGGCTATATGGTGCTCACCTCTGCTGATCTGTCCTTACACATAATGCATTTGTTTAGTGGAAATGAGCATGTCTATGCTCTAGCTGCAAGAGGGTCTAAGAAATGTAATTTCCGGGGGTGGGTCTATATAGTACAGGAAGCCATGCCAGGAGGGTTTAGAAAGGTTGAGTTGAGCCCCTTTGCAATACCTATCACAGGGCCCAAGTTCACCTCCACAGTAAAAAGACTTCCCTGGTCCCCTCCATCTCAGACCCAGTTCCTCTCTCCAGACTGTGCTGTGACATTTTGCACATACACCAGATATGGCCCTTATGACATTCGGTCATCACCGCTTTCTCCCACCAAGGTTTTCCTTGTTAAAACAAATCCCGGAGTAGTGGGAAAAGCATGGAATTTGAAGTCAGAATAGAGTTGAAATATCAGCTGGATTACTTACTAACTCTTTAACCTTGAAGGAATGATTGACATCCCTGATGGCCAATGTCTCTATTTGGAGAATATGGTATGATATGCACCACAGAGGCTTGTTACGGAGAGTGAAGTGCTTAACTGAATCACGGATATGTGACATGAGCTCAATCATTTTACTTTTTTTTTTTTTTTTTTTTTTTTTTTTTTTTTTTTTTGTCAGAGAGAGAGAGGGAGAAAGCAAGCACAGGTAGACAGAGTGGTAGGCAGAGGCAGAGGGAGAAGCAGGCTTCCTGCCGAGCAAGGAGCCTGATGTGGGACTCGATCCCAGGACGCCGGGATCATGACCTGAGCCGAAGGCAGCCGCTTAACCAACTGAGCCACCCAGGCGTCCCTCAATCATTTTACTTTAATTTAAATTTGTGTCTCCAGGTCATTTATATTTAGCATCTGCTATAGGCCAGGAATTCTACTCGGTACTAAAATGATAAAAATAAACAAGAATCTCACAAACACTCAACATAGGTGGGAAGAGGAACACACACACACACACACACACACTCACACACACACACACACACACACACACAGAGTCCTTGACCCGTGCAAGGTGATATGTATGGCAAAGGAGTGGTTGCTCTTTCAGGAGGAGGGAAGAGGCCCAGGAAAATTTCACAATTCAACACATGAACTGGAATCTAAAGTCCTGCAGGAGCCCAGGTTGAGCAGGGGAAAGGAAGGCCAGCTGGTAGCAGCGGTAATAGTCTGAGGTTATTTGGAATCAACTAGTGGTTCACAGACTGTGTTATGGGACGTAGTGAGTAAATGATGCTGAAAAGGAAGTTTAGGGCCCTACTATGGGAAGTTTTGTGTGCTGAACTAAGGAAGCTGGATTTTACTTTGTGGTTAATGGGGAGACATGAAAAATGAAGCAGAATAATGATTGATTAGATTTGAACAACTATGAAATTCTGATATGATAAGGAGGATGGAAGCTGGTAGACCAATTAGCTGGCTGAGATGAACGGTCAACATTATATCACAGGTGAGACATGATGAGAGTCTGCACTACTACAAAGAACAATGAAAAGCATGCAGTCAATGAAAATTATTTAGGGGATGGAACATCTGCGACTGAGTGCCTCCTTGGATATGGAAGACCATATGGAAAGTGACATTATAGATTAAGGAGGATAAAGTGTTTTCAGCATTTTTTTAATTTTAATTTTAATTTTTTAAAGATTTTATTTATTTATTTGACAGAGATCACAAGTAGGCAGAGAGAGAGAGAGAGAGAGAGAGGAGGAAGCAGGTTCTCTACTGAGCAGAGAGCCCGACGTGGGACCTGATCCCAGGACCCTGAGATCATGACCTGAGCTGAAGGCAGAGGCTTAACCACTGAGCCACCCAGGCGCCCCCGTTTTCAGCATTTTTATGTGCCCTGGCCTATACAAGTTGATGTGCCCAATAGGCAGGCAGACATAAAGGTGTAAATGTAGAAAGAGGGACAAAATTAGCTGTAGAGATCTCATTGGCATGTAGAAATAACAGCGGTAGTAATTGGTGTAAAGAAGTTCATACCAAGAGGGTAAAGACCCCAATAAAGTCAGTATGCACATTGTGCACAGTAAACAATTAGCGACAGTTTCTCTGGGGAGAAAAGTCTCAATTTTTAGTATTTGCTGGTTTCCATAGCACACATATTCTCACCAAAGCCAATTTCAAGCTCCCAGTGTGACATCACTGAACAGCAAGTTGGGAGGAGATTTACAGTTGGCTCTCATAAGCTGGGACAACCCATTCCACACACCACTGACTGTGAAGGTTGTACCTCACACAAGGGTGGTTGGCTAAGGTGAGTGGGGCTGGCATCCAACCAAGTCTACCTGGGAAACCAGGTGTCTGTAGGGCCGCTTCTGCAGGAAGGGGGCACATCACTCTACTTTGTTTGCCTAGAGAGACCATCTTTTTCTCATCCTGAACCCAGAATCCAAGAAAGTGAAGGACAGCATGGAGGAACACTAACATTTATGCAAAGGGGAGAGAAGACGCACCAAAATGAAACAAAACAAGAACAGTGGGTCAAGAAGGCTTAAATCCAAGCCTTTCCATTTTCTAGCTGGATGGCCTTGGGCAAATTACTTTAGCCTCAGTTTCACCAGTTTTTAACAAATTGTGGGAAAATGCACCTAACATAAAATTTAACATCTTAACAGGGATGCCTGGGTGGCTCAGTCAGTTAAACAGCTGCTTTTGGCTCAGGTGATGATCTCAGGGTCCTGGGATCGAGTCCTGAGTCGGGCTCTCTGCTCAATGGGGAGCCTCCTTCTCCCTCTCCCTCTGCCTGCCTCTCTGCCTACTTGTGCTCTCTATCTCTCTGCCAAATAAATAAAATCTTTTAAAAAGAAAGTAACACTTTGACCATCTTTTAAGTGTATTGTTCAGTGACATTAAATACATTCACACTGTCATGCTGTAGCACCGCTGTATGCCCACAGAATTCTTATCATCTGGCAAAATAGAAACTCTGTATCTATTCAGTACTAACCCTCCATTCCCCCCCCCCCATTCTGTCTCTTGTCTTGATGAGTTAGGCTATCCCAGAGACCTCGGGTAGGTAGAATTATACAGTAAGTTTCACCATTTTTAAAATGAGAATAATAATATCTTCCTTGTGAGGTGATTGTGAAGATTCCAACTAAACACAGAAATTATTTCACATATACCCAGAGAAGGCACTCAGCTATCATTTTCACATGTTAAAGATGCTGGCTGGAGAGTTATGGGTGACACACGGATGAGTAACTTCAAGGACTTTCAGCTCCGTAGGAAAGGTTTCATATTTATAATAACTATTACTCAGTCAGAAAGTGAAAAAAAGGTCCTTCTACAGAAAAAGAAGACTTTCTTTGAAGGATTTGGTCCAGTGAAAATAGTGAAAGGGACACTCTATGAAGAGGGAGTGTATGCGCAAGGGTATTATATCAGTCAGCCCAGGCTGTGTAACAAAAATACCACAGACTGGGAGATTTTACAACAGCCATTTATGTTCTCACAGTCTTGGAGCCTAGAAATCTAAGGTCTGGGTGCTGGCACGGAAGGTCTGGTGACAGCTTTCTTTGTATGGATGGCAGCCTTTTCTCTGGGTCCTCACAGGGAGGAGAGTGAGCTCTCTGGTGTCTTTTCTTATAAGGAACACTAGTCTTATTGGCTCAGCGCCCACCTTTATGACCTTCTTTAACCTTAATTATTCCTTTATAGACCCCATCTCTTAATACCACCACACTGGGACTCGGGGCTTCAATATAGGAATTTTGAGAGAACACAAACGTTCAGTCCCTAACAGGCATGGAGGTGGGAAACTAGCTTTATAGGAACAGTCAGTGACATAGTTTGGATGGAGCGTCAGGGAGCTGACGGTAGAAGCACGGAGAAAAAAATGACACCTGGGGTTTGCGTTGGACTGCAGAAGGCCTGCAACAGCAGCTAGGATTTGTGAAGCGTATTTTGTTTGCAGCAGGGAGTTTCCGAGGGTTTTGAACTAGGAAGTTGCAAGGTCAGAACTGTGCTTCAGGAAGATGATTTTGGCAGTGGGGCTTTTTAGGGCCACTCCTGCCCCTATTATCTGGGAGCAGGGAAGGAAGTGTCAGCCCTGGCAGATTAAATACCTAGCTCAGAGACTCCCAAACAGGCCTTTCAAGCGGCTTTCCTGAAGGCCAGTCCGTGTCCTGTTTGACTGGTAAGGAGGGAGCATGTGGTTTGGGGCACAGACCCTGCGTGACCCTAGGGAAAAATCAGCATGAGGGTTATCCTCCCTATACCTCCCCCACCCAAGACTTTCCCAACATCCCTCCGCCCCAAAGCCAAACAGTCCCCTTTATCTCAACGAAAGGTTTTGAATGGCCACTCTGGTTCTCCTGACCAAAATAACTCGGCCCCGTTCCTGCTGACTGCTAAGTACACAGCACGGCTACCTGATCTCACCTTTCATGAAGGAGGTATCTGGTTCTGGGAGTTGCAAATGGGCAAATCTCAATTAGACAGCTCTTCGGGGCAAGATTACAGAATGGAATGCCTCTCTCCCCCGGGGGAAAGTTCTCGTCAGCCTCTTGAGGCAATAGGTCCCAGCAGCCACCGCGGACCAGCTGCTAAAAATAACCCCAGTATAAAGTGCCAGTCCCAGGAGCGTCGGAGGAAACGGTTCTCTGAGAAGAGAAGCAGAGAGGGCACGCAAGTGTTGCCTGGTGTTTGCCAGCACAACATCAGATGGGATGTGTGCTCGGAAACCACCAATGCCCACCACAGCAATTAAAGTGGACTGACTGGGTGCGATCCAAGGCCCTTTTCTAATGATGCCAGGCTTGGAGATGACCTAGAGGAACTCCTCAGGGGATGAGTGAGAGCAGTGAGGTCGTCCCTCACGCAGCACCCCGTCACACTTCCATCTGCACGCTTTCCTCCTTTGATTTGTTCACCCACACGGAAGGAACATGGCTCAGTTCCTCACTTGATTCCGTGCCAGCTGTCCCTTCCTCACCATCCAAGACAGTGGTGCCTCCTGTTGCTCCGTTCCCTTATTCTCCTGTTTTCTTTGTACCCCCAGCCTTGCACTTGACTGTTCATCACTGCGTCATTAGCATGGAGGCCAGCTCCCAGGTTGGGGGCCCTGCCTGCCTGGGGACTGGCCCACCAAGTGTGATCCTGAGTGAGCCGTGTGTCAGGGGTGGCTCTGCTCTCTGAATCCTCTGATCTTTCTTTCTGGAACCTTGATTCCCTGGATAGTATCCCTTCTGGGTTTGGCCTCTTCGTCTTGTTATTTCTTTCCTATTATTTGTCTCCCTTTGTTTTCTCTGTGTTCCGAAATAACACTATTTTCCAGCTCTTCAATTAGGTTTTTCATCTTTGGGCATATACATTTTTTTAAAAATTTTATTTATTTATTTGACAGACAGAGATCACAAGCAGGCAGAGAGTCAGGCAGAGAGAGAGGAGGAAGCAGGCTCCCCACTGAGCAGAGAGCCCGATGCGGGGCTCAATCCCAGGACTCTGAGATCATGACCTGAGCTAAAGGCAGAGGCTTTAACCCACTGAGCCTCGCAGGTGCCCCTGGGCATATACACTCTTTAATCCCTATTAACTCTGGTCTTATTTTCTAACTGATCCTTTTCCAAAGCTTCCCACACTACCCGATGGAGGCAGAGACAGAGGAGGTAAATCAACCATCCTCCCCTCCAGGTAAGCCAGAATGGAGTCGATCTCCAAAAGCTGGAGTGAGCTAGGCTTTACCCTGATGTGTCACACCCCCGCTGGAAGCATGAGCTCTCCCCCAGCTCCTCAGATGGCTTCCTGAGGAGAAAAACCTTCCATCTAGAGTCTGGAGGTAAATGCCACCTCCACCTGGGGGAGGCAGCTGGCTGTCGTCTAGTGCAGCTGTTCCAAGTGAGTCACTCCATTTGAACCCCACATTGTGCCTCCCACCCACTGGCCAAGACCAAACCCTCAGCTTCTCCAGGGTCCTGGAAGGGAACATGGCCCCCACCTCCTCTGCAGCCACCTTGGATTTATTCTGGGCTGTAGCTTTCTCTATCCTCTCTAATCTGTCGGTAAGCTCCTAGCTGCCTTCTCTCCCCCAGAAGTTTGTCTAAATCCCTTCCCTGTTGGTGACCCTGTCTCATTTTCTTATTCTTGGGAGATTAGTCTTTTTCATACTCCTATATTGCTTTTCAGCAGGATTTCACAAGGATCTGTGGGCAGAAAACTATCAATAATACTTCATTGCACAAAGGGTTCTAAATAGAAATGCAATATAATGAATTTGACTGCAAGATTTTCTTTTTCTCAGGGAAATCTCATTATGCTAGTGTTTCATGAAGTATATTGTAGAAAATATTGGACTAATTTATGGGTATCATGCTAGTCCTGGGACCTAAATGTGTGAGACATTAGCAACAATTGCTGAGCATGTAAGTCCTCAGTTCTACCCCTACCCACCCAAGGAGGAGGCTTACTTTGTAGCCCTGATGCCTTGGTTCAGACAGTGAGTACAGTGGAGGGAGCACACCGGCTGAATTCATAGCCCCTTGGGTGCTGGTAGGCAAATTCACGTATCTGAGTCCCAATATCTGGATGATGACAAAGTAATAATATCTGCTCTTCCTACTTGGTTAGGCAGTTGTGAGCATCCAAAGAAAATATATGAGACAATATCATATAAAATGTAATACACTAAGCAAATACAAGAAATTACTGCAGCGAAATTCAGTCACCATGCCACAGGAGTTAGAGCGTGAAAGGGAAAGACGACCGAGCATTTTCTAAACATATCGTATGGCTGTCATTCTTGTCATCCTACATTTACAGATGGCCCCAGCCACAGGTCACAGGGGCGGCACTTGGAAAAAAAAAGGAGAGACACCCTAACCCCTTAAAAGGCTTGTACCTAGAGCTAAATCAAGACTTTATCCTTACTTTGTGAGCAAAGACTCTGAGGTAGAGAAACAGAGACTCAGGGGTCTTCAGGTCTGCAGAGGATCAGGGACATCATTTGATCTAACTTGCTTGTTTTAGATACATAGAAACTATGACCCAGAGACGTTAAATAATTCGCCCCCAATCATATTGATATAATGGTAGAGGCTGAGCTAGCAAGCAGGTATCCGAGGTCAACCTAACTCAACCCAACGAACATTACTGAGCCTCTAGCTCGGGTTTACCACTGTCCCTGAAGAAGGTCACAAATACTCCGAAGGGAGAGTAACAGCAAACACTAATGAGTGGAGAGTTGATAATTACAGAATAATGGTGTTCAGGTAAGTGTTCTAGGAGTTCAGAGAAGAGCCATTGTTGATCGGTGAGATAGGAACATTTTTGGTAGTTGGTATTGTCAGAAATTCTACCCCTTTACTTCAAAGATTCCTTAGTAAGATTATAGATATAATAGACACACACACACACACACACATATATAGTATACTCTTACTATATATATAATACACATACTTTTATTTTATATACATATATAAATATATATACTTTTTATTTCTGTGTACACATAGAATATGTATGATTTGGGGAGGCTGTTACTCTTTACTTGTTTCTTCTCTTTGGGTATCTTTGGAATACTTTAACCTATATAAGATGCAGGTGGGAGAATCTGTTGTCCATGTCAAGGGCAGTTTCTTGACCTTAAAAACTACAAGAGCAAAGGGGACCTACTAAAGGAGTGCTTTCTGTCTGAAATATATATATATTTGCTGCCACCAAAGCCAGAGTGTCTCAGAGCCCATGTTCCTTTCATGGCAAGGGAGTAGAAAACACCCATTTTCCTGGCAACAATGTTTATTTACTATTGAAATATTATCCCTCTGTTTGAAAGGTTGGCGCATTATTAGTATTTTAATTTCTAAAGTTTATAGAGCAGGAAATTTGTTTGGCGACTGTTAGTAATTCTGCCCTCAGATGGAATGATTCAATCTTGGCAATTAGTGGGCACCGTCTCCCATTAGCAGGAGTAGCAAAATAATGTGGTTGAATAGCTCAGGATGCCAAGTTTATTTTGTGCTTGGGCAAATGGCATTTTGGTTTCTATTTCTTAGAAGGTCGGTTTTGTTTTTTGTTTTTTGTTTTGTTGTTTGTTTTTTTAGAGAAGGACGGGGTATTTGAGGGGCAGAGGAATAGAGAGAATCTTAAGCAGGTTCCACGTCCAGTGCAGAGCCCAATGTTGAGCTGCATCCCAGGACCTTGAGATCATGATCTGAGCAGGAATCAAGAGTCAAGATGCTCAACCAACAGAGCCACCCAGATGCCCCAGAAGATCTTTTTAAAAAGTCTCCCCTTTTAAAAACTTCTTTTGGGAAAGTCAATTTAACCAGAACCAGACAATGGGACATTTGATGGTGTGAAGATAGGGTGCACCTCACTGTAGGACTCTGTCCGCAATGAGGACAGTTATTTTCAATTGAGCAGATTAACTTTGGTGGCTCTGCATAGGGCTGTGAGCCCAGGGACTCAGAGGGGATCTGGAGGAACACAGAGAGGGATCAAAAGGCAATAAGTGACTAGCCTGCTGACATCCACATGGCTCAAAGATGGTTTGCTGTTGAGGATATGTAGAGGCACTAGCCATGGTGTGATCTCCTATGACTGGTGATTATTTGCAAAGCTATACCCGACAGAACACCGGTCCCTTGACACACTCCACAAAAACTGGATCGTACGGCTAAGGAAATTTGAGAAATATTACCTACTACTTCCTCCTTTTACAGAATTGCAGTGCACATTGGCGTCTGAAAGGAGCAGAAAAATCAGTCAAGAAAACTTGAACTTGGGGCACCTGGGCGGCTCAGTGGTTTAAGCCTCTGCCTTCGGCTCAGGTCATGATCTCAGGGTCCTGGGATCTAGCCTCGCATTGGGCTCTCTGCTCAGTGGGGAGCCTGCTTCCCCCCTCTCTCTGCCTGCCTCTCTGCCTGCTTGTGATCTCTCTCTGTGTCAAATAAATAATAAAATCTTAAAAAAAAAAAAAAAAGAAAACTTGAACTTGTTCAAACTAGCATTTCCCAACATTTTGGAAATAGTAACAATAACCTCCCATTCAGTGGAACTGATGGATCCTAAGCTTCCTGACTGAGGCTATTAACACAACACATTAAAAAGTAATTAGATGACAAAGAAGAGACAGTTTTAGTCTATGTGAAATCTACAGTTTTGGGCCCTGAGATGACTTAGCCAACCCCATGTTGGCTGCTTGTTGAAGTTAGGTCTGCCTATTTCTGTAACCTATTTGATGGCTCTTGCCTGGAACTGAGGGGCTCATACCCATGCCTGTTGGCCTCCGAAGCCCAGATCGTTAACTGTGTGTTATTCTGCTTGACATGTAAGTGCTTTTAAACTCCTCTTTGGGGGCATCTGGGTGGCTCAGTAGATTAAGCACCTGCCTTTGGCTCAGGTCATGATCCCAGGATCCAGCCCCGCATTGGGGGAGGGGGGCTTCCCTGCTCAGCGGGGTGCCTGCTTCTCCCTCTCCCTCTGCTGCCCCCACTGCACCTCCTGTGCTCATACTTATGCTCTCTCTCCCTAATAAATAAAATAAAATATTAAAAAATAAATTAATTAACTATACTCCTCTCTTAAGATAATTCAATAGTTGGGGGCTCTCATTGTCTCCTACCCTACCCCAGAGGAGGAAGGAAGGGAAGGAGGGAGGCAGCGAAGAAGCGAGGAGTTAGTTCTTGTAGAAGCGTAAGTGAGATGTAGCCACAGGAATAGTTTTGAGCATCTGTAATATTTGTTTCCTTATCACTGTCACAACTCCCTGGGAGATGTTATGCTTGGACAGAGGTTTAGGACATCATTATTTCAAAGATGAGAAAAAATGTATCTTCTCAGGCTGGGGAAAGGAGAGCAAGGGGACCGTGAATGAGGTGGTCCAGGGTTCGCCTCCAAAGATCTTCAGGTGGAGCAGCCTCTAAGCTGCTCTTCGCTGCCTGCATTTGCAAAGCAAACTAGCATGAGTGTAACGGGCTTATCTTTCCCGAATCTACCTTACCCTAGGGGTTGCAGGCTTATTAATACAGGAGGCCTTCGGAAAGGTGCTTTTGAACAGCAAGCTCCTTTGTTCTCCTCCCTTGCCTCTGACCACTCGGGTTTTTAAATTCTCAAATTTGAATTCTCAGATTATGTATGCCCTTTGCCAATTGAGAAGAGCTCATTTTCCCTGCTGTTGCCACAGTCTGGCACGGATTCCGAAGGCTAGGCCACCGTAGTGGGACTGACTGAGCATTTCAGGCTCTCTGCCCGCTCTTTGCCCATGCGGCAAAGAACCCCTGATGAAGGAAGTGGCTAAGCTCCCCCGAGCTGTCCCCACGGTCAGCCTGAAATCTCTCCCAAGCAAGGAGGAAGGCCAGGGCCCTTGACCTGCACTTGAGTTCTGCGAGGTGGGCGGGGAAAAACAGCAGGGGATGAGAACAGGGTTGAGGTGATATTGGGTGGGACACAGCAGGTGGCAGAGAAGGTGGGATTCGGAATAAGGAGGCAGAGAGTCTGGGAAGGAGATGCAAGCCAGGTAGGGGGGCAAAGAGCCTGCAGAGGGGCCATTTGAACTTGGGAGGATGGAGAATAGGCAGAGTATGAAAGCATTCTCATTCCAAGGGTTAGGCGAGGAGCAAAGGCAGCTCTAGGTTTCTGGGGGCCGGAAGCCTCTGCAATCAAGGAGACTTCCTCAACAATTGGTTATCAAATTATGAATATAAATTCATATGGAAGTGAATATTAATTTGCAATGAGAAAATGAATTACATCACCAACTTAAAAAAAGCTGTAAAATACCACAAACATCAAAAATTCAGGAGAGTAACTTACTGTTTTATATATTAAGTACCTACCACACATATCCAATAGTTTTTCCCCTGCATTTTTTTTTACTATGTACACTTTGATTGCTTCTCCATTTTATAACAATTTTGTAATGTCCCTTTTTGTAGGCAAGGAGAAAGGTAATTCTCTCACTAAGACAACTGATCCACATTTGATTTTTCGAGTTGATAGTTAGGGTGCAAAAATGCAATTATTTCTAGAACTACTATGGATTGAAATACTATAAATACACGAGGTCGATTTGGGATACTTGCCCTTCAAAATGTATGGTGTGTTCATTATTATATACACTGTGTTACTCAGTATATTCCTGCCAGTGGAGAACTTCTGCTTTGACTAAGCTTTGTAAGAACTAAACCTACCACTTGCCATTTTCCATATCTGATAACTGGGAGAACTCTCTGCCGACTAGCTCCTGGCTCTGTATATTTCAAACCTTGACCCTCTGTCCTTATGTGTTTACATCTGGTGCCTGTATTTATATTGCACTATGACCTCTGACCTTGCACCTTTAGGTCACAACCTGAGTGAGTCAGCACCATGGATGGCAAGAGTATTACCAGAAGCCAGTCCTTCAGGAGGACTTCTAAAGTAGCATAACCATCACCATAACTATTACCAGAACTACACAGATGTATTCCATTAAGCTCAAACTAAACAAATTCCTCCATTTAACTTCCCACTTTGTGACGTCCTGAAAATGCTCATGGCGACTCCAATATAATGCTAAAGAAAATGTAACAGAGGCCAAGTTGCAGTGGAAAGACACACTGGTCTCAACCAACTGCCCTTTGAGTATCTTGCACTTGCAAATTTTACCAAAACAGATATTATGTGAACGCTATCATAGGTTCGTTTCTGAGCCTTGGAAGGAACCAGTGCAAGGGAAGAGATCAAGGGTTTTGAGTTTTATTAATATCAGAAACCATCCTGCTTGGGTTTGGTCAGAGGATTCGAAGCATCTTCCTTACCCAACTGGGTATTTAGACACAGATGGGTATGGATCTTTCAACAATCTTTCACACGAAGGCTGAGGCATCCCGGGCTCCACACTTCCTCTGGGCATGTGGTAAGGAATAGCGCCAGGCTCTGAGTTATCTCTCAGGAACAAACACCTCCTGTGTGTCAGACTTCACTGCCACATGCTTCCATTTAAGGAAACCACTGTTAACAGACAGTCACTGTAACAACTTACATAGACTCTGTTTCAAATGACCCTTGTCAGAAGTCATCATGTGGGATACAGCCAATTGGAAGTAAAAAATCAGTTTTCAGGGGTGCCTGGGTGGCTCAGTGGGTTAAAGCCTCTGCCTTCGGCTCACGTCATGATCCCAGGGTCTTGGGATCGAGCCCCACGTCAGGATCTCTGCTCCGCAGGGAGCCTGCTTCCTCCCCTCTCTCTCCCTGCCTGCCTCTCTGCCTACTTGTGATTTCTCTCTCTAAAAAAAAAAGAAGAAAAAAAAATCAGTTTTCAGGTGAGAGGTGAGGTCTCTGGGGACCACACTGGGGACCATACAGTCCTACGTAAAGTACCTGCTTCCGGAACAGGAATACCAGGTGAGTTAGGCTTATATACCAGTTAGAGAGGCTTTTGACCTTCTCTGTGTTCTTAATGCTCTTAGTCAGCAGTCAGTTTGTTCGCGGGAAACTGCTAAGTCCTTCACCTTCAAAGTGTTTCTTTTGTTTCCGTTGAGACAGAATTTATGAGCTTGTCTTGCCAATAATTTTACCTTGACTAGGAAGATCTTCAGGTGAGCTAGACAAGAGAATATTGGAGGATATTAGAGGAAAAAGGTGCCTCAGACATCATTGCACAGGGGAGGGAACTAAAGTCTCTCTGTCAAACCGACATATCAGAGTTAAGGAAATTGGTACACTCTGGCAAGGGAGCCAAGATTCATCTATGGAAGTCAAGTCTACTTGGTTTCTTTACCTTCAAAGCAAACTGTGGTTTTCTTGAAATCCTAGTGGAGAAGATAATTCAAGAAACCAAGGAATCATTCTGGCAACTTCTCCTCATGCCCCTCCTGCCCACCTATCCCGAAATGTCTATACTTGCCTCAACATAGTTCAAGTGATTGTTGAAATTTGTATTTGTAAGGAAATGATACCAAATGTTTATATTCACTGGGGAACCCTTATGCAGGGCTTCTAAGGACTAGGGTATATTGGAAATTTTGTGGATACTATTTATTAGGAGAGAATAAGATGTGTAAGATAGTAGTACCTTGATAAATACCAATCAGTAACAGACTATAATTTCAATTTTGGAACAAATGAAAAATAAAATAACCTGTGTTAGAACACAGATAGAAAGGAAATATACCAAATTGTTAACAGGGGTCACATCTGCGTAGTCTTCTTACCAGTGTGTGTCATTTTTTTCTTCTGTAAATCCATTTTTATACTAGTTTCAATTCATAGATACTTATTAAATTAAAAAAATAGATCTAGTATTTTTTAAAGAAAATAAAATTACTTTGACTTTGAATAAAAATTAAATACATGTTTATCTGGCTTAGGGCTTTGATTCATGTATTTGGTTTTAGAAACAGGGAACCACAGACCCAAGAGTAGAAAGTAAATTCCCACAAGAGATTGCAAAATCAAGAAGTGGACCATCTCGCTGCCCAGAAGGCCAGTGTTTTCTTGATGTCCAGTGTCATGGTGGCTGAGCCCCCTGAGTCCCTGACTCTGTGTTTCATGAAGTCATACTTGCTGTGAGTCAGTCCACGGTGAGTCATGCTTCCCGCATCTGCAGCGGAAGGAAGGAAAGGAAGCAAGAAAAATAATAATAACTTGGTTGTTATTGTATTAAATAAAGTAAATTTCAGTGTGTTGGGCCAGATGCAAAACTATAGAAACTAATCTTTGTGAAAATGTAAAATGCAGTTTGCTGGATCAAGTATTTTGTTTACTTAATTTTTAAAAACCTGTCATTTTTGAAAAAAAAAGAGTTTATTCTCTGACCTCTTCAAAGTGCCTATTAAAAAGGGGCAGCTAATTCCTCTGGCAAACTTCGTGGAAACTTGACACAGAGTCTTGGGAGTTGCATTAAAAATGCAAGAGGGCATTTTACTCTCAGCAGAGAGCGGGGGTGGAGGGGGCTGCGTCCTCACTGCTCCAGGTCAGCAAATGAAGAATTATTTATTTATGGAAAGTGGGCTAGGTGTCAGCAGGTTTCCGGGGAAGCAGCGTGTCCAAGAATGAAGTGCGGAAACCCAGCAAATGAATCTGCCCAACCCTGATAATTTATGAGAGAGTTTTTCAATTTGGTTTTCATTGTCAGTGATTTTTCAAGTTATTATTTGTTTATTTGAAATAGAGTGAGAGAGAGAGCACACAAGCAAGAGGAGAAGCAGAGGGCATGAGGGAGAGGGAGAAGCAGGCTCCCCCTGAGCAGGGAGCCCAATTTGGGACTTGATTCCAGGGCCCTGAGATCATGACCTGAGCTGAAGGCAGATGCTCAACCGACTGAGCCACCCATGCACCCCTCAAGTTATATTTTGATTTCAAGTTGCTGATCTCCCACTTCTTTGTCTTCAAGAGGATAAAATTCAGATGGTAGCTTTTATTAATTACACCATAATCCTAGGAATCACTGGATATGCGTTTTAATAACTTCATGGCCCCCCCAAAGACAAACTGTATAAGAGAAATTGTTAACCATTTAATGAAAGAATCAGGTTCCTCAAAACGTTCTTATCCAGGCTCACCTAAAGAAATCTAAACCCCGCACACTGACAAATAGATCTGTTCTCTGAGCGTGATGCCCAGGATTACGAAGGGTCCCTTTACGTTCTACCTGTGCCATGAAAGTTCATCACGATAACGAAAGCAAAAGAATTCAGAACCACAGCATAAAATTTTCAAATTTATGTAAATTTCTGGGGAAGCTTCCTCTTGAACACAGTGATAATGCAGGGAAAAACTGTCTTCTGGAAGCCACAGTCTCCCTGTACCTTCTCATCTCTCCTCTCTTGCCTTCTCTTTGAGCTTTTCTTGGAGCATTACTCTTGCAAAAGGATCCGGAGGGTGCCTGGGTGGCTTAGTTGGTTAAGCGACTGCCTTTGGCTTGGTCATGATCCCGGGGTCCTGGGATGGAGCTCTACATGGGGCTACCTGCTCATCGGGGAGTCTGCTTCTCTCTCTTCCTCTGTCTGCCACTCTCCCTGCTTGTGTGCTCTCTCTCTCTCTCTGTCAAATAAATAAATAAAATCTTCAAAAGAAAAAAAGGGTCTGGCAAGTACAGTTATGCCAAGGCATAAATATGGCTCCTTGTGGTGATTTTTATCCAGATATTTGCTTTTTTTTTAATTGGTCAAAAAACTTAAGCCATAGCAAGGAATTCCTTTGGCATTTTGCAAAGAAAGAAGCCCTAAGGGGCATTCCAGGGATGACAATTTACTGTCCTTGTGCCTGCTTTGGGATTGGGGCAACAACCAATAAAGGCATCAAGCATGATTTTGCTCTCAGTATTTTAGACGGGCATGCCATTTCTCTCAGCTCTAATGCAAGCAGACCAAAACAGGCAGTGAGTCGTCTTCTTTTTTGTTTTTGTTTTTTATTTTTTAAAGACTTGTTTATTTATTTGACAGAGAGAGAGACAGTGAGAGAGGGAACACAAGCAGAGGGAGTGGGAGAGGGTGAAGCAGGCTTCCAGGTGACCAGGGAGCCCGATGAAGGGCTCGATCCCAGGACCCCAGGATCATGACCTGAGCCAAAGGCAGGCAGTTAACAACTGAGCCACCCAGGCACCCTGGTAATGTGTCTTCTTTAGCATTGCCTACCCCATTGGACCCAGCAGAGGACATGGCACATAGGAACTGAGCCATCCCCCGTGAGTGAGCCACTCACTCCCGGCATGCAATGACAATTATGATGCCCTATGCAAGTTATGTACAGAAAGCCATGTGCCCACAGGAGAGGGACGTGTCCTCAGGAGGCAAATGAATCACAGATAAAGGGCACTTCTCTCTTCCCTTCCCTCCATGACTCAGGTATTTTTCTGCTGACCTTTCCTTGCTATGGATCTTAACCTCAACCTCTTCCAAGGGCTACCTCCAACTTTAAAGCAACTCTCCCATCTTTTCTTCCTATCTAGAACATGACCCAAAGACATCAGGAGTCTGCCTTATTTGATTTGGCTGCACAAAAGATAGAAAACTCGTCTAGCTGCTGTTCCTCCACTACCTCAAATCATTCTCTTTTAATTGATCCTTTTTTTTTTTTTAAAGATTTTATTTATTTATTTGACACACAGAGAGAGAGATCACAAGTAGGCAGAGAGGCAGGCAGAAAGCCGGGGTGGGGGGGGAAGCAGGCTACCCGCTGAGTAGAGAGTCCTATATGGGGCTCGAACCCAGGACCCTGAGATCATGACCTGAGCTGAAGGCAGAGGCTTAACCCACTGAGCCACCCAGGCACCCCTCTCTCTTTTAATTCATCTTGATCTCATTTTCTATAGTCAAAAATATTTGAGAACATGGCAGATAAGCAAATGAAGACCCTGGTCTATTTTTATGGCCCAATCCCCTGCCTGCCCTCCATGTGATTCTGGGCTATCTACTGCACACTCCTAATTCTCACTTTTCTCATGGTCCATGCCTTATAAGGCTATGGTAGGGGGTAAGGGAGCCAATGTGTACCTGGCGTAGAGAAAGTACTTAAGAAATGTGAGCCATCGTCATCATCATCAATAATGCTATCACCATTGGGTCCAGGAACACCAGCCAACTCTGTTGGTGCCAAGAAGGCAGTAATCTGGTGTGGTTTCCGGGTGGGCTAGTAGAGTTACAGGCTAGAAAATCCCTGTGAATTATACACTTCTCAATATATCCTTCTCTGTGTTCTCCCTGATGAAAGAGCAGGTGGTGGAGCAGAGAAGGTCTGGGTCTGAGGTCTCTACTCAAGTCTAAATTCCTCATACCGGTGGGGTGATGGAGTGACCTTGGATAAGCTCCTCACCCCACCGGTATGAGGAATTTAGACTTGATAGCCTCATTCCCCTCAGGCTTGGACAGTTTGTGTTTCATTTATTATTTATTTACTTCCATTCTCCTTCTTTTTTTTTTCCCCCCTTTCCATTTTCCCATTGAAAGGCCAAGGCAAAAGTGATAACAAGCAAGAAAACAGCGCCCTCTAGGGTTTTCCAGGGGCGAGCTTGGGTTTGATGACGTGCATAAAGAAAAACACCAATGTGAGCATCTGGGGGCTCTGAATTTCCTAAGGCCTACAGTTACCGGCCCCATTTCTTAAGCCAATCAACCTCACAATGTTGCTTCTATCTTGATGGGTTGAAATACATTTGTTTTGAAAGATTACAAAACCCCAAGGGAAGAAAACCGGCAAAAATAAAAACAAAAACAAAACCCGTGAGAAAACTTGGAGGTACAGAAACCCAAGTAAAGTAAGAAATATTGGAAAAAGAAGACCAACTCAGAGAGGTCAGCCATTATTTATTTCATAAGTTAAACATTACTTAGTGAGGAAATATAACCTTTTGATGTTTCCATTGAAGAAGTTAAGAGTGTTGAGAATATTTCAGCAAGGAAAACATTAGTATTTTATTAACATAATATATGAAATTTGTAAAAATGAAGTTTTGAGGGGGAAGGCCATTTAAGTTTATATTTTTTGAGTTTATTATTATCCCTCCTAAAATGAGACACAAATCCATAAAAAGGAACATTTTTGTCTCCTAGACAACAGAGTCACAGAATGTCACAAATCACCTGATCTAGTGCTCCATCGTATAGATGAAGAAGCTGATAAGCCAATGCTTTCATGTTTAATCCAGAGCTCTTGATACTTTCTGAAAGAGTACATAGACTAGTAAGAGCAATGCTAATATTCAAATAACAATAAAAATGAACTCACTATGTACCAAGCATTGTGCCATGTTTTACACGGAGAATCTCATTTAACCCTTGGAATAGCTCAAAGTGTTCATTACCATTGTTTTTCCCTTTTACAGACTGAGAAGTGGAGGCATGGATGAGTCAGATGGTTACCCTAAAATTTACATCTTATCAGTACTTGTGGGCTTTTCACATACAAGCACAAAACTATCCCACATTCAGATTCATAGATATATACTCAGATAGATGCCACTAGGCTTTTTATGACTTCTGCGTTTAGTTTTGGAACAAAAATTATTCTGGTTTTGAAAGCTCTTCCTTGAGCATAGTGGGGACAAAATGAGTCACAGAGAGTTGGGAAGAGCACTCAAGGATGGGTGGTAAATGGGTCCCAAGGAAGGGATGGGAGGCATCTTGCCTGGGAATTGGTCAGTTTGGTGCCAGCTCTTTGGAGTGAAGTATAGCTTGAGGTTCCAGCATAAACTTTCCCAAATTAAGGCTCCATTGAGCAAATATACATATAAGGAAAAAAAGCTGAATTCATATTGAACCTTTACAGAACTCTGTGCACGTGTGCCTATATTTTCTTCTATTTCTTTCTTCTAAAAGCACACAAATGCACACTTGACTACTGAAACCCATAGTTTTGTGTTGTTCTAACACAATTTTTTTGTATGCATATACCCTCGTGTTTCACTTTAAATAGCTACATGATATTATTCCATTACCTTGATGTACCATGATTTGCTTAGTCATTTCCCTATTGTTGAGGCTTTGGATTGTTCCCAGTTATAAATAGCATTGCTATACCATTTCCAGACTGCTTTTAATTTGGGGGATTTTTTTTCCTGATATGTATCCCCACGTGTTAAATTTCTGTGTCAAAGTGCATAATATATTAAGTCTTGCAATATATTGCTAGATTGCTTTCCAGGACATCTAAAAAATAAATTACAAGTCCAATAGCATTGAATTTTTAGCATTTGGTTTTTCTGATTTATCCACCAAGAAATGTATTTATCATTTTAAGTTGTTTTGATCACACCATTACCCCTATCTTGACATCATGACCACTCCCAGCACCATCACTTTTGCCAAGACAACCAAAAGCAACACCATTACTATCATCAACTACCTTGACCATCAATACGACCACCACCATCATCATCCGCCCCCACTGTCACTATCACCTTCCAAATGCCACCACCAACACGGTCACCAACATCACAGTCACCTTCATCAACCAAACCACTACCCCATCTCTCTCATTCATTACATCACCATCATCATATCCACCAACAACACCAGCACTACCGCCACCTTTACTTTTATGACTGCTACTCTCACCACGATCAGCTATTGTCACCGCCATCTTGATTACCACCATTACCATCATCACCTTCACCACCACCACCACCAGCCCCATCATCACTATATTCCACCGTCACTACTGCCACATACCATTATTGGAGACATTCAGTATGTGCCCAACACTGTACTATTTACTTACGTGAATCGTTTTGTTTTCACAATATGTAATAGCCTCCTGTTACTGACTAGGAAACTGATGTTGAGAAATTAGGACCTTTGGTCAAAGCCACTGCTAAAATGTGGCAAAGCCAACCTCCACATCTGACTCCAAAGCCAATTCTCTGTACCATTAATGCCTGCACTTATGTTAATGGATATACTGTGGCCTTTCAGAGTTTTGTTGTCTACATCTCTTCAGTTGCTACTAAGACTGAACATCTTTCCATGTGGCGATTCATTGTCAACATTTACTTGTGTGTGAATCCTCCATTTATTTCCTATGACCTCATTTTGAATGACAGCTGAACACTGACCTTCAATAATTAGATCAATTCTGTATTTCCCGTGGTAAAACTTTTCCTTTAACATTTATAACATACACTTTTCTCACTTACATTTTGTCTTTTAAGCCCTTTGGTTTTTTTATGTTCTAACATCTTTTTTATGTCTAATTTTATATGAGAAAATCAGAAATATTTCTTCCTTTTTTACTTGGAAAGAAGATGCTGATTTTCTTCTAGTTTCCTTTTCACATTCATCATTTTGCTTTGACCAAAAGTTATTGTAGTATATGATATGCGGTGTATATTCCACTATATTCTCTGTACTGTGATTTTATTGTGCTCATGTATTCAATTATGATTATTTCTTATATATTCTATTTTTTAAAGATTTTATTGATTTATTTTAGAGAGACAGAGCACGCACAAGCAGAGGGGGAGGGGCAGAGGGAGAGGAAGAGAGAGAAGTCCAAGCAGACTTCTGCTGAATGCGTAGGCTGACGCAGGGCTCAATCCCAGGACCCTGATCACAGTCTGAGCCAAAATTGGGATTAGGACACTTAACCAACTGAGTTACCCAGGTGCCCCTGTATATTCTATTTTTTTCATGTACTAAGTTCTTAAAAGAGTTTCAATCTACTTCTGAAATATATCTTCTATCTCATCATTTCTTCCTTGCTTTTAACTTAATATTATATAGTTTTGGTAATTGTGACTTGTTTTAAAATTTAGAAAGTAAATCCTCATTAATCCTTTGAAAAAAATTATTGGTAAATTTTCCTGCTTGTTCTTCTGGAGAAATGTTCAAATCAGTGTTTCAGATTTTATAAAATAAATTGTGGAGACTTTAATTGTTATCATATGAACAAAGAATTTTGTTACTTTAAGATTATTTGGCTTTCCATCCATGAATAAGATTTAATTTCCCATTATTCACAGTATTTTTTTTCCTTTCAAAATTATTTCTTATTTAGAGCTAAATTATTATCTAAGCACTTAATGGTATTTTTATCACAAGAATACATAGATTTTACTGCATTATGAAGTAATTCATCACCTAAGAATCAGGATATAAAAAATTTTATTGAATTTATCATTTCCAACACACCAGCTTTTGCTCTAAGTGCAAAATCTAAGATAAATAGTTCAAGTATTATGACAATTTTCTCTGTCACTTGAAAAACAACATCCAAATTAGTAAAATCAATGACAGTTTCTTCAGAGTCAAAATGTTTCAGAAAGGCAGGGCTCCCAGACGAGCCTATCTGGAAGGAGAGAGTCCCTTGGCACACGGATACCATGAATGTAAACTAAATTTGGATGAGTCTACTATGGCTGAGTTTCTAAAAAACTATCACACGAAGTGCGATTTTTTATGCCACTAAACTTCCTTCTCTTCTTTTTCTCTCCTTTCTTATTGTCTGGGGTTCCTATGGGCTGACTTTGGCAAAGAGTAAGTCAAGACTGGAGTGTAAGCTGGAAAAATTATCCCAGAGAAGGTCCTCTGAGAAGTCATCCCAATGCTGGCTTTGTTTGCCCCCTTTCTTCCAGAGATAGAGCACTGCCCCCAGGCACTAATGGGAACCTGGGGTTTGAAGACCCCCCCTGGATCTATAGCATCTCTCTGAAAGTAGTGTCCTTAAGTCTGGAGATTAGATTTTGCAGACACAGCAGAAGCAGTTGAGCCCAACATTCATTCATTTATTCAAAAAATATTATCGAGCCATGCAATCCACTAACTGTAGATAAAATGTCAGTTCTCCAGTTTTTCTTTAGTCTATGAATGTAAGAGCGGGGAAAGAAAGGCTTTGGACAGGTTTGTTCCTAGGTCCCCTTAGCTCTAGAATTAGTATGTTTGCTATCATAGAACAGGTACTTGCGAGGCTGTGTCAATGAGCTCTGTCAAATTTGAAAACAAAACAAAACAAAACAAAAAATTAATATTAGTGAGTGAACCCTATCACTATAATATGTCCTGGGCTTGGTCTGAAGGCCCAGGTCTCAGCCTCTAACTCTGGGGCTCACTGTCACTGGCTTAATCTTCTCAGTACAATTTGTCTTCTACCCACTCATGATCTGCGTTTTGGTGAATTTGCAACCAAATACCAGTCCTTCCCGTGACTCTCCAGTTGTACGTTCCCTGTGCTTTCAGTGACGCCGCTATGACCGTGTTCCTAGTACACACCCAGGATGGGCAAGAATTGCTCAGCAAAGCAAGGACTTCCTCTGAGGTCCTCTGATGTCCTCTGATGTCCTCTGAGGTCCTCTGATGTCCTCTGAGGTCCTCTGATGTCCTCTGAGGTCCTCTGATGTCCTCTGATGTCCTCTGAGGTCCTCTGAGGTCCTCTGATGTCCTCTGATGTCCTCTGATGTCCTCTGAGGTCCTCTGATGTCCTCTGAGGTCCTCTGATGTCCTCTGAGGTCCTCTGATGTCCTCTGATGTCCTCTGATGTCCTCTGAGGTCCTCTGATGTCCTCTGATGTCCTCTGATGTCCTCTGAGGTCCTCTGATGTCCTCTGATGTCCTCTGAGGTCCTCTGAGGTCCTCTGATGTCCAGAGATGGTCCATTCGCTGATTTGTGCTTTGGTCAATTTCTTACTGAATACAGTCTGCATGTCCACACTCATACCTTTTGCTCAGCAAAGCAAGGACTTCCTCTGATGTCCAGAGATGGTCCATTCGCTGATTCGTGCTTTGGTCAATTTCTTACTGAATACAGTCTGCATGTCCACACTCATACCTTTTGCTCAGCAAAGCAAGGACTTCCTCTGATGTCCAGAGATGGTCCATTCGCTGATTCGTGCTTTGGTCAATTTCTTACTGAATACAGTCTGCATGTCCACACTCATACCTTTTTGTCCAATAACTCAACTGAAGTAATTTGTTCTTTCAATCTTGCCAACTATGTCATTCAGTGGATAAACTGTGACCAAAGGTTGTGTTTTTGATTTTTGAATCAAATCAAGTTTTCGATAGCCATTTGCAAAAGAACTCCTTAACACTGTTGTGAGTAGAGGAGGAAATAATTAATAGTTGCCAACCAGAACAGCAGTCATGTCCTTCTTATATGGAGGAAATTCCTTGACTATTCATGAAGGAAGCAAAAGAGATAAAATGTAGCACCTGAAAAAAATATTAAGAACTTTGCAAGATATACGAATATAGCATCATTATACAGTATACCTGAAAGCTACATAATGTTATATGTCAATTATATCTCAATAAAAAAATTTGTATGAATGTTAAGAGATGAGGTTAAATAAGAGTCATTAAACTAAGGATGGAAAATAATTCTTTTTTTTTTTTTTTGGCATTTTTTCCCTTGCTTGTTCTGGATGAATCTTAAAATCAGTTTTTTTCAGCTTTTACAGAATATACTATGGAGACCTCAATTATTGTCTTATGTGTAATTTTGGAGTAAGGAGATGGCAGAGAATTTGGAGGACATGAATTCCCAAGACTAAGACTTTCCATGTTATTTTCAAAACAAGCTATCACAACTGTTATACCACCAAACACATAAGTTTTATAAACCCTGGACCCTTGGGAATCCACTAATAAAATACTTGATATTCTGCAAAGCCACTGTTGAATTTGTTGAATTTGTTCAACACCCATTTATTTATCCAACAAATACTTCCTGAGCGTGATTCTAGCACTGCGTGTGCTCTGAGAACAAATGAAAAAAAGTATAAGACATTGTCCCTAACCTCAAAGACATGGCAGTGTGGTTGGGGAGACAAGATTTACAAACGGAAAGGAAAGCTAATAATAGAACACAGCTTAAGATGAAACAACAAAGATAAAAATAAATAAATTGCCAAAGGATAGATAAGTGCCAAATGAAACAATAAAAGTGACCTGGAGTTTTAAAAGGAATAAATCACTGGTGGCCAAAAGTGTCAGAAGAGACTCCCTGGCAAGGTAGGAAGGACTTGAGCGTTGGAACACACAAGGAGGACAAGGGCGAGGCCGTGAGTGGGGAAGCTTTATTGCACATGGACTCTGGTTCTGACATGGCCACTGGGTCTGCTGGTGCCCCAGTCAAACAAACGACTCTCAGAGTAACTTGACTACATATGCAGAATGACCGGTGACTTCTGTCCAGAAGGCCAAAGCGAGAGGGTGGGGTAGGTGTGTCATGTACAAGTCTGTACTAGAGCTTTCAAACACAATTTGAAGAGACTCAATATCCAGAGGCAAACAAATCCAAAGGACTTGGAGGCATTGACAGGGGAAGTGAGGCAGTAAGGTCACTGAAAACAAACTGAAGCATGGGACGATTGTTGGGCAGGCATTAAATAACACATTTGTGTAAACAATACGTTCTGAAAAACACGGCTATACTTGTCCTTAGTCTGAGTGCCTTTTGCTTGAAGGGAAACATTTTCTGCTTCATTAGCTCTTTCTTCTTCTTCTAATATTAGTCAAAGGCTTGAAAATTTCTGTTGTCTTTTGAGGCAAAGGTCACGGCACAATATAAAATAGGGAAAAGGAAGTGGCTATTTGGAGCCAAGACACCTGAGTTCCGGGCCTGCTTTTGCCATTGATACTGTTAGAAACTTGAGACTTGTCACTTAAACTTTCTAGATCTGCACTTTTTCCTCCCCGCGAGATGATGTTCATATCATCTACCTTAATTACTTTACAGGGTTATTTGGGATGGAGTAAGATGACATGGGGAAAAACGTTCAATATGTTGAGCACCTATTTTGAATCAAGTAATCTCACATTATGTCATTGAACGCTGAAGACAATAGTTCACATTAAAAAGTTACTAGTTTGCTCAATACCACACAGAGATTGTGATCCAGGTCCCCCAAATTTAGTAGCCACTCTCTCCTTTAACGCCCACAAGTCAGGTTGAGCCCTGAATGCCTGTTCTGTCCTCCATCAGCTTGGGGCTGCTTTTGCTTTGAGAAGGTCTGAGACAGAAACTTGAGAATGCAGTCCTTGGAATGGGATGTTAGCTTGTGTCAAGCTCGCGGGGTGCTGTCTAATGAAGGCAGAAAACAGGGGTGGGTTTTGAAGATGTGATGCAGAAATTCCAAAGCATGGGCTGCCACCACCCTTATATACTTAGACAATGTGTTATGTGTCTCAGTCAGAAGCACCAGAGTCAGAATTATTTCCCAGCTCTGGGCTTTCTGGAGGGTAAGCCTTGCCTTCCATGCATGGGATTAAGAAGGTTCTCAAACAAGCAACACTCTCAATTTTGGCTGCACGTTAGAACTGGCTGAGCAGTTTACAAACAATCCCAGTGCCCAGGGTGCAGCCCAGACCAGCGCCACCAAGATCTATGGTGATGGCAGATAGGAGTGACATTTCGATGGCCCCCAAATGCAGCCAAGTTTGAGAATCATTGATTCCATAGAACACAGGAAGGGTCCCCCAAGGGCAAATTTGAGCTTCCAGTAAATTAAGATCCAGACTTTTCCAGTAACAGGGAGAAGCTACTCAGGCATTATCTCAAATGGTATCTTTGCTGATTGGTGGTTGGTTTCTTTTCTCTTAGCAAGTGGTGAGTAAGAGTTCCAAGATCCTACCCTAAGTCTTTCTCAAACATGCCAAAGTCAACCTTAAAAATTCATAACCCCTTGTATTACTATAGCATTTTATAATCATGTGTTCTGCTTACTCTTCAAACTGGCTCCTCAGATGTCATTTAAGGACTGAACGATTGTTTTTTGGTTTTTTTGTTTGTTTGTTTTTGTTTTTTAACTTCATTCTTATTAAATAGTTATATTGGTGGGGTTCCGTCTACTGGTTACAGTGACAGTTAGTACAGGAAGAGCAAAGTAGGAAAGACTCTTCCCAGATGGAGAGAAATCTACAAAGAAATCCATCTATGGGTAGAAATTTCATTTTACAAAGCAATGCTAGTCTCCCGCCCTTTGGTATCTCATCTTCCTTCTCTATTTGGGGTTCTTGGGAGCTTTCAGAACCCAAACTTAAGCGTTTCCTCAGCTGCTATTGTCAAGAACAACAAGGTGGGTCTTCCTGTGTGTGTGTAGAATAAAGGTACAAAAGCTGTGGAGAGCTGCCAGAAAGTGTCTAGACCTCAGACTCTCCCCTCTTCTTTCCCTCTGTGTCCATGGTGATGGAGCTCAAAGGGCACGAGGATCACGAAGGAGCTTATCAAAACTGGAGCTTTCATGTAGCCCCACCCTCAGGTTCAGTTTGTGGGAAGGGCCCAGAGAGATGCATTTTTAGAAGCTTCCTCAGTGATTCTGGTTCAGACTGTTCTAGGAAACTCCTTTGGCCCCAGCCCATTTTGGAATGCTGGCCTTTGTGTTATCAACTGCTTTCTCCCTTGATGCCATTTTAAAATGCAGATATGACTACAGCCTGAGTCACTAAGGTCCTCTCTGTGGACAGATGTGAGGACAATGGCAGCAGGAGGGTCTCAGTACGTGTTTATTGAAGGGACAAGGGGAAAGTAAGATCTACTAGTGTGAGACTTTGGGGAAAGGATGAGGGTTCTGAATCCAAGGACAGGTCTGAAGAGGAGGGAACTGGCTTCACAAAGACAAACATTGTTGACTTCACAGAGCCCCAGGGAGCTCTAAGAGGGCTGCACACAGTCTAGCTGACTTGCCTGAGCCTTTCCCTACAACTTAATTGGAAAAGACACTTTATGTTGGGGGGGGGGAATCAGATGATGTGTAAAAGTTGTAAAAAGTAAAAATTGAAATGTCCTTCTCCTAATCCCACTATTCTGAAATAACCATTCTCTACATTTTGTGTGTAGTCTTCCAGACAATATATAATATGAAATTATATATTTTTTACAAAAAATGAAATAAGTTCATGCACTTTGCCATAATTTGTTTTCTTTTTCACTTAACAATGTAACATGACATATGTTCTTTTTGTTATAGCCTTCATTATATGGATTCACCAAACCTACCCAATCTTTGAATGGACATTTAATATGCTTCTAGTTTTTTCTTATTTCAAACAATGATGCAATAAACACCATTGAACATATACCCGTTGTTTCCTTAAGAGTTTCTTATCAGTGGGCCTGTTGAGTCTTCATATGACCCAAATATGTGTTCAAATTTGATAGGTAAGTGACCTCTGAAAGGTCATACCAATGTACACTCCCTAATCATATTGCATATTTACTCACAATTTTTTTCATGACTCTTTACACATTTTTACCAATTAAATAAGTGAGAAATCTTCCATTGGTGCAATTTGTTTTGTAGCTAAGTGGTGTGCTTTTCCATATATTTTTTAGTCCCTGTGATCCTGCAAACTAACTGTTCATACCTTATACCTAGGAGTCAAGGCTCACTTTTGTGTTCTCACACACTGTGTTTTCCTACTTTCATTATGGCATCTATTGATAAACAGCTAAGAGTCATGGGCTGCAGAGAGCAAATCCCAAAGAGAGGGGGAGGAACAAGGGAGTCATTTTCCACTTAATCAAGAGATCAGAACCCGCAACTTATTAAAAAGCACTACTTATATTATTTAGTATGTAAACCTTAAGAACTGGAGCAATAGGTTATATTTAGCAAAGCACAGTGATGGGACTAAAACAAAATCCTAATAAGTTATTTACCGAGCAAATGAGTGAATATGGACTGATAGATCTAGACATAGACCACATGCCTGACTGTGTGCTGGGCACAAGGAAACACACATAAGAAACACCAGCCCTGCTTTCAAAAAGCTAGATTTGTTGGAGTTGTAGGTATGTGAAGTGATGATTACAATCCAAGAAGTGATTAATGGAGGGCTGAGATGTCTTCTGTCCTTGAAGGTCTTAGTTCTAGAAGGCAACAGATTCATAAACAAATAATTTCAATGTAATAGCACAATAGTAGAGTTTTGCATAGGATGTTATGGAAGTGTGAGGAATTTCTGTTGTTGTTTGGGAGGGCTTGAGAGAAGGGGGGCAGGGGGGAGAGGGATAGAGAGAGAAAAGCTGGCTCCACACCCTGCACGGAGCCTGATGGCTCAATCTCACAACCTTAGATCATGACCTGAGCCAAAATAAAAAACCAACTAAACCGACTGAACCCCCTGGGGCATCCCAGGACGGGGCCTCCTTTTTAAAGTGCATCACTGTGCTGTTGACTCATGTCTACCTTATGATAACCCTGAGATCTTATTTGGTCATATGGAGCATCTCTCACCCATAATTCTCTTTAGTCTCTGCAGGTTCTAACTGTTGTGGATATAAATCTCCAGTTGGAAACATTAAAAAACCCACCTCAAGGGGCACCTGAGTGGCTCAGTCAGTTAAGCCTCTGCCTTCCACTCCGGTCATGATCCCAAAGTCCTGGGACCAAGCCCCACATCCTGACCTCTGCTCCACGGGAAGCCTGCTTCTCCCTCCCACTCCCCCTGCCTATGTCCCCTTTCTCACTGTATCTCTCTGTCAGATAAATAAATAAAATCTTTAAAATAAAAACCCCCCAAACCCCCCCCCCCAAAAAAAACAAAAAAACAACAAAAAAACCCCACCTCAAGATGGTTTAAGCCAAAAAGGGATTTTACTGACCATCAGGACAGGAAACTCTAGGGATATCAATTTTTAGGTACCAAGCGATCTAGTCACTGAAACAATAATCAGAACTTGGGCTTCCTTCCTCCATCTCTTAGCCCTTGTTTTCTCTCTACTGGCTTTACTTTCGATTATATTCTGTCTTAGCATGGACAAGACAGAGCAGGCAGCCCCAGGACCATCCTGCAGTTTCTCTGCAAGCCCAGCAGAAGGAAAATTGTCTCTTAAGCACATTTCTGACAAAAGGCCCAAATCCGAGCAAAGGCTGATCTTTTTATCACATCATAATGAGGATTCATATTCTATCTTATAAGAGTTAACAAAGGAACAGCCTTAACTAACTTTGCCACCTGGAGCCCATAAATCCAGTTTTAAAAACTGATTCTTTGCCAACTAGATTTTAAATGAGAATGTCACGAACTTGCACTAAGCAGCTTGCTTCACAGTGTACTAGAAGACGTGCCTTTTTTTTTTTTTTCATTTTAAAAATGGAACATTGGGTCCCAGTTGATCATGTGTCCATTTTGAACCAATCCCTGTGCTCAAAGGGATTCTGTGTTCCCATTGGCCCACGCCAATCACCTGCCCACCCCTGAAAGTCAGCTGGAACCTAATGGGCTGCGAATGGAGCAGATGTAGATTCCCAGGGTAATTTGATGGTCCTTTAACAAAAAAGCAAATGGATTTTGGTTGTCAATCATAACAGCTATTCGCTTTTGCTTTCAGAATTCTAATCTGTTTGGTCACTGGCATTTGCCCACTTCCTTCAACTCATTTTGCATTCTGCTCCCACCCATGGACGAGCTGATTCCCCTTCCCCAACATTCCTTATCTTTCTCCCCACTCCCCCCCACCCCAGGCTGGGGGCCTTTGGAATACCATGGCTTTTTTTGAGTTACTAAGGGCTATCTCTGGTCAGTTGGCAAGATGGGCCTGTTGTCCAAAAGAAAATTAGATGTGTGCCTAAAAGTAATATGGGTCAAAAAATCTTTTTGAATTTTGTTACACATATGTTTATCTTGGATCCTGTCCAAGGCTTTTAAAAATATATTTGTGTAATAGTTGTATTTTAATGTGATCTTGCTGTGACTAAAGTATGAACTTTGCCATTAAGTGAGACAATTACCAGAGCAGTAAATCTTGCCAAAAATTCATGATGCTGCAACAGAACATGACCTCAGATCACTTTGCTCTGGTCTCTTGTCTCCCATGGCTTTCCTTTCTCTAGGGGCTGGGTATTTGTTTCTTTTTCATGTGCCACATTTTTGTGCCTGCTTCTTTTTTCAGCTCTGTCTCTGGTGTCTCTGACATTAAGCAGAGTGAAGGAGGGTTCCAGAATCCGCAGTTCCACCTGTTCCTTATCCAAGACGAGTCATTCACTGATTCCAACTCAAGAAGCAGTTTCTAAGTCTCTTTCATCATCCCAGCCTCCTCCAACTGCACTGTCCTTCTCACACACCGGAAAGCACAGGGGTAATAAGACAGGCTTCTGCGGTGGAGAGACCTTGGGTTAGAATACCGGCTGTGTTGTTTATAATGATGCGTGTGATCTTGGGCAAGTTCCTTAACCTTCTTAAGCCTTTGCTTCCTCATTTGTGAAATGGGACTGATAGCACCTGTCGTGGGGGTTATAATAGAGACGAAGCAAGCTTAAGAATGATTCAGAGTCTCTGGCACATGGCGGGCCCCTAGTAGAGGTTAACTTTTACTATTCTTACCTCTTTCCCATGTTTTACTTCAAAATTAGAATCTTTATACAAACCCCACACTCTAATGTCCATTTCACTGATGTCAGCCTTTGAGTAAAATAAGGGCCGAATCCTTATTCGTGGAGGACCCTGGGAATAAAAGAGCTGCCTGATACTCGTTAATTCATCCAACAACAATTATTTTTCCAGCTGTACTTGGATTATTAACAGTTTGTTTACAAGTGGTTTTTGTTTGTTTGTTTGTTTGTTTTGTTTTGTTTTTTGGTGGTGGTTGTTCACAAGTCTATAGCAGGGAACTATTATGTTCTGAAGGTCACATGGAAGACCCATGACACTGGATTCCTGCCCCTAAGGAGTTCTTGATCTTGTGGAAAAGACATAAGGCAATCCATGAAGGCATAATACAGGAGCAAAGATTGCTCGTCAGCAGGAGGCAATAGGCACAGCCTGTTCTCGGAGGGTTCTAGAATGAGCATGAGCAGTATGCCCCCAAAACACTGGTGGAGAGAATGATTAATGAGTGAATCAGTGGGTGAGTGCTGGTTGTTGACAAGGACATTTGGCTTCAGTCCAGCATGCTCCCAGGTCCCTCCCTGGGAGACTTGTAGGCAGACTGCTGTAGGGACCAAGGTTACTGGTCAAGTTCCGCATGCGTAAGGGCACATTGGTTTATAAAGGAATAGATGGAACTAGCAACCCACCCTGGCTCTCCTCACAGCCCCACCTGAGACTTCATGTGGGTGTAATTGCTCCAGGACTCACCCCCTTGTCTACACCCACCTGGTCCTCCCCCAGAGATACCGTGTAACTGGGGTTTCTGCAGCTGTCATCAAACCCAGATGGTCCCTTCAGCTTGAACCTTAAACCCTTGAGATTTTCCAAGAGATCCTTTGTAAAGAATGTCAGAAAGGGACAATCTTATTCTCATAAAAAACCACCACCCTGGGCAAAGTGAGTGGGTTCAACTAATTATCACTAGGCATATAAAAGTTGGAGCTTGTAGCTGATGATGGGCTTATATCCTGGTACTGGGTGAGATATTTCTAAAAAAAAAAAAAAAAAACAACAACTCCCTAAAAGGATCATCATTATTTCATAATAAATGTCCATTTATCATACACACACTCTCTCTCTTAGTCTAAATGTGCTTATTTTGTTGTTTTATTTTTTTATTTCAGTGAAGGCTTGTTTTACTTTATTGACTATAATTGGGAACACTAGGTCTCATGGAACAAAGACTTGTTTTATGTATCTGAAGTCCTGGGTAAGATAAGATCTGATACTAAGGATCTGAAACAAAGAAGCTGTGGAAAGGGGATGTACAAAAAAAATGTAAAGCTTCTAGATTTTTTTGCTAAATCTAGCAGCTTTACATTTTTTTTTTGAAATGTTTAAGAATCTTGATCATTTGAAAAACTTATTTACAGAAAATTCTCATTTTGGTATAGAGTTCTGTATGTTTTAATCGTGCAGAAACCCCTATAACCGTCACCAAAAACAGGATACAGAATAGTTTGATCACCTGAAAAATTCCCTCGTGTTACCCCTTTGAAGGTTCCCCTCTCCCCGCAGTCCCAATAGCTGGCAGCCACAGATGTGCTCTCTGTCGCTATAATTTTTGCCTTTCTAGAATGTCATATAACTGGAACCATTCGGTATGCAATTTTTAATTTTTATGTGACTCAAATTTTATTTTATTTTTAATTTTTTATTAATTTTTATTATGTTAGTCCCCATACAGTATATCATTAGTTTTTGATGTAGTGTTCCAAGATTTATCGTTTGGATATAACACCCAGCGCTCCATGCAATACGTGCCCTCCTTAATACCCATCACCAGGCTCACCCATCCCCCATCCCCTGCCCTCCAAAACCCTCAGTTTGTTTCTCAGAGTCCACAGTCTCTCATGGTTCGTCTCCCACTCCAATTCCCCCTCACCCCCGCTTCATTTTTCCCTTCCTTCTCCTAATGTCCTCCCTGCTATTTCTCATGCTTCACCAGTAAAGCATTGAATGAACGCTGGGGTTTGGTAAAGCATTCACCATGCTTCACCCAAAAACCATATGATGATTGACTGTCTCTGCTTGACTTCTTTCACTCAGCATAATCTCCTCCAGTCACTTAGTATAGTGCAGCTGAGATTGGTCCATTTTGTATGGGTTCATTCTTATTTATTGCTAAGTGCTCTATCGTTGTACGGTTGTACCACAATTCTTTTCTTCCTTTAGCTACTGAGGGACATTTCGGCTGTTTCTCGTTTGTGTCAGTTTTGAACTATGCTGCTATGAACATTCACGTACAGGTTTTTGGGAGGACCTAAGTTTTCATTGCTCTAGGATACCACCCAGGAGGTGACAAGTGTGTCTTATGGGTAGCTTGTATTTGACTCTACATGGAATTACCAAATTGTTTTGTCAGAGTGACGGATAGTTCCGCATTCTCACCGACACTGTATGGGAGGGAGTTCCCGCTGCTCTGCCTTCTTGCTACCTCATGGGGTTATTGTGTGTGTATTATTTTCACATTCCAATGGGTATATTGCGGTATCATTTTATTTGTATTTCTCTACTCAATAATGATGTCAATCATCTTTTCATGTGCTGAGTTATCATTGGCATGTTTTCTATGGTAAAATGTTCAGATTCTTTTGGCTAATTTTTAATTGGCTTGTTTGTTTTCTTATTTTTGACGTGTAAAAATTGTTTACAAACTCTGGATACCCATTCTTTGTTTCCTCCTCTTCTTATTTCTGGAAGAGATTTATAAAATTGGTATTATTTCTTTCTTAAAGGTTTGGTTGAATTCATTAATGAAGACATCTGGGCTTGGAGGTTTTTTTGGCAGGGAGAAGATTTTCAACTATGAATTTAATTTCTTTAGTGTATATGGGACTTTTCAGGTTATCTCCTCCTTCTTGAATGAGTTTTGTTAGTTTGTGTCTTTGAAGATTTGGTTCTACAGAAGTCTCCAATTTATGTGCAGAGAGTTGTCTATATCCTTCCTTTATTATCCTTTTATGACTGTGGAGGTGCTATCCCATCTTTCATACCCATACTGATAATATATAGCTTCTCTCTTTCTCTTTTTTCAAATCCAGCTAGAAATGTATTAACTTTATCAATCCTTTACAAGAATTAGCTTTTGGTTTCATTGATTTTCTCTGTTGTTTTGTCTTGTTTCAGTTTCATTTTTTCCCGCCTTATATTTATTTTTTTCCTCCTTGCTTTAGGTTTTGCTGGTTTCTTTTTTTTTTTTTTAAAGATTTTATTTATTTATTTGTCAGAGAGAGAGAGAGAGAGATCACAAGTAGTCAGAGAGGCAGGCAGAGACAGAGGGAGAAGCAGGTTCCCTGCCAAGCAAGGAGCCCGATGTGGGACTTGATCCCAGGACGCTGGGATCATGACCTGAGCCGAAGGTAGCCGCTTAACCAACTGAGCCACCCAGGCGTCCCGGTTTTGCTGGTTTCTTAAGGCACAGACTTAGATTTGAGACCTGGATTTCCTTCTAAACAGAATATTTCAAATTTCTTTCAAGGGCTACTTTAGTTT
Source organism: Lutra lutra (assembly GCF_902655055.1). Taxonomy (NCBI): domain Eukaryota; kingdom Metazoa; phylum Chordata; class Mammalia; order Carnivora; family Mustelidae; genus Lutra; species Lutra lutra. Next base: position 59,893,162 of record NC_062283.1, read on the forward strand.
CATCCCACAAATTTTGATACATTGTGTGCTCATTTACATTCAGGTCAAAATGTTTTCTAATTATCCTTGAGACTTCTTTATTGACCAAGGAATTTCTGAAAGTGAATTGCTTAATTTCCAAATATCTAGAGGTTTTCCAGAAACATTTTTTATTAATGTAATTGATTCTATTATGAGCAGAGTTTCACTCTTTGAAACATGTTTACTTTGTGACCCAGAATATGGTTTACTTTGGTGCATATTCCATATGTGGTTAAAAATAGTGTGTTTTCTGTTGTTATTTAGATGGGATATTCTATAAAAGTTCATTAGGCCAAACTGCTGATAGTATGGTTTAGATCTTCTATATTCGTGCTGATTTGTTGTTGTTTATTTGTGCTATCAATTACTAAGAGAAAATTTTTGTAGCCTCAAACTACAATTGTGGTTTGACTCTTTCTACTCTCAGTTCTATCAGCTTTGCTTCATGTATTTTGAAGCTCTGGTATTAGGTACGTATTTAGAGTTGTCATATCTTTTTTTTTTTTTAAGATTTTTTTGTTAATTTATTTATTTGAGAGAGAGAGAGAATGAGCAGGGAGAAGGCCAGAGGAGGAAAATGTGCCATTTTACAATACATTTTGTGTTTGCTCTTTTTTTTCCCGTCAAACCTATTATATTATTTGAAGATTTCTTCCCATTACATTTTAATATATCTATTGGCTTTTCACTATATCTCTCTGTTTAACTTTTCTAGTTGTTGCTTTCAGGGTGGTTACAACACACATATCTAAATTTTCTCAATCTTCTTAGAGTTCATAGTTGGCCACTTCAAGTGAAGTATAGAAACCTTACCATTATATAAATCAGTTTACATCTTATTGAAACCAAATATATTGAAAACCCCACAAGACACGTTATAATTTTTGCTTTCAACAATCATACAAAAGTATGGATGTTACACAGACTCGCACGTCATCCTTTCCCTGGGGCCATGCCAATCTTCTCTGTATTGTTCCAACTTTAGTATATGTGCAGCCCCAGTGAGCACTGAAGGTGTTTTTGAAGTCCTTTGAAGGTAAATATTTACCCAAAACTTGCACCAACTTTATTTGTTCTATGATTATTAGAAGTACAGTTTATGACCAAGGATGTGTTTTTCTCGGGACAAAGCCATAATTGACTCTAACCAATAATAATTTGACATTAAAGGGTATAAAATAAAGACACGTTATCCTGAACTAAAGCAGAATGCAGATTCAAAAACTAGAAACGTGCACAAAAATGTTTTATCACCAAAGCTGACTTTTTGTTTTGTTGTTTTGCAATATGAATGTTTATAATAGCAAAACTACCAGTTATCTGGAGGGATGTCTAAATGGAAGGTATTATCTAGAAATTAAAAGAGAACTGGTCCATTTTCCAATAAGCAGTAGATATCTGGAGAAGATGAAAGAGAGGCTGGCTCTGCTAGATGTGGAATTAAGGAGAGTGGAGGTCATACCAGACACTGTTTAGATCATAGCCAAGAAAATGATCACACATGTAAAGCATCTTTCATCTAAAAATAAATAACCCTCAAAGGCATTTTATGCATATAATTTTATTTACCTCTGCCACAGTTGCTATTGTAAATAGTGTCCAGAGTCCAGAGCAGGGAATTGATGAGTCTATGGGGCACGCAGTGAAGGTATCAGTCTCCCTCTGTGCCCTTGTCCTTCCCAGAGTATGCAGTCATTGGCTCAGAAGGTACAGCTGGGAAGGTGACTGTTTCTCTAAAGGCTTTGGTGATGTAAGCCGAAAACCAAGGAGGAGGAGAGGGCAATGAAACCTCATCTAGACTGAGCCGTAGTGTACTGTGAGGGTTGCAAACTTGGGCTTGTTGACTGTTCAGTGAGAAGGAAGCATTTGCACTTGGACTTTATGGGGAAACAGCCTGCCATAAAGGGTGGTCGGGATACCACACCATCTTCTCCACCTGTCAGATGTCCGACCAGTCAGGAAGGTTCAGTCAAAGTGCTTTCTGCTTTATGAGGCCTTGCCCTCCACCCACTCCAGCTGTGTTGAATGGTCTGCCTCCATGCTGACTGATAGAGCTCCTGCATCTGCCCAACTCATGTGATAAGCTTCGTCTTCCTTCCGTGTGACGGTTACCCGGAAATGGATCTTAATCTCCATTCAGACCAGGACAGCGTCTTTGTTTCTTCAAAGTGACCTACCCAGTGTGCACTAAGTTGGAAAGAGGCAATTAGTAGAGTAGTTGAGAGAACAGGCTTACTCTTTCTGTGTTCAAATCCACCATTTTCTAGCTGGATGTCCAGGGACAAGTTATTGAAATACTTTAAGCCTCTGTTTCCCCACCTTGAACACTGGGATAATAACCCTATTTGTAAAGACTCAACAAGTAAAGATGTACAGTGCTGAGCATTTTTGTCTGGTACATACTAAGAACTATTACCTATTTTTATTATTAAGTGATTAAATTTTTTCTTACAAAGCTGTGAAATACATACATATTTGTGAGCAAGGCAAGCCAGAGCACACACAGGACTAGGAAAGAGAAGGCAGAGAAAACAAACCAAAATTGACCAGATTTCAGATGCCAAAGATTTAGTACCTATTTTTAAACGAAGTGAAAGGTGGAAATGCAAATTGGTACAACTGCTCTGGAAAACCGTCTGGCAGTGTTGATTCAAGAAGAATATTCTCATACTCTATGACTTAAAAATTCCACTTAAAAGTATATACCCAACAGAGAAGTGTCCTTATATTACCCAAGGATGCTTGATAGAATGCTCTTAACAGCAGTATCTACAGTAGTGGTTAACTGGAAACTATGCACATGTCCATCACCTGAAAAATGGATACATAAATGTGGCCATGAAAATGGATGATTTACAACTACACACAACAGAATCAATGAATCTCACAAATGTCATGGTGAGCAAAGGAAGCCAGACATCAAGGAGTATATACAGCCTTTACTGTAAGATTCCAGGCAAAACTAACCTATGTTGTTACAGGTCAGGATAATGGTTACAGGGATGGAAGAGGGGGGGTGGAAGGGCAGGAAAGGAAGAGAAGAGAGAACAGGAGAAGCTTCCTAGCTAACATTTTATTTCTTCATCTGGGGCTCCATGCATGGCTTCAGTTCATTGAACTGAGCATTTACCTGCGTTTTCCTACATGTGTATCATACTTCACTGCAAAACAGAGAACAGAAGTAAGAATAGGAAAGCAAGGGAAGGAAAGAAAAGAACAGGGAAAGAAAGGGAGGGAAAAACAAGCCCAGAAGATGAGAAAGACACAGGTTCTGGGCTCTGGACGCATTTGACCAGTTGGGCTCAGCCCTCTACCTCACACACCAGCCCTGCCCATCCCCACCGCGGTGCCCTGCTCCATTTGCCCAGCACGTGGATGGCTTGTATAGGGGGGAGTGGAATCCTCTCCTTCTCTGCCCTCTCCCCAAGCTCCTCCCCATTCTGAGCACCACTAAGCCAGGAAGGGGCTTTCCTGGGGGGAACGCTGGTTTTGGAGTAACTGGGGGAGTGGAGGGTGCTAAAGCATCATTAATGAAACCTAAGACTTAGCCATCTTTTCTCTCCTCTTTTCCTCTTCGCCTGGACTCCTTCTCCCTCCCGGTACCTTCCCCAGAAGGTCCCCCTGAACCGGTGGCAGTGGCAGTCCGACTGGGCCGCGCCTGGGGCGCTGCTGGGCTGGGGTGGTGCCGCGGAGCGGGGGCAGAGCCAGGGCCAGGGCAGGGGCTGCGCTGGCGGGGTGCCCTCCCCCCCCCCACCCCCACCCCCGCCCAGCCCGGGCTGACCCCGCCCCGCGGCCTCCGGCTATTTTGGGCGCGCTGGCGGCGACGAGGGGATCGCTGACGAGCGCGGATCCTGTGACACCTCCCTGCAGCCCGGCACTTGTTGCTCGGGGGACCTGCTGCCATTCCTGAACCCACCTTTCCCCCTTACCCCCTGCTCCCTCTGGCTTCCCTCCTTTGCATGTGATCTCTTCGAACACTGATCTCTCAGACACTGCTGTTCCCGGCTTGGGAAATAGATTTGAAAATAATAATAATAATAATAATAATAATAATAATAATAAGCGCCGCTCTCAAGAAGGGCCCCGCAGAGCAGGAGCGCAGAGGGCTGGCCAGGGCGCCGCAGAGGTAGCGCCTCCTCGGTCCGGGACGCTGGCCCCGGGCGCCAAAGGCATGACGGACTCGGCGACAGCTAACGGGGACGACAGGGACCCCGAGATCGAACTCTTCGTGAAGGTAGGTTGGCATCCAGGCGCTCGCTGCACCTGTCGCTCCAGCAGTCCGGCTCCTTGAGGCGCGGGCTCACGTGCCAGCGCAGACAGAGCTGGGACACTGGACCCTCCCCAGGGAGGACATCTCGGCCCTAGCGCTCCCTTGGGTGGCCTTTCTGCAAGCGGGACAGCCTCGCTCTGGGTCTCCGGGGTGTCGGGGAGTCAGGCGCAATCCGGCAGGTGGCCGCCAGTCTTCTTGTTGGCCCGCAGTTTGTCAAACCAGCTGCAGGGCCAGTGGATCAGTCCTGAGCCCTGCCCGGTGGGATTTTGGCGAGTCCTGAAGGGTATCTTGAGGTATAAGGAGGTGGCAGGCGCATGGCTGGACCCCTGAACCTTTCTTCTAAAATTGGGGGGCACAGGGAGGTTAAGAGAAGGACGGAAAGAAAAGGAAACCTTACGGATACAATTTTCTCTGGCAAAATAAAAATAACATCTCTTCAAAGGTCCTTTTTCTCTTCGGCTCAGAGCTACTTCAAAGAAAAGCAGAAGGAAACAAAGGTGTTTCTTGCTTTGTGACCCGCAAAGCAGAAAACACTCCTTTCGCCCACGTTACGATTATTGTCATCATCATGATTCCGCGGGGTAGTATCAGGAAATGCTAAGGGTTGGGCAGTGGGGGAAACCCAGGTGGACTTGGGGCGGAAGGGGATGGAGGAGCACAGCGAACAAACCAAGTTAAGTCGCCTTGCTGCCTGGGTGAAACAATCTTCCCTCAACACTGCTGCACTTCGTTCGCAACCGGTAGGAGGGAAAGGGATGGATGCCGGTGAGGCAGCGTTTCCCGGGTCCGCTGGTGGTGTATTGTAAGAAAGAAACATTTGATCAGACCTCGCTGTGGCCCGACACACCGCAGAAGCTGGGAAACCTGAGGCGGCAGGAGAGTTGCCTCCTGGGCGGTGCAGAAAGCCTTGCCAGGACTTGGGGGAGGGGAGTCCTCTGGCTGCCTGAGCTCCAGGACTTTTCTCAAATGGGGAAAATTCCCTTTCATAGCAGTTTTCTTGAAATGCCCAGGTAACTGAGAAGGGGGAGTCCTTGGTACCTTTCAGAGGTCTCCTGGGGTGCATTTACAAGGCATATGTATTCCCTGGAGTGGGAAAGATGTTATTTGGGGTAAATTACCCTGAATTCCAAGCTAATTAAACAGAGAAATTGTCACAAAAAAGTGTAAGACCTACAGAAATCTTGATAACCACCTTCTGGTCTTTGGTATCTTTCGATGCCTAAAAAAATAAACCCCTCAGATTGTGACTTATGTTACCCTTGGTAAGTGGTCTGTCCCAGTTGGCCCAGCCTACCACAAAGGTCTGTTACATTTTCTTCAGCCAGGTGTTACCTTCTTTGGGTTTATTTTTCAAAATTATCCATAGAAATCACACCTGTCATTTAGCGACATTTGCTTTGCGAAGGCTATTTCTCTCCCCTCAAAGGTGGCCTTTGTCTCGTTTGTTTTTTGAGACCCTTCTAGGCAGGATTACCAGGTCCTTTGGCAGACCTGGGTGATGAAAGAGGTCGCGTCCTCTTGCAAGTTTGGCAGTGCTGGACCAAGGGCCAGAAATGGGGGCCCTGGAGCTTGGTGTCCAGGTCTGTGGTCTAGGGAACCAGCAGGGAGAGCTTTAACAAAGCGATGAGTCTCCCTGCTCTCCTTGAAGAATGCTATTCTAGGACTTGCTCAGATTTCCTGGGAGCAGGTAGTTTCATAGTGTCAAGTTTCTGAAAGTTATTTGAAACACAAATTGACTCTTTAGAGCCAAAGGAGCCCTTTGCCCCACTACTAGGCACTGAGACCGATTCTGCCTGCACCTTTGGAACCTCGTTGGCAGCTTTGAAGGTTTTCTCCATTTATATAAAAAGCTCACTGCACAGCCCCCAGGGCCCCCCAAAGAATTCTAAAATGCCTGTGTTGTTGTTTTGTCTTAAAGGAAAGAGATCCATGGCCAGGTAGGCCTTCACGATTAGCTCAAAAACTGGATTGATTGTGGGACAAAAAGCTGATAGGAAAGCTCTTGATTTTTTTTCCCCTCTTGTTTGACATTCTGGGTTGCAGTTACCATTTCCAGGGACTCACAAAGGCTGAGAATGTTGTGAAGTAAAAGATCTCACCCAGGTTATGAACGGTTTTATTTTAGGGAAACAAGGTGCCTGATCTACAGAATCAGGTCCTCCCAAAGTTGGACATTTCTCTTAGCTGTGTGATTTCCATGAGAAAGGCCTTCCTGTTGAAGGCGTCTGGGGCCTGAGGCATCTTCTGCAGAGCAGGGTGGGTTGGTTTCTAGGAAGCCTCCTGGCCGGGTGGGACCCCACCCAGAGTGGGATGTGTCCTTTTCAACACCTCCTTCAGGGCACCTCCTCTCTACCCAGCTGGTATGCTGGGTGTGTCTTTCAAAACCTGGGTCACTCAGGGAGTTTCAGGGATACACAATTCTATCCCACATCACCTGCTTATCAGCGTCTGTTAACTACTATGACTATACTGCTGGTGCTCTTGATAATAATAATAATAATAATAATAAAATGCAGCATTTTAGAATTTCTGAAACACATTCAAATACCTTATCCTTGTTTCCTGTTTATGAGCCTTGGTTCACTTCTGTGAAAAATGAAGGAAACAAATAAATGCGAGTCACAGGGAGTTCGTGCTGTCTAATGTTCAGTGAGTCACAGTTGGCCCCATGTCACAACCTAGGGAAGTAAGAAGGATGATTCTGCCTGTTCGATGGTTGAACAACACCTGTGCTCAGAAGTACGCTGTAAATAGCGTTCAGATCCACTCCTCAAATGTTACTGTTTTGACTCCGAATTTCTTCCTCTTTCTTTTCCAAAGACCCATATGTCAGGCCTTATACCTTCTTTGGCTGAATTAGGCAATTCATTGATACCTCACTAAACCATTCTACTGTCATAGAATGCTGCCCGCTGTGCTCTGCCCTCCTTCCAGGGAATTCTAGTAGTGACATTTTTAGTTTCTTCACCACCAACGAGAAAGTCTTGAGTAACTCAGCTCTGATATAATATTCATTAGAGGCCCCATGGATGGGACAGAGGCTTGGAGACACAGGACATGAGTTTGGGTCTTGTCCCTGCTTCTAATTAACTCATGACTGAACACATTACTTAACTTCTATGAGCCTCAGTAGCCTCCTCTTGAAAACAAGAGGATGGCTATATGGTTATAAATAACCATGATTATATGATGGTGATCATATATTTTATGGCTCAGACGACGACATTCGGTTTGAGAGTGAAAGGGGGTGCTATGAATAATTAGGTTGGGACAGCAGGTGTCACCAAGAATTGTTCCCAGGCAAATCAGGATGTGTGGCCACCCTGATTATGGGAACACTGTCCCCACAGACATGCTGTGAGGATTCCACAGGAGCAAGTAGGTGAAAGTACTTTGTAAATGAAAATTGGTATAAACACATATGAGTAAAATAACAATATGAATTCCATGGCAGATAAAACCTTTCCTGATCTGCAGGCCCCCGACTTGCCCTAGGGAACAAAAGCCTGCCTCCTTCCTCACTTGCAAGGCTATTTCAAGAATAAATAAATGGGATCATATACAGCTTGGACTTTGATTATAAGGGAAAGACAACAGGTTCCGACAGTTGACAGTGGCAGCCAATGTGGTTTATAGAAAAAAGAAAGAGCAAGGAAGTAAAAGCAAAACAGAAAGTGATTTGGAAAAACAAATACAGGATGTGCTGAGTAGGTTAGATCAAGACATTCTGCCCATCTGTGTTGACTCCTGGATAGCCAGTCCCATCCTCCGACCCAAGAGGTAGAACACCACCAAAGTTGTTGCAAGTATCTCTTGCTGCCAGCGTGTGAATTTCAATAGAAACCAGTGGTTCTCAACTTTGGCTACATATTTAGATTGTTTTGGGGGAGGTTTAAGGTTTAAGAACTTCTGATGACTGCTACTTCTTGATCAATTACAGGAAAATCCCTTGGGGTGGGGAAAGGAGACCCAGAACCAGATTTCAGATGACTCCAGGGTGCAGTTCGGGTAGAGAGCCACTGAGTCATGATCAGAGGCAAGTCTGACCGCAGGCAGTGTCTGCCACGGCTAAAATAGGTAGCCATCCTAGAGGGAATTAGTGTCCAGAATTTCTAACAGCTTCAGGGCGTCGTGATCAGGAGTGTTGTTGATAGTTTGTACCCAATCTGTGCTCAGTTAACAGATGCTGATGGACTATAAAGCTCTATCCACAGGACTCCAGAACGATCCGTGCATGGGGTCGGTCTAGTCAAATAACCATCAATTCAGCTTGGGGGAAATAAAACGGAGTCCTGCTGATTGTTGGGTGGAAATGACTAGCTGTTTTATTTATTGAGTGATCTGGAAGGCTCTGACAGTGGTGCAGAGCACATGTCAAGTCATGGTGACCCATTGAATAGTCATCTGACTTCCAGAACAGACAAGATCAAATCTTGTGGCATTGCCTCTCAGATCCCCACTGCCCGCTGGCTGCCTGGTCCCCTTGGACATCTCCTCTAAACGTGGGAGCATTAGGTTTTGCTGTTCCCTTCAGTACATTAAGCAACTGTTTTTCTTTTCCACGAGTCCGGGTTTGGGTTGGGGTCAGGAACCAATACACAAGATCACCCGCCGTGCCATGTCTGTGAGTGTGACTTTTCCTGTATGCCTCAGGTCTGGTGGCCGGGGCAGTGGGTTTACAGATGTGGAAGCGCACTGTTAGTGCGCTCAGCTTCTGCCTCGCTGCCCACAGTTCTTGCTTCCCCAGCTTGCCTTTCTCCAGCCGGGGCAAAGACTCCACCCATTTAGACCATCTGGCAAACACCTCATCTGGATTCCTTTTCTGTTGCCACGTGCTGGGCCCCTTTTAGTAGCGGCAGGAGGCATGGTGGGAGAGGTCCCACTTTAGGGAGCAGTCTGTTTCCAGCTGGGCGGGCTGGAATAGGCTGCCGTGGCTCTCTGTGCCAATTTTCTTACCAGTGCTGTGCTGATGGTGGTGGGACACGTTTTGAGGTGTTGGTGTGAGCACTGGAATAAGTTAAGTATGAATCTGCGGCAAAAAATGTAACTTTTTCTGCAGGCCCAGTATAGTCTCCCCGGGGGAGAAGCCAAGACCATGAACTGCCCTTCCTTGGCGTGTCCGAGAAGTCACAGGCTCAAACCTCTCTGCCTGCCTTGTCACTGGGACAGGACTCAGACCTGTCTCTGAGCGGGAGCAGCATGTGACCATCACTGGCTCTGATTCTGTGCAGAGCTGCTGCTCTGGGAGCTGGAGGTCCACAGAGGTCACTGACTGAATGATGTGGTTGGCCTGGCTGCAGGCAGGGTGCAGATCCCGGGCCAGTGGTTGGGCTCTGCAAGCTCCAGGGACGTTAATTTCTCCTGTCGGTTTTTCTCCTCTCTCATCCCAGGGAGCCCTCACATAGCTTTGGGAGCAGGGCCAGGAGGCCTCAAACCGCTGGGGGGCTACATTGACCCTGACCTTGTTATTTCGGTGGCTTCCTTCCCTTTCCTGTCACTGGGTTCTGGGCCGGGCTTCACAGGCTCCCCTGGAAGATGTCTATAACTCCAGCCTATAGATGAGAAAGAAGGCTCTAGAATCTGCATCCTTTGGTTTCAGGAGGACCCATTCCTCCCAGCAAACTTCTAGCTTTGCATAGCCACAGTATTGTCTAGCTGGTCTATACAAACAGCATAACAGACTCTCAATAGCTGGTATTTTCAAAAACTGTCGTATGGGAGACATCCTCATTGGTCTTTGTCATCAGGGCTGGAGGACTAGAAGGTGGGTAAGCATGGCTTTCCGGAAGATGTGGGTCATTGATAAGAAGGTTCTCTCTACCCAGGGCATCCTAGATCTGACTCTGCTTGCATTCTCAGGGAGCAGCTCCAACTACTGGGCAATTTGTCTGCCAGCTCCCTGAGTGTAACCTATGTTGAAAACACATATATGTGGTCAAGGGGTTTCTTAGTTCTGAGAAGTGAAGTTCTTGAAGGATAAAGACTATAGATAGCCTGTTGTCAGAAGTTAAATGAATCCTTCCTAGGAAAAAGAAATAAGAGTTTTAGCTTCTAGAAGCACTCTCTTCTAACGTGGGAAGGTTCTTTTAATTACATTTGGTGTAGCACTCATGGGGAACAGTGGCTAGGCCAATGGTGCTCAGCTTTGGAGTGTGAAAAAGTCACTGCATAACTTCTTTACATGGGCTTGTTCATGCTCCTTCTTCAGATTTTCATATTTAGGAGGATTTGGGTAAGGCCTGGGCGTCTGTTTCCTCATGAAGCCACCCCTGAGTGATTCTGGGATTCATGAAAGACTGAGAACCACTAGACTCGAGCGTGGGTAAACAGAGCTAAACAAACAGTGGGACATCCAAAGGGCAGCATGAAATCCAGCCTTTCCTTGGAACATGCATTTCCTTGGGTGGGCAAGGCTGAGGCAAGAAAGCTTCTTAGCATGAATCATCTGAATTGACCACAAGTAAACCAAAAAAGGGGAGGAAAGGAATGCATTGCACCTTTCTTTCATAACTTGCTTTTATTCCTTTGTAATGTTGTGTGAGGACATTGGTGACGAGTACTTTTAGAAGTCAGGCAAGAAGGAGGTATTAGTAAGATAAAGAATGTTGAGTGTTAAGGGATTGAAAACAGTTAGTCAATCAACCAATCAACCAATTACCAACCATGTTTGTGAAGCCATCATCTGTGGAAACTGATGAGGGGGCCTGGAGAACAAGGAGGGGAGGTTGCCCACAGTCCACAAGCTTGCAGCTAAGAATAGAGCTTCAAGCAATCATCAGTGCCGCATGAGTTACAGGAGATGAAGTGAAGGGTGTAGGTATAGGGACCTGTATGGCCTGAAGGACGTTTCCAAGCATACTTTGAGGGGAGGTGGGACCTGAGTTGTGCTTGGAAAAATGATTAGGATTCAGAGAGTGGCAACCATATCAGATTCAGATTCAGCAACAGTATGAGGCAAGGCTGTTCAGGACCCAGAGGGGTAGCTAAGGTTGGCTGGAGAGAACAGCCTATGGAGGGATGCAGCTGGAAAGAAGATAGGAAAAAAACAAAACAAAAAACAAAAAAACAACCCAATATTGGGAAGGGTTGTGAATGGCAAGTAAATGGTTTTGGGTCCATCATAGGTAAATAGGAAAAAACCAGAAGTTTCTACACAGGTGGGACCTAGATTTAGTTCCTCTTTGGAAAGGTTCATATGCGGCATTGCGTGATGGGGTGCACAGACTCATGAGCTTGAAGCAAGAAACCCCAAACTCCCAATTCTGACACGGCCACAGCTTTGGGTGTGTGACTGTCTTTAAAAGCAAATTTCCTCTTTGTAAAATGGGGTTAAAAGAAATCATAGAGTTTTTTTTCCTTGGAGAACCCTCTTAGAAGTCATTTAGTCTGAACTCCTCTTAGCAGATAAAATTCACAGTCTAACCTTTTAGGATACATGGCTGTATGGCTTTCAGGAAGAGAAGTGAGTAAAATGTGAGCTTCTCTGTGTTTGCTGTTGCTCTCGCCGTGACCATGTCAGAAGGAAAACCTTGAGGAAGAGGTCATGAGGAGGATTCTCAAGTGTTCCTTGTGAGGTGGCCCTCATGAGCTCGAAGTAGGGCTAAAAGGAGGGATATGCTGTGGGACAGTGATGTGAGTACAAAATAGGGCACAGGCCTTGAAAGAAAAGGGTGTGGATATGTGAGGGACGCTGAAACTTAGGATCATGGTAAATTCACCTCCCAAGAGACTGGTTTCCATATTTGGTGAGTCTCTTCCCTGATTTTATCGACACCATGGATGGGCTTGACCATCATTGTCTAAGGTGTTGTGATTGGACTGAGTGCAGATAAACTAAGTGGGCTTGAGCTTAACCTTTTTCAGGTTCATTTTAATCTGAAACCCTATGAATCTATGATAGGGCAGCGAGGACAAGAGTAGTTGATGGGCACCTGTGTGGCTCAGTGGGTTAAGCCTCTGCCTTCGGCTCAGGTCATGATCTCACAATCCTGGGATCAAGTCCCCGAACTGGGCTCTCTGCTCAGCAGGGAGCCTGCTTCTCCCTCTCTCTGCCTGCCTCTCTGCCTCCTTGTGATCTTTGTCAAATAAATAAATAAAATAGGAGGTTGGGGGCACCAGGTGGTGGGTATTGTAGAGGGCACGGATTGCTTGGAGCACTGGGTGTGGTGCAAAAATAATGAATACTGTTATGCTGAAAAAATAAAAAATTAAAAAAAAATAAATAAAATATATTAAAAAAAAGAGTAGTTGTTAATGCAAATAATCTTCCGGTATTACAAGTGTTTTGTTTGAGATGATGGCAGGTCAATCAAGGGCAGATGTCCACCAGAGTGCTGGAAAACCCACACTCAGAATGATGGGAAGGCCAGGACGAGGGGTGTGGTTTTGAAGTTCTATTCAGAGCTGCAGTTGAAGGAATAAGTTCCCGGAGGAGGAGGAGGGAGCACGAAGAAGTGAGGAGATAAGGACTGTGCTCAGGAAATGCCCATTTGTGGGGGAGGAATGAGGCACAAGAGAATCTGGCAAAGCTGATGAAGAGCAGAGACTGAGGGAAATAAATGTAATGTCTTAAACGAAGGGAACTATGGGAACAATCGCTCAGAGGCAGGAGATACCAGGTGTCCTGGAAGGACTGAGTTCCATGTGGCTGTGACAGAGTGTGAAGAGAAGCGGGAAGGTGACAAATATAAGCTGGGGTCCAATCATCAGGCACTTCTGAGGGCAGGTCAAGAGATTTGGACACTTATTTACAATGTCGACGGTTGCATGCGTACCACTGGCTTGTGGGGCAATTCTGTTTTAAGGGAGAAGAAAATACTTCGTTGTCTGCAGCTGGTGTGCCTGCCCATGCTGCGTCTGAGGAGATCTGAAATGGGAGGTCTTCACGGTGTGTCTCGGGCCCCCCACGGGCTGTGTGTGTAGAAATTCGGTGCTGGTTACCCTACCCGCTGTGTCAACCCCTACAGACCTTAAGATGGTGTTTTCCTCTTCTGATCATCGTTATTCTGTGGCGAGGAGGAAAGCAATGAATATCAGGCTGGAGAAATGACACAAAAGGTGGAGGAAGGATGTATCGTGAATGAGGTCCAACTGGGAACCCATTACCTAGAAGGCAGAGGAAGTGAAAACCATGTCCCAGTTACTATCGCTTAAAAATTCAGTTGGGGAGGTTGTCATGGCAACAGATATACTTTTCTTGATTCAGCTCAAGGTCCCTCTCTCCTAAACACACGCCTCTGCTACCCAGTGCAGACAAGGAGCAGAGAGGCCCAGGGAGTGCATACAGCACGTGGGTGGGGGGCAGTCTCACTGGCTTTTTATTCATTTTCACATTCGGGCGCTGTAAGCATTTTGTTAGTCACATCATAAAATCCAGGATCCACGGTGTAATTGGCCTTAGAAACTAAAGGAACCACTTACCTGTGGTCACTGATCACACTTGCCTCATGTTTTTCCTGTGGGGATAAAGAGTTTTGGGCAGGGCTTGACCACAGGACTCTGGGAGAGGGGGACTAGGCAGGCAAAGTTACGTGACCTCCCCTCAGGTGGGTACTTAAGGAGCATCTCAGAGATCTGCTCTGTGTGGCAGGATATTATCAGGGACCAATAGAAACAGGAATCTCCTTTGTAAGCTGGAGTTTCCACGGAGGCATTTCATTGGTCTGTGTGTGCCCCCACGGAAACCCCAGCCCATGAACTTGTTCACCTAATAGCTCAGAGCGTGTTGAGTGAATGGTTTTCCCTGTTCAGCCTCCTTTCCCTCTACGCTTGCCACCCCCTAGGGCTGCCAGCTCCTCTGCGGGACTCTATGTTTGCCAGCACACGGGGGAGATGGAAGGTGGGGGATCATCTGGAAGATCTGCAAGGTCTGTGACAGAAAGTGGCCAAATCATTGTCCCCTGCTTTCTATAGTCCAGAACTCAGGTATCATCTAGCTGTGTTTCTAGGAAAAAGGGGAGAAAGCTGGTGAACAACGAATCATTCTCCACCATAAAAATGATTTATTTCCTTGTTTCTTACCACCACGTTACCTCATCACACCTTCCCGCTCATGGCATCCTGCCTGCAGCCTGTCTCCCCTCCTGTCTGCCAGGTTTGATGCCATTAGCTTAATATTCCTTGAATACTTTATCTCACCCATTCCTCTACCTGCCAGATCAAGTTCATTGCTTCAGCCTGGTATTGAAGACACTCCAGCCAGGCCAGCACTCCCTCTCCCGACCTTCTTTTCCCTGCTCCCTGAAAATGGTTCCTTAGGTGTCTGATTGTCACTTGGTGATGCATTGGTGAGCCTCTTCCCTGATTTCATCCTCACACCCTGCCCCTTGGAGGAAGAAAGAGATTTCATCTTCATCACAGACAAGGTGCTTGCTGGGCACTACATACCGTGCTGTTCATCACAAGAGAGGGAGAAACCCGGAGATCCTGACTCCAGAGCTGGGCAGTCCCCCCCAGAACAGGGTTGCTTGGCCCTGCATGGTCCTAGGAACCATGGGGACACTTTCCAAACTCCAGCACTAACTCATGAGTCAGAGTGTTCAGGGGATGGGGTCCCAGACGTCTGTAATTCACTAGTGCCCAGGGATTCTGATGCACAGTCCATTATGGGAACATGGCCTGTAAATTCACGAGGGTCCATGTGAATATCCAGAACCCAGAGTAGTGAATCTAAGGTGGGAATTTAAGGCCCCGTGATGCGCAAATGTGGGAGAGAAATTTGAGGGGGGGCAGTGGGTCTTCCAGCTGTTCTCAGGGCACCCCAATGTAAGGTATCTTGGTCACCTTACATATTGGCCCATGCCTTTAGAATCTGCTCTGTGCCTTATGCAATTGTAAAAACAGGCATGTTTCTGGCTTTTTTTTTTTTTTTCCCCTAACTGCTTATCCTCATCCCCAGATCAGAAGGTGCTTGAAATAGAAGATGTTGGGGAAGAGATTGAGAAGATGGCAGGGGGCCAATGGGTGTGGGCAACGGAGGGAAACAGACTTGACTTTGAGGTAGAGAACCCTGCCCTCACTCTCCAGTCCTCTTGGGTGTACTGGCTGTCTCTGCGTTTCTGGAAATCAGACAGTCAGTTTGGAAGGTGAGTAATAATAGCCGTGACTGTGTCCCAGTCTGAATACCTTGCTTACCTCGACTACGTCCTGCTCTTACTCCCAGTTTGCGGATAAGAAACCTGCCACTCAGAGAAGGTGTGTCCCCTGACAGAGGCCACAGGCTTTGTTTTTCCTAAATTCTCTGTGGGTCACATGAACAATCCAAGGTCAAGTCAGAGCTCTGTAGTTAGGTAAATACCAGGTAAAGGCTTTAGAACCACCTAATGACCCACCTGTTCTCAACTCTCCTCTCTACTTCTCTGCCACAGTAGCATCAACCCCTTGGTTTAAGGCATGGCCCCCAAAGGCCCTTTATATATATAGATGTTACCCAGAATGGGCTACACATGGTCAGTGGGTTGCCAGATGCTACATTAGCTAGGATGACTTATCAGGTCAGGCAGCAAGAGGAAGAGGATCAGAAGCAAGTGTGGAGAGAGACCAGGAGTCTCTCCGTGTGCCCTGGGCACCAAGTACTAGGTGTCTGTCAGGGCAAGGAGTGAATGGTGCCTGCTGTGTGATGTGGGGGTGGCTACGAGGGGCAGACTTTGTCCCTTTGCCTGTTTATCCAAGAGCAGGGTACTGACCAAAGTGTCTTAGGGTTCTAGGGTAAGCTTTGAAACTCATCTTTGCAAGGCTGAAGCCCTTGACTTGAAAGAAACCTCGAGTGTGTTCCAGTCAGCCCTTGCTCCACTACTGAGAACCAGACTCAACCACAGATTGATGGTAGAGTCCTCCAATAAAAAAAATTACAATGTACACTGAAAAGAAATAAAAAAATAAATAAAATTTAAAAAAAATAAAAAAATTACAATGTTCCATGGCATTATAAAGATAAAATAATTATTTGAAAGAAAACAAACCATGTTATTTGTGGAATTCAGTGAATTCCACGAGTCTTCATGGGATTCCAGGAGCTTCCAAGGGGCATGGTATGGGACATTGAGGTCCAGAGAGGTTAGGATTTTATAATGCCACACAGCAGCGTGGAGAATAGAACTACTGGCTGCGGTTCACCATGTGACAGCCCAGCCCCACTGATGCTAGGGCCTTTCTGAATCATTCTGAGACACACGACATGGGTGAAGGTGACAAAGAGCAAAATGTAACAGGCACTATGCGAAATACAATTTTTTGAGCATCTGCTCTGCTCCACACATGGTGCTAACCGCTCTGTTTAATTCAGCCTCCCTGAGGCCACGGTGCCATGGGGTAGGTGTATTGGGAAATCTGGGGCTTGAAAGGTTTACTTTTTACCGTGGGGTCCCACGGAACGTGGTAGAGCTGGGATACCAACCACAATTTTCAGTGTACATTAATAAATAAAAATAACAAAATTAAAGTCAAAGTTCTTGAAATACCCTTTGCCCTGTGGCAGCTGTTTATCGAGGTCGACCAGATGCCAGGCCATGGCTCCGTTAGGGAACAAGCTGCCAGAAGCCAGGCACAGTCGGACCCTTGTGGAAGTTGCAGCCTGGGAATGGAGAGGGTGGGGCACGCTGGGCAGGCAGGAGCACTGTGACCCAAGGGCAAATTACAAGGCCGTGGCAGCTCCAAGCAAGGGGACTGGGTATCCAGAAGGCATTAAGCCTTGTTTTACAACACATGCAGGGAAGGACTTGGGACTCGGTTCAGAGAAGGGACTTGAAACAAGAGTTCCAGCCAGGCTGAGACAGAGGAGGAGGAGGATGCCATCTACCTCTTCCCCTGCTGCCAGGGAAGATTCTGGAAGGGGCAGATGATGAAGGGAACCCAGGTTCTCCACCCCTATCAGAACTGCAGGAATTTCTCTTGACACCACTGAGAACAGCCGTGGAGGACGCCTGCCACTCCCACTTTAGGTCCCCTCAAAGGGCTATTTGCACCTTATCTCAGCCTGATGCTCTTCAGAAAGCATTTTTCTACCTGGGTGCCAAGAATTACACTATCAAGGGCGAGGCACCTTTCATTCCAGAGTGGGAGATAAATGGCCCTTGGTGGGAATGCGTGGCTGGCTAGCACTTTGGAGGGAAGGAGGACTTCCCAATGTGTAACCAGACATCAGTCAAGGAGGGAAAAAGAGAGGTTTTCAGTGCACCAAGTTGCTGAAAGGTTTGTGACATAGGGAAAGGAGAGTCTACGAGGAGCTGGAAAAAGAGGCCAGAAATGGAAGATAAATGTCACTCTTGTCATAGCTCTGCTCTCTGGGCTTGGTGCTAATTTACTTTAGTTGGGTCCAAGTGAATAGGAACAGTAACCAGCTGATAGTGGTTACCTTGAAGTCAGAGATGAAGTGGATCCTCTCCTCAGGGCTGGCTGTTTCCTACATGGGGGTCTGTGCGCCACCATCTTGATATGGCTCCGTCCAGAGGTCGCATGTATCATGCATACTCTATGTTATAACCATATGTTGAGCATGTGGTGTTGAGCATACACTATATGCTCCAGTCATGCTATTGCTGAATAATACATGTATATCTGCATTTATCCCACATTCACCGAATACTCGTTGAGTAACAGCGATACAGTGGAGCTCAGGGAACTTGGTTTTTGCTTCTGCTTTCTGGCAGCCTCTTACTTTGGACTGGTTGTTTGGGTTTCTTCATCTCTAAAACATGGGGGTTAGATGAAAGGTGAGCTGAGGTCCCCGTCAACTTGAAAACGGGTCCTTTGGTTTTACTGTGTACTGAGCCCGGTGCCGCCCACTGCCACGCGCTGCGTCTCTGGGCAGGGCTCGGACATCTGTGTGCTGGGACAGGGGCCTTGGGATGTCACTGTGTGGAAATACAACAAGGACATCATCGCCAAACTAGTTTTGCACACCGATGGAGACAGGTAAGCGGTTCGGGTGGGTCTGAGAGGCCTCCGCTGCTCCAGGAGGCTGATTTCCTGAGGAAGGAGAATGTTGTCTTCTGAGGCAAATGTTCCTAACAGCAAACTACTTCAGGCACTTTATGCCTTTGACTCCCCTGTGCCCTTGACTGAGACACTTGGCCTCTCTGGGGAATTTTTCAGCTAGGACATAGGTGGGACTGCATTCCTAGGCCTGCTGGATCCTGGCCTCAACTCCAATTGTGTACATTCATGGAATCCACTTATGGTCTGTGGCTGTTGTTTACTTATTTTGATTAACTTTCCCATTAGCCAGTCGTATTGTGTGTGTGCATGTTTGTGTATGTGTGTGCATGTGGGAGTGCACAGGAGTGTAAATGTGTGTGCATGCCTCGTTTCCTCATACTCAGGACTTTTCTCTCAGCTGTCTCAGATACTGGGATCTGACAGAAAATTGGTTCTTTCCAATGCCAACAAGTCTTGATAAAGGGCACTTGGACTCATTATTCATATGCTCATGTACTGGAGAATACTTTCAGCCGATTTCAATACTGACATGCAGAGCCCACATTTGTCCTTCTCCCCTGTGTCCCTGCACCGCATGGGACCTGCTTCTTCACAGCAGAAGCCAGGAACTGACTTTCTGGACCAATTCCTGTTCTGCTTCAATTAGCTAGGGTGTATTCTGTGGTTTGCAACAATGAATCCCTATCAGTATTTCTTTAGAAAAAATAAATTGCACAACGGAATCTTCTCTGAAGTCTTACAGATCCTAGGACATCAGTGATAAAACCTTAGAATGTCCTATTAGGATATTTAACACCGAATATTTATTTTATAACTTCAGTAAATTCTTTGGGGGTGACTTTAATAAAGTTCGCTTCAAACATAGGTCCAGGGACGTGGAATTATCTGACTCACCGGGCCAGCCTGGGGTCGTCTGGGGTAAAGCAAATCACATGGAGGAAGTCGTTTTCCACTCTCCCCATGCCCTTTAGTGTTGCCAAAGGGCAGCCTTTTCACTGAGTGAAAACAAGTTACCATAATCCCAGAGCGTCCTTCGAGAGTGAAGAATAGTAATATTAACTAGCATTTATTAAGTGCTTACTACATGCTTTCTAACTCCTTTACATTACATAGTAATACTACTACTTGTAGCCCTGTGGTGTAGACGAGGAAACTGAGGCACCAGGGGTTAAGTGGCTTAACTGAAGTCCCTTAGCTCCTAAGTGTTCCCAGCCTACCACCTCCCCGAAGCAGTACCCAGAGGCCAGGGCAGGCTGTGTGGTGTATGGGGGAAAAGGGACAGTGTTCCCTGACCACCTCAGGGCCTCTCTACGACTTCCTCTTCTTCCCCTTCTGAATACTGTAGCAGACTTGGATGTTGTTCACCATCCATATCCCAAGTTCATACAAACAAATTAAAAAGGCACTTGATACACATGGCTGTCATCGTCTTCTGAGCGGGTGAGTGGGTGGACGCATGCCAAGAGCTGACATGGTCGTGGCTGAGGGTTCAGGAGAACCAGCTGCGCCCTCAGCGAGCTGTGGGGTGCTTCCTGTGGCACCCAACATGGTTGCCTTCTCTCGCTTGCCTAGATTCATCTGCTTCTTTCCTCTCTCACTAGATGTGGAGTTGGGTAATACAGGCCCGGTGAAATACGAGTCCCTTGACTCACTTGAGTCACTTGACTGAGGAACAGCATTTCAGATGGTCACCCAAAAGCCTTACCCTCAGCCTCCTGATCCCCCCTCAGCCTGTCTTGAAGATGGGACCCTAGTGAGGACATCTACTGAGCATGCACCCTGCTTTCAGTCAACCGCAAGGAGAAGAAAGTAAACTTATGCTGAGGGCTGATTTTAAGTTTTAAGTAGGAAGGGGACTGATTTTAATTTAATATGGAAGAACTTCCTTGCACTCAGAGTTGTCAAACAGAACAGATACCTTGAGAGAAGTGGTGAACTACCCATGAAGGATGTATTTATTTACTTAAGGATTTATTTATTTATTTGGGTGGGGGGAACATGTGCATGAGTGGGGGGAGGGGCAGAGGGAGAGAATATTCCAGCAGGCTCTCTGCTGAGCGTGGAGCCTGATGCAAGGATGGATCCCAAGACGTGTGAGATCGTGACCTGAGCTGAAACCAAGAGTCAGACATGTAATGAACTGAACCATCCAGGCGCCCTAGACGATGAGAGGTCGGAGGACTTCCATAGGGTTTGGTGTGGAAAGAATCCATGTATTTGGACCTAGCATGTAATCTTGGGCACATAGTAGGTGTTTATTACACAGTAGCGATCGTTAGCAAATCTGTTCCCACTCTCGCGGCCTGTTATTTTAATCTTCTTGTGGAAAGATTATTTCATGGAAGACATTAAATTGGTCAGTACCTATTACATGAAGGGTTTGTTAAGGTTAGAAATGTGTTAAAATGAGGCTGTGCTTTTGCCATGCTGGAGGTACTCGGAGGAGCAAGGGAAGGGCTCTCTCTCCTATGTCCTGGGGTTGCTGTAGCTCACACAGGAGTTGACGTGCTCAGGCATCATATTTGCTTTAAGTTACAACAAAACTGGGCCGTAAGGCATTTGAAGGCAGTTGCACTAACCTTTACTTCCACATCCCCCATGAGTTGTTGTGAGACCTAAACATTTGTCAAATCCTCGAGGAGTTTCTCGGAGATTGATTGTTTGTTTAATAAAATCTTGCCAATCCTGGTGACCAGATCCAGAAAGTGTTAAATATGCTGATGGTTTTCTTTTGTCCAAAACATGTTCTGTTCACTTACTTTAAAATAGATATGTGAACTAATTAGTTGACAATGGCAATGGAAAAATTAGAATTTCAGGAAATTTCCTTTTATATACAATTAGACATTTTCTGCTCCTGTGGAGTTTTGAAATCTCTCCCAACTCTGAAAATTGGGAAACGAGGTTCTGCCCCATGAGCTTAAACTGTAGTGTTCCCCAGCTTTCTGACTGCAGACATCTGTTTTCTATAAGGAACTCTGGACCAGGGCTGCTCTCCTGGTTGGCTGTGACAGATGGGATCCTTTCCTGTGGGAGCTCAAAATGCTGTGTAGGTCTTTTTCCCAGGAGTCCCTCCCCGGTGTTGCAGGGTATCCCATGGGGGATGCAGAGGTGGAGCGCTGGGCCACTGGGTCTGGAGCTGCCAAGGCAGAGTCAGAGTTAGGGATGAGACGTACAGGCATGAGCGCCACTGATGTCACTGAAGGACAAAGGTGATCAGAATAGTCCAAGACAGGGGCGGGGGTTTGCCTTACATTCTTTGGGACTCCTGATCCAATTTTCTCTTCTCTCACTGCCCTTTATCAACCTTATCCTGATCTTCGTCTTTGCTCTTGTTAATTATTTTTGCTGTGATCAGACCATGTTTTGGTTTAGAGGGATAGCAAACCTTTTTGGGAGTAGGTAGGATATATAAAATCCATAACATAAAATTAAAGTCTAATTTTTAGAAAAAGTCTTGTTGCACATTTGTACAGCTAATACCTGTATCCGACCAGGCTGTCAGGAACCACTGTAGAGTTCTTACACCCCATCTCAGTGACCTCCTTTTTCGTCCATACTGACCCTCTGCTCACACTTACTCCTCTGCTTACTTCTGTGATATATTCCTGACCCTCCTTAGAAGGCACCCAGGGAGTTTCAAGAAATGTTAACACTTGGCCCTACTCTGGACCAATTCAGTCAGAGTCCCTGGGAGTGGGACCCAAATACCCACATGTCTCAAAACACCCTTGGTCATCCTAACTGCAGCCAAACCAGGCATCACTTGTTTAACCCATCAGGTCCCTCAAAGGACTGCACGTTAGAACATTCCAGGGAACTCCTGAAGAAGACAAGCCCCTAGACTCCACCAGGCAACCCAAGTGTGCAAAGAGAAATCTGTATTTACTGTCGCATTCATGCCAGACTTTTCCTTTGCACCCTCTGACTTCTGGACACACCATTTTCTTTACGTGAAGAGTTCTCTCTTTTCTTTTCCCATTCTCTTCTTAGAAACCAGCTCAGGATTTTTGCTGTTTTAAAGAAACCCTTTTCTGATTGACATGAACCCTTGCCTCCCTCCCTGGGGTCTTGTGCCCTCTGTCTCAGTTCATAGGATATGATATGGATTTGCAATACCAGCTTTGTGTATGATTAAAATAGGTGTGATTTCAGGCACACCAAGAAAAACGGGATCCCAAGTTTTTCTAAATAGCGCAGCTACCCCTTGGAGACTGAAATGCTTATTCCACTTCTGTGTGAGAGAAGCATCTGAGGTCAGATATGGGGTGGGATGGTAAGGGGGACAGGCCTGGTGAAGGTGGGGTGAGGAGCACACACAGGATGGTAGAGCTGAACATCTGTGAGCCCTTCCTGTCCGGTGAGCAGCTACGCTGCGTCAGGCTCAGGATAGGAGATGAAGGACACATTCCCAGTGAGCTTGCTCCCTGTGAGATAGACAGTCACTCAGCAATTTCCACACCTCTCTTGTAGAGCTGTTGGGAGGATTGAATGACTTAATGTCTGCAAAGTGCTTATAGTAGTGCCTGGCGTGTAGTAAGTGCTCTGTAGATGTTGACTGTTCTTTTTTTTTTTTTTTTTTTAAGATTTTACTTATTTATTTGACAGAGAGAGAGAGAGAAAACAAAAGCAGAGGGAGCAGCAGAGGGAGAGGGAGAAGCAGGCTCCCCACTGAGCAGGGAGCCTGATGTGGGGCTTGACCCCAGGACCCTGGGATCATGACCCAAGTCGAAGGCAGACGCCTAACTGACTGAGCCCCCCAGGGGCCCCAGATGTTAACCGTTATTATTTGGCTTTGCACATAGCTAAACGGCTCTCCTCATGCTCTATAACATTAATTTTTTTTCTTATTAAGGTATAATTGATGTACATCATTATATTTTCTTACTTTTAAGATTTATTTATTTATTTGAGAGAGAGAAAGTACAGAGGGAGGGAGAGGGAGAAGCAGGCTCCCCACTGAACAGAGTCCAATGAGGGGCTCGATCCCAGGACCCTGAGATCATGACCGAAGGCAGAGGCTTAACCCACTGAGCCACCCAGGTGTCCCCATTATATTATTTTCAAGGGTAAGAATGATTTGATATTTGCTTATATTATGAAATGATCACCACAATAAGTCTAGTTAACACCCATCAGCATACATCGTTTTATATATATATATATACATATATATATATTTCTTGTGATGAGAAATTTACAACTTACTCTCTTGCCATTTCTTATTTAAACCTTCTGACCTTCATTTCTTCCACAAACACTTACCTTGACGTCGTTTCATTTTATATCAACAGAGGTTCACAGAAGGCTGTTAGTATTCCATGTGGTGGGCTCAGAAATGACAAGAATAAGTCGGTGTGTCTGCCTCTGATCAGACTGGAGGGGGAGATACCATGTCCGCGCATGCCCACCCCTGAGAGAGAGCAGCTAGGAGCTGGGGCCATGGCAGGCATTCAGGCGTGGAGCTGCCATTTCACACTGAGGTGTGGAGGATGGCTTCTAGATGCCTGGCATTAGAAGAGAAGCCTGGAAAAGAACAGGACCGTAATGCTAATGGGCCACACCTTATCTCTTGGCACCTAGCCCTCTACTTGGTCATCACCCAGGCTGCAATTGCGTCCTTACCTCATGAAGTAGGTCCTCTTAGAATCCAAACTTTTTTTTTTTTTTTAAGATTTTATTTATTTATTTGACAGAGATCACAAGTAGGCAGAGAGGCAGGCAGAGAGAGAGGGAAGCAGATTCCCCGCAGAGCAGAGAACCCAATGCGGGGCTCCATCCCAGGACCCTGAGATCATGACCTGAGCCGAAGGCAGAGGCTTTAACCCACTGAGCCACCCAGGCGCCCCTTAGAATCCAAACTTTAAGGATGGGGAAACTGTGGCTTACAGAGGTGGTCACCACCTCTCAGTATCTCAGGGGGAATGTGGTCAGGCAGAGAGGAACGGGGAGTGGAGAAAACATTCCAGGTGGAGGGAGTAATGGAAAGTTAAGACCGAGCATGATAGTTTAGTTAGTGGAGTGGGGGTGGGGAGGTCCAATGACAAACCCATTTTGGCCATGTGCTGAGGAGGACTAAGAATTACACTGGAGAGGTTGGTTGTCCAGATGATAATCACATGATCTGATGTTTGGCACCCGTCATGGTACTGGAGCAAAGTCTGGAGTCTCCCACTGTGCCTGCCATCAATCCATTAATGCTGGAAGCTGGGGCAATCCAAAAGGGCCCAGGCCAGGTGGCCCGGTGGTCTCAAAGTACAAGAATTATTAACTAGTTATTAAACTAAATCAGTTGAGTTACAATTATTGTTAATTATTGTTGTTACTATCATCGCTGGTTTTGATTTTGAAACTTTTTGGGGAGCGCTGGTAGAATATATGTAATCAATACCATGACATTGAAGACCAATTTTTTAAAAATTCCTTAAAAAACATATAGTTGCTCTCTTTATTTGGCTTTGAGCTACCAAGACCTAGAAGCTAGTGCACCTGATGCTCTCCTATGTGTGAGAGCAGGAGCTGCTTCCAGATGGCATTTGAAACCTTCCTTTAAGGGGCCAGAGGCTGGCCCCTCTCTCTCAGTCTTCAGTAGAAGAGCCACTGACATTCTTTTTGATTTGAAATTTTAGAAAGACTATTTCCACAGTGATTACTTTGTTATCCTCACAACATCCTTCTGAGCTGAGTAAAACTCATATAATTATACCTTTTTTGCTAATGTGGAAAATAAGACATCCCCCACCACCGCCAAAATGAAAATAAGAGATTAGCCCAACTTTACAGAGTGGGTCAGCCGACTAGAGCCACAGAGCTGGTGGGCCTGGCACAGCTTCACAGAGACCTGGCTGTGGCTGGCATGGCGAGGCTCAGGGCAGGGTCCAGAGTGTTCCGTGAGAGGTCTTCCCAGGTGCTGCATCAGAACGAGGACCCGCTGTGTGTAGGGAAGCTTCTTTTTCTTTCCCTCATTGCTTCGTCCAAGAGTTCAACAGATGGGGTAGAGGCAGACCCTGTCTTCCCTCCATCGGACCCTATCTCTAGGAAATGACTTCCAGAAGCAGCCGTGTATTTGCTTCCCTTTGCTGTGTAACACTTGCTACACATGTAATGGTTTTAAAGCAATGCATTTATCATTGCAGAGCTTTGTGGGTTGGGAGTATGACATTAGCTTAGATGGGTTCTCTGCTTAAGACCTCCTCTGGAGCTGGGCGTCCTTTCCAAGCCCTTGTGGTTGTTGGCAGAAGTGCGACTGAGGCGCTGAGGATCCTCACAGTTGCCTGCCACATGGGCACTTATCATAATCGCTGCTTGCTGCCGCTGCTGCTGCTGCTGCTGTTTCTTCTTCTTCATCCATCATCTTCTTCTCCTCTTCCTCCTCCTCCTCCTCTTTCTTCTTCTTCTTTTTAAGATTTTATTTCTCTACTTGTCAGAGAGACAGTGAGCACAAGCAGGGGGAGCAGTGGGGCAGAGGGAGAAGCAGACTCCCCACTGAGCAGGGAGCCCGATGGAGGGTTCCATTCCTGGACCCTGGGATCATGACTTGAGCCGAAGGCAGATGCTTCACTGACTGAGCCACCCAAGTGCCCCATAGCAACTTGATTCTTTTTTTTTTTTAAAGATTTTATTTATTTATTTGACAGAGAAAGAGATCACAAGTAGGCAGAGAGGCAGGCAGAGAGAGGGAGGAGGAAGCAGGCTCCCTGCTGAGCAGAGAGCCCGATGTGGGGCTCGATCCCAGGACCCTGAGATCATGACCCGAGCTGAAAGCAGAGGCTTTAACCCACTGAGCCACCCAGGCACCCCGCAACTTGATTCTTTAAGGCTGGCAGGAAGTCTTTCCCATGCTTTCTCCTGATTAAGTAAGGCCCACTCAGGACAGTCTCCTTTTGATTAAATTAAAATCAACTGATTTGGGGCCGTGGTTATGTGCAAAATTCCTGCACCTTTACAATATTCTGTTGGCTAGAAACAAGTCATAGATCCCATCCACGCTCAAGGGAGGGGATCATGCAAGAGCATAAATGCTAGCAGACAGGAGCCATAGTTAGTGTGGGGGTCACCTTAGAGTCTATCTGTCATAGTTAGATTGAGCTAACTTTCTTCTACACATAATAACATTAGCCAAACCCTTCACATACACTGTCTTCTCATATCCCCATGACTGCATGGGGAAGGAATTGTTATGGGCCCATTTCATAGTAAAGAAAGCTGAGGTTTGAGACCCAGTCCCTTCCTCAGGTTCCCACAGTTCGTAGTAGCACAATATGCTCTTGAATTCAGGTGTGTCGGATATCAACCAAAAGTCTGTGTACCACTTAAGTGAGTTGACAGTCTTAAGTCCCCCTAGGACACCACAATATTGGGAACTAAAGTTTTATTCTAACCTTCTTGGATGCTTAATGCTTACCTACTTTATTTTTCTTCCCAAGCTTAGATCAAGAGTACACCTATGATCTTGGACTTGGCATCATTGGGTTTTCTGAGGGACAAGGGACACTACTACTACATAACAGGGCTTTTTGCTATATTCCTTTATAACCGTTCTGCAGTGTGATTGTCATTATCCAAATTTTTGCTACGAGGAAACTCAGCTGCAGGCTCAGGGAGGTTGTACGTGACATTGGACTTGTTATAGTTGTCAGGAGTTATAGTTGTCAGATGTTAAATTTGCCATCTTTCTATCACACTGTTTCATCTGGCACCCATGGGCCAACCCAAATCATTTTCTAAAACTAAAAGGAAACACAAATAAACATCAGGATGGAGGGATTTTTTTGTTCGTTTGTTTGCTTTAGGCAGGTACTTGTTTCGCTGTCTCTTTAACTTGCTGACCTGTTGCTGGAATGGAAACTAGTGACTTAAACATGAATGGAAACCACTTTAAAAAATAATAGCGCAAGGGGTACCTGGGTGGCTCAGTGGTTGAGCCTCTGCCTTCAGCTCAGGTCGTGATCTCAGGGTCCTGGGATCGAGTCCTGCATCGGGCTTTCCCATCAGCGGGGAGCCTGCTTCCTCCTCTCTCTCTCTCTCTCTGCTTGCCTCTCTGCCTGCTTGTGATCTCTCTCGGTCAAATAAATAAAATCTTTAAAAAAAAAAAAAAGCGCAAGGCTGGTGCCGTCTACAAGGAGACAGAAAGTGAGGCTTTCCGAGGAGTGCAGGGAACCTGCCTTGTTTTGCTCGATCTTCATAACCTCTTTCCTTTGTAAAAACAGACTGCAAGGTAAAGCATATATGTATAATTATATGGTCAAATAGTCCGGACAACTCTGTTTGTGTGTCCCTACTTATAGACAGGGCTAAGTTTCAGGGGGAGACTTGGTGTCTTGCCCAAGGTCACCCAGTGCACACAAGGAAGAGCTGAGGCTACTGCACTTTACTAGAAGTCTCTCCACCTGTCCTCTTCTCTCACGAGGTGGATGCGTGGGGATGTCACTTGCCGTAAGGCAAGCTTATGGAGGGGAGATCAATTCGATCATGGACTATAGAGTTGACCCCCCGAATTTAGCCATCCACAGCTTGTCGGTAAAACTCAAACCACTAGCTCAGGGCTGGTACTTCACTGTTGTCCCCCATCCTGGAGGGCAATGTGACTTGCTCTGCAGTCTGCCCCTTGGGGGAATTTGGCACCTTTAATGGGATGCCTCGCTTTTTCAAGTTCATTTTTGGTGTACCTAAATATTTATGAAACAGAGCCAGGCAGAGAATGCTTATAAAGACCAAAATGAGCCTTTTCTATTTTCCTATTTAGATTACACTGGACTGCCTGGTTTATGTGTTTCCATGTTACCTGAGGCCGTGAAAGCAGCACCCAAGGTCACGGTCACACAGTGATATTCAACACAGAAAGGTGGTGAATCTAGAAAACTACTTCCATCAATCATAATTTTAGCCTGAGGATTTTCCTCAATGCTTTTTCCAAAATTTCAGAGCAGCCCTGGACTCTTGCCAACCAAAATGATTTCTTATTTACAGAGGTAGTTTCGGGACTTAGGATATTTACAGAATAATACTACCTCAATGGGATGTTGGGGCTACTTGTAGGAGAATTTGGACAGGGTTCTCTGAGGTCCCAGTGATGAGAATCAGGAAAGAGGACATTGTTCATAAGGAATGACACCTCGTAAATATCCCTGGGGACCGTGAGAGTTTTCCATTAGAGCAAATCATGTTGTGTGCTCCCTCCTCCCCTCAACATTTTGATAAGCGTGAAATAGGATTCAAATGCAAGTGCAGCCTGGAAGGGTAAACCATGTCCCACATGTCAGGACCTCCAGGCTTGATCAGTCTATCCACGTGGGTAGGAGATTCATGCTGCTCCCTGGGACGGGGAGAGCCTCGATTCTTGGTACTGGCCCACTGTACTCATAACCAGGATCCCCTAGACTGAGATTAGCCTTCAGTTTTCTTCCCAGCACATTGCCCCCTTGCCAGTGACTTCAGGCGTGCACCACATGTTCCTTTCTCCAGAGGAAACCACAGTTGAGTAAAAGAGAGAAAGCTTGGACGTCTACACCAACAAGTATCTAACTTCAAAGGTCAGCAGAAGATAGTGCTGAATGTTGAGTTTGGAGAAAGAGCCATGACTTCTGGCCAGGGAGTTATCAAGAAAGGCTTGGTAGCGTGAGACGTGATGTTAATACATGTCTGTAGGAAGCAAACACTTGCAGAACTTCCCACATACCAGCTCAGTTAATGGGGTCAGATGGCTTGGGTTCAGTCCACAGTACCACTCATGTTGCTATTCTCAGTATCTTCCACTGCTGCCAGTGGAACGGTATCAGGTCTCCATTCCATGAGCAGCACAGGAGCCACACTGAATTTCAAGTGAGACACACTGCCCCTGATACATAGGAGTAGTTCAAGGAAGATGACTCAGGTAAATGTTGTTCTGGAAATGTGCACAAGAAGTACGGCTCCAGGTTTTCTGTCCCTGAACAAGCCCTTTTATGGTGGGCAAAGTCACAATCATAGGCTCTTTGTAATCTAAGCATTTATGAAGCCATGTGTGCTTAGTCTCTTGGCTGCATACTTGTGGACAGTAATGGAGAATACACCCTTCCCAGGTTCTCTGCCCCAAGGATGGGCAGATGGGAAATCTCAGCTCTAAATATCAGTAAAGTCCTCACGCTTCATCAAGCTTAATAATTTTCAAGGAATCCTTGTCCTTTTTATTAAGCTAAATCATATATAGAACCTTGCTATATGAAGAAAGAAAGAAGGGGAGCTGGTCCACCTCCCTTACCTGAAGGTGGGCCTGGGCATCTCTCAAGCTCCCGGGACGATGGTCCCCAAACCTCGGATCATGCTTACCACTGACTTCTTTCTTAAGCAACGAAGTCCTCTCATCCAAATTAATACCCAGAAGGATTTTTCTTGCCGGAGGTCACATAGTTACTCGTGGACCACGGTGGGACTGGAACCGGGGTTTTCTGACTCCAGCCAGTGCTCCTTACCCTTTGGGTGGCCTCGACCAGTTACACTAAGAATTCTGACAATCCTCCATTCCTGATACACCAAAGAACCTGCTGATACCGGAAGACAACAATGGTGTGTCAGTCAGGAACTCAATGGAAACTACTGGCAATCCTCAGAATTCGTACTTGGAAGAGAGTTTGGGAAAGAGGCTATTTCCAAAGGTATGACCAGGGTTTAGAGGCACCATCAGGAGAGAGTGGAGGAATATTCCGAGAGAGCAACAACGAAGGCCCTTTAACACCTTTAGTCTCGAACCTTTACCTAAAGACAGAAAGAGTCAGTGGAAGGTGTGTGCCCTTCAGTAAAGGGATGAGGCCTACTTGAAGCAGCCCTACAAGGGTGGAACCAGGGCAGTAAGTGCCCTGACTTTACGTTCCTTCAGCATCCTGTCTTCCACTGATGCCTCACTGGTTGACGGCATCCTCAGGGAAGCCCTTGATGGTTTCTCCCGTGCCAGCCTTCCATGGGTGCAGGCCTGGTAGACAACAGGAGAGGGGGCTGGGAGGGACAAACAGGGATTTCCAACACAGCTGGTTAGGAAGTTGTCACTTCACTGTTGCAATTCTTGGTCAAATATTGCTGTGAGATTGCTTTTTACAGAAAGGTAACTATGGGAGGAAGTTTATGAGGAGGGTAAATATAGCTATTTCCTGTTTTTCTGTACGAAAATGGTGAGGTGGCTTTTAGATTCTTTGCTTCACATTAGTATGTGAGACTAGATCCTTATGTTTCTGTTCTAGGTAGAGTAGACTGCTTTAGGATCTGCTACCTGTGTGTCTCTCTGGATCCATCTCTCACCATGCCCAGTCCAAGGGACAACCATACTGAACAAATAGCTCAAGGCTTCCAGAGGGGCCAGATTCTCTGGGCTCCCAGTCCCTGAACACGCTGCTTTCTCTACTTTGGAAGTTCCTTTTCATCCTTTTTGCCTAGACTGAGCCCTTGGAAGACTCTTCAGTCTTTTCCTCCCACCCATCCTGATTTAAGGCTCTTGGGTGTCCTCCAACATGATGTGCATGGCTTTGTCACTACTCCCATCCCATTGCCTTCTAAGAGCATGTTGAATGTTCTATGCCTGCCCTGGAGGCAGTCACAAGGTCAAGGATGGCAGTTGTTGACTTTACCTCCCTGGTATGGAACTGCTCAATGGATGCTTGTGGAGGGAAAGGAGGATTGCTTGCCCACCAGTCTGATTGTCTTTGAAAACCGTATCATGGAAAACTCAATGAATTCTTCATGAGTGATTTTGATTAACAGCTATCAACAAAAGCAAATGATTTCGATTTTTCCTTTAAAGTCCATTCTTGAATTCCATTTTGTGTGTAACCACTTCTGGTGAAGGCAACAAGCCCATGAAGGCCTCCTCTGGGGTGAGTCACAGGAAGAGGCTTCCTGGTGACAGCCAGATAGCAAATGTCTGCCTGTGGTTTCACGGTTTACAGAGTCCATGCACTACATTTTCAGCTTGGACCTCAAAACAATGCTGTGGAAATGGGCACCGTTAGCTCAAATGTCATTATCCCCATTTTACCACAGAAGAAATTTGTGGTTCCCAAAGTCACATGTCTTGTCCCAAAGTCATGTGACTTGTCTTAAAGCCACACAGCCACTTAAACATCAGTGTGGGGTTGTGCCTTCCGACCTTCTGCCAGGTGACCTTCCCACTCTAGCACAGGCATCTCAGGACAGCACGGGCAACATGAAAAAGCATTGGCATCTTCTAGCTGAAGACAGTAGATCACAGACCAGGTGGCCCTGGAAAATACTTAAGAGTTAATACTGTTCAACCCTCTCATCTCGAACACAGGGAGCCAGTATACTGACGGTTCCTCAGATTTTTTTTTTTTTTTTAATGTCAAGTACCTTGTTAAATGTTAGGAGGTGGGAAATTCAATCTTTGTACTGGTTTCTCCTTTCCTTTCCTGTCCCAGTAGTGCTTTTCCACACTCTCTTAGAATATATTCTCCAAGGACCCAGGTTCGGTTAATCTCTGTGAGTTATTCGTTCAAAAAAACACAATTTTTTGAGGGTCTATTTTGTGCTAGGCATTATTCTAAGTGCTGGAGGATAGCACTGAGAAAAGTAGACATGATCCCTGCCTTCACAAGATTTATAGTCCAATGTGTGAGATACAAATAAAGAAATAAGGACATAAAGAAATAAGTAATGTAATCTCAGATTATACATATTGTTATTAAGGAAATAAATAAGGTGCTTATTTAGATGGAAGAGGGGGATAAAAGACCTATCTATCTTAGAAAGGCTCTGTATTTTAGCCGGTAAGTAGGTACTGCGGAAATATTTGATGAGTGAATGTAGATGTGCATAAGTTAAAATGAATGAGTGAATGAATGAATGAATGAATGGTGATTTTTCCTCTTTTTTTTAACCAGACACTCCCCCTCCCCCTGCCCCAATCTACCCTGACCTACCTGCTGCTTCTTTGTACCAGCTGGTCCATACCTAACTCGATGTGACTCTTCATCCTCCCTCCTCCCAATATACCTGCTCCTCCCCGAGGTCAGCCTGACGTAGGGGAGCAGTGTAGGCCGGAGCCGGCTCTGCAGAATGCCCCCCTCACTGTTCCAGCAGGTGGTGAGGACACCAGCCCATGACAGCATATGGTGTCAAGCACTCTGCTTCCTGTGTTGATTTCACTCACCCAGCCACACTGAGGAGGGCAGGGACATTACTTTCCATGGCACTTTGCTGGCTCTGTGCATGACTGAATACAGCCCTTCCCAGAAATGAGACTAGCAAAGCCCTACGGAGCCATCCACCCCCACTCTTCTCTTCCTGCACTGCCACATCGACTTCCGATCTGGTGGGATCAGCCTGTGAAGAAGCAGCCCCCGGGTGGAGGTCTGGGAATCTAACGGATTTGGGGAAAATACCAGCTCTGGGTATATGCCACGGGGGTGCTCAGCTCCCGTTTTATGACTGCTTCATAGTCCATTTCCCTGACATGCATGCTTTTCCCTGAGCAGCCCATAAAATCAGGCAACTAGCCTCAGTAACCTTGCCTTTACCTTGCCCTTGAATCTTTGTACACCTTTTACCAAGGGTTAGTCCATTTCTAGATTCATGGTTGTCCTTTTTGGTTCTCACACACTCCAGCTGCATGTCATTTAGAGGGACTCCTGCTCCAGAGTGAAAGGTCAGTCAGTACTGAAAGCTAATCATTGACTTCTTAAATGTCTCTTATTAAAACCACTCAATCATGCAATTGGAGACAAACAGAGCTGTCACCTTTATCTCTGTGCGCAAAATCTCTCATGAGCTACAGAATATGCATGTATAGATCTATCTATCTATGTATATATAGTCTATGAATATATATATAGATTTATAGACTCATCCACCAAAAGAACTGGAAGAGCCTTACAGATGAACTGGCTCAGCTCATAAGGAAGCTGAGCCTCAGGGAGAGGCAAGAGGGGCTTAACCCAAGTTGCCCCAACCGACAGGGAGTGCCCGGGACCAGAACAAAAGCCCCCGCGTGGTCTGTGGTCCAGTGATTCCTTCACCGTTTCTCTGCTGGCTCCACAGCCATCTCTCTTGACATCAAAACTTTCCCCTCAAAGTCAGGTGCCTTCATATTTCTCCTCTCTCATGTCCACTTTGCCTTTCCCAGTGTCCTGAGATCATAGCCTTGGAGGTACCCTGGACCACTACCCATGTTCCATCAGGTTCTGCATCTTTCTGCGGAATGGTCCCCCTGGTAGACGCCCACCGAAGCTGGATGGTGATGGGGAAGGGGTGGTGCTCCCCACGCTGGCCTGATAGCCACAGAGGCCGCAGTCAGGGGAAGCCCTCGCAGATCTAGGCAGAGTCTTGGCTGCTCAAACCGAAGGGACGCAGTGTACGTTGGGGTCTTTGGCAAATGGTGAATCAGGTCTGCCCACTGCTTCAGTTTCTCCCTGGTCTTAAATAGTGAGCCTTTGAGAAGCAATGTCCATTTTTTTAGGTTTTAGAAGCTGCATTATTTCATTTGTTAGATTAAATATTGAATTTATATGTGGGCCCCTAACAAGTTTCTAAAAAGTTGAGTGTTCAGAAATTTCAGAAATTACATAGCCCCGGGAGTTCCTATTTGTCTAATAAGTAAAAGCATTTAATAGGAATTGCAATAAAATACAGCGTGAAAGTGAGGACTCTGGACCTGGGATGAGAGTCAACATAAGCCATTGCGCCTGTGCCTCAGATATGATTTTGAGCTTCACAGAAGGCCAGGGGAGGGAAAGAAAACACAGTTAGTTCTAGAATCCTCTTTTTAAGAGTGGAAGAGGAAGGAAATAAAATTCCCTGCCACTGAATTACTTTGAAAAATAATGTTATTTGTTTTCTATTTATAAAAGTAATTCATGCTCTTTGTCAGAAATTTAGAACGGAAACATATGAAGACTATCAAGCATACCCATTTCCTAAATATAACTTCTGGTAGCATTTTGGTATCTTTCTTTCCAGTTTATTGTTTGTTTTTTAACGTTGGGATCATATAACCTATGCATTTTGCAGTGTGTTCTATTCCCAGCATGTTATCACTAGCATTTACTTCTTCTTTTGTTTTTTTCTTTTACTTAGAGAGAGAGAGAGAGAGCACGAGGGAGAGGGAGAGGGAGAAGCAGACTCCCCACTGAGCGGAAGTCAGCTGCCTAACCTACTGAACCAACCAGGTCCCCATTTACTCTTAAGATTAAGTAATACTTTTACATGTGTCCCTGGGTTCTAAGATAATTTCTCACAAGGTGCTTTGTGGGGAGTATATAGGGAACACTGAGAAATAGAAGGACCAATGTCTACAAAATAGAAAATTTTTTTTATAGCAAATGCAGTAGAAAACTTTGATGATTTATTCTAGTGACGCCAGTGAATCCTGAGGCCAGGACACTAACAAGTAATTTAGTGAGGTGATTTTCACAGATGCTAATCTTAATCAGTAAGAGTATTTCACTCCTGACGGCTCAGAATGATGGAAGACAAAGCGAAAGGCCAAAAGGTAGAGAGTGCCTGTGGCCCTCAATGGAGCCTCCTTCATGTCAATTTCCAGAGATGGGCTCTGGATTCAAAGCTACTTCAAGGTCTTGAGGAAAATCTACTTAGGTACTTGGGTCTTTAGGACAATAAGTAATAGTTAAGTGATCTGGAAAAGAATGCAACTTGTTTAGAAGGTCTCTCTTCCATTCAAAGGGTCACTTTGGACTGGAGAAAGGGAGGGTATGTCCCTTCCCCTGACTCTCAAGTTTGGTTTCCAGTCAGTACACATAATACTTTACCTTTGTCCCTGGTCCACACAGCACTGTGAGGCATGAAGGGACTGTTCTATCCTAATTTTATGAATAAGGAAACCAAGGCTCAGAGGAAGTGAATGACTCATCCAAGGTCATTTTCCACTGGAAGAATGGAATCAGGCTAGAATATGAGCAGTCTAACAAGACCCAGGGTTTATCCCATTCTGCTGTGTGTTTTCTGCAGACCTGGTACTTGGCTATATTGGAAGGCTAACCCACATTGCTGTCAAAATTATTCTCTATCCCAGGCATCTGGTACAGAGTTTCTTAAAGTGTGGCTGCTAGACCAGAGTCACCACCTGCAAACTTGTTAGAAATACAAGTTCTTGGGTGCTATGTAGACCTGTCATGTTTGAACAAGTCCTTCTAGATGGCTCTGAGGCATGCTAAAGTTTCAGAACCACTGTTCCAGAAGTTTGCAATAAATACTGTTGAATGAATATTTCCTAGAAATCCCACAGACTTTCATTAACATATTTGAAATGTTCAAGAACTCCCATTTATATTTTTATTTGAAACATTCCAGTGACTTCTCAGGACTACTCCTTATTAACCAATCCCCAGTCAGAAAGGAGTAATTTATCCCACCATGATGAAGAAGGCCAATATGGTGTTCTATACATGGAAAACAGAAAAGAAGTCACCAGAGATGGAAACAGTAGTCCAGAAATAAGATCATAATGTAAGGAATGTTAATTGAGCTCTCATTTCGTACCACAGGCAACCCTTAAGTACTTTACACGAACTGTCTTATTTAATCCTCACCATGGCTAGAGGACATTCTTTGTACCACATTGCATCCCCACTTTACAGATGAGCAAAACCAAGGCCAGGAAGTTTGCCCAGGATCACAAAGTTCGTAGATGTGACAGCCTGGTAAGATTCCAAAGCCCAGGGCTCACCTGCTCTTGTATTTTGCTTCTTACTTTCTGCATCTTCCAGAGGGGAGCGTGAACATCGAGCAAGCCACAGGGAAAATGTTGAGTGGAGACGTGGTGGATGCCCCTTGTCCCTAGAACAGCACTTAGTACATTATTGATGCCTAATACTGGTGAGGTGAATGATGAAATGAACCATCTACAAAGTAATTCTAATAGGAGTGTGGAAAAGTCTTGCCAGGGAGGGTGGGATCTGAGTTGACATTGGAAAACAGAGATGTAGGGAAAAGGCAAACCAGAAGAAAGAAAGGGTACAATGTACAAATGCAGCAAATGGAGCTCCAGCAGAGGTGTAGTAGCAAGATGTTGCCTTGGAGGCGAGGGGATAGGAGGGGATCCTGACAGGGAACTACTGGTAAAGCAGGAAAGAGAGGGTGGGAGATTTGAGGGCAGCCCAAGGAGGTTGGAGTTTGTTCTGTTATTGGTGAAAGTTCATTGGAGGGTTCTTGGGATGGGCTCAAAGGACTAAAGAAATAGTTTAGAATGTTCTAGAATATCTGTTTATTGTTTTTAATTTTACATATGACAGAGAAAAGTTGTCTGGACTGTAGATCTGAGGGAGTTTACTGGAATGACAACAAGAAAATCAAGTTTCCCCGTTTAGATTCACTGCCATTTACATACAGTCATAGTAACTACAATATACCTGTCACTAAAGCTCGCAGTGGTTTTGATAAAAATGAGGTTTTATAGTTTACTGTAAGAAGCCTGGGGTACTGTCCTAGCAAAGAGGGAGGCAAAATCCAAAAGACCATGGGGCCAAAAATGAAGACTGGAGAAGTTGTGATCTCTGATATTCCGGGACAGAATGAGAGCAATTAGTCAATCTATTTATTTAAAATAAATATCTATCACAAATATTTATTATAAGTCTTCATAGAGCTTCAACAGGGCTTCTTTGTAAAAGACAAAGCCCTAAAAGGACGCAATTTCCTCTTTTGGGAAGAGGGTCGGTCTGTTTGAACCACAGGGCCATTCAACAGTGAAAAGTCAGGCAAATAGGGGAAAAATGATATGTGCCTCGCAGACACACAGTGCACGCAAGATCTGTCCGGAGAGAGAATCAACAGTACCGCTTTATTATTGCTGTTATTTTCCTGACTAGCTGCCTGTTACCTGTTCTAGTTATTTTAGGAAAACTCATAGGTCTGAGCCATTACAATGTCCATCCTCCATTTCAACAGAGTCTGGAGTGATTGTTAATACTGAGAACCACTGGATTCAATCTCATGAAGGATACAATTGTAGTGTTTTTATTTATTTATTTTTAAAGATTTTATTTATTTATTTGACAGATGGAGATCACAAGTAGGCAGAGGAGCAGGCAGAGAGAGAGGAGGAAGCAGGCTCCCCACTGAGCAAAGAGCGCGATGTGGGGCTTGATCCCAGGACCCTGGGATCATGACCTTAGCCGAAGGCAGAGGCTTTAACCCACTGAGCCACCCAGGCGCCCGGCAGTTGTAGTGTTTTTAAATAAAAAAGGGATCACACACCCTTTCCAGAATAATGCATAAGAATCCAGCAACTCACTCTTTTAAAATAGCTATATACTATTCCATAACCTGGCCACATTATTCTGAAAACAACCAGTCCACTATTGGTGGACATATGTTTGCAGTATTTTGCTTTTGACTATCAAATATTAGTGATTATGAAAGGACAACTTAGCTATAAAGTTTAGTTCACTTTATATATATTGGCATGTTGGTTGGCAAAGAAACCTTTTCTCTGCATTATACGGGCTGAAACCTTGAGCCGGATAATGTTTCTGTTTGTTGTTTTTTTTTTAAGAGTTAGCCACAACATACTGACTTTCTTATATTCTTACAACTTTTTCTTTTAAAGATTAATTAATTTATTTGAGAGAGAGAAAGAGAGCAGGGGGTAGGAAGGGGCAGAGGGAGAGAGAGAAACTCAAGCAGACTCTGCACTGAGCACAGAGCCCAATGCAGGGCTCCATCTCATGACCCATAGATCAGACCTGAGCCAAAACCAAGAGTTGGAAGCATTAACCAATGGCACCACCCAGACCTCCATATTTTTGCAACTTCCTATGCAAGTTTTCTATGCACTTTGGATTGCAAGAAGGTAGCCTGCCAAGACAGTGCATTGCACCACGATGGGCACCATGAGTGTGCAGCATGGAGCCTTTCGGAAGCCCCATTCATTGACCACAATACGTCAGGTTCCCACAACTTAACCTCTCAAGCAAGGGTCCAACACCCGACTGGTTCCACTGGCAAAGTGGCAGGTGACTTCAAGGGGCTGAGGATGGGACCTGCACAGGATGGCTCCGTTCGGTGATTCTAAGCTTTGCGGGCTCCCCATGGACAAGCCACATCATGGAATTTCAATAAATAATGTAACCCTGGCTCCGGTTTCAGCCTTGGTGTTCACTTTCAGCACCAGGCTGCCATTGTTATTCACAAGCACGCCCCTCCTCTGCACGAGGTATGGAAATTGGCTGAGATTCACTGACATTTTGAGAACATGGGAGGGCCGGATTACTGTGTGCCCGCGTGGAGATTTTTTTTTTTTCTAAATAGGAGCAATGTAAAATCCAGATGTGCAAGGATGTACTTTTTTCGATAAAAAAGAAAAGCTGGTTATCAGTGACCTAGTGGGTTTGCCTTGTTGCCTTATGAAGGCTTCGTCTTCAAAAGGTGCTGAATACCAGCCTTCTCAAATAACAACAGGGATAAATCACCAAGAGAGCTTGTTAAAAATGCAGACTGTGATTCAGTAGGTCTGGGCTATGGCCTGAGGATCTCCATTTCCACCAAGAATCTACATTCCTGAGGAATGCTGACGTGGTTGGGCTGCGGACCTTCTTTGAGTAGCAAGGTGATAGACAATTAGAATTTGCTCCTATCAAGAAAATTGTTTCTCTTAGGGCCATTGCTGGGAATTCTCAGGGAGAGCTAAAACACTGTTTTGTTTTTTTTTTTTTTTAAACATTTATTTATTAGTGGAGGAAGGGCAGAAGAAGAGAGAGAATCTTGGGCAGACTCCGTGCCAATCATGGAGCCCCACGCGGGGCTCGATCTCATGACCCTGAGATCATGCAGGAGTCACCCAAGCTATGCAGGTGCCCTGGAGAGAGAAAACACTCTTGATGAGACTTGATTGAAGAATGGGCTTCTGTTCATTTTCCTAAGACGTAGTAGTCTAGCTATAATGTCAATCTACTGGTGAAGAAAGAAGGGATCTGGGCTGGCAGTGGTATTATCGGTCCACAGGCTTCCAGAGCACTAGTGTGTACATTACCCCCATTCGAGCCTCACAGAGAATTTGGGAAGCACCGGGAAGCTGTTGTTATTGCCATTACAGAAGAGGGACAGAGCTTGGAGGCCATTGCAAGCACCTCTCTGTCCTCCTCTGTACCTCCCTCCCTGGATTGAGACGGGATTGGGAGAAGAAACGCCTTGCTCCCAGCTAGTTACAGAACTGCAGATGCTCTGGACTGAAGTCCCCGATGCCCAACACTCCATTTCTAGTAAATGTGTTTCGAAGGCCTTGTTTCTCTTCAACCCCAAGGTCATTCC
This sequence comes from Lutra lutra, assembly GCF_902655055.1. Taxonomy (NCBI): domain Eukaryota; kingdom Metazoa; phylum Chordata; class Mammalia; order Carnivora; family Mustelidae; genus Lutra; species Lutra lutra. Next base: position 59,932,634 of record NC_062283.1, read on the forward strand.
CTGAGGCTGTGGTATTTGCATGCAAGCTACATTTTGAACACTTAGAATGAATATGTCTGGCCCTGAACTTAACCACAAGACTGAGAAGAGAACAATAGAACAGGGTCTGTTTTATGACTTAGTAGAAAGAACCCCATTAAAAAAAGATCTCATAAGAGCTAATTGGGAGAACATGGGGGAAAATTAAGCTTCTCGTTTTAGCTGTGTCCTTTCTCTTCTGCGTCTTCAGAAGTCCTCTCTCTCTGTGGAGAAGTGTCTGCAGAGTCCCATCTAAGGTCGACATTATAGATAAGACATGTAATCACCAAATGACGCTGATCTTCCATCCCACTGTTCCTAGTTGAGGTCTCAGAATTTTCTACATCATGCTTCTGGCATTCTCTTCTAAAACTTGAGAGATGAAGCACAAGTTGAGACGTCTTTGCCATTCCTGAGCCTCCATCAAAAGATAATTTGGAGGGGGCTGCTCCTCAACATTTGGTAGAGTTCAGAAATCTATCTGCTACTCTTAAAGGCCAATGCTTGGCATCACCCATTCTCAACATAGCCCAATAATAGCGAGCTTCCTTCCTTAGGAAGAGCTTGCAAGTGAAGCTATTGTGACTGTTTAAGGGGGCTTAAAACAGTAGACATGGTTGAGGGTTGGCTTAAAGGGCAGAACCCCTAACAGGATTTTTTAACAACCGTGTGCAGCTAGTTCTTTTGGTGCCCTCAAACCAAATAGAGATACAAATCATATGCTTGGTGACTATTGACCTAAACTGACGTTACATACACTTATACTCCAAACCTATGGATGGGGCGATTCTGTTAGAGCTGGAAACACATTTTCACATCCTATGATCTACCTAGTGGTTAATCTGAGGGGTCCTTCCTGTGGATCCCAGTATCAGAATGCAGGAGCAAAAATAGGGGTTTTGGTGCTTGTGAATTTGAGTAGCCCAAGAGCATCATGCTAAATTCTGAGACTTACAGAGAGGATCCCATGGAGGAGAAAAATTCTTGTACCTCACTTATTTTGGAGTCGCTTGGCGGGTAATTTTGTATCTTTATAAAGGCCACTTTTAGGTTTTCGTCTGAGGCACGAAGTGGAGAATTTATAGACTGTTCTTCACCAGCAAGGGCAATTTCCAGCATTTTTTAAAAAAAGATTTCATTTATTTATTCGACAGAGAGATAGAGAGAGAGCACAAATAGGTAGGCCAAGGGAGAGGGAGAAACAAGCTCTCCCCTGAGCAGGGAGCCTGATGTGGGACTCGATCCCAGAACCCTGGGATCATGACCTGAGCCCAAGGCAGACACTTAACCGACTGAGCCACCCAGGGGCTCCTCTTTCCAACTTTTTTTGAGCCCAGATAATATTGCTGAGTGAGTGATCAGGCGCAGGGCTGGACGTTATGCAGTCATTCCTTCACTTCCCAGGCAGGGATGCAGAAAGCCACACCGAGGCAGTCACTAGCTCAACAGTACGTTCATCTTACAAGGCATCTGGGACCAGCACACACGTCTCCTGACAGCCACTGACCAGACAGAAAGCAGGGCGGGCAATCTGTCTTTTGTAACGGTAGAACTTGTGAAAGAAAATATTGTAGGCCTTGGAAAAATTCCCTCTCTGAATAGAACACAGACTTCATCTCAGGTTAAGGCTTCCTGGGTGATGGCCTTGACTATTGTGTGTGTGATATGATTACTGGGGTGAATTTATTTTCTTTATGGGAGTACAATAAATAGAATATTTCCTGCCTTAGTCTGCCATTTGGAAAAGCTTTTCACTTCCCCTCTGGGTCTCAGGGATTACAAAAGACAGACTTCTTTTCAATTATAACTCAGGCTAAGCTTGAGCATACAACTCCGCCAGGGGTGATCTCAGAGTGTGTTTTTCTCAAGGCAGAGAAAGCAAAATGGGGTCTCCTTGACACCAAAACCTGGCTCAGCTTCTATGTCTGTAGCCGTGAGGTTGTTTTTTAAAAAGCAGAAGATATAATGATCCAGGACTCTAGTCTTCATGGGACCTTCTGTAGGACCCTGAAAGGAATTAGTTGGGAGGGGTTGTGGGATAGGAGGGACCGGTTTGTGGGAAACTTTCCATATTGCACGGTAGCACAGAAGACTTTCCCCAGATTGTGTCTTAGTGTGGTAGTGGGGGGTGGTGAGCTGGAGGAAGGAGGGAAGGGCCTGAGGGCAGAGCCACAGTGAAGGCACAGCTGAAGGCTTGCTCTCCGCTGGGTTTTGTGCTCCCCTATCTCCTGTGTGATCTCCCTGGATCCTCCCAGTCATCCCCTGGGGGAGAAAGGGGCATGTGAAGCTGGAGATTTAGCCACACAGCTTCTCCCCTCCCCTCCCTCCCGGGGTCTCAGGACCTTCAGTATGAGTCTGGCTTCTTGTCTTTACCTTGAGTGAATCCTTCACTTTGATGGGAAGGATTCGTCAGACTTCAGTATTTTACTCTTTTAAGAGGGTCAAATGACAGGTAAGCCAGGGCTAGCAGGGACCCCTCCAGAGAGGAATTTTGACAGGATTCAGTGCTCACAGCTCCGGTGATTATGTCTGAATTACTTATATTGATGATTTTGACGGCTTTCAACTGTCTCCGCGCTCCTGCTAACTCCACAGGTGACAGGTCACCTGCACTTCCTGGACCTCGGTTCTTGGTTGGCCTCCTCTGAGAAACAGAGGAGTTGGATGAGGCTGGAGGGATCTGGGTTGGGCTGAGGGTGGGGAACCTCCCAACAAGAAAGCTTCCTCAATGGCTTTCTGAGGTAACGTGCTCAGAATACTATGGAAAGGTGTTTGAGGAAAATCATGGGAAGATGTTGCCTTGGAGGAACCTTTCAGGGTGGAGGGCCAGCCCGCAAGCTCTGTCCTCTCAGTGAACATTCACGGAGCCTGTGCCAGGAGCCAGTGTTGTGCGGGGATCTGGGTGTCGCGCTGGCTCATAGGATTTCTATTCAGCCAGTAGAATTCTGAGCTGCAGATATAAGATTCAGTGATATTTACCTTTTCTGAGCCACATTTGATCCTATTTTAAAGTGTCTTTCAAGATCATCATTTTTACTTTTTTACTTTTTTATCCACTTTATAAATAACAAAACTAAGACTCAGGGGCAGGGGAGGGGGGCAGTTACTTACCCAGGATCACACAGTTATTTGAGCCCAAACTAGATCTGGAACACAGGACTTCTAATCCTCTGCTTTTAATTCACTCCCCTCTTTTGATTAAAGGGCTGAGCAGGGAACTCAGTTCACTCAAACATTCCGGCTAGGGTCTTACCGCAAGCAACTGTCCCAATTGCATAGCACTCGCATCTAAGGCAAAGTTAAACATTGCTATAGTCTCCCACCTCCAGAGTAATTAAAAAGGACTGTGTTTTGCTTTTAAGTCTTGCCTTTCCAACCAGCACTGGAGTAATTTTAAGTAGAGTATTTTATTTTATTTAAAGATTTTATTTATTTATTTGACAGACAGAGATCACAAGTAGGCAGAGGCAGCCAGAGAGAGACGGAGAAGCAGGCTCCCTGCTGAGCAGAGAGCCCGATGTGGGGCTCGATCCCAGGACCCTGGGATCATGACCCGAGCCGAAGGCAGAGGCTTTAACCCACTGAGCCACCCAGGCCACCCCATAAGTAGAGTATTTTAAATGGAAATTGGAGCAACTCTGTGATAAGAAGTTCTTCCCTTTGGCCTGGGCACCCATTATAGAAGCTCTGTCCTTGTTAAGTTGGGGAGGTAAGGACTGATTGGATCTCACATGGGATTTAATAGGCAAAAGTCCGTGTGTTTGGTTTCCAGACTCTGGGGGGCTACTGTTACCATTCTTTCTTCTCTCCCAGTTCCTCACTTACCTGGCAGATGCCTGTAACCCCCTCCACCAAAGCTCTATTCCTTTTGCTTCTATCTGGTCCATGATCAATGGCAAACAATCATGTAGAATTCATCCGTAAATTCAAATGCTTTCAGAGTTGGCTTTGAGAAATGGAAATGGGGAAGATGCCATGTTGGCCAGGGTTGGGGGGTGCAAATGGGTCAGGGACAAGTGGTGGCAGGAAAAGCAGATCTAGGAGACAAAGAGACTTCCAGAAGATAGGGTTTGACTGCTTTGTGGCCTTGCATGTGATTGAGCTGATATCCTCAAACTGGAGAATTTCTGGGTGGGTTTCCCTGATACAACACAAAGGACAAGACCACCTGCTTATGGTTCCCTAAACACCCCACACCGTGTAATCAAGCTGCCAGACCTGCGTCCATGTAGTTGTTTCTGCTCCATGGTTCTCACCCGCTGTTATGCTTGAATAAATCCTTGTCCAGCCCAAGACCTTCCCTGAACTCTTCGTGTCCCTGCTCTACCGTGCTCTGTCATTATTGCACTTCATTTATGACCCAGACATCCTCTCCTTGCCTTTTGCTGCCTCCATGTGGTCCAGTTTTTCAAGGAGAGGGACTGGTTCTCATTTATCGTTGAAATCCTAAGCCCTGCACCAAGCAGGCCCTCAGTGAAGACGCCGCCCTGCCCAAGAGGTCAGGTGACTGCACATGGTTCAGCGTGGGGTGAAACCTCTTAACGTTCCACATAGCCAGGGAAGCTAAACTAGGACTTGAAGGGGTCCCACCTGTAGAAGAAGTGGTATGTCTAGCCATTGCTGGCTAGAGGACAGTGCCGGGGAAGAGGAACTACGAGTGAGCCCATATGACCATGTGAGAGCTTGGGCCTGGTCCCAGTGCTATCTGTCACCCTCAGGGAGGACCCCACTACAGAGATCAAGAACAAACGCGTGTGGAGATGTAACTTTGAAGCTGGTGAGTGAGGCTTTTGGCATTGCTGCTGCACTGACTTGAGGTTCTCCAGACATCTTCTACCAAAATAAGCTCTCCATTCCCAGAACAGCTCCAAATGGTGCCCTTCTTTTAGGGCATATGCAAGGACTGATGGTGGGGGGGGACAATGGTAGAAGTGGGGTGGGAGAAGGCGGGCAGTGATCTGAAGGTGTCTCCAGGACAGGAGTACCAGGAAATAGGAAACCAAACAAGTAAGGGGGAGCACCTGAAGTCTCCCTGAGACTCTGACTCTGTGTTTGGAGTGGGTCTGGGGGCCATTTTTGTCCATTTTTCTTGTAACACATCCCTTAGGTGATTCTATTGTATCCCCAACTGTGAGCCCCACTAGGTCAGAGGTGGCCAGGCCCAATCAAACATTGGAATCCTTTTGAAAGTTTTGAGGAAAAAAAAAAAAAGATCTGAGCCCTACTCCAGATTGATTAAGTCAGAATATCTAACGGGCCCTGACATGCCATCTTTAAATGAGTATTAGACTTCTTAATTTCTATAAACATACTTTGCTGACATTTTATAAAATACTAATTTTGCAAAAAAAATTTCCAGAGGGTCCCAGGTTTCAGTGAACCTATTTAATAATCTTATCACTCAGATTTGATGTTAGTGCCATAGGCTTTTCTTCCGTCATATTGGGGAGTTTGGGTTAGAGGAGAGTGACTGAGCCCAAGTGAGAGGCCAGATGGCTGACTTGGTGAGCTCTCTAACATCTTTCCAGACATCCAGCTTGTGATGTCAAGATGCTTTATCCTAAACTTCACATTCAGACAACGAGAGTAGAGGGCAGGGTGAGTAATAATAGAGAGATCTTCACTATCACAGGATCCCAAACACCAGAGTTTGTGGGAGAAGTGGAGTTTAATGTCAAGATACCTTGTCTGATATGAAGATGATAAGAGTTGCAGGTTCATTCTGGTAATGTAGGGGAAGTGGATTCACGATCAAAAGCTGGAACTAGTTTCTCTAGCATCTCGAATAATAAATAAAAAATAGGTCAAGTGAGGAAAGCCACACTCTTGACAGTGCCCTAATTAAGTGGAAAGTGTGTTTTCTCCACTAGGACTGGTGTTCTCTGGGGCAGGCTTAAGTCAGAAGACATCTTCAAATGAAACCCATGCGGGAAGGAGTTCTGTTTATTTGAGGCTGGAGATTTGTATCTCTCTTTGGTTTCCTTTGCTTTCGTACATTTCTGATGTGGGAGAATTCCAGCTTTTCGCTTTCCTGATGCAAACACTGAGACCCACAGTCAAGCCTCAAAGAATAGCATGACAATCCCATAAATATTTGTAGCAAAGATTCTTGGATAATGAGAGGACACATAGGCTTCCACTGGACTTCAGCAGAAAATCACCCGGAATCTGCCACAACCTGACCGTCACCTTCATCCATCCATCTATCTTCCTTGGGTTCTCATCTTTGGCACCTGAGCCACTTGTAAGCAGTGCTTGAGGAGTGTAGCCCAGCATAGAAACTCACTGATCCTATAGAGAGCAGGCATGCGTGTGCCTAGGATTGTACCGACAGTTCCCTCAACGTACATCCTCTTCCCTGTCTTCCTCGTGGTCAGTGTGATGCTGCCTTCATTTAGGAACACTTTTGCAGCCAGTGTGCAGGGACCATGGTTGCCCCTGTGTTTGCTTTCTCTACTGAATGGATTGTTTTGCACACAAAACCCTGAGCACCAAGGTATTGTTGTATTTTTGTGCCATCAAAGAGAGGTCTACTGACTCTTTACCAAGCCATAGCATTTCACAAACAGGCATGTTTAATCAGCTCTTGCTCAATGTTTGTCTTCTGTGGTCACAATGACTAGAGATGAAAGTTTCTAAAGTGAACATCATGTGTTTTATACCTCCTACCATTCAGTTTGGTAACAACCCTCTTAGGTGAGGGTGTGTCCCCAATTTGCGGATAAAGAACGTGACATTGTGTGTGTGTACGCGCGCGTGTGTGTGTGTTACCTGCTGGGTAACATACCACCCCAAAACTTAGTGACTTCAAACGATGAAGACGTTAATTTCGCTCAGGAACTCAACGTTTGGCTCGAGCTTGATGGAGATAACTCACTTTACTTCACTAGGTGTCATTTGGTACAGTTCGAAGGCCGGGGGCTGGCATCGTCGGAAGTTGCTCTTATTCACCTGTCTGGTGGGGGATGCACCTGTCGGCCGAGCGCTCGGCTGGAAGTCGATTGTTGTACAGTGGATTCCTCATGACCTGGGTTCTAAGGGCAGGCATCCCAAAGGAGAGAGAGCGTGCCGGGCCCGATCTGTACTACTTTTTATGACCTGGTCTCAGAAGTCATACACTTGACATTCTACAACTCATGGAGGCAGCCATAAAGACCCACCCCATTTCAAGAAGAAGGCAAATATAGACTTCACCTTTGGAGATATATGGAACTGGAAATAGGGCTGCCGCCACTTTGGGAAATAAAACCTGCCCCGTTCAGCTGCTTGATATCAGGGCTGGAATTTGAACCCAGGTCTGCCTGACTCTACCCACTGCCCTTTATACTGTACTACTGAACTCTGTGAGGTCAAGGACAAAAGCCTGCTCCTAGTGCAATGGAACTTAGTTGTTAAGTATCATGTCTGGGGCTAGTGGATCACGAAGAGCCTGACTTAGAGGCAGAGGTTTGGCTGTTGGGGGTTACTGGGGCTGGTGCAGGTGTGTGATAGCAGAGTTGTTGTGCTTCCCGAAGCACTGTGGATAACCCTTAAGACATACCAGGACCATGAACTCTGTATTTCTTGAACACCTCTTGGGTTCTCAGGGTCTCATTAAATAAAATGGATAAGTAAATTAAACAAATCACCAAGTCACACTCATGCTAATGGAAGACTTCTCAAGTTTCTTATTAGAAAGGGAGATCGTTTGGTATTGAAAATATTATTAATAAGAATATTATCTGATTTTTACTAATAAGAAAACCTCAGGTGTCTAATAACTGTCAAACTTCCGATTGAAATGAGGCAAAATCTAGAATAATGTAGAAGGGAGTGAGGGAGGCTGAGAGGCAGAACTCACCAGGAAGAATGGAGACAAGCCCTGTAGCATTTCCACATTTTCTTTTTTCTTCTTTTCTTTCTCTTTCCTTTTCCTTCTTTTCTGTTTTTGTAAGCTCAGGGGTTGAATAGAATGTTCTAGGTCTAAGAGCAAGTGTTACTGCTGACTTAGGGAGGATAATCGTGTTGGGGCGCTCCAGAGGGCATCAAGAGTGGAGGGGGAGAGCGACTAGCTGAGGGGGCAAAGGTCAGGAGGAGGACGCTGTCAGCGGAAGAACATGAGGGTCAGAGGCAGAGCGAGCAGCAACAGCAGAGCATTAAGCCAAGCGTGGGCCCTTCTGAGCCCCGGGCCTTGTGTATCCACACAGATGGTGGGCCCATAAAGCCAGCCCAGCAGAAAGGAGGCACCTGGTGACAGGGAGGCTACAGAAACCTGAGGGTTTTTTGTTTGTTTGTTTGCTTTTTTTTTTTTTTGACAGAGAGGGATCACAAGTAGCCAGAGGGACAGACAGAGAGAGAGAGGGGAAAGCAGGCTCCTCGCTGAGCAGAGAGCCTGATGCGGGGCTCGATCCCAGGACCCTGAGATCTTGACCTGAGCCGAAGGCAGAGGCTTAACCCACTGAGCCACCCAGGTGCCCCCAGAAACCTGAGTTTTAAGAAGAGAGGATAATCGAAAGTTCTAACTACAAGAGAAAATTCAAGTAGGAGTAAGTTATAAAGAAAGGGGAAAAAAAGAGAATTGCTTCGGCCCAGAAAGTGATTGAAAGAGAATCATTTTAAAGGAGGATGTAAAGTAGAAGCAGGACGGGTAAGAGGTTTAAAAGAGACCCATTCATTTATTCAAACAGTGTGGACATGAAAGCGTAGAAATAAAAATCCACGTAGGAGTGGAAAGAAGGGCTGGGAGCGGGGGCGTTGGTGTTGGGTGGGAAAGGGCAGCTCTTTCTCAGAGTGTGTGTGGAGGATGGAGGAACAGGAGGTGAATACAGACTCAGCGAGGAATGATACGAAGCTCGGGGGAGGCTGAAGGAAACTCCTAAGAGGCCTCAAGCACAGCCACGTTATGCAACTCAGCAAGTCATGGTTGTCCTTGGGCCCAAAGCCACCATCAGACCAGAGCGGTAACTACTCAGTGTCAAAGGCACCACTGGACCCTGCTCTCTTAGTCAGACACTGAACACAGTAGGCTTCTGGGTATGGCACCCACAGGGACCTTTGGGTGGGGATAGTTACGCAACCCTACCGAGGTGTTTATAAAACCATCTGGTGACAAGGTGTTGATGACAGACAGTGCACTGCTGGGTTACCTGTCTCAGCAAATGCTTTTGAATTTGCCTAGCGTGATGTTTAATTTTTTGTGTCAACTTGGCTGGGCTGCGGTGCTCAGATATTTAGTCAGACATTGTTCTGGATAGTTCTGTGCTCGAGGTATTTTTTGGATGAGCCTAACCTTTGAATTAGTAGACTTTGAGTAAAACAGGTTACTTTCTTTAATGTGTGTGGGCCTCATTCAGTTAGTTGAGGGCCATAATAGAAAGACTGGTCCCCTGTGAGGAAGAGGGAATTCTATCAGCAAGACATAATCTGCTGTTCTTCCCTGAGTCTCCAACCTAATGACCTACTCCATCAGGTTATGGACTTACCAGACCTCTACAGTCTTGTGAGCCAACCCCTTAAAATAATTGTATCTATGTATCTATTTATCTATCTATCCATCCACATACCCACCATCCCTTCCATTTACATACATCCTGTTGGTTCATTTTTTTTTTTTTTAATAGAGAGAATGAGTAAGTGAGAGAGCATGAGTAGGTGGGAAGGTAGAGGAGAGGAGGAAGCAGATTTCCCTTTGAGTCTGAGGTGGGACTCGATCCCAGGACCCCAGGATCATGACCTGAGCCAAAGGCAGATGCTTAACCGACTGAGCCACCCAGGTGCCCTCACATCCTGTTGGTCCTATTTCTAGAGAACCCTGCCTTGGAATTCTTTACATTGCATTGCACAAGCAGCAAGCCACAGAGTGCTGATTCAGCCTTTATAATCCACTTTATGGAAACGCTGACAGTGTCTGAAGCCTCAAATATATACTCGTTACCTGTTCATTGAATGAAAAATGCCCGAATGACCCCAGTGAGTAAAACCTTATGTGGCTGCTAAGAAAAGAGCTGTTTTTTATTTAAGAGGAGTGCTCCCTGTCCTCGAGTAGACCACAAACCACAAGTCCTGTCCCTGCTAGCACAAGGCTTACCGACCAAATTATTAGAGTCCATTCTGTACTGAAGAAATAATCATAATAAGGAATACTTGCTAATAAGGAAAAAATGGGCAGGTCCAGCCAAATATTGCCATTATAAAGAAAAATTCTTTCTTTTTCATGTAATGGGAATCAGTTTCATACTCTACAGATGAGTCGTTTTATATCCAAAGAAAGTTCTCTTCCTGCGGCCTTTGTCACCTTGATACTCTTTCCCTAAGATAACAACCAACCTAGCATGGCAAAAAGCTACAAATCAGAAATCAGAAATTATATCCCCCATTCTATCATGGAACCAGGCTGTCAACCATAGGCAAGTTATTTAACTTCTCTGGGCTTGTTTTCTGACCAGTAAAATGAAAGAGTTAGACCATATCATCCCTGAGTTCAGTCCTAGCTCCATTACTGCAGAATTTTTATTTCTAAACTTGAAAAAAATCGCCTAATCACTTGAGTATTTGGGGATAGTTTTCATGGACCAAAGCAACAAAAATTTGAAATGTGCTGTAAATTAACTTTCTGGAGAGAACTGGAGTTTCTGTCTTCTAGTGCTTCATTTAGAGCTTATCCTTGCTAGGTTGTTAAATGAATCAAACAGGGATGTCTGGGTGGCTTAGCCAGTTAAGCATCTGCCTTTGGCTCAGGTCATGATCCCAGGATCTTGGGATCAAGTCCACCACCAGGCTCCCTGCTCAACAGGGAGCCTGCTTCTTCCTTTGCCTGTCACTCTCCCTGCTTGTGGTCTCTCTCTCTCTCCGTGTCAAATGAATAAAATCTTTTAAAAAAAATAAATGAACCAAGGAACCTAAAAAGCTTGCATTTTGAAATATCAGACATTTAAATATCTGTAACACTCTGGTCCCAATCAAGAGAGAGAAACCATGCAGTAGTTTAAACAGGAGAAGTTTAACCTAAAGTATTAACCATGATAGAAGATTGACCCTAACATATATGAGAATTCTGGAGCTGTAGAAGAATGGCTAATGAAGAGGTTCAGATCTCACTGGAGAGGTTAAAGTCAGCCCCACAAAAAACACAGAAGCTCACTGGTTTGGCGAGGCCAGAGCTGGTCTGGAGTTGTTTGGACAAGCAATAGGCTACCATCCAGAGCTCAGAGGGGAGCAGGTGGTCAGCAATGGTATCAGAGGCATAAGCGGGAACCAGGTATTAGCAGGAGTAGGAGGCCTTCAGGCCACGTGAGGCTTGCAAAGGAAGCATCACATCTGCATGGACACCCCGACCAGAGGCAGGCTACGTGGGGGCTTTGGCTTCTGTGTCAATAGGGCTACACAGTGGTTATCACCAGGCTGTGGCTGCAAGGTGCCACAGGGATCACATTCTGGGCTGTGGCTGGGGCAGGCTCTGCTGGATGTCTTCACACCCACATGGCTGACCCCCAGCCCACACCACAGACAGCAGAAGAACCTCTTCCTCCTGCAGGGTCCCTCTGGTGCTGTCTCCTGAGAAAGACACCTTCATGCTCACTTTAGAAATGCTGAGAGGCACTTCCCCCTAATCTCACAGAGCATTTCTTACAGAGGGCATTCGGAGCTGAGAGACAATAAATTGATAAACGACACAAATCTGTCAAGCTTAAATGTCGTCTGTCCATCCCCTGCTATTCTTTCTTGGTTCCTCTCTGAAAAATTCTTCCCTCTTCCAGACATTGGTGCCTACAGATGACTTTGGGACAATTAATCAGCTTCTTCTTATCTGCAGACAAAGCTCCATGTACCTGGTCCTTTCATGGAGTGTCTTAAACCAACACTTCTCAAATGTTGTTCATGACCTCTTGGGGTCCCTGAGACCCTTTCAGGAATTCTGGGAGCTCCCAGCTATTTTCAAAGGAATATAACATCCTCCTGGGGTTGAAATTTCATGAGTAAGGTTGCTGGTGTTTTAGCACAAATCAAGGCAGTGGTACGAACAGGACTGGGAGTCACGTGCGTGCAGAAAAAAAAAAGAAGCCAGTCTCGCTTATGAATGTCCTGGATGAAGTGGCAAAAAAAGTATATAATGGAATAAAACCTCAACCCTTGGTGCGTGTCTTTTAAACATTCTGGCTGAAGAAATGGGAAATGCATGTAAAGCTGCTGGGCTGCATTCTGAAGTCAACGGTTGTCGGAGGAGCAGCTCTTGCTTGTTTGAGTGGAAAGCCGAACCAGCCGGTCTCTCACAGACCAGGGTTTTTAACCTGAAAGAGCAGGTGGCAGACAAACTATGGCTCCTCAGGCTTGGTGTCTGCCAGACTCTTTCTGGAAAATCCAGGAGATGAACTTGGCATCTCAAGGCTAACCATGGACAGTAATGATTGCCTATGATCCAATACAAGGTTTCAAGAGAAAATGAGGATATTGGGAAACAGATACCAGCCCCCATGCACTTGACCGTGTCTCTTAAACTTCTCTGATGAGCTCAAGTGGTGCTATTACTGAATGAAATATTTTGACATTGTACGATGACATATATCGGCCTTTGGGAGATCTGTATCATTCAGTGAAACGCTGTTTACCAAATGACGAATTTGTGATGTTAAAAAACCATTCATGGGTGAATGCCCCATTCATAGTACGAGATAGATGAATGGGTTTTAGTGGAACAGAATAACTTGGCTGATAGGGTTTCAAATTCCATCCACCAACTAGGTTTTAAGAAACTACCATTTGAGTTTCGGTATGGTATTAAAGAAAAATGCCTGCGATTATCTGAAAAAGCTATTAAATTACTCCTCCCTTTTCCAAGTACATATCCGAGTGAGGCCAGATTTTCTTTTTATACTTCAACCAAAAAGCAAAAGATTGAAGGCAGAAGCCAACTTTTATTAAGTCAGACATTAAGGATTTTGCAAAAACATAAAACAATGCCACTTTTCTCACTCAACTTCTTTCCTTAAAAAATATACTTCTTTTATTTTAGAGTATTATTTATGTTAACATACAATATATTTATTATCATTGCCATTATTATATTTAAATGAATAAGTAAACAAAGATTAAAAATATTTTTTAGCTTTCATTTATAAAACAATAAATACAAAAAGCTCTTTGGGATTCTCAGTGATCTTTAAAAAGTACGTAAGAGCTCTGAGACCAAAATGTTTGAGGACTGCTGTCTTAAATCTCCATTAGTCACTTGAATTCACAAAACTGTAGGAATTTATAAGTGTGGTAGTAGAGACCAATAGACAAAGGTGACTTCATTACTCAAGGTCGCACAGAGAATCAGTGACAGAGATGGCTCGAGATCTGTGATCTGCTGCTATGTTGTGTCATACAACCCAGACTTCTCTGGGACGCTCTTCAGAGCACCAACATTGCAATTTTGAGATACTCAAGCCATAGATAGGGTGCGATACCATCCTCCCCTCAAAATACATCTGCTCAAATAGGAACAGGACCGACTAAGTTTGTGCTTATTGCTACTGAGGGCAAAGTAAGTAAAACCTGGCCCTTGTGTGGGGGGTAACCAAGCTCACCTTTTAGAGGGAGAGACTACATGAAAGGCACTATCTCATAGCATACAATATGACTTACCAGGCAAGTAATATAATGTATATTCATACAACCTATATAATTCTATTATTATCGTAGGCAATATTATATATTATAGAAGTTTTATTGTATCTCTAGCATATATATAGTAGAGTATAACTTACAGTAAATACATTTACTATATCTAGGAAAGGGGAATGACTTTGGGGTCACAGTTGGCTGGTAATTCTGCACATGGGCACAGCATGGCAAAGCAGAACTGTGAACTTGGAAAGTTTGCCACCAGCTGTATACCATGCTTTTTCTGACACTTTCTGGCTTGCATTTGTTTCTGAGGGCTGTCATAACAAATCACCATAAACTGGATGGTTTTTCCCATACACAGAGATTTATTCTGGAGGCTAGAAGTTGGACATCAAGGTGTCAGCAAGGCCATGCTCTCTCCAGAGGCTCAGAGAAGGCTCCCCTTCCTCATCTCTTCTAGCGTCTGGTGTTTCTGGTGATCCTTGGTGTTCCTTGCCTTGTAGAGGCAGGACTCCAATTTCTACCTCTGTCTTCACATGAGCCTCTCTCCTGAGGTCTGTGTCTATATTGCTCTCTTCTTATGAGCACATCCACATATTTAGGGCCTGCCCTAATCCGGTATGACCTCATCTTACCTTGATTACGTCTGCAGAGACCCAAATAAGGGTGCACTTAACATTCTGGAAAGATATGAATTTGGTGTGTGTGGGAGGCATTATTTAACCTAGTATACTGCTTGTTTGCCTGCCTTCAGCATTTACTGTTCGCAGCCTCTTCCCCAGCCCACACATTTTCCCTCGCACTTTTCAGGGCCTGGGGTCCCGTGGTACCTCACCTGGCCGATTTCTGATGGTGTTTTGAGTGGTTGCCACAAGCTCCCTTCCTTTAACCCATGACTTTAACAAAGGGCTTCTCTGGGCCACTTAGCTGCTGAGTTGTGAAGGGGGAAAGAAAGAAAGAAGCTGAACAACTCCACAGTAAAACAACAAAAACAAAAAACCCCAGCGGAATACCCTGATTTAAGAAATGGGCTAGGGACTTAAATAGACATTTCTCCAAAGGAGACGTTAAGAACCAACAGGTATACGAAGAAAATCTCAATGTCACTCACCATCAGGGAAATGCAGATCAAAACCACAATGAGATACCACCTTATACCTGTCCGGGTGGCTGTCGTCAAAACCCCCATGTCAACAAGCACTGCTGGGGATGCAGAGAAATCGGGACTCTGGGGCACTGTTGCTGGGAACGCAATTGGGAGTAGCCACTGTGGAGAACAGTACGGAGGTTCCTCAAAAACCTGAAAACAGGACTTCCCTATGATCCAGCAATCTCGCTTCTGGGTATTTACCAAAAATAACTGAAATCGGGATCTTGAAGGGATATCGGCACGATCCCCGTCAGTGCAGCAGGGTTCACAAGGGCCAAGCCGTGGGAGGAGCGTACGTGTCCGTGGACCGGTGAATGGATAAAGAAACCGACTGTGCTATATACACACTGTGGAATAGTCTTCAGTCTTAACATGGAAGGAAGATCCGAAAATGTCACGCCATGGATGAACCTCGAGCACACGATGCTAGATGAGTTCGGTCAATCATAGAGAGACAGATATTGCCCGATCTCATTCGTAGGAGGTCACTAGAAAGTCCATGTCAGAATCAAAAAGTGGAATGGTGGTCACCAGGGCTGGGGGGAGGGGAAACGAGGAGCTGCTATTCAGCGGGAATAAAGTTCCAGGTGAGCCCGGTGAATCAGCTCTAGAACTCTGCTGTCCCACGCTGTGCCTGTGGTCATAGTAATGTATGGTCCACTCACAATGTCTTGGGGGGAGGTCTCATGGTAAATGCTCTTACCCCAAGAATGGAGAAGAAAAGAGAAAAAAAAGAAAAGAAGGAAAAAGAAAAGGAAGCTGAACATCCTCAAATGTTATTTCTATGGCTCTTTGGCAATTTTTGTTTCCTGGGTAGCATCATGATTTACGATAGAGCATAGTTGTCTGGGCCTATCGTGATTTACGGCAATAGGGAAAAGGTGGGAAGCTGTGAAAGCCAGCATCCTCTGCACCTTGGGCACAGCTACGGGTGCAGGGGTGGAAGGGTGGGACGTGTGCACACAGTCCCAGCACTGTCACCTTCAGCTCTATGACCTGGGGCCACCAGGTTATCTCTTTGGGGCCTCAGGTTGGGCTCCGGGTATGGCTGCAGGATCTGGAGCCAGATCGCCTGTGTTCAAACCAGGGACCGTTAGGCTGGTTCTCTCCTCTCTCTGTGCCTCAGTTTCCACATCTTACAAAAGGGTGCTAATACCCCACTACATGGGCTTCTCATGAGGAATAAATGAGTTAATATTATATGTGAAGCGTTTTGAACAGTACCTGACAATGTAGACATGAGTTGTTGTTCTATGAATTTTCTGTCCAGCTTATTAGAATTCCAGTATTTTATTAGTTCCTCCTTCAATTCCCTTATCATTACCCACCCCCCCAGCTACCCCCACCAGAGGCAAAGTAGGTGACAGTAGGTGGATATGGCTTTTGGTTTTGTTTTTTAATTCTTTCCTTGTCACTTCTGATGAGCCCTGGGGAAGATTTCCTTTGTCAGGATGTCTTAAACGACCAGGAACCAGGTGCCTGAGGAGTGCTTCTTGGGAAGGCCTTAGGGAGCTGACATTATAAACTCCAGCGAGCACCAAGCTATTATTAAATTAATAGTCGCCTGTCTGAGTGAGGCTTTATCAGTAACTCTAGCTCTGTGGGTAGGTGTGTTGCCCACAATGTGGCCTCCCACCTTTCCGATTTTGTATAACGGAGCCTGTGGTGTCTCAGCTGCTCAGGAGTGGGTATGTTTGCAGCACAGAGGAAAAGCGAGACCTGAATAAGGATGGGGCTTTGGGGATCGTTAAGAGAGAGGTAGAATAACTGTAATTTCATAGCAATTACCTACAACCAACACCGTCAAAGGCGCCAGTTTTCCGTGATAAACCTGAGCCTCTGCTGGGAGCAATTTGCAAGGTAGAAATAAGCATACAGTTAGACTCTTACGTATGAAAAAAGCATCAGCCCCTCCCTGTCCAAATGCCACAGCAAAACAAACCTCAGAGGGGAAAATACTGTGTTGCATTTTGGGAGTGCATTTTTTTTTCTCCTTCTTTAAAAAAAAATCTTAATAAACCCTCATTCCAGTATGTTGTTTGAGTTGTTTCCAGCTTTGCCAGGAAGCCCGGGGGCCTCCCAACCACCTGATGGGGCCACAGTTTCCAGGGGAACCACCAGTGAACTTGAGTGAATGAGTGATTTCTCCCCCTAAGTACCATGTCAGGGACCCATAAACCACTCTGTGGAAATGAATTATACAGAGATCAGTTACCCAACTTTTTTTTTTTGTTCATGCATTTGCTGAAAATGAAGTCGTTATAAAATACATGTTTCTGCAGCCCACTCAGAAATAAAACTAGGCTCATATTTCAGATGATAAAACAGAAACAAAAACAAAAATGAAAAAAACCACACTATTTTGAGAATGGTCCTGAGAAAGGGAAATCTAGTGAGCAGAAGAAGTATGCAAGCACTCAGGAGGGCTATCTGATAGTGTTCCAGCCCTATCTGCCAGCCAACCCCACAGGAGGCCACAAGCTCCTTGGCTAAATGCATTTTTTTGAATCCCCTGTTTAATTTTCTCCAGGGCCTTGTACATATGAGTGAATTTGCATTAATCAAGTAAAAGGGATAGTTTAACAAATGATGGCTTATTGATGCTGAAGGTCAAGTACTAGTCAGAACTAAGGGGGCTGTTGATTAAAATCTTGAGTCTGCCTTCTAGATATAGAGAGATGGGGTCAAAGTCTGAACTTTTTTTTACTCACCATATATCATGGAGCAAGGACCAAAGGGTACAACAGAGTAAACTAGAGAGGAATGTAGTTTGGCTAGGTATAGCCAAAGAAAAGCATTTCTAATGGTTAGAACTACCCTCAGAATGGAGTGCTTTGAGAGATACAAATTACTGGTGTGTGAAGACATTTAGGCATAAACTAGATGATTACCTGGAGGTATAGAAGTTGGTGGTCCAACATCATTTATGTTAGACTGTGAGATGTGGATGGTCTCCCTTTATCCTGAGATGTAGGGTCCTATGGTTTCAGAAAGTTATAACTACATAGTCGCCATGCTGGGAACTCAAATTCAGTCCAGCACCTATTTACTGAGTCCTTACCGTGTGCCAGGCGTTGCCTGGCATAGACTTGAGGAAAAGGACAATAACCTAGGGCAACTGCCTTTGAAGTTAGGTTGGGTCATGGTTTTAGTCAGTTCTCCATTGGGCGTATATTCCTTCTTCCCAATATGCACATGCTGATTTAGGACTCTGGTTCTTTCTCTTCTTTCTAGGCTGGAATTGATGGGGAAAGCATTGGCAACTGTCCCTTCTCTCAGCGTCTCTTTATGATACTCTGGCTGAAAGGCGTTGTGTTCAATGTCACCACTGTGGATCTGAAAAGGTAAACAATGCCATGTTAAGGAAGGATGTGTTTGGCCACACGAACGGAGAACTTTCTATGAGGGAGGGCGAAAGCCTGCCCATGGCTTCCAACAGCCTCCTGCTCTCACCGCATGGACCATGTGTCTCAGGGCCCATCCCCACATATTAGAGAGGAATGACTGAGCATTTCTCTGCCCAAACTAACGAGGTGTTAGTAGCAAGAAAGTGGGAAGGAATAGATATTGGATATGCAATAGAGAGTGGCCCAGAGGTAGACATACATATCTTAAAATCCAGGAGTCAGCCATTCCAGCGGTACTAGCATCCCAAGCTGGGGGACCCTAGTAGGACTTCAGATGTAAGGCTCCTGAGTTTCCAGGCTGTTGGCATTCGACCATCTCCCCTGCATTGCTCTCATTTTTGGAATTCCTTAGTGTGAGCATTCTGAATTATAGGCTGGGATGGAGAGTTGCTTATGCACTTTTAATGGTTGTTAAAAATACCAGGGATCATTCACTATTAAGAGCCACTCATTTCAGGCCCATATCCTGCTTCTTGTCTTCTACCTGTCCTTTCAATGCAGAGGAGCTCAAGGCTCCCTCCCTGAGCCTCTAGCATCTGCCTGTATAGCTTCTTCCCTGGTGAGCGTAACATATTCTACATGTCACCTTTATGTAGATTATGCTATACCCAGGACCCTGCCATCTAGAAATCTCTAGAGCAATTTCCACTTGGCGTTTTCTATTATCGCTTTAAAATCTAGATGTCAAAACTTTTATCTGTCGTTTCCCCTTTGAGTTGAGCTCCCCTCCTGAATCCCTGGGTTCTTCCATTTTCTAAGCACTGGAGAATTTCCGGCTCCCTTTTCTTGCACCTCCCTTGTCAACCAGTCGCCAAAGGCAGGGCATTGTCCCAATGTGCTGCGGATCACCTCTGAGGCCTCTCATCCGTTCCCTAAGCTCACACTGGGGTCGGGTCCCACCACTGCCAGCCAACTGCCTCTTTGTTCTTCCAACTGGACATCATCCTTCCAGGTTCTCTCTCTCTCTCTCTCTGATCCATCCTTTATGTTATCCTCAAGTCATTCTTCCTAAAATAGTCCTTTAGTCATGTGGTTCCCCCACTGAGAAAACCTTCTGATCCTTCCCGTTGCCCGTGGAATAAACCCGCCTGTAGCTCTTTGTCCGATCTTCAGTGTTCCCATCATTGTCTCCCAACGCTTCTCACCGCGACCTAGCCCCCTCTGTCAGGCTGGACTCCCTCTCGCCCTGTCCCCTATAGCGGCCAGCCCCGGCTAGGAGGCTCCCTCGGCTTCCCAGATGCTTTCCTGCCTTCCTGAATGGACAGACCATGCCCAGGCCCCAGATTTCATCCTCCCTTCCCTGGATTATCATCGGCAGGAGTGCGCTTGAATGCTTGGCTGGGGATCGGAATGGGAAAGGAAGCCACCTCAGCGTTCCTCAGATGCTTATGTTGCTCTTTCATATCTGTTATCTGACCCACCAACGCCCATGGAGGTGGGCTGCGCAGTAGCCCAACTCCAGGTCAATAGATAAGGAAACTTTCTTACTGCAATAAATAAATTAATTAATAAATAAATTAATTTACTAATTTTTTAAAAAGGATAGAAAAGGAAAGAAACAAAAGCAAAGAAGGAAAATATATCTATGAGACAGAGTTAAGGACTTTAAAAAAAAAACACACGAAACAACAAAGTTCAGCAATTTCAGAGAATATTCGTTTCTTATCCTGGCACCACCATCTGTTGGGCGAGTGACCTGGAACGAGGTCCTTCTGGTGGTCTGAGCCTCTGTTTGCTTGTCTGTACGATGGGGACAGAAGCACGGCCTCGTCTGCAGAGGACCTGTGGGGATGTCGTGAGGCAGGCCTGGGGGAGCAGGTACGTGTGGGACTGTGCCTGGCTCAGAGCAGGCAGGACACACTGACTTTTCTTAGCATCGCCCCTTCCCTCCGGAGCTGGCGAGGCAGTCAGGACAGAGGACCGACACAGATGAAACAGTCCGTCAGTTAGACCTGGCCTATCCACCTAAACACGAATTGCATAATTTGAGCTAAAAACACTGAAGAGGGTCCACGAAGAGAGAGGTCCGCAGCTGACCAGCCTCTCTTTGGCTGGAAGAGCAGCATCCGCCCTAGGCAGCACTCCCCAGCGATGCCAGACTCCAGGGGCCCCTGTTCTCTTGAGTCACAGGGGGGAAAAAAAGAGAACTCTGTTTCTTTAAGCCACAGAGAGGTAATGGCTGAAAAATAAAATGAGTATAGATTTCGCCGCCCCGCTGAGAACCCAGGCACTTCTGCCTTGTGTCAGCTCTGAAAAACACGAGGAGGAGGGAAAGAATGTCCTCTCATTGTCCAAAGGAGGGACGCCCACCAAGTAAACAAAGGGACTGAGTAGATGAGATCTTAAAACCACTCTCCGTCCCAGCTGTCTCAGGAGTTCCAAGTGCCACACAATGTAGCTGGAGAGGATGTGTGTTTAAGGAGCGATAGGGGAGTAGCACCGTAATTGAAATTCTTCCCTTCCCCTCCCAAACTGATTACGCCAGGAATTTGTTTCATTACAGACTTCTCTTCCCCTTGTTTACTTTTCTTCAGTTGCTCTATCCAATGTTTTTGACTCCTGACTCCCGCAAGGGTTATGTTCTCGGCAAGAGCATTTGGGGTGAATCTGATGTTCCAGCCGGGCGTAGGGATGCGTGCTTTGTAGTTCCTCCTCTTCCTTACTGTTTCCTTTGGCACTGCTCCTGCCCCATGCCCCTGTCCTGGCCCCCATCCACCAACCCTCCTTCTCCCACTGTGCTCCAATCTTGCTCTTGCATTTCCACTACCTGGTGGAAGCGTGGAAGCACGCCCTTAGGCATGATTGGGGCCATGGTGACCCCAAGGCCACTTTCTCTCCTGTTGCATATACTCTTTACAACACAGAAGATAGCTCTTAGTATAAACATAAGATGTAATTCATTGATTTTTAAAGTTTGGCATCCTGAAGAGTACATTTTTGTTAAGCTAAGTGGCAAGGGACCTTTTGAAAGCAGAGCCCAGCCTTTGCCCTGGGTATTAAAATGTTGGCGCTCATTTAGACGGCCACCTGCCATCACTCTGCTTTTCAGTAGAAGGCAACTCCTTCATTGTGACTTATTCTCATGACTTCTGCAGGACAGGCCTCCTGTATCGCACCACATTCCTTCAGAACTTTCTTGAACCTCCCCTGCTCTACCCGCCCCCAACCTAAGTCTGTTTTGCCGAAAGGCATGCTGGACAAACCGGGGGTCTAATTTATAAGTTGTAGGTTCTTCCAAAGTTGAGATGCCCCAGTGTAAGCCACCTCCTGAATCTCAATCTCTCTACAGAAAGCCGGCCGACCTGCACAACCTTGCCCCTGGCACCCATCCGCCCTTCCTGACCTTCAACGGGGATGTGAAGACAGATGTCAATAAGATTGAGGAATTCCTGGAGGAGACTTTGGCTCCTGAAAAGTAATGAGCTGCTTATTTCTGAAGCTAAGGGCAGGGGTGGGTCCGTGTTGGAATTAGAGAATCACAGTGTTAGCTTCAAGGAGGCAGATTTCCAAAGGAGCCTCATCAGTCCAGAGCATAGAACCCTCTTCTCAAACCCAGAGAGCTGCCAGTCTTAAAACTGCTCCGCCAAGTCCAACTCCAAGAGTGGACAACCCTATGAATAGGATATACCTCCTCAACAGAAGTCTGGGAAGGGTGCCGCCTCTCCATCTCCCTACATGAGTCCTCCCCCGTTCGTTATGCCTAAAAGACCCCTAAACGAGGGCGAAGTCGGCCTCGTTTTAGAATGAGAGCTGGAAGGCTGACGAAATTAGAGTAAGCCAGGAGAGAAGTAACCCTATGACTTAAAACCATACCCAAGTATAAAGTCACAAATCTGATCAGGTCTGGTTGAAGCCCATAATCAAAGAGGAAAAAACTGACTCCTCTTCTAAAGTCAGCCCTGAAGGTTTGAGGGTGGGGGAAGAGACCGGAGGGCTATAGGCTCTCTGGTAGAACAGCTGCTCCTGATGGAAAAATGGGTGCAGAGGGAAGGAAAATGAATTCTGAAAGTTATAACAAACTAGACTCGTTCCTCATACTCTAGTATAATCAGGGATTAGAACAAACACACTGTTTTGTTTTAACTAGAGGAAGATTCCATACAGGTAAGTCTCACACATACTCCATCCTGGAGGAGAGCCACTGAAAAGTTTGAAGCAAAAGTGTTCAGACTCAGGTTTCAGGCTTACTTTGGGGGAGCGGGAGGATGAGCAGGGCAGAGGAGGGAGAAGTTGGAGGTGAAGAAATCAATTAGTGGAAGCCACCTGGTGATGGTCACAAAAGACAGGCCATGTGGCTGAACTAAGGCAGTGACCGTGAACTGGGGGCAGAGAGAGGAAGAAAGACTCAGTATCTACTCGGCACCTAAAATAAGAGGGATTGGGCCACTGGAAACCAAAATAAATGGATCTTGTATTTATTTTGAAATTATATTTATTTATCAATACTTTTATAGTCCTCAAGTGCCCTGGGAGATAGATATTACCTAGTCTTGTTTTACAGCTGGGGAAACTGAAGCATTGAAAGGTTGAGTCACTTGCCCAAGGTCACATCTCTAACGAGTGACTGTTAAATTAAAATTCCCAGTCCATGCTCTGGTTAAGCCTTAACGTTTATACATTCTTCCTAAAGAGTATTCTTTGTCATCCACCTTAGGACGGTTTAATTTTATACTTAGAGTGGAAAGCTGCCTCCGGCCCATTGGAAGCAGCTGAATGTAGACTTTAAATGAGGGTATTGATTAAACCGGCCATAACCACTATCTCAACCACCACCAGAAGCCACAGCATCCCCGAACAGGACGCCAGCCAGCCACTGTGCTGAAAGTATCCTGGGAGGGCTCTGGTGCCATCCCCCAATTCTGCGACTCAGCCTTGTCGCTGGTGCTGGTTTTGAAAGCCCATAAGAGAAAATGAATGCTGTCTGCAGTTTAAACCATGCATGGGGGACCCGTATGGGACTGTCCAGGGGGAAGCTACTTTCCTCTGAGGAGTAATACTCATGCTCAGGAGTGACCACTACTCTCTAGGCCAGTGGGGAATGGGAAACGGGAGCGGTGGGGAGCAGGCTGTCCCACAGGTCCTTTGCCAGGCCAGTCGATGGAGGTATGCAGAACTGGGCTGAGCCCTGGGCCTGAGGCCTGCTCTCCTAGTTCCACCAGCCATGTGGTGTGCCCCCTTGAATGTTCCTTCTCTGCTCGAAGCCTCTGTCCCATCCTGTGGAAAAGGATGACCGGAGAGACTCTCCTGTTCTTCACGCCCACGTTAGTCAGGCTCTCTCCACCCTGACCAGCTGTGCCTTTCCCAGGCTCTTTTTCTTCCTCAGGGATGTCCAGCCCCACATCCACAGTGTGGGACTCCCAAGAGGGCCTGGGAGATCCCCAGAGGCTACATGCCCCCGGTGCACATGTACGTTCTTCCAGAGGACAACCATCGTCAGATCCACTGTCATTTCATCAGATTCCAAAAAGTTGCCATGATCCAAATAGAGCTACCCAGTGTTTGACACAGACACTCCCTCTTCTCTTGCCCCTCCACACACATTACTTGTCCTAAGTTCTGCTACCTCTGGTCTATGTCCTTTTCAGGACTGTAGTGGTGTGTGGGAGGTTTTCCTTCATGCATTTCTAACGTGTCAGTGACGCAACAGTCCACCACACCCAAGTAGCAGAACCTCAGACCTGCTCAAATGCATGTCTCAAGAATGCCACCAAGATGGTGGGCCTAGTGATGAGACTGGCAACGTCCTGGAGTCCACAGGAATGCCCTTTTGATGACTTTGTATGGGTCATACTGGGCCAGAGGTCATAATTACCTTCCACTAAATGCCCCCAAGCCACTGCCTCAGCCTCACAAAAGAAGACCTGCTGTGCTGCCCACAACAAGCCCCTAGCCCCAGCTGGCTGCCCACTGATTTGAGCAGAGAGGCCCCTGTGGTCCTTAGTGGAGGCCCCTGTAGGAGCGCAGCTTGACCTTCTGGCTCTCTAGGGGGCAGCAAAGCCCCCAGAACTCTTCACTGAAGGCTGTTCTGCCATGTGTTTCTCATCACACCACTGTTTGTAAAAACTGCCAGAAAGCCAAGAAATCGTGGTAGCCTTTTTCCCCTTAGCTTTATTTTATAAAGGAAAAAAACCACATGCAAACACTCCAACCATTTTTTTTTTAAATCACATTTGGTCCCACAAAGCATTTGGTGTCAAAAGAAATTCAGGAAGTCTCAAGTAGTTTCTAAATGAGACTAACTTCCCTTCCTTTCCTAAGACTGGCCCAGTTACCATTCAACAGGGAAGCACTGGGATCAGCATTGTGATTATGATTGAAGGGGGCTGGGCATCACCTTTCACCTCCATAGAGTGGCCAGAGCTCAGAGGATCCAGACTGAGAGGCAGGAGAACAGACTCTGGCCACCTTTCCGTAGTGTGGATAACCTTGGGTCAGCCTCTCTCCCATTTCCTCATGAGGGGGTGGAACTGTGTAGTCCCTAAGATGCCTTTTAGCAGAAGCTCTATGATCCTGTGAGGATCTCAAAGTGCTTTTCCAGAGCTGGCTATTATTTAAAATACCCCTCGTGCAAAAATGCTGTGAGAAGAAGTCAGAAGGGCAGATTGATAATATATCATGGTACGGCAAGTAGTCAGTCAACTAGCAAGTACGTACTGAGGACAGGTGGGGTCCAGAAAATTGCCAGAAGTGGAAGACGCTTTGAATTTATTATTTTGAGAAGTGTTTGTAGATATCTCACAATTGACAAAAATAGGAATGCTTCTTCTCACCCTCCGGGAAGTAGAGAAGCAGCGTTAGTACCAAGGACAGGATCACGTGGTGGCTGAGAAGATGGACTTTGGGTTCAGAATGACTTGCGTTCCAATCCATACCATGAGGTTGTGCCACACAAATCAGCCACAAAATTTTGGTAATGTAGCAGAATACAGTTTATTCCTCACTCTGGCCAAGTCTAAGTGGGCAGAATGGCCCTCTTCCGTATTATAGCCTTTGGAATATGTGACCCCCAAGACTCCTTCAGCAGAGAAAAAAGTAAGAAGGTTTGTGCCAAATGTTTTTAAGGGCCAGGTCTGTGAGTGGTCATATCACGTCCCCTCTCAACCTATTGGCCAGAATCCAGTCGCATGACCCCAACTTAACTGAGAGGCAAGATCTGGGAAATTCAGAGAAGCACATGGATATTTAATCTTTAATTCTCACATCTGTAAGATAATGATTGTAATGTTGATCTCGTGGGATTGTCATAAAAGATGATACTACTGAGCCTAGTGCTGGACATCGAGGAAAAAACTCATGAAGCGACATATTGAAGTATTAGAAAACTAAGTCACTACCTTGTTTGTGACGGTCTTCCACATGCAATCCTAAGGACCTTTGTCTTAAAACCGCAGATCCCAAGGGATGTCTCTTAATAATTAAGCCAGACCATGTCTACCTCTAAGGATCATTTGCTTAATTAGCAGAGACAAGACAAACAAGCACACAGCCAAGGATCAGAAGAGTCAGAAGCATTAACCTGCTTTTCAAGTGAGGGCTTGGTGAGATGAAGAAGCAGGAATAAAGGAAAAGAGAGAGAACTTTTCAGCTCATTAGAAAAAGGAGGGTCAACTTTCAAGATACCAGGGGAGCCCCTAGGATCGGCAGAGGCCCCTCCATCAGGGCAGAATTATCTCTCTTTCTGCAGTGTATCCCCAACACCAGAGACAGGACCTGGCCATGGGGGATACTTAATGCATGCTGGGTTTATTGCGTGGGCCCCTTGTGTTCGGTGGCATGGTGGCCTGGGGCTAGTCAGTGAGAAGTCGGTGGGGGCCCTAAGCCAGTTAGAGCACTTCCATCTGCATACACACACACACACACACACATACACACATACATATATATTATATGGTACATATATTATAAGTAGTAATACACATATATTATAATATTTATATATAATATAATTATATGATAATACATATATATCTATATAATATATATATTTCACTAATATTTACAAAAGAATTTTTTTGTGAGAGAGGCCAACTATTTTGTATTCCAAAATGAAACTTAAGTGTAAGTCTGAGATGAATGCATTTGAAATAAGAGATCTTAAAAATAGAATGGAGAGAAATTGTCATCAGTTAGAGCAGAGGTCAACAGACTTCTCTGTAAGGGGCTAGATAGTAAGTCTTTTTGGCTCCGGGGGCCGTAGAGTCTATGTCACAGCTATGCTGCTGTAGAGTGAAAACAGCCATATATGACATGTCAATGAGTGCAAGTGGCTGTGTTCTAATAAAACGTATGATTACTGAAGTAGGAATTTCATATATTTTCACAGGCTACAAAATACCATCCTCCTTTTGATTTTTTTCAGTGATTTAAAAATGTTAAAAAAAAAAAAAGGGGGTGTCTGGGTGGCTTAGTTGTTAAGCATCTGCCTTTGGCTCAGGTCATGATCCCAGGGTCCTGGGATCGAGCCCCGCATCGGGCTCCCTGTGTCTCTCTCTGTCAACTAAATAAATAAAAGCTTTAAAAAAAATAAAAATAAAAATGTTAAAAAACTATTCTTAGCTCATGAGAGGTATATAAACAGATATTGGGCTGCACCTTCCCTGTGGGCTGCAGTTCAGTAATTCCCGAGTTAAGAAAAATTCACCACGTCTTTGTCATCAGACCATATCACAGTCTTATTTCAAAGATGTTCCTCTGAATGAAATGTATTTCTCAGAGTTCTAGAGAAACAGAATGTACTCTGTAGCCCATCTATCTGCATATACAAAATATGGTATAAATACGGAGCGATCATGAACACCTTTAACATCCCAGTAGAGCAGCCTCCTCAAGTCTAGTTACCGAAATCTGTGAGATTAATATTTGGATACGCATTTCCCACAAAGACAAACTTCAGATGGGACATTAAGCTGTATAGTAAAGTCTCAGGAAATCATAGCGCTTAGAAGACAGGCCAGCTCTCGCCTGCTTTCTCTGAGCACATGGCCCTTTGTCGCGTGTCTCAGATTTGGTTCTATCTACTCATGTTGGGTCCACACTGATGGCGAAGAAATGGTCAGATTATTGCCAGTCTGGTCAAATGATGGCATAAAGCAAAACAAAACAACCAACCCAAACAAATAGTCTACTGAAAATGCGTTTTCTAGACCCTTCTCTTTTTACCTTACCAAGCAAGAGCACAGAGCACTTGGTATTTATTAATAATAATTTAAAGCAATCAGTTCTGAGAGCCTGCCAGATTCTGTGTGCAAAGTCCAAAATGGGGAAGGATGATCTTAAATTGCTATGGTCTTGGCTTACCTAGTATCTTGCAGGAATCTTGCCTGGTACCCCAGGGACAGCAGATGAATCTGCTTATTTCCAGTATGTTCAGGAAGACATGCGCGCCGGACCTGTGCAGAGCGCCATCTGCAGGCGGATGGAGAGTGCACTCATCGTGCTCAGCTGAGCTGGAGGGAGGGCTGTGGGCCTTTAAGGGTGAAGAGCTGAGTCCAAGAGAGGCCACAGAACACGAACTGGAGAGCTGGGCTTCCAGAGTGAAGCTGCCTGGGCTGGATCCTGTCTTTGCCACCTAGCCACGTGACCTTAGGCAAATGGCTTAAATTTTCTGGGCCTCCTTTTTCTCACGTGGGAAATGAGCCCGATCAGAGTACCAACAGGATTGTGAAGACTAATTGATGCATACTCGTAAGGGGGCTAAAACCGTGCCCAGCACATAGCAGGCACTCAGTACAAGTTAGCTTTCGCAGGTATCAGAGCAGTGGTGTGATGGAACAGGAAGAATGCTGCCCCGGGGGCAGGCCGGGTTCTCATGGTCCCGCAATGATTTATGATCCGTGGGTCCTTCAAGAGCCATTTTACCTCTCTGGTCTCTAGTTGTCTTCCCTGTAGAGTGAGCACCAGAATGCCTTCTGTATCTGCCTGATGGCAGAGGGCTGGACCCCGTGATTTTCTGAAGAGTCATCCGATGGCAGTATCTGAAATTAAACAGTCACTTAGCAAGGCACAAGACTGGGTAGTTAGTCCTAGCTAGCTATTGGGTCAATCGAAGAGCAGCAGCAAAAAAGAGAGAGATTAAGAGAGAGAGGGAGAGAGAGGGAGAAAGAAGGGAAGAAAGAAGAAAGGAAAGAAAGAAAGGAAAGGAAAGGTGAGGGGAGGAAAGGAAAGAAAACAAGTAATTTTTAAAGACCCTCATTCACATGATTTACAACATTAAAGGAAATTTAAAAGGTATTTTCATTTTAACCCAAAGCAATCCAACAGTGGGCAGTAGACAGTTATTCACCCGGAGATCACAAAGATCCACACAACTGATAATGATGATAAGTAAGCCACCGTCCCTCATCTCATTCCACCCCTACCTGGCCCTACCCATACAATTTTTGTGAAATGACATTCCTAGAAAATATGAGGGTGCTAAGGGGTTGAAGGCAGGGATGCCCACACAGGCAAGTGTATCTCATTCAGTTTTAGAGACAATAGAAACTTGTCCTAACTCGGGTCTGCCTCTTACCTTCCTCTGGCTTCACATGAAAGCCTGTGCCAAGGTGAGAGGCTGGATCGTTGCAAATCTAGCTCCACGCCTGGAAATAAAGTAATCAGAAACACTCGTCCTGCTGTGAGAGCCTGGTAAATTTCACTCTTACTGCATTCAAATAAGAAGTGGGTGAAGGCTACTTCAGAAGAGCACCAGGGGTACGCTTTCTTTTGAGAAATAGCTTCAAAGCCTCGGTGGCGAGGTACCTCGTATCTCCTGGCTCCCAGAATTAGCTCCGTCCAGTAAGGATGATCCTAACTGCTGGCAGTGGAGAGTTCATACGGGTTGGGGAAATGTCAGGGGCACCTCCAGAATTTTGTATGGTGGTCTTGGACGAGACTCAGGTCCTCTGAGGGGTCTTCTGGTTCCCTGCCCACAGATTGTATCCCCCACAGGCAGCCCTAGAGAGTGTCCACCCTTCCTATAGGTTCAGCGTAAGATCCCCCAAAGATCTGTAGATAAAACTAGAAAGGGGGAAAGGAGCTCCAAGTTCTCACTGATTCTAGAACACCACTCCCTCCATTCCAGGTACCCTAAACTGGCTGCGACACACCGGGAGTCCAACACGGCCGGCATCGACATCTTCTCTAAGTTCTCCGCCTACATCAAAAACACAAAGCAGCAGAACAACGCCGGTGAGTGACCCCCTTCCACTCAGAACTCCTGACAGCCCTGCACACTGCCCAGGACATCTCAGACACCCGTGTCCAGGAAGCATCTGGCACCAGTGCTGTTCACTGTTCGCCCACATCCATGTCCCCCGTGACACAGGGAGTGGGGGTGTAGATCCTTCTTTTTGTCTAGTGCAGGAGAAAAGGCCAGTGGGCCTTTGTGCTGAATTTGGAGGGAGGGAGGTAATTTGTGTTCTGGGCCCGTAATGGTCTGCACAGAAGTTTCCTGCCTTGGCCATACCGCTGGCCATTTGTCCCAGATTCATGACCTTGCCTGGGTTCTTGGGAGGCCCTACCTGGGACCACATATCCCAGCTTCCTTCTGGTCCCTGCAGGCCTTCTGAAGGGGTCGTGCAGAGGTCATGGTGGGACAGCACGGTCACCACGTGGGTGCACACTGCAGAGGGAGCCCGGCCCTCTGCTTCCTCCCCCTGCTGCAAGTGCAGAGGATACTGGGGGAGCCGCAGCTCAAAACCTGGCCCATGCCCCGTCCGGCCTTGGCTGCAGAGCCCAAGACTAGTTCTCCTGTGAGGGCTTCTTGGAGGGGTCTGTCTCAATGCCTCATTTAAGCTCCTCACACTTTAAGTACTTCATTTAGCCTTTCCTTTAAGAACTAGACAAAGCAATTTGAATAGAACCATCAAATTGAGTATGTGTCACACTTGAAAAACTGTGTTAAGACTTAGGAGGAAAAAGAAGTTTTGTTGCCTCCCAGTGGGAGAATGAGACAAGCTTAGGGGCAGAAGCCTGGAGCCCAGCACAGGGCCAAACAGAGCAAGGTCTGCACGAATCTTGGTGAATAAAGGAGTGAACGAATGACCATCTAATGAACACACGATGGACCCACACGTGGTGGGATATGCTAGACGTTTCAGGAGCTCAGAGGAGAAAGGCATCTTTTTGGATGAGGTGACCAGGAAGGGCAGCTATCATGACGCGAAAGGGAAGACATTTTGGCAGGAACAGAGTTGGTGCAGTGGGAAAGCTGTGTCTGCCAGGGGTGTTCAGAGCAGGAAGGATTTACCACAGGGCCTTTGAGAAAGCTGCTCTGAGGGGGTTTCGACTGGGTTTCAGGAGGTGAAGGGAGAGTCAGTGGGCTTTGAGTAAAGGGAGGAGGTCGTGGGGGTGGAGGTGGGAAAATGCCAGCAGCAGAGACTGAAGAAAATGACCAGAGCCCGCAGCCCCAAACCTGAGGGTCAGGTTTTATCCTGGGAATCACGGCAGCCATTCGAGGGGCATGAGGAGGCATGAGAAGGAAACCAGCCTTCAGTGACAAGAAGAAGAAGAAGGGATATGGAGAGATTTTAAACAAGTTCAGTGCTCCTGCTTCCCTGATGTTTGGACCTTGGTGGGTAGAGGAGTGTCCCCAACAAAGCCATGTCCACTGGGGACTTGAGAATGAGGTCTTAACTGCAAATGGGGTCCAAGTAAGAAGGGAACACAGAGACCCGGGGAGATGTTTGTGTGAGGGTGGAACAGGGATTGGGTTGTGACAACCAGACTGGGGGGGCCACCAGAAGCTGAAAGAGATGAGGAAGGGCTCCCTGGAGAGCCTCAGGAGGGAGCGCGACGCTGCTGACACCTTGATTTTGGACTTCTGGCCTGTAACACCGGGAGAACAGATTTCTGGGGTGTTGGGCCACCCACTGTTGTGGTGGGGCTGGGACGCGAAGGTAGCCCTTTAGGGCCGCGTGTGCCAGGGAATTCAGCTCTGGTTTGCACATCCCACATCCAAGGCCCTGTCCTCTCAGCCACAAATACCTTCCTTCAGACTTGTCAAAGCACCCTCAGAAGGATTATCTTATTGGAACCTTCCAGAGTTTTCAAGTTACAAATGGCACTGACATCGTATCCATATTTACAGTTCTCTGATCCCAACCCCAAAGCAGCAGTTTCCACTGAACATCCCGTATCGGTTTCTTATAAACTCAAGGCTCTCCAATTTCCATTGTTTCCACTTCTTCTCTTTCCCCCTGTTTTTCTCTGGGTTGAGTTCTGTCCCTGTGACTCCTTATGCCCAGACTCATCTGTGCATTTCAGAGCCCTAGCCTTTCTGCTGTCCCAGAGAGCCTGTCCCCATAATAGCCCTTGGCATGGGGTTTCTTCTGTCCTGCCTTGAACTGGACTCCGTGCATTTGTTCCTTCCCTGTAACTACGGCCTGCTACCCTCCCACCACCCTCCTTCCTCCTTCACTTTCCCTTCCCTTCACCCTTACCTTCCAGTTCTGGTCTGCTGGGTCCAGAAGTTCTTAGGCTCAGCAAGCCAGAAGCCAAGACAGAGAGTAGCTCGGTGGCCCACTGCACTCAGCCACTTGCCCCAGAGACAGGTCATACCCAGCTCAGCTTCCTGCCAGCTTTGTCGTCAGTGTCGCCAGTGGCCCCCCTGGAGGCTGCAGCAGGAGACCCCCCAGGCTTCCATTGACACCCCTCCGCATGCTTCTTTCCCATTTCTCTCTCTGGATCTTCAACTCTGCATCTCTTTCTTCAATATCCCTTCTTTAGATTCTCCCTTTTGTGTTTTCAGCTTCATTATCTCTTGAGAAGAGCCCTCCCTCCCACCTTATCACCTAAAGCCTCCTAGTCCCCATAGATGCGCCGGCCATGGCAGTGTGCCTTTCTTGCCCTCTTGACATCAAAGTGTGAAAAAAACCAACATGGTGATGTGGTCCTGCCCTGTGGGTCATCTCTCCACTCTTGTGGTGGATACTGGGGCTGTCATTCAAAATGTTCCTGTTTCACAAAACCTCAAAAGTTCCCTGCTACTGAGACCCAGCCCCCATCCAGGGGAGCCATTCATAGCTAGCACACAAGAGAACTGTTTGTTAGTTTGTACATTCGGTCGTTCACTTATTCATTCAGCAAACACGGGTTGCCTCGAACGGCTACAAGCCCAAGCTAATGTTTCAAGGTCATTTCTTGTGTACCAGGTACTATGCTAGGTTCTAGAGGGGTTAAGACAAATGAGACCAAGTCGTTGCCCTCAAAGAGCTAACTGGGGGGGAGGGGGAGGGTGGAAAACATATGAACAGGTGATTACTGGCCTGTGTTGGGACTCCACATCTGCCATTTCTAGTGGTACAATTTTACTAGAGAGACTTCTTTCTAAGCCTCTGTTTCTGCATCTATAAAATACACTTAGGAAGGCTTTCAGTTTCTGCATCTGCCAAATAAGGCGATTAATAGCACGGCCAGTTCTGTAATGCAGATTCGTTGACTCTATAAGTCAGGGCCTACAAATTCTGACACGTGGGGAATGCTCATTTACTGTTAACTTTGATTATAGCTGCTACTGAAAAAACGAGGCAAACATGAATATTGGTATCAGAAAATCCCACTTCAGCTCTTATTTCCAGCACCCCCAGCCAGCACTTCCAAATCTTGCACTTACATCATCTCATTTCTGCGCGTTTCATTTTGTCTCCCACGTTCTTGGTGTCTTCTCCTCTTCTCCAAAGGCTACAGGGAGGAGGTTCCATGACCTGGGCCTGCCTGTCACATCTTCGGGATTGTTGCTTTCGACCTCAAGTTAGGGTTTTGTGCTCTGGTTTGGTGTCTGTCACTGTACGGCCTCCTCTCTCGATAGCCGCCCCAGCCGGGTCCCGTTGTGCTGCTGAGAGCGGATCCCCCTCCACGCCCTGCCATGTCCCCTTCTCAGACGTGCTCTTCAGTTCGCTTAAAGACAGCCTGGACTTTCTCATGAGATTCTCACTCTCCCTTCCCCTGCTCACATGCTCTCTGAATAAATAAATAAAAGTCTCAAGATGCCATACTTAGTAAGACGCTATATGGCCGTACTTTCTGGTCACTTGGGATTTCTCCCATCACCGCCCTGGTTTGCAGGCGATGCAGGGAGTTTGTTTCCCCATATCTCAGAGACCAGCAGCTGTGTGGCATTCAGCTTAAAGACTGAAATCCACCGCCTGGGTTCAGACCCCAGCTTCCCTCTCTTCTTGCTGGCCTGGGGACACCAGGCAAGTTACTGCAATTCTCAGTGGGGTTCAAGTTTCTTCATCTGTAAAGTGGGGGAAGTAAATGTCTGTACCTTGTAGGTGTGCCAGGAACAGTGCCGGCACTGGGTTCAGATATCAGCTCTTTTTTCATTCTGTTCAGTTAGTCAGCATATAGTTCAACATTAGCTTTTGATGCAGTGTTCTGTGATTCATGAGTTGCATGTAACATAATATACTGAATACCATCATCATCATCATCATCATAATTTTTTTTTTAAAGACAAATGTCAGCTCTTGTTCTGTGCTGTTATCCAGAGGCAAACAGGTATACCTCAGCAGAGAGATCTGGGGTAAAAGTGTAGTTTGAGGGGGTATATATATATATATATATATATATATATAGTACAGTCCATGAGTGACAGGAAGGGAGCACTAGGGACAGCATGAAGGTTCACCCACACTTATGGGAGAGCAGTGAGAGAGAGGTCAGGTAGGAAGGTTAAGAAGGATTGGCCAGGGAGTGGAGAAGAAAGTTGGGAAAGGCAGGAGACAGGGAAGATCCTGAAGCTGAGGGAGGAATGTTTGTTTTGTTTTGTTTTGTTTTTAAGAGTGATCTGTGGTACAGAATGCTATGGAAAGGATTATGGGAGGCTTCGTGCTGTGCACAGCTCCCTGGAAGGGTCCTTGGGCGTCCTTCTCTGATGGCAACCCCTCGCCTGCGGCAGCCCATTCCTCAGATCCTACACGGCAAGTGGGAGTCTAGGCTGGCCAGAGAAGCAGGGCCCTTCTCCCTTGGGGAGGCAAGGGGGTGTAGGCACAGGAGGAGACCGCTCTGAGTGGGATCAAGAGCCCACTGGGAGGCAGTATTTGTGGCCCTGAGAAGGGACATCCCTGCGCGTGCAGAGAGTAGCACTGGGTGTGGGTTTGGCTGTGGGAGTCCCTGCTCTGAGCCCCTGCAAGGCACTTTTTCCATCCAACAGGATGGCTACCTAGCCTCCTGGGTGCAGTAGTGAAGGTTTGCAGCTGAAGGATCATGGGATGGCGCCAGCTTTGTCCATCCTGCCTTTGGCGCATCTGGTAACACAGGGGCAGTCAGCAGCAGTCAGCTCTGTCCCCACCCCGGTCCGCTGTCTGCCCTGCTGCGTGGCTCAGAGGCAGAATCCGGCGGTGGCATGGCCTCTACCTTCAGCAGTGTGTGGGCCTCCAGCTCTCACATCACATCCTCCATCTCTTTCCAAAAGTGTTGCTGTCTGGCCCTGCGGCATTCACTCTCCTCTGAGATGCCATCGTGGCGCATGGAGCTCCCCTGGCCAGAGACTCTGCAGCTCTGGCTCTCCTGACTCCTGTGCCCCACCCTGGCTCCCGCTCTGGGCCGCTGGGACGACCCTGCTCCTCCGCTCCAACCCTTTGCTTGTGGGTTTCCACCCACGCCCTCCTTACACATGTTTTCCCTACTCCGTCTTCTCTATGGCGATCTGGGCTTTTCTTTCTGCGTACCCACCTTACACTGTGCATGTGTAACCCTCAAAATGCTGTTTGAACAGACTGAAAATCTCTGCCAAACCCCTTGGCTTTTAAGAAATTCATTTTAGCTGCTGACACTAGTCCGGCTGAAGGATACTCTATTTTACTTGATTTTTCACAATATCTCTTTTTTCCGTATGCTTCAATCCTATTCAGTCTACAAATTTCTTTCGGGTTTTGAACATAGGGCATGTGCTGGGTGATTAACAAAGGGGTCTAACCTGCATCTTTAGTTCTCTGTTACTCACTATGTTTCAAGTCCCTTTTACATTTCTTCCAGCCCCATTCCGTTTCCCCAGATACACTTAACATTCCTGCCCAGGATCATTACCGTGTGGTTGTCGGTATTATTTTCCCATTTTCTTTTTGCTTGGAGAGGGAGTGGACATACATATGCACGTAGACTAAGGCAACATCCCTGTGTTTCTCCTGTTCCGTTCACACCTGCACTTGCTGCCATCGCCATCCTTGTGCACATGCTGGCTTCCGAGGGACTCTTTTTCCTTACCTCCCATGGTGTGTAAAAAGCCCCCCTCAGTCACTTTTATCTCACCCATACATCATGTGAAGCCTTATGGCTTTCCCTAGCTACAAAACACACATACATGTCAGTCTGCTGGTACCCCGTGTTTCTAAGCCGAATGATTTTTTTTCCCAGTTTGGATGGTTTTGGTGTTTCAAGGTTTCCTTGGAATCCGTTCGTCTCTTCTTTCTTCCAAATGCAGCATTCTCTTGTATTTTTGCCTTTGTGTTCTTCTGCCTAATGGGCATTTTTATTTTCAAATGTATCCTCACTCCGCTCGCTCCAGAAAGGCTTGATAACTGCTCGGAGGGGCACGTGATGCACAACCACGCAACATACATGAGAACGGGGTGTGAAAGGAAAGCCAGTGCTGCACACAGATGCAGACCACAAATTTGGCACTAAACCTTCTAGCACGCGAAGCCCAAAGGGACCCTCTGGTCAGCTACAGTTTGGTTCTCCCCATAGACAAAAACATACCGACCTCCCAGAAGAGGAACTAGTATTACCGATCTGGGGGCTGGAGTCCTGGTACAGAGGAGCTGCTATTTTCATTGGCTATGGCCTTTGCCTTGTGTGATTTCCCTTTTCCTTATCTGTAGACTCTAGGCCACTGACTTCACGCTCCTGTGACTTCTGTCCTCTTTCCCTGCAGGTGCCTACTTCACCTTTTCCCTCCCCCCACCCTGGTCAGATAAATATTTCAGACTTTTTTTGACTGGCACCCCTTTTCCCCCCAAAATGCATTTTTTTTTTCTTTTTTCTCTCCATGTATCTTAAGGGCCCTCAGAGCCCCCTGCAGCTTCAGGCCTATTCCACCAGCTCTCCTCCTGCTTTTTGTCATTTCCAAGACTCAGATCAGCCCGCCCACCCATGTCTGTTTTCACCATGAGGCTCAGGCACCTGAGCGGGCTGCCTTTGCAAAGATGTGTCCCTCTCCATTTATGGACGACTTGTGCTATCCTACCATACCCTTCCTAAAGTATTTGTCCTAATAAAATACTTCTACCTTCCTAAATAAAGCCCTAAAAGCCTTCCTTGGGTACTGAAGGTGTGCTGGGACACAGTGCTGTGTGTTTAGTGTAAAGTCCCACACCACAGACTGAGCTGTCTCTAGCTTTTGCCCTTCCTTAGTTAGAAGTGTCGCGCCTGTATTTTCCAAACTGAAGATCAGATGTCTAACAAATTGCTTTCATTGAAAATAATCCAATTATAAGAAATTGGTACTGTCCCAGAAAATCCAGGACACATGTCCCCAAATGAAAAGCACCTGGTTGGGGCTTAGCCCTCTGCTCCCCCTTCTCACCAACCCAAATCCAAACCCGGCAGCCACCACAGGGGGAAGGAGAGTCTATCATGGTTCCTACCACCTCCTGACCCCAGATCCTTTGCTGAAACACATGTTCCTTAGCCACGAAGCTCGCTGAGCAATCCTGATTCTGTTTGCAAACAAAGGCCAGGGTTTCCTCCTTCCTGAGACTCGCATCAGTGGCTTCCCATCCTGAGACCTGGAAACACGGAGTGGACTCTGTGGGCTTATTCTGAGAAAATTGGCAATCACAGCCACATATCAGGAAGAGGACTCTTGGAATGTTCTAGAAACCTCAGTGAGCTCATCTCATCATTGCGATGATCATTCTCACTTGATGGATGTGTCATTAAAGGATGACACTGCACATATTAACACAATATCAGTTACTCCCATCCTGTCCCTCTCTCTTCCCCTCATCTCCCCCCAGAGCCCTCATCTATGGTAGCATGACCAAGCCATATGCACCTGCTGTCCTTGCTCCTTTCTGCACTCAGGCCTGAATCTTCAAACTGTCCTGACTTCTCTCTTCTAAAAGGTGCCCCTTGCAGTGAGCCATACTCCTGGCTGACGCTGATGGGAAAAGATTTTGTCTATAGCCCTGGCCATCTTTCTTTCCGCACCGCATGCCCAGTGGTTTGTGTCCACACGAGCTCATTCCTGCCCTTCCACCTCGCAGCCTGCCTGTCTGGCTGACCATTCCAGCAGATGGGCTCCTCCGGCCCCCTGATCTGTGTGCACCTCCCTGTCCCAGTGGTTGAGTACTTGCTTCCTAGCTATACCCCTCACTCCCTTCTAGTAAACAAGTAAACAAGGCCAACCCCACTTGATGTATGGAATTTGAGGCTCATGGGCTTCATCCCAATATTAAGAAGTTTAGTTAAATCTGTACAATGGGCTGCCAACAAAAGAAGTGAGTGTCCCATCACTGAAGGGGCACAGAAAGAGGCTGGACCTATGGAGGTAGGAACTGCCTGATCTCAAGTCTCATCTCATTATTTAATTACCAGTAAAAAACAAAAGATGCTTTCAGAGAAACAAAAATCCTTTCATTTCAACTATAACATGTTGATTGTGAGAAACAGCCTGATTTCAGAGATGTCAAGTATGAAAAAATGAAACATGAGAGGTAGATGGTTCCCATAAACTTTCCAGTGGAACATTCTGTAATTTGCTAGAAGCTCTGCCATGGAGCATCAGATCCTCCTTACGCTTGGCCTTGAGTGATGCCTTTGGAAAGAAAGTGAATTGAGGTCAGCATTACTTTCAGATCCCTCTAGGCTGTCTGTCCTAACTCCATATTGGCTGAAGGGTCAGCTGTGTCCCTGTCTCTCGTGCCTGGAAACACTTAACACCTGTCTCATAGGTTAGGGATTGGCAAGCATTTCCTTCCTTCCTTTCTTCTTTCCTTTCAGATTTTATTTATTTATTTGAGAAAGAGTGAGAGCAGGAGCATGGGGAGGGACAGAGGGAGAGGGACAAGCAGATTCCCCGCTGAGCAGTGTAAGAGCCCAGTGAGGGCTCGATGCAGGACTCGATGTGGGACTCCTCGATCCCAGGACCCTGAGATCATCACCTGAGCCAAAGGCAGACGCTTAATTGATTGAGCCATCCAGTTTCCCTGCTTCCAAACATTTTCTATAAAGGGTCAGATAAATATTTTAGACTTTTCGGACCACAGAGGTTGTCCCACCTGCTCAGCGCACTATTGGAAATATAAGGGAACCACAGACAACATACAAGCAAGGGAGTGTGGCTGTGTTCCCATATGGCTTCACTTACGGACACCCACCATTTGAATTTCACATTCTTTCCAGGAGTCATGAAATAGTCTTCTGAATTTTTTCACCCATCCCCAAATGTAAAAACCATTCTTAGCTTGAGGGCAGTGCGAAACGACCAGTGGGCTGCATTTGGCCCTTGGACAATAATTTGCTGACCATTGTCTCAGGACATCTCAGACTCTAAGAGCAAGTTTCTTAATTTCTAGACCTCTCAGCCTCCTCCTCTGTAATAGGGAGATTCTAACAGTGTTCTTTCTTGTAGCCTTGTCATGTTAATGACATGAATGAATGCAGTAAAGCCCTGAGGACAGTTCCTGGCACACCATAGGCACCATTATGGGTTAGCTATTGCTACTTTGCTGCTGCTAATTTCATAAATCCTCCCCCAAATTCCCTGGTGTCGGCCCTCCGCCCTGGGTGGCCCGGCTCTCATTGAATGTAGCGGCATGTGCTGCCCTCTTCTGGCAGCGGGAGGGATCTGCTCTAGAGGGGGCTGATCTGTTCAGCCTGTGGATTTTCAAGCATCCTCCTCATAGAACAAGTTATACCCAAGTTTTGGCTGGGGCTTCAAGAAGAGGCCACATCTTCCTTGGGGACTCAAAGCCATCTTCCATTCTCTGTCCCCCACACCCAGGGTGGGGCACGCCCAACAGGCTCGATGGATCTCCTGAGAGGCTGCTGGCTACCTGCTAACCAGATGCCCTCATTGCTTCTCTCTCCCTTCCCTCTTCCCCTTCCACCACTTCCAGTCTTTACTGTTACGAACTTCCTGCACCTAAAATAGGAAGGTGTTTGACAGGATTCAAAGCGGCTGGGGAGGGCCATTAGCCCAGAACCAACAAGCCCCCTACTATCAAAGGCCTTCTCCCAAAGCGTCCGGAATGCGGACCGCTGTTGGGGGGGTGAGAGCGAGGAGGAGCGAAGCGGAAAGTTTTTCCGGATCCCCCAGGATGTGGTGAGCCGTGTTTAAAAGAGAGTGGATATTTATTATCCCAAGCCACTTCAATCACGAGGTGATTATTTCCTCCTCCTCTTCCTCCCTCCCAGCCCTCGGCCCCATGTTCTGGTGGTGGGCCCAGTCTGAAGGCCGCGGCCTCTCCAGGGAGTTGGGCATGGCCCCACCTCTCATTCAGCCCCCCATTCTGCGGGGAGAGCTCAGGCGATATGAAAAAGGTAGGAATGTGAGCTCTAATGACTCCGCTGAGGCGTAGAACCCAGCGAGGTGGCCGTGGGATTCCAGGTCTATCCTGTCAGAAACACTGACCTGTTCTTTTGGAGAAAGACAGCTGTGTCCCAACTCAGGACAACTGGTTCCCCGGAAAAAGTCCTCAGCCCGAGCGGTTATCATGGTGGAGGCTCCTGGGTGGTCCCCGGACCACCACAGTGGTAAGGATAACGAGGTGACTGTCTTGCCACTTCCTCATAAAGCAGCCATTGCTGTCTCATTTCAAAAACGCCTCTGGTCATAAAGGAACCCTTCAGGCTGCCTTCCTTGGCCACCCCTGCGCGCAGAGAGCCAACTCAGGATATTTTGTTTGTTTGTTTGTTGGGTTAAAGTTTCACTTTGATTAGCATTCTTACAAGGAAAAACAAATAACCTAGGCTCGGTGGGACCCACCTCCGAGGCTTGGCGCGTCCTGTACCCATGCGCCCCCTCCCAGGCAGCAGGTCCTTGAGGCTGGCAGCAAGAGGGAGGGGAAGGGCTGACTATTTCCTTCTGGCACCTCCCAGGAGTTGCCCAGGGGATTCCTCAGGAGGGCCTTTGATTTGGTTCATTATTGAGGCGGATGCCGGCAATTTCTAATTTAACAAATTTCGCTTCTGAACCGAATCTTTGGAGGGCGGTTGGTGGTGGCATGGCACACTGACTGGGGCCAGGGTCGGGAGGAGGGGGTGGGGGGGACGGTCCTGCGTGGGTGGGCGCATTCATTAGTGGAAGGAGCCGGTGTTAGCTGTGTGGGCTCCCCGGCTGGAGTAGAGCAGAGACCACCAACACCATTCCATGTGGTGGAATTTCCCGCTGTCTGACCAGAACGAGTTTGCCTGGCCTGGCCTGGCCTCACATCAAGGCCTGGGGAATAAAGGAACATTAAATGACTCATTTGAACCCTAGTTAAATGCTCTTTCACCCCTGGCTACCGTTACCTCATTCTGTGTACTCGACACCTCTTGTCTTTGTGCAGGCTACACATGGGAGCTAAATATGTTTCTCTCTCTCCACACACGCACATGCACACACACACACACAGCTCTTGTGTGTTCTGATATTTCTAGGTACCAGCCAAGGCCATTCAACAGCTCCTGAAATAAATGGCATGTACCCATTCATTTGAAAACATGTGCTTACATGTGGAGTTGATGAGATGTCGTGATGAGACACGACATGGGCCTCACATCTTCAGTATTAAGCATGATGGTGTTTAGACCACAGAAGGGCAGTCGTGTGTGCGTGAGTCTGTTTATACTCCATCATGTGTATGTGGGTCAGGAGAACTGTAGTTGGTGACACGGGATCTGTGCTTAGAACTCCTCATCTATGATTAGCACATAGCTCTGAGGGAAAATTCTCTCTTGTCTTGACTCTTGGTGGAGAGTGGGTCTGGGCAAAGTAGCATGTAGAATGGGTTTTGCCATTTTGGGGATGACAAGATATGAAATCCAGGTGGTGTCCTGAACCTTCTATCGAAAACATTGAGACACCTCAATAATAAACGCTCTTTGTCAAGTTCAACACTGTCCCGTCCAGGCAGGATGGACCACGGTCTCTCCTTGTCTCACAGGAGAGGTTGGCACATGGAGCGATTGTTCAGAAGACGTGAGGGAGCCATGATGGTCACAGGACAAACCAGGCATTTCTCAGCTTTCAAACTCTTTTGCTACAAACTAAGTAATGGGAATTGAAACCGGGGCTAAATCCAGTCTGGTATTTGGAATTATGTTCTACGACTGGAACTGTCTCTCAGCTGAGAACCTATAATACTTTCATAGCCTCTGTTATAGTAAATGGAGCCTCATGGTGAAAAAAAAAAAGTTTTTTTCTGTACCACATATAAAACCAATCAATAAAACAATTAGAACAGTTTTCTCATGAAGACTGTCAG
Organism: Lutra lutra; assembly: GCF_902655055.1. Taxonomy (NCBI): domain Eukaryota; kingdom Metazoa; phylum Chordata; class Mammalia; order Carnivora; family Mustelidae; genus Lutra; species Lutra lutra. The sequence goes on from NC_062283.1 coordinate 59,974,192, forward strand.
TGTGGTGGTGGTAGCGGTGTTTGCTTAAGTGGTATTTTTCTTATCATCCTCATTTTTATAAAATGCATTCAAGGAACATTGAACGTAGTGTTAGAGGTGGAATTTCACCAAGAATCAGAAGTGAAGACACAGAAAACCAAATACTTGTGTTCTTCCAGCCAGAAGTCAGAGGTCAGACTATTCTTCTAGAAAGCCCCGGTCAAAGAAGCATTTAATGATCCGTGTCATAGTAAGAAATATATTTCTCTGTGCCCAGAACCCCTCCCATTCCTGAATATTCTAGAGAAGGGGGTTGAACCACATAATTCCTTTGTGTTGAGCTCTGACTCTGATGATCACGTGCCCATTGGTGTTTGCAATGACAATTACCCACGTTTGGCTTCTGTTTGGGGGACCTCAAAGACAGGTTTTATTCAACACTTGGCCCACGTCTGACCCTGGTCTTGGTCTCACCTGTGTCACCTGGCACAGAGATGCCAGGTTGCTGATGACCTATACTTGTTTGGCTCTGATGAACCCCCAGGAGGGCATACCAAGCCAAACAAATGATTTCCCTTCATCCATCCCTGAGAGACCGAATGTTATCATTACACGAAGAAAGGGAACCATTATAGGCCCTTTAATGAAATAAAGCCAGTTGCATAAGCCTATAGAGACTTATAGAATTACATTTTAGGGGCCCTCACTTTTCCTCAAACCCCATTGAAGAGCTCATTCTTTCAACAAACACTTATTCAGTACCAAGCACTGTGCAAGGTGCTAGAATAATAATGGAATAAAGAAATATTGACAATGTCTACGTGAATTGGCAAAGGTTGTGTTTGGCTGCATGTCATAGAAACCTGATTACAGATGCTAAAGCAAATATTGATTATATTTTCCTTAGCAAAAACTTAGGCAGCATTTTACTATGTGCCATGCCCTGTCCTAAGCACCCTTTGTAAATGTTCACTTCTTAATAGGAGTTTGCTTTTCTCACATAACAAGTCCAGAGAGTAGAGAGGTCTGGGTGGTTGTAGTTGCTCAAAGAGTCATGGGTCTAGATCCTTAGAGCATGAACCCTCTGTCTTTAATGTGTGACTTTCATCCTCATGTCACAATACAGATACTCCGCTTCCAGACGTTAAGTCTGAGTTCTAGACAAGGGCAGCTGTGTCTGTCTTTTCTCTCCCAAAAGCCATGAATTTCCATTTCTATCTTATTGGTCATACCAGGCATTTGGTCTTCTCTAGTAAAAGTCTGGGAAGAGAAGCGTTTTTAACTGGGACATTACCACTCTGAGGAAATCTGGGTTCTTTCAGTAACAAAAAAGGCGAGCATGAATATTTGCATATAACTCACTTTCAGCTAAAGGTGATTAAAAAAAAAAAGAGAGAAAATAGCTGATCTAGCCATGCCAAAAAAAGCCATAGTATTTCAAATTCTCCTTTGGGGTTGACCAACTCTGAATCATTTCCCCACGTTGATTTTAAGAAATAGAAGAATAGGGATGCCTGGGTGACTCGGTTGGTTGAGCATCTGACTCTTGGTTTCGGCTGAGGTCATGATCTCAGGGCCCTGGGATGGAGCCCCATGAACGGCTCTGTGCTCAGTGGGGAGTCTTTGAGACTCTCTCCCTCTGCCTCTCTCCCCTTCCCGGCTCTCTCTTTGTCTTTCTCAAATAAATAAATCTTTAAAAAAAAAAAAAAGAAAGAAAGAAATAGAAGTATAAAATTGTACCCTTACGGGTGCCTGGGTGGCTCAGTGGGTTAAGCCTCTGCCTTAAGCTCAGGTCATGATCTCAGGGTCCTGGGATGGAGCCCCGCATGGGGCTCTCTCATCAGCAGGGAGCCTGCTTCCCCCTGTCTCTCTGCCTGCCTCTCTGCCTAGTTGTGATCTCTTTCTGTGTCAAGTACATAAATAAAATCTTTAAAAAAAATTGTACCCTTAATCTGCAACACTCTGACTTCAAACTTTAGAAGATGCAAGCCATGTGATTAAGGCACCCAGCGGAGAGCTTCTCCTCCGAGACCATAATCCATGTGGAGGCAAGTACGGGCACCCAGAGGGCTGCCCTGAGCAAGGGGGGTGGAGGGTCTAATTGTGGCATGTTGGGGGACTTCTGCAAAAGTACCCCTAGACCCCCACCCCTGTGGAACTTACCCCTTAAGGTCGCCGTGTTGCATGACTAGGAGGAACAAGGCTCACTCAGGTGGGACTGTGGTTACGACAGCGGAGTCAGAGTGAAAGGACCAGCTGAATATTCAAGAAAACACTGCCTAACTCATCTGGGGTGACTTCCTCAGGGTAGAGGACAAGTCAAGCATAATATTTATCCAGCAGACTTTTTTCTTGCAACTCTAGGAACTTACTAGCTCTTCTGCATGCTGTTGATGTATTTTCTACATCACGCAGCATCCTGCCTTGCACAGAAGTATGGCTCACTGCGTGGCAGACATAGTTCTAAGCCTCCAAAAGGCATCGTTCATGGCTACCCTACAAGGTGTGCTTTGTGAGGATCTCTGTTTCGCAGAGGAGGAAACTGAGGCACAAGATGTTAAGCAGCCTGCTCAAGCTCATAGGTGGCCAAGCCAGGATCCCCACGCAGGCAGCTAGTCCCATTGTCTGTGCACCTGACCTCTATACAGGATACATTGAAATAATCCATTATTTAAAAGGCATGTGGTGCTGAGTTTTTAAACAAGAGTAGGCGGGTCATTTAGAAAACTGTGATCCAGTCAGTCCATAAACCATGGAAGAACTGCCATCTGTGTTTCCCAAATATACTGCACAATCTCAGCTTCGTTTGGGGAGTCTTCACTCAGCAGCCATGGGAGACCAGGGACACTGAAGCCGGCCCACCCACCGTGGGTGCGGGACAGAGACGCGTTAACAAAGGAAAGCATGGGCAGCCAAGTGAGAGTTCACAGGACAGGCCCAGAACAATGGACACCAGTAATCATTCAGATTTAGAGCTGTGGTGGCCGCGTTCTAAATTTGTCAATGGCTATTATAGAAAAGATGTAGGCATTTGAGGATGAACAGGACAAAATGTGGTTAAATCACTTCAGCCTGAGTGTTTGGTGGGAGTGAGCCCTGAGAAAGAAAGTGTCTAGGTCCAAACTCTGGACAGAGGACGCAGAAAATATCTCCCTTGGCTATGTTCATTCCGGGTGTTTGAACACGAAGACTGAGCCTAGTCTATTGGCTTAAAAATAACCTGTTACAAAGTAACCATAAAAATCTCACAGTTTTCAGCCTGATTCAGTCGGCTACATAAACTACAACCAGCATTAATAGCTCCAGTCAGCATTTATGTCGTTCTTTCTATTAGCACAATGGTTTTTACAACCATTTATGAGTTTCTGGAAAGCCTAATAGAAAACACACATATATGTTTTACACGTTGGCCGTGGAAGATGCCGTTTGCGTCGGGCGAAGACCAGCCAGGCCAGGAGGGGTCGCCGCCGCCCCGCGGCTGAGGTCTGGGCAGGCCTCCCTAACCGGGAACACGGTCTCTGCGGGTTCCCCACCCCGCCTCCCGGCTAGCCACGCCCTCCCTGGCCCCTTTCTGCTACTTGCTCTTTCCACTGCCCGGCTCCAGTCAGAGTCTGTCTTTCTCCGCCTTTCTCTCCTCCTGTCGATGATAAGTTATCACTGGGGGAGCTCACAGGGTACAAGGTGTGTGTATAAGAGGAAGCCTAAATTTGAAGACATACGTGATCATCTTTCTTCTTGAATTCACTGTGGCTTTCAGATTTAGAAAATTATCGGAATCTGGAAGTAGCTATATTATGCATACCTCCCTTCATACTTTAAGAAAAAACATCTTATGAAAGGCATGCCAAGGTTGTCCTAAATTCTTTACCATGCTGGTATGTTAAACACAGCCAAATGATTGCCAAAGATGTGTCTTAAAAAAAAAAAATATATATATATATATATATATATATAGGGGCGCCTGGGTGGCTCAGCGGGTTAAGCCGCTGCCTTCGGCTCAGGTCATGATCTCAGGGTCCTCGGATCAAGTCCTGCATCGGGCTCTCTGCTCGGCGGAGAGCCTGCTTCCTCCTCTCTCTCTGCCTGCCTCTCTGCCTGCTTGTGATCTCTCTCTGTCAAATAAATAAATTAAAAAATCTTTAAAATATATATATATATAATATATATGTGTGTGTACATATATATACACGCATACATATATATTTTTCAATGCATGTGCTTTTACATACACATACATATATGTACAAATATATACACATATATGTATATATAACATCTGCCTATATATAACATATATGTATATGTTCACACACACACACACACACACACACACACACACACACACAGTTTCTTTGTTGTTGGGAGTCATACTTTCCAACATGAGGTAACAGCAGGTTGATCTGTGTTGATTCTACACGATGATCCCCTATTGGGCTTGGGGAAGAAGCTCTACAGAGGATCTGTTTCTTCTTCAAGGAAAAATCCCTGACTACCTTAGAAATATCTCAGTGAAGTATAGACCCATTCACTTGGTGAATCTCTCCACCAAAGCGGGGTAAGGGGTTTCCCACAGTCCACCATAGTTTTAAGACCTGAATCCTACCTTCTTACTGGAAAGAACCATGGGAGTTTGTCATTGAATTCACCCCCCAGTCAAGGCTGAGATCTTTTCTAGAACAAACAAACAATACCCATGGCAGCAAGAGCTACACCATCCTGCCAAGCTCAGCTGAGGCCGCAAGAGGGAACAGTAGGGAACCTGTTGAAGTTGCCATTGCATTTTGCCTTCTCCTAAACCACTGTTTGTCTTCCCACCTTTCCTGTTTTCACCAGTGCCTAGAAACCGAGGCCTGGGAATGGCTTCCCACACGGGAGCCCCTGGGTCTTTCACAGCTGGAGTCCCTCTGACAATGTCCTCTGGCTGGGAGGCCAAGACTAGTGTTCTTGGTCTCATGCCAAAGGTGGACATGAATTCTCCAAACTATCAGACCAAGAAAGTTTGGCACATTCCCATAGCTTGGAGAGAGCAATGCCAAATCCAAAAGAGATGATTTCAGGCAATTTGGGATCGCAAGCATGTTGGAAATGCAAGAGTGCACTCTCTGTTCCGAGCTGTCCAGGATTCTCCTTGCACCTGGGAAGCTCCCGGATGCTCGGAGAAGCTTCACCTCAGACACCCGGCTTCATTCTTTCCTTCCCTCATGTCCTCTTGTAAACTGAAGTTCGACAGCCGTAATTGTCAGAGCTAATTTTCTGTTAAGTCCCTCTGTGTACCAGAGTCCGCAGAAGATGTTTGACAGCAACCCGTGAACCACCGTAACGAGTGCAGGATTTGGCCTCAGATCTCTTGAAAAGCAGAGTGGATGTGCCACTCTGTGACTGTGCCTCTGATCACAAGACCTGTCAGGGAAGCCTAGTGCAGGGCTATGTGACACCCCAACCCAGGATCTCTGTCCCCTTCCCTGTTGATACCTGTGAGGGGTTAACATAACCAGAGGGCCAAGGCACAGGAAGATAGGGTGCACCACACCTGAAACAAAGCTTCGTTCCCATCTTCTACAAACCTGCTGCCATTTCTCCCTCTGTGGTTGAAGGACTGGGCATAGATAATGCTTCGAGTCACAAAAGAACCATGTAGATCAGCTGCCACTTACCTACTGTGTGTTCCAGAAGGGTCACTGTGGGTCTGAGGGTATGAAGCCCAGTTCGCCATCTGCTAATAATTTTGCCTTTACATGGTCAACCATTTGTCCTTATGTAATTCAACTATAGTTGGGCTATATTTTCTGTCTTTAAGGACTTTTGCAACAGAGAAAAGCCACATGACTCCAACTCCTTAAACTTGAGAGATGAATGTAGAGCTTTATGGAAGGTTTCTTATGGGGGAGGGATTTACATTGCCCAGCACAAAACCAAATGTCCCCTCCCCTATCACACCTTAGAACATCTTTGTCTCTCCTTAAAATGGTCCTTGTTATGAGAGCATTTATGTTTCTGTCCACCTGAACTACATCTCCTCTTCTCCGACCTCTATAATTCTCCTGAGCCTTATGGCTGCTCCAGCCTCTTCCTCTTTCTTGGATCTTTGGCCCTTGGGCATCTGTGTAAAGCAATATGTCCTCTCTGTTTCTGGAAGACTTCTTCCTCCAGAAAGATGAGAGAGAGATGATATTACATTCTTCTTATTTGATTTTTTGTTTTTGTTGTTCCCGTCACATTATCATTCATGTTTAAAACTATCAGATGTCAACCAGGTGTGGCCATCTTTGTATTTTCTCTCCAAGACTATGTGATGACCAGAGAAATCTCCATTGTGGCCTCCCTCAAACCACAGTTATGCTTTTTTTTTTTTTTTTTTTTTGGTTATATTGACATGATCTCGAAGGAGATGAAAAGGAAAAGCTTCCTCCAGTCCTCCAGGTATTTGTCAATATTTAGATATTTCTTTCTTCATAGACCACTCATGTGAATTTCTCTCTTTTCATGAGACATTCTACTGTCACACAGACAATGTGACAGCATTGGCCTTGAGTAGAGGCGAATTTAGTATTTGTTGCTGAGAAGTGATGTGAAGGGTCCCCGTAGGCTGTCTACTCAGAGCTAACGCCTTCCAGACCCAATGACGGTCACTGAGAGTGCCAAGAATTCCAGCTAAAATCAAACCATTAGTAGAAGAACACAAATATTTTATTGAATTAGCTGGAAGGTAAGGGATGAGGCGTGGTGTCCTGATAGCCACACTCTTGTTAGGTAAATAAGGGCCTGTGAGAAAGGTCTGTAGCACGGAAGGAAGACTGAAGACTGAGCGGACTCCCCAAGAGCCATGGGTCAGTTCTTAGCACTGAGAGATGGCTTTGCAGAGTAAAAGAAATTTAAGTTTTGGGCTTATTTATTTATTTATTTATTTTCATTTTTATTTATTTTTTAAAAAGATTTTATTTATTTATTTGACAGAGAGTGACAGCAAGAGAGGGAATATAAGCAGGGGGAGTGGGAAAACAGTCCTGGTTTTCTTCCTTATTTGGATAATAAGGCTAATATTTTGAAAATACTTTCTCTTTGTCTTTCTTGAGTACATGATTCTGATCTGTCCTAAGCATCCATCAGCCCCATGACAGGTAAGAATTCTGTAGAAGGAATTCTAACAAAGCAAAAAGAGCATTCACTATTTAGTTGCTGATTCAAAGTAGCATTTTCAACAAGAGAGTTAGCCTTACAGGCCAAGCTATTGTCTTAAAATGCTCTAAATTCCTTTATCTCTCAGTTTTAGCACATCAAGAACCATGCCTAGAGGACTCAGCTCATAGAGAAGAAATAGCCTTTAGGTCTGTGCTGTGCTTAGCCTGGGCCAGGGAGGCTTGCTGGTCTATGGTTGATGGACTATTTGACCTAGGGAAATAAAAAGGAAAGTGTACCCCTCCTGGCCCAAGGGACTTGGGGATGAAGGAGAAGAGACAGGTAGAAGGGTCAGGGAAACAGAGATGAATCTGGGAAACCCCCTGTGGCCCTTTGCTTAGGTATCTTTCCAGGGCTTTGGAGGGAGCCAAACAGCCTACCTCTGACCACTACCCTAGGGTCAACACCCCTGTGCTTACTCTGGAAGGAAGTGGAAGTTTTCCTGAGAAGAAGTAACTGAGAAGAGACATAGGACCCGTGGAAGCTTCCCAAAGCCTTCCACCCACTAGATCTCAGTACCCTTATCTCCCCAAAGCCGTGAGGTCACAGCAATCCCCCCTTCCCATTTACTCAGTGAGAAGAGCAGAGGAGATGGAGACTTTATGAGAAACTGAGCATTTTTATGCAAAAGCGACCAAGAATTCTCTAGAGGACTATTTATGACATCAGACTAAGTTGTAATCCAGAACTGACTAAAATAAAGTTGTCTTTCTCCCATCACCCAGGGGTTGGGGCTCATAAGGAAGACAACAGCAGTTAAAAACAGAACCAGTGTACATCCGGGGAACTGTTAGCTTGCCCATGCATCTGTGCCCTGAAAAAGTCCAAGACTCAATGTCTTTATCTGTTAAATGGATATAAATAATAATTCCCATCTCAGTAACTTCACTGTGTACTTAAATGATAGGTTGTGTAAACATCCCCAGTCTACTTGAGAAATTCAGTTAGTATATTTCTTGCTGGTGCTGGATCTGAGCATGTGAGAGACACAGTGGGACGGAAGGTCCTTGGCCTGGGGCCAGCTCCCCATAGCCACGATTGTCTTCTCCATGGGAGAGTTGAAGAGATGCCCGTCCAGGCTGCAGCTGGTGGTCGGAGGTGGCCCCCTGGTTCTTACCTCTCTCTCTCTGCAAGTTCACGTGCCAGAGAGAAAACACACGTGAGGAGCTGAGGTGCGGGACCCTGGGCCCACAGAGCTGCTCCTGTCCTTCCAAAGAGCGCCTTTGACATCTGTTCCGCTCTGTGTGAATTCTGAGCCCCAGAGAGTCTGTGTGGCTGCTTGCTGAGACCCCTGCTGCACAAAGAATGCCAGCAAAGCAGGGCTGAGCCGTGCTTGCAAGAGCTTGTTGGAGGCTGAGCCAGAGTCTTGGCTCTCTAGTCCTCATTCAGCCTCCATGCCCTGGTAAGAGTATATTATTTTCTTAGCTCAAATTGCCGTTTCCAAGTCATTATTTCTCTACGACGAGAAAACAATATTGGTTCTTATGTAATATCAGCCTCAATGAATCTGGAAGTGATCATGGAATGGGTGGATTTTTTTTCCTCCTTAAAAAGGAGAAAAATAAATTTGAGATTGTTTGCATATGGCTGAGAATATTTATGAACTATTCCCCTTGTTTCCTCATCACATATTTTACCCGGTGCATTTGTGTGTGGTACAGAATAAATCTTCACGGGAAGGGTGGGTGGAGAGAGGGGCAGGAAGCAGTTAAAGGACAGAGGGAGCCGTCAAGGGCCTGGGGCGTTGCTGCTCCTGGCTCTTAGGGTCCTCTGGCCTCAGGCTTGCTGGGGTCTGAGGGTTACCGTATCCTGCTGCTCAGAGGAAATCTTCAGGAGGGAAGGTTTCAAATGTGAAAACTGAGGGGATTAACATCTCCTTGTCCCTCTGGTTTCTTTCACAACCTCCTCACTCTTACCAGAGCAGAAAGTTCAACACTAGTGATTTTGTGACCTGGGTGCTGTCGGCCAAAAGAGATAATTAAATTCTATGCATGCCAGATCGAACCAGGGTCAGAGGAAGAAGTTGGCAGGTAGGAAGGAAAAGAACTGGCAGAGGACGTGTTGGTGCTGGCATCTGCTAGTCGAGAAGAATGGCCGTGTGTTAGCACAGACGTGTTGTGTCTGTCCTCTCTCCCCAACCCCCACCCCCACCATGGCCATGTCTCTCACACAGCGCATCACCAAGAATGATCCAGACAGAGCATAAGGGACAGGGGTGTGGCTGGACGTTAGATCAGGATGGGAGGCAAGGCTCTGGGCTGTTGATTATCCTCTCTGGAGAGTGGGCCTCAGAACTGGAGCATCTGAGAACCATTCAATGCTGCCCCGTGGGTTTTTGAGGAATATAACTGATGGAGAGTATGGGGTCAGGGACAGAGAGCAGACAGCTGTCACATTTGGTCCTGCAGTAGCAAAAGCAATCATAAAGACATCTTAATATGGGGCAGGCATGGTAGGAGGTACTTTTCCCTGCATAATCTGAATCAGGCCTAACCGTGGCCTCAGGAAGATTAGGATCTTCATCTCACAGTTGAGATGAGAAAACTGAAACCCAGTGACATTAAGGAGCTTGCCCAACGTCACACTTCATTGTAAGTTCCAGGATCAGGGACGTTCCCAAGATTTGTGGGGTCTGAAGCCAATAGAATAAATATAAATAGGGACTTTAAAAAAATCTAGTTCAAGGCTTAGGAAGGGGCCCATGGGATGAAGGAAACAAAGCTCAGACTTGAGCAGTGTCACAACAAATCCATCCTGGGCAGGGTTGAAATTTAAGCACACACTCTGCTCCAGGCCATTCAGCCCCTCCCCCTGCTGCCTCTCCTCCTCTTCTCTCTACCAACTACTTGCTTCACATTCCTGATCAAAAATGCACAGACTCCAGCAATGATGGTGATACACAGAGGACATCCTCAGCACACACCCCCTTGGTATGTCGCATGGATGTCATAGCTATGGTGTACGGTGACAGCCATGCCCACTGCCACACTTTATCCTTGCACCTCAAGAGCTCAAGGAGACATAGTTGAGATGTATCCAGAACTGTCCTCCCAAGGAACTCCAGTTGCTCTTCTAGGCCTCTTACCAAATGTCATGATCATTCCCGCACTGGGGGACTTGGGCACAGACTCACGCAATGGCCTGCTCGGGTCTCCAGCGGGCATTTTGTAATTACAAGCAGCAATATTTCATTTCCCTTCATCATCCGTCTCTGTCCCTTGGATTGATATCTGTTGGTCTGATTTCAACAGTCACTCTATTTGATTTTTCCTTTCTCCATTATAATCAAGATTTTGTCATAAGCGCCATAACTGTAAGCAGTGGAGGGATTGAAGGAAGCAAAGAAACCCAATATAGATCACAAGCGCTTTGGTGGGGGTGGGAGTGGGGAGCATAATAACCATTGTCCCGCACCCGCCTCTACCATTGTCCTTGAGGCTTGCAATCCCGTCCTAGTCTAGACAATTACTAAGAAGAATACGAGCATTTTTCCCAGCCCTGTTCCCTCTCTTCTCCCAAACGGGAAACTCAAAGCAGATGATGAAGTACAAGTTCAAATGCCACACCAGGGAGAAGGAAGTATTGAGAAACTGCGTCCAACCTCCAGCCTGTTTTCAAACATTCCAGTAAGTGTTCAATTGATTTATCTTGGGCTGGTGTTGTTTCATTGTCTCAAACAAAGGCCTTCTATGAAAAGACCAACTTGGGTTATGGGAGAAGGCTAACAGAAGGCACATTTGGGAAAAAGTAAGTAAGAGTCCCATCCTCCGGGCTTTTCCCGCAGGGGCAGCATCCCTCTTTCATCTGCCAGAATTAACATCAGGACTGATGCCTATTACCTCCGCATCATACTCTACACCAGAGTCTGGGGAAAAGAAAACAAAAAAACCCAGCCTTGGGGATGGGCTGATGATACAGGTGCAGTGGCCGGGGACCCGACCTGCCATCTCCTCCATCGGTGTCTTTGGAGCTCGGGTGGTCAGGGTTCTGTGTCTGGAATTGACTGTGAGATTTTCGACAGATTGGTTCCAAGTGACGGATTGGTTCTACTCTTGCATCTAAATGAATTATGGATGGGAAATTATTGGGGCAAGACTGTAAAAGTCGTCTGCCACATTGTCATCCTTTGGATGTGCATTCTGTGAACTATGTCCATGACTGGTTTCCATGCATCTGTGTCGGTACATTCATGGTGGAGCTCTCTGCCTGGTGGGCCGGCCCTTCCATTTTGGACATCTCCGATGTTTAGAACAACCTTCTTCAGATTACACGAAGTATTACCCTTCTGGTATCCATTGGCCCTGTAAGGGCAACACGAAGCAGGGAGGCTTACTTTGCTATGTTGTGTCTTCCTGGAAGCCTTGTCCCCTCCCCTTCTTATGCTGGTCGGTTGGTGCTTCCATAGTTAATGCTCCCACAAAGTCTGGCACTTATCTCTGTCCTAGGATTTCTAAGCAATTATTTACTAAGTGAATAGCCCTTTCTTTCTGCATTATTATGGGGGTTAATTGTGGAATATTGGCAAAATATTGAGAAGCAAAATAGAAAACGAAAATTGACTCTTATTGTATCTATTGGAGATAAGTACTCTAAAAACTTTGCTATGTATCCTAATGGTTGCATTCCTATATTTATGGTTTTTTTATTTTAAAGGATTAGTTAGTGTTTACTGTTTGGTTAAGGTTTGCCTTTTCCAGACCACTTGACATTCTTCTGCTGCATTGTATTAGTGGCTTGCAGGTGTTCTACAGTGTGTGGGAACTGGCTGTGTGATGGGGGGCACAGAATTCAGGCTAGGCTCCTTTACTCTGAAGACCACTAGTTGTTTCCAGCGGCAGGAAGGTTGACTGAGGAGTCTTCTTCTGCTGTTTCATGCCAGCCCTTGAGAGAGGCCTGACCAAGGCACTGAAGAAACTGGACGATTACCTGAACAACCCTCTCCCAGAGGAGATCGACGCCAACACTTGTGGAGACGAAGACAAGAGGTCCCGACGCAAATTCCTAGATGGAGATGAACTGACCCTGGCCGACTGCAATCTGTTGCCCAAACTCCATGTGGTCAAGGTAAGACAGCTCTGTCTGCAGGTTGCTTGCCATATCCAACTCCATCAGAGGTCCACATCACCTGCATGGATGAGTCAAGGACAGTGCCACCTGCTGGTCCAGAGCCTGGGCTCTGAAGTCACAGGAATAGGAATCCAAAGTCAGCCTCCACTGCTTGCTGGCTGTATAGACTCTCCCGGCTTCCATAAAATAGGCATGTATTACTTACTTCTTAGTCTTAGTTTTACTTCTTGGCTGGGAGAAGAAATACGGCATGACAGTGCCTGGCATATTATAAAGGCTCAATACATAGTAGTTGCTATTGTCGTAGCCCGTGTGGTTACACATACATTTATATGTGTATGCATATGTTTATAGATAGATATATAGAGCGCCTCCTCCTTGCCTCTGCCTCAAAGCTTTCCACTGGCCATACCCCCACATTTCTGTGAGGTTGCTTCATATGCAAGCCTTCTCATTCCCTCTAGTAACTCCCTGGGGCAGGCGTGTATCCTCTTCCTCATCTATCAGTTGAAGAGGTGGAGGCTGCAAGAAAGTGATGTCATTTTCTTGCCATGGTTGTCCTCCCTGATCAATGTTGACATGCAATGTAATCCTGTCCTACAAGAATTCTAGGATCTGAGAGTTGGAAAGAAGGGAATTCCAAGGTCTACCTAAACTGTCCCCCACCTGCAATGGACCACTTTCTGCATGTCTGTGACAGATTTCCATGTAGCTGTCGCTGCACGCTCCCTGCCGATTGAGTCAACCCTATCATTTTGGATGACTCTGATCGTTAAAACATCCTTCCTTTTTTTTTTTTTTTTTAAAGGAGGTGGCAAGGAGAGGGGAGGGGAGAGATAGACTCTCAAGCAGGCTCCATGCCCAGTGTGCAGCCTGATGTAGGGCTCCGTCTTACAAACTGTAGGTCATGACATGAGCTGAAATCAAGAGTCGGATGCTTAACCCACTGAGCCACCCAGATGGCTCTAAAAACATCCTTTCTTATATTGAGCCAAACAGCTTCCCTTCTTCCCTTTGTTCTCTGGAGCAGCATAGAACAGGGCTGCTCTGTTTCACCCCATTCAAAGACAACAGTCGTGCCCTGATGTTCATTCTCTAAACTATTGCTTCTTCTTACATCCTTTCCTGGCCCTCACCAGCCTAGAGAAACACACAGTAGGACCATATCACTAGACTGTTCTAGTATATACTTTTATACACACTTCTATGTCTCAGTCAGACATATGACTGATTATATTATATCCTATGTCTCAGTCAGACAGCAAGCTCTGTGGAGACAGTGGCTTCTCCAAGCACGATGGTGGGCACAAGGTAGCCCTTTCATAAATATTCATTGATTGACCATTCAGTCACCTCACTTGTGTCTTTATCATACCATTTTACTTCTGCCCTTCACTAAGAAGAATCATATTCAATCATTCATCAGCTGGATATCTGCCTATCGTTTTCCTGCTGAAGTCCTGAGCTAGAAATGTGGGCTTCCCTCTAATCAGAGCACAACCAGCTTGAATTGAAATCTGACCTGTGCAAGCCCCAATGTTCCTGCAGGACTTGGTCGGAGCTGGAGATTGGGCGGGAATCACTCGGGCCATTACTGATGGGCTGGGAAAATGCAGTCTGTTAATATGAAGACACTTTGGGTCCAGCGCCAAGTCAATGGTTACTTGTAAGTCCAGCCAAGCTCCATGTTTCTGAAGTTCTTAATGACTGCATGCCCCACCACACCCCCGGAAACATCTTTTATTCTCTTCCCGAGGAACGAGTGGCACCATCAGGGGTGGTATAATTCTAGTTCAGTCACAGTGTGTCAGTGTGACGTATTGGAAAGATCCCCATTCAGAAAGTCACGAGACCCACGTCCTGGCTGGGTATCTGCCACCCACCAACAGCATGAGCTGGGGCAAGCCACTGACTCTTTCTGGAATTCATTTTTCTCATGCTTAAATGAAGAGACATGAAGTATAGTCCTTCTAGCTTCTTTCTTCTCTCTTCCTTTCCTCCTTCTTTCTTCTGTCTTACTTAAACTTATACTGACTACCCACTCAAGAATTTCCTGTTGAATAAGGTAAACAAATGGACCCCCCAAGGCCCTGTGCTTCATCCCCTGGCTCCTCCAGTCCCCCCCCCCCCAGCCCTAAACAACCACGCTCTGCCCATGTCCTTAGATGGAGTTCAGTGAGTTCCTCACTTGGAGGAGCTGGGGATCAGAGGGAGGATGGCCTGTGAGGGGACAAAGGCCCGGCCTTGCCTTCTGTCTCCTTGGATTTCTGCTGATCCAACTTATCAGATCCTAGAGACCTGGCAAACCCCCGTCCTGCAGAAAGAGTGAAAGGAGAGCCAAGTCAGGCCTCCAGTTTGGCTCCTGAGGCCAAAACCTAATCTGGGCTGTGGGAGCTAACTGTTTTCATATGAAAGAGCAAATTCAGACCATGAACATGGACGTTCCTGTGAACGTCAGAGCCCCTGTGCTCATTCTTGCCCGCACTCTCTCTCGCATTCTCGCGCTCTCTGCCTCTCTTGCCTGCTCTCATTCAGGTTCATCTTCATTCTCCCTGAGAGCCTGATTTGAACTCTCACTGTCTGGCTCCCTTCTAGTCCTCATCCCCTCAAAGCAAGCCAACATGTGAGGAAAGAACCAGAGACGTGGCCAAAGCTCAGGGTGTGCAGATCCGGGCAGGGAGGGGAATGGCAGGCCTTCTGGAGGGGCCCCTGGGACCTGTGCCTAGCACAGGGACCCGCTTTAGCCCCTGAAGCAAACAGCAAAGGAGACATAAGCACAAGTATATACCCATACATCGCCCTTCTGCTGTTTTAAATCTCACAGTGCATCCTTTAAAGAGGGAAACAAATCCCAGCATGGAGAGACTTGAGGCCGTTCCATCTGTCTGTTTGTGACCCGCTCCTCCTGCATGGTCTTGCTCCTTAGCCATGACAGCTTCTTCTCAAAGGCTCTTGGACAAACCCAAGGGACCCTCACCCTGCAGTGAACAGTGGGAGGGGTCAAGGAGGACTGGCAATGGGTGTTGTCTCCAGCATTTGGTCATGGCCAGTGCTCTGCCAGAGACTCACATGCCATCCCCTTTGCCTCTTAGTCACACCTAAGCTGGACAACGTTGTGAGGATGGCTTTTTGGTGACCAGCCCGAACCAGTTCTCTTAACAGAGAGAATTTAATAGAAAGAAGCAGTAAGTACTGAAGAACTAGGAAGGCAAAATATACCATAAGGTTCTACTTGAGTGAGGCGGCTGCGACCGTAGGGCAGGGGAGGCAAACGGAAGAGATCGGAATGATCTAAACGTGGAAACTTCGATGAGGGGTCCTTGCCAAGTCAACCTTGGACCTCTGAGGTGGGGCATGCTGAGCTGTTGCTGGGAGCTAATTTGAGGGGATGACCCCCATCCCCTGCTGTGGGGTCACTGTTGTGTGCTGGCCTCTCTCAGCTAGGGTGAGGACACTGGTTCCACTAATGGTGGCAGAAGGAGAAAACTGGACTCAGCTGTTGCTACTGAGGCAAAGGAGAGTCTGATGGGAACAGGATGGCCAGGACAGAAAGGGGCGGCCCTTCTCCCTCCTCCAGCTTTGCAGACTCTCTCTCTAGCGCCCCCTCTTGGCAGTGCCTAATGGGAAGTCCCTGGCCGAACAGCTGTGATTTGCAGATTCCCCGCCCACGTGTCCCAGCGTCCCAAAGAAACAGATACGAGGGTGGTTTGGAGATAAGCAACGACCGCTGGATAAGCGGCGCACACAAGGGATTCCGAGTACAGCCCTACCTTTCTTATTGGTGCAGGGCTGGGCGGCCACGTAGAGAGAGAGACGAAGGACTGTCATGGGAACATCAGGCCCAGCGGAAGGTGTAGAGGCAATGATATTGTAATATAATGTAATGATATTGATATTATAATAGCGTCCCTTGGTGACAGATGGGAGCCACACGGCTGATGAGCACAGCCGAGCATATAGACCTGTCCAATCACTATGTGTGCACCTGAAACTGACGTGACATTAGGTGTCAACTATCCCCAAATAAAATGAGGAAAGCAAGGACTGTAATAAACATTAGTGATTACTCAAAAGATACCGGTTGAATTAATTCATTTCCCGTGTCATCTTGTGGAACCCACTTAGGCACTTGGCAGGTTCAGTCTGCTCGTTGTTAAGGATCTTCAGGCTTTAAAATTAGGTGAGTTTCTTACATTTGACTCTAGATGCACTTTGATTTAGGACACCTGAAGATAGTAAAGATGCAATACAGCCGTTTATTGAATCCTTACTTATCTAACTTCTCTTGCCTTACTTTCCTCATCTCTATAATGGGAATACAATACACTCTTCCTTATGGAGTTATTTGGAAGTTTAAGAGGATTGCACAGTGCTCAGAACAGCCTGGAGCAGAGCACATAGTAAATCAATGCTTGTTAGTGTCACTACTCTTATAAACAGTGCTACTGAGGGGCACCTGGGTGGCTCAGTCAGTTAAGCATCTGCCTTCAGCTCATGTCATGATCCCAGGGTCCTGGGATGGAGTCATGCATTGTCACTGGGGTTCCCTACTCAGCGGGGAGCCTGCTTTTCCCCCTTCAACCCCCCTCCCCTGGCTGTTCTCTCTCTCTTGCTCGCTCTTTTTCTCTCACTCAAGTAAATAAAATCGTAAAAAAAAAAAATTTACAAAAGCCTTAGTGTTGAGCAGGCAGTATAGAAATGAAGAAGCTGAGTTTCTGCCCTTATACTGCTCACAAGCTAGGGAAGAGAGAGAGAGAGGATACTAAAATAGTAATTGCAATTCATAATAGAATAGAGCTGACTATTGGGACAGAATTTCCAAACTGATGCAGGAGAATGGAGGGGGAAAATGCATGCTCCTTGGGAATGTGGTCAAACCGATGAGGCTGAGCTTTTCACACAATAGGGTCATCATTGTGTTCACTCAGCACAGCTTTCCAGGGAACCCTGACCATCACTGGCACCAAAATGAAGATGAAAGCCCAGCGTAGCTGAACTCCGGGATTCTCTGAGTGGGAGGATCCCAGGGCCAGCAGTCTGAAGACCTCTCTAAAAAGAAAACAAGGAAAGGAGGCAGAAGTCAGGGACACCTGTGTGGCTCAGTTGGTTAAGCCGCAGCCTTTGATTCGGGGCATGATCCCAGGATCCTCTCGCTCAGCGGGGAGCCTGCTTCTCTCTCTGCCTCTGCCTGACACTCTTCCTTCTTGTGCTCCCTTTCTCTTTCTGATAAATAAATAAAATCTTAAAAAAAAAAAAGTCAGAAGTCAGTGCCTTAGGAGAGAGATTACTCTTTGCTATTCCCACCCCTGCCCCTAGAGGCCTAGAAGCAAGAGGAGCTGATGTGCAGACCCCAATGTACAGTTACAATAAAGGAGCCCCGTTAAAAAATACTCAGAATTTCCAGCCAGTGACAGCAGAGCCTGGAACCAAACATAAGCCCTTCTGAGTTTGAGGCCCCATGTAAAGACAAAGCTCACCCTCTCTGCATGCAAATGGGCAAAAGATGGGTCTCAGGGAATTATAATAGGAGATAATGTTTCTTGAGCACTCAGGATGAGCCAGCCATCCCTCTAAGCATTTTGTGTGTATTAATTTTATGTGTATTAATCTGTTCCTCCAAGGTAGGTCTTATTATGACCTTCATTTTAAAGATAAAGAAATTGGGGCTCAAGGAGGCTAAGTAGCTAGCTAGTCCAAGGTCACGCAGCTGCTAAGTGGTGGAGTAAAATGGCAGATTCAGTCCATGGGGCTCTAGAGGCCATGTTCTTAACTGCTATGCTACTGTTTCAGCACAAACAGCACCTCCCCAGAACGCCCAGCCATAGCCCCCACGTGTGCAAACTATGAAGAGAAGTCACGATTTGTTCACTCCCGCAGCGTACATGGAACCAGCATGTACATTCCAACATCTAACTTCCTTTTTATGCTTTTTGTTCTCCCCTATGAATAAGGGTGCTTAGGTAAAAAAAAGTGGATGAGGAGATAAAATTTATAATTCTATCAGTCAGCCATAACCACTGGTAACATATCGGTATAGATACTTCTAGTCTCTGCGCATATTTCTCCAAATGCATTATACTGCACTTTAAAAAAATCTATTTATTACTTTTTTGCACTGTACTTGAAACTTAGCAATCTTTTTTTAAAATGATTTTCCTTATTTATTTGAGATAGAATTTGATAGATTTATTTGAGCAGAGGGCGGAGGATGACTCCCGGCAGGGACCCCAATGGGCCGCTGGATCCCAGGACCCTGGGACCATGACCTGAGCCGAAGGCAGATGCTTAACCCACTGAGCCACCCAGGCATCCACTTAGTGATCTAAAAGAGTCTTCCAGATGGCTGAAACTTCCTTTGCAGCATCATTTCTAAAGGCTCTCCAGCACGGCATTGTATTTACCTATGATAATGCATTAATTCATGTACCTATTGCTGGACATTTCTTTTCTCTGTCATTTTTTCCACTCTTGCATTTTTTACTCTTGATCCCATGATCACAGATAGGTAGCTAATCTTTCTGATGATTTCCCAAGGAAAGTCCCTCAAACAAGAATGAGTAGGTCAAAGGGAAAATTATATTTACTTATGAAATAAATAAGATTAGAGAAGATGGAAAGAAGGCAGTTCTGCCTGCCACCTTGCATGATACACATTTTGCTGCGGGGTGGTGGGGCGTGATGCACGCAGGTTCTCTACCCCCCACCCCCACCCCCCGCCCCCCCGAATGCACACCAGGTCCCACCACTAACTCCTTCTCCCGGGTTTGTCTCCTGCCTTCACGCCATCTCGGTCCTGCTGTCTGTATTGTAGATTGTGGCCAAGAAGTACCGGAACTATGACTTCCCGGCCGAGATGACGGGCCTGTGGCGGTACCTGAAGAACGCCTATGCGCGGGATGAGTTCACCAACACCTGCGCTGCTGACCAGGAGATCGAGTCTGCCTATGCCGACGTCGCCAAGCGCCTCAGCCGGTCCTGAGCTCGGCCGCCTCGCCCTGCCACTGGTAGCACAAGGACTCCGCTTCTCCCAAACCAACTCCAGCCTCACTGACTCCCCTTCCGCATTGCCTCGGGAAACATCGTTTGGTCGCCGGCCACCTCTTGCTGGCCCCATGGACTCTAGCCAGCTATCTCTTAGGAAGGTCCCAGCCTACCCCATCTGATCCCGCCAGCATCTGCAGGCGGCAGTGATAGACACCCTCAAGCTCTCAGCCTTTGGGCCTGCTCCGGCTTTCAGTGTGTTTGGGGTCAGCCCTGGAGAACCTGCCTAGGGGACTGTCCCTGGCCTCTCTGCCAATACCAGATTCGCTGCTTGGCTGCAGTAGCAACATGCAACCCTGTGTCTCCTTCCCCCTCCTTGTTGGCAACTCCTTGGCCAAGGACAGATGCCATCAAAGATCTTACTAGAAAGAGAGCCACCCCATTTGGGGGAGACAGAGAGAGTGAAAGGAGGACAGGCAGGCTGTGGATTGGGCGGCTGGCACACACACCTTCAGTCCCTCTCTGCTTTCTGACGCTCCGGTCACACAGGGCACTGAGGACCAGACTGTAACACCATTTCAGACTGTCTCTGTAGGCTGCAGGGTGAGAAGGTCATGATGCTCTCATGTATCTGGGGGACACCCACCTCTGTGCTATGCTGTCCAGGCCTTTTGAGAAAGCGAAGTTGGCATGCAGTCGCAAACCAGGGTGTCTGGGAAGGAGAGGGGGAACAGTGTCGATGCCAAAAGGCCCACGGGGTCTATTAGCCATGGGTTTGCTTGCTTAGCGGTAGTTTTGTTGGAGGTGACATGCCCAGGTTTGACAGATCCACGAGTGAATTTCATTCTGTGAGAAAGCAGAGGGAAGGTGGGGGGCAGGGGGCGGGGGGGCGGGTGAAGATAGAGAAGTTCTTTATGAGGCTCAAGGTTCCCTGGGAATCTTTCACACAGGTCTTCTTTCTCATGATCTCACAAATTCTTGAACTGCTGATGTCATGTCACTACCAACCAAGAATTGGCCAAAACTGACTTTCCAGTCTCTTCAAGTGGTTCCCAAATGTGGGTCTGCCAGCCCGGTGGGGCTCCTGGCTGAGCTGGCTACAGCCTCTGATGGGTAAGAGATGGCATGATCATGGAACACCTTAGGAAGAAAGTCCATGGGCCTTTCTGACTGGGAAACCATGTGGCTTGAACTTGAAGAAAAGTAGATGCCCCTGCTGTCTGACTCACCTGCCAGATGAAAAAGGAACTTTTTAAAGCTAATATTTCTCTCCTCAGTTGCTTTCCTTCAGTTTTACCTCCTTCAAAGCTCATCTGGCTTGAGCCTAGGGAACCTGTGCAGAGGGAACTAAGAAAAATGAGTTAATCATCAGCCCTCTGTCCTAGTGGTGGCCTGTGAGAACAACCAGACATCATAGACCGTCACCTTCAGCAGCTCTCCCATCCGGGTTGCTGAGGTTCCCGAGTGCCAAAAAGCCCCGGGACATGGCTTGTTGCTCAGGAATGTCAGGCAACAACGGTTCTTCCATAGAAACATTGGCACATCGTTGGCCCAGCCACCCCCAGACAGAACTTTGTCTTCAGGGATCTCTGAAGAGATCACGTGGCCATGATCTTAGCAGAGGGGAGGAAGCAAGAGCCCCTTGAGCCCAGTGAGGAAGAGGAAATTTCTCAGTAGGATGTTTTATTAGCCTGAGAGCTTTGCAAGGGCAAGAGGCATTGATTCATTCCTTCCTCTAAAGAAACCTTCCCAGGGATTCCCTGGGAATGGAGTCCCTAGACATGTTTCAAAAAGAACATGGTGAGGAAACAGTTCTTTTTACTGTAGGGAAAAGCCCCAAACTGGCCTCTTGGGAGATGAAGTCTGGAATGATCCCAGAGGACTTTTAATTAGTGTAAATCCTGTTGTCCTCAGAAACCCTGACCTGACTTTAGCAACACAGTCACAGTGACCTAAGAGGCAGTTTACTTTCCAGAGACCCGCGGTGGTGCTGTTCTAGAAGCACAGCGGTGTAGCAAAGGCAGTGGGACAGAAAACAGGCTTCCAGATGGCACAGCTCCCGGCTAGGGGTTGTCTGATACTAATGACTGATTTGAGAGTCAGAATTCAGCCATGGGCTGGTCTTAAAGTCTTTAAAAACAAAGAAGCCAAACTGAATCAATATTGTTTCTAGATGTTCCTTCTGTGGTTTACTTAGTTTTGCATAAATAACGATATTAAGGCACCAGTGGGGGGAGGCAGTTAAATGATCAGTTATAACCACGGAAAACGGGGGACGGAGTTAGAGATGGAAAGCACTTTTGAGTACTTAATTCAAGAATATCTTTTGATTTCAATTTAAGATTATGACATAATACAACCGACTCTTGACTGAAAGCTTTAATGTCTTATGACCAGATTTAGCAGAATATTTAAACAATAATATTACCTTCTGATTATTTTTCCCAAAAGAGATTTTCTTCTCTAGATCCTTCAGCCTCCCTGGGTTTTGGCCACAACCCTGTCACATATACAGCAAATCATCTTCAGGCCTCAGTATGATGAGGTCCTTAAGCGACTCCAGAACCTGCTCAGAGAGTCCTGAAGGTTTGGTCTTCATCCAGAGTAACCCTATCTTTGGTCGTGAATGAGTGTTGATCCCTCAGAAAGCATTTCAGTGGCATTAGAAAGGGTTTGGGTTGAGATCTTATTTTATTTTGGTTTTATTTTTCTCCTTTGACTTTCATGTCACTCTTTTATTTTATTTTTGTGGAATAGCATAGTGGGAGGCAAAGGCAGAAAGAAGAATCAAACTCAGAATGACTGTGTTGAATTTACCCATCTATCAGATTGGGCTACCTCTCAGGTTGGCCCTGAGAAGGTATTGGGTAAGATTTTAATAACCTTATGTGATGAGCTGGATAATAAAAGCTTGAGTGTTCTAGAGCATGGTCCTTGTATTGTGTGTCTTTATCTCCCGATGATGGAAGTCAAATGCCTGACAGCTCAGAATCATAGGCGACGAACTCCTAAAAATCCACTTTTATTTAGCTGCACAATCTCAGACTGGTTTCAGCTTCCCAGAAAATGCCAGTCTCTAGTGTTCACATCTCCTGCTGGGTGGCACCAGCAAGGATCTTGGTCTTTTCATTAGAAAAAGCCTTCTCCAAGAGTGATGTTTTCTCAGCTGCATTTTCCAGCACGTGTCAATGAAATGGCAGAAGTTCTTCACAGCACCCATGACTACTGGTCATTCTGTACAAAGACAACACCAAGCATCTTCGCATTGTTGCAGGATGGATCGAGCCTGGAATTGACCCTGAAGATCTCAGAATCCCAGGAATCAGTAAGGTTTAGACAAATAGAATTAAAGTTGGGGTGGGGGCGGAGAGTCAGAAAGGTACAGGTCCATCTCTTAAGAGTTTTCCATTGTGAGAAACCAGTGAAGAGTCTGTGTCTAAAATTAAATCAGTCTAGAGGCAGCAGGAATCCAGTAGTTACTTCTGTGACCCTCTGCTAATCCTTGTGGCCTGAAGCTATTTAAGTAGCAGAGTGAGTCAAGATGTCGTTGTCTCTCTCTCTCCTTGGAAAGATGAAGTATCACCTCATTATTAAATTGAAGCTCAAGGATTCCTAAGGGATCACTTCCTTATTTTTTCACATGCCATTAAAAAGAATCGTGAGCATTGGAGAGAGAAGTGTGCGTGTGAAGCATCCTGGTTCTAAAGTTAGGAGGACAGACATTGTCATGTCTTTGGCCTTGGAGCCCTTTCTGCAAACAAGACCCATTGTCTTCTATCC
This sequence comes from Lutra lutra, assembly GCF_902655055.1. NCBI lineage: Eukaryota > Metazoa > Chordata > Mammalia > Carnivora > Mustelidae > Lutra > Lutra lutra. The sequence goes on from NC_062283.1 coordinate 59,997,175, forward strand.
AGTGCTTTTTAGCATTCAAACCAAGTAACGTGTGTCCCCTTCATGAATGCATTTTCCTTTACCTTTGCCAATATTCTTTTCCTGGCTTAGTTTCAGGATGCTTTCCTTCCATCAGGAGGTATGATCAAAAGTGTGCCTCATTTTATTTAATGTTACTTGCAGCATTAGATCCAATGCTCCCCTCACCAACCAAAAATAAAATGAAACATTGCCTCATTATAGGGTTTGGGCTAATCTGTGTTTCTATAAAAGTAATCTGTTTTTCTTTTAAAACATAGTTTAAAGAATCCAATTATCTAATATATATCCAATATTTTATGTATAGTTAGAGATTTCACAATAATGATTGTGCATACACTTAAAAAGCTGATGTTTGAAATTTGTCTTACTTTCCAGACCTCGTGTTTGTCCCATTCTAAAAGCTGGGGGTTAACTGATTTAGCAGAAGATGCCTAGCTTTCTATAAAAGAACAAACATTACATTTTCTAAAGACACTCCAAATGATGGCTACTTGATGTTCTCAAGACCTTTAACTGTGGTGACAAAATAGCAGGACTTGCTTTCAAGCCTTAATAAATTTAAGTTGCCTTTTGATGAAGATACTGCTGAATGTTCTCTTCATGAATCTGAACGAGTTATAAATTTGTTTTCCAGTCTTGATTGGTATTGATTGATTCAAATAAAGTTGGTTTATTTTCGAATATTACAAAGGCAATCATCAGACTGCTTATTTGAGGTGCGGATTTCCTATGCTATTTAAATGACAAGTATAAACTACCTCTCCTCCCAGTAAAAGTTATTGTTTTCCCATTATAAAAGAAAATATGTTCATTATTCTTAAAAATCAGAAGCAAAGAAAAAGAAAAAGAGGAAGAAGAAAAGGAAAAACAAGAAGCCTGTGACCCAGTCATCCAAAAATCCATTTTTATTTTAGCAGGGCTAAATTCTATTATAGAACATGAGCTGGGTTAAAAAAAAAAAATAGACTGATGTTCATTCAAGGTTCTCACTTCAATTTCCTATCTGTATCATTATACCCGGGGTAAGCCAATAGTGATAGTTCAGGTATGATTTAAGGCGTACTTTAAAATACTAGTCTACCTGCACCCAAAACTCCCTCTTTGCGGACAGTGGCCTGGCCCTATCAGTGTTCCTGGCCAAAGTTCCCACGCCTAGAACATCACTGACTCTAGAATAAGGTCTCCAGAGTCTTCAGTTTTACCTGAAGCCAACATTGATATCAGATGAAGCCCTGACAGGAGAGGTGGCCTGTAGGTCACAGCAGGTTGTAGCAGATGCTGTCCATGGTCTCCCTCCATCCCGACCATCCTTGTGTTCCTTTGGTAGAGCTCTGATTGGGCAAGGGGTCCTCCTCCCCACTCCTTCCTAGTCCCCACCCTCACAGGATTCAGGTAAAAGTGGTTCCCACCCCAGTTCCAAGGAGCGAAGCATGAATGAATGGTCTGACCCTGTCCTCCTGGCTGTGGTTGGTTTTGGAGTGGGTTCTTGACCAACTTTCATCCAGTATTGTGAGAAGAGATTTGTTTAGGAACTTCTGAGAAAGATCTTCTTCTGAACAAGTGTCTCCTTAAGTCACTGCCTCTGGATGTGGGTTTGAGGCCTGGAAATGCTGCCCTCGCCCCCCTCCCACCCACCCCAGAGACCATGAAGGAAAAGCATCAGGCAAAGTACTGCAAAAGGCACCAAGAGTGGAGAGGGTCCATCTCCTGATGGGACCACTGAGCTTCTGAATCAGCCCACTGTGATCCTGGCCCTAAGTCTGCTTTTCCTATTCTGTAATACATCCTGGATTGTTTGAGGGGGTTTGTTTGCTATTATGAGTGGCTGAAGGTATCCAAGTGGTGGATGAGCAGAATTTATTGTCATTATTGCTGTTGTTGTTTTTAATAGCTGGTTCCGTCATCAGATTGCTCAAGCAAGACGTGTTCCATGTTTCCATTGTTTGCTCTACAGATTGACCAAGGGCTGTGGGCACAGGAGACTTCATCTCTCTGCGTCTTGGTTTCCTTAATTGTGCTGTGATGAAACCAAGGGTTGCGTGAGTGGCCATGCCTGTATCTGGCCTAGAGAATGGAGTCCTGTTCCAGAAAACCTGCCAAAACTGAACTTGGAAACAAGAGCGTCACATTATACTTGCAAAGGTTGTGAACTGTGTCTCTTTCATTTTTATGTCCAGTAGCTAAGATCCCCAGAATTCCCAGTAAATTTTACCTTGTGGGAAAGTGCCTGGGGTATCAGACTCGGGGAAGCTCAGAGTTGAAAACTGGAGATCAGACTTCTGATCCTAAATGTATCACTACATTACTATATGAACTTGAGTAAAGCCACTTTCTGAGACTGTTTCCCCAACAGGATTACTAAGGCCTCTTTTTTGGGATGATGAGTTTCCTGATGAAGAGTACTTAGAGGTAATAAAGAATTTTATAAACGGAAATGACATTTCAGCCAATTGGAACCATCAGTTCATTGGAAGGTCTCACTGTAGCCCTCCTAAATGGAAAGAAACTGGTCACCAGAAAATATGTAAGTATTAGGAACTGGTGGGTTAGGGTGTGCCCACCAATCCAAAATTTTATGTTCAAAAGTGCCCAATCCTCCCTGCCTGGTGAGACCCACCTTATAATCACTGGGCTCTGGCTCTAAAACTTTGTAGATATCCTCCCCAACTTCCTTCTTCTGAAATATACTAAGACTCTCTTGAAAAGGTGTTCTTTTCGATTGAAATAAATCTAATAATTGTAGATTTTTCCAATCAAGTTTTTCTGGTGATTTTTTTCTCATTTATTTGTTTTAGTCATTGTCAACTAACACTCTATATACTATTTTTCAATTTTTTCTTACTCATATATTATGAATATCTTTCCATGTCCTTTTTCATCTGCTACATCCTTCCTATATATATGTACATTTTAAGATTGATTTATTTATTTGAGGAAGAGAGAGAGAGAGAATGCAGGGGGAGGGGCAGAAGGAGAGGGAGAGAGGGAGAAACTCAAGCAGACTCCCTGCTGAGCACAGAGCCTTATACAGGGCTTGATCCCATGACTGTGAAACTACGACCTGAGCCAAAACCAAGAGTCGGACACTTAAATGACTACAATACCCAGGCATTCCAAGGACTCCATGGCACGTGTAGAATTGCTTCTTTGAATAAAACATGAGAAAATTTAAAAAGAAAAAAAAAATCCTTACTTTTGGCAACATAAGGATTGCCACCCTAGACCAAATCCAGTTGATACCCAGCCAGTATAGCCTCAGAGGTGTCAGGAACATTATGGGAAGCTGCGTATGTATGTGCACAAGAGGCCAGCTTTGGAAACATTAGCACTGGACTTGCGAAGAGCTATTTTCTACCAGAAATTTTTCCCACCAATTCATTGAACTTTTGGCCTTCAGAGTAAGGTTAGGCTTGTCCTTCAGGAAGATGAATGTGGATAAAGTGAAGAGAGAGAAAAATGGTGAGTTGGCAGGGCCTGCCATGGGACTTATGAAAGTGTGATAGAAAAGTGAAGCCAGAAAACCTGAAATCCCAAGTCTGTATTTCAAGGGTGATGATCTCTAGAGTACTATGGCCTCTAAAATAACACCCAAAAGACAAGTAGATCTTCACCCTTAAATACCAGATTACTTAAGGGGGAAAAGAGACTTTACATTCACCTGGAACCAAAGGACTTGCAGAAAATGGTCATCTTCATTCTTTCCTGTTGCCCCCAACCCATTCTTATGCCTTACACAACTCCTGAAACACCATCTCTTCTCATAGTGACAGCGATTCTCAGAGAGATTCTCAAAAAAAACCAAACCAAGATGGCGTTAATTATCCAGCTCTTGATTTATCAAGATGCCATATAACCTGAAAACAAATGTTGAAGAAAGGTGATGAATGTAAAAGATCATGAGACTCTAACTGAACCATTGCACAATTAAGACCACAACAGGGCCAAGTTCAACAACCAGGAGAGACATGGAGCCCAAAAGCTATCATGTGGTTATTTAATTCTAGAAAGGGGAACTATATGAGGGTGTTGAGGGGAGTAATGAAAGGAGCAGTTAAAATGTAAATTGCCCACTGGAGACTATTTTAAAATGCTTTTTTGGAGTACCTTGCAAGGAGCTCCAAAGTCAATAATAAAAGAGTCTATAAATGCATCAAGGCAGAAAGCCAACTAGATAATCAGTGAGACCACTTGACCCAGAGCTATCCTGAGAGAGAAAATGGAGAGGCAGTTGTTTTCTTTTTAACTCTCTAAAAATAAAGAGAGACGACAAGGACATCTTCACTTCCTCTTTTAAAAAGATATTCTCATAAATATGGACTTGAATGCAAATAGGACTGGGAGCAACCAATGGCAACAAGAGACATCCTGAGGGGGAAGCCACTGGGTAAAATTTATGTCTAAAAGGTGACAATAAGCTTCCCTACCAGGGGCTGTAAAATGCCCCATGTAGGTAAAAATACAGCCCCAACTGCATCCACAGAATATTGATTCTCTGATATACTAGCCCAAGTATATACTGTGGGCAAAAAGGCCAGCCAAATACTGGGATCTCCTAGAACAGCGTTGGCCAAGACACACAAAGCTTTATACTTCCTAGTGCAAAACCGGGATATGATCACTCCTGTCTGTAGTTTGGATGGACATATCCCAAGGAATATTAATGGCTGCAATAGTCTCCATGTTAAATGCCTATCCTTGGGACCTCACGTGCTAAATAGTATGTATTGGAATCATCTCAAATTCTTGCAATATTCCCATAATGTACTCCTTTTAAAAAAAAAATTACAGAAAGGGAATCAGAGGCCTGTAGCCATTAAGCAAGTTGCTCAAGTTCACTAGCCATTAGGAGCTGGGATTTCAATCCAAAAGACCAACAGAAGGTCTAAGAGGTGAGGAAGATGAACTGAAACGAAAAATAGCATTCCTAGGTCTGAAAGGCGGAGCTGTAATACAATCAAACCCAAAGTAACACAACGCTCTGTGACCGGGTAAAATTGTGAACCAGGTACACATAGTATGGGACTCCTTAGAACATCTAAAATTAAAAATACAAACTCTTTAACAATGCCTCTCAGAGACTGTTGTATTTAAGTACATAAAGGGCTTCCTCAGTTGTTTGTTTTATAGGTGTACAATTTTCATTGTATGGATATGTGTTTACTTATTTATTTATTTAAAGATTTTATTTATTTATTTGACAGACAGAGAGATCACAAGTAGACAGAGTGGCAGGCAGAGAGAGAGAGGGGGAAGCAGGCTCCCTGCTGAAAGCGGAGAGCCTGATGGGGGCTTGCTTCCAGGACCCTGAGATCATGACCTGAACCGAAGGCAGAGGCTTAACCCACTGAGCCACCCAGGTGCCCCTGTACGTTTATTTACTGATGAATTTGTAAATATTTTTGAATTGGAAAAAAACATGCACAAAGAAAAGTCATGCAGTTCAAGAGGCAATATAATGAGAAGAAGGCGACATTTCTATGGCAAATGCTCTCACCCACATCCCAGAGGACACCAGTGTTAACAATTCCTTATATTAACTTCCAGAAATTTTCGATGCACGCACACAAACACACACACACACACGTTATATTGCACATCATGTTTTTTGGAAGACTGTAGGACATGTGCGTGCATATATATGCATCAGATTTATTTTATTAAAAAATGGGAGCTTGAATTTTTATTCTGCATTTCTTACTAAATCTATCTTAAGGAGCTTCCTATATCAATATATTTCACATTTTCTATAACATTTGCACAGTGTTTCACTGTATAACTTAATTCACTTGACCAGTCTACATTTAATAGACAATAAGGTCATTTCCAGTCTTCTGCCATTGAAATAAGGCTGCCGTGAACATTCTTGGTGGTATTTTTGAACACATATGAGAAAATATTTGTAAAATAAGTTCCTGATGGTATGATTAGCAGATTCCAGGTATATGCATTTAATTAATTTATTATTATTTTCATTTGTATTTTAAATAGAAAATGCATTTGTGTGGTTCAGCACTTGAAGTAGTATAACAAATTAAATACTGAAAAATCTCACCACCCCATCCCTCATCATTATACTTCCTTCATCATTTGTAAGTAAAGATTTTATTAGCTTCTTGTGCATCCTTCTGGATTGTTCTTTATTCAGTTGCAAGAAAATGAAAATATATATTCTTATCCCCTCCATTCTTACCCCAATAGCACATACTGCATACATTGTCCTGTATCTTACATTTTTTACTTAATATACCCTCCAGATCTTTCCATATAAGCACAAAATGTTTATCCACATTTTTTACAGCTGCATACCATTCTGTAGTGTAGCTATTCCATAACTTAACCAATCCCCTTTTGCTGGACACCAAACTTACTTCTAAATTTTTGCTACTGCAACAATGCTGTGATTAATAAGTATGCAAATACTTAATTTTACATTCATATAAATAAATATAGAAACATGCATAAAGTGTGTTACCAGTTGAGTAAAGAAAACAAGTGAGGGGTGCCTGGGTGGCTCAGTTGGTTAAGTGATGGACTCTTGATTTCAGCACAGATCATGACCTTCAGCGTTTGTGAGATTCAGAGTCCTGAATCAGGCTCTGCTCTGAGTGTGGAGGCTGCTTAAGATTATCTCTCTCCCTCTCCTGCTACCCCTCCCCCTGCTCATGCTCTCTCTATGAATAGATAGCTAGATAAGTAAATAAATGCATACATAAATAAACCCATAAATAAAGGAAAACGGAATACAAATCTCTGTTGACTGACAAGTTTTTTAAAATAAGATTATTTATTTATTTATTTATTTGAGAAGGAGTGAACACAGAGGAAGAGGGAAAGGGAGAAGCAGACTCCCTGCCAAACAGAGAGCCCAATGTGGGGCTGGATCGTAGGACCCTGATACCGTGACCTGAGCAGAAGACAGAGGCTTAACCCACTGAGCCACCCAGGTGTCCCTGGCTGGCAAATTTTTGACAATTCCTTGAAAGGATAAACAAAAAAAATTAATAATAATATTCCTTACTGGGAAGGATGGGAACTGAATGGAAGGGAACAAGGTAGGAAAGAGATTTTTCTCTGTACATGTTTTTATATATTTTATTATTTAAGTCATGTGAAGAGATGCTGTGGTGTTGTATTCTGTCCCTATTTTGGAAAGTATGTAATATGTATCAAAATCTGTTTATGACAGGTTCCTGTGAACTTTGGGGTGATTTTTTTTAAAATAGGCTGTTCAGGACATCCATAGGCTCTTGAGACAAAGTTCTAAATGTCCCTGATGCTTCTCGTCTGAACTCATCCCTTCCGTGTCCCACCCAGCTTGTGGCACAACCTCAGTGTGGTTTTTCATGAGTTTTCATCCCCAGTTGGTTAACTTAATATTGCTCCCATCATCACTTTCCTGAAACCCTAGGAATATTAGTGTGCCAGTTAACAGATCCTTCCTACAGAATTGAATTAAGAAGTGTAATTGATAGAAAATGCCCATATGACACACAGATCCCGCATTGGGTGAAGACACAACACATGGCTGTGGAGACTTCCCAGCAGCCTGGGTTTGCCAAGCTCAGGTGAGAGCCCACAGGGGAGATGGAGCACATACTGCCTTGAGCTTCAAGCTCCGTGGGTCCCCCCACGCCCGGCTGAACCCTCTGGAACTACTCTCACTTCAGTCGGCTTCTTTGAACCTCGATTTCTTGGAATATCCAGCAGTGTCCCCTCCCACCACACACCCCTTGGACCTTCTGGGAATTTTAGGACTACATAATATATTCTGGCCCTACCTTTTAGTTCGTCTTTGACCGCAACCTTCAACAAGTCATGCTATAATAAGCAGGAGGTACTGGGGGGATTCTATTAGTCAGTGGATCATTTTCCTCCCTCCTTCCAATATTTTTTACCCCTCTCTCCTAAAGCCTTCCTGTAACAAGTAGGTCCCCTAAGGCTTCCCTTCCCCTCAGGCTTAGAACCACCTTCTAAATTCGTATTATAATTTTATTACCTTTAAGTTTATTATATATATTACATATCACAGATCATCTCTCTTTAGAATTAGAGCAAATATTAAAAAGCCATTGCTTCTTAGATGGTGAACCCAAAGTTGAAGTAACAGATGTCCAAGGCTCTACAGCATTCCAATGGTAACTTTGCTTTTTCATCTACCCATGTGTGAGGGGTTGAATTATATCCCCCCAAAAAGAAATGTTGGAGTCCTGACCCATAGTACCTCTGAATGTAACCTTATCTGGAAATAGGGTCTTTGCAGAGGGAATCAGGTTAAGATGAGGTCCTACAGGATCAGGGTGGGCCCTAATCCAAATGAGGGGCATCCTTATAAGAAGATGAAAATTTGAATGCAGATAGACACCAAAGGAAAAGGACCATGTGAAGACAGAAGCAGAGAGTGGAGATTATGTTGCCATAGCTGGAGCCACTAGAAGCTGAAAAAGACAAGGAAGGATTCTCTTCCAGAGGTGTTGGAAAAATATGGCCATGCCAACACTTTGTGGACTTCTGGTCTCCAGAAACAGGAGAGATAGATTCCTGTTGTTTTAAGCCACCCAGGTTATGGTTACTTTATTATGGAAGCCCTGGAAACTAGTATACTGTGTATTTGTTCACTTCTGAAAATGTCCCACGTATGTCCCTTCTTGATATGCTTCCACATATTCTCACCCCAAACTGGAATGTCACTCAAGCATCTTCAGAGAGGCTGTCTGCGGCAGCAAAGATGGGATTTCCGCATCACACACCCTGAAGTCTGAGACCAAGTTGCCTTTTCCTGCCACCTCCCTGGCATTCCCAGTAAGCACTCAAGAGTCTTCACACCAAAGGGGGCACAGCTCCTGAGAATGCTCAGATCAGAGGTCTGGCTCCATATCATTACTTTGCACATATTCTCACAACCAGTGGGCTTCCCAACTGTCTTGTCCTGGCTCCAGGTATTTGGAAAACGTCTTCTTTTGCTTACTTCCACCTCATTGTGGAAGAAGGCACCCACCAGCTTTGTCCACCCCAAATGCCTTGGAGCTCTGCAGTGATGAGAAGAAGGCAGAAAAGGCCATTTTCAAAGCCCTTTGCCTGAAGAGCACCTGGAAGACTGATTTGGCAGGTTCTCCCTTCAGATTTCCTCTCAGGTGATCATGGATTTGGCAGTGGGGCACTTGGCTAATCCTCAAAGAACACAAATCAAAACACCCCATTCTCCTGCCTCATAATTATGTTATCCAGTTACTCCCTTCGAGCCGGTGATAAAAGGAAATCTAGCGAGTGGGTGCTCGACAGGTGGCCTTAAAAGGTTTAAATTGCCACTTGAAGTTGGGCTGATGAAAGGGGTCTGTGCAGGTGTGACTTACATGGACAAGGATGGGGAGGGGGGCGGCTCAGAGCACACCCAAGGATGGAGGGTTAGGCAAGTGTCTTCCCTGGGGTTCACCTTCCATTACTGACCCAGATGCAGAGATAGAAGCCTGGGAAGCATCAGGACTGTGGGCTGGCCCTGAGAGAGATATTGAGGACTTGGCTTCCCCATGCTTTGTGGAAGATCAGCCCATTTCAGAGCCTACTCTGAAGAGACCCAGGAAAGCTCTTATGGTACTTAGCTTAAAAGGCTGAATTCATTGGGAGCTAATCTTCCAGATTCTATTCTGGCCAACTGATCCCATCTTCAACATTCATCTTCAGTTATGTCCCCCTGTTTTCATACCATGGAAATCTGTGAAAGAAGTTCCTGTGCCATATTGGTTACTTCAGATGGGGAGTTCTGCTTCTTCACAAAGTTCATGTTTTCAGAATTTTGAGGGCCTCCCATTCTGCTTGGGCTATCTCTACATTTGGAACTTCTTGACGTGGCATCATATTTATTTTTCTTGAACCCTATTGAATATATCTTCCTCAAAGTCTATTGTAGATATCCTACAAATGCGGTGTTCCTTTAGCTTTTAAGAGCTCTAGAATGAGAGGACCCCTTCCTCCCTGGATTTCTCTGACCTCATTTCATCAGCCTCGGGTTTTGTTTTTTGTTTTTTTTTTTTTTTTTTTTTTTTTTTAAATTAAATCTAGAGGAGGCAACTGGAGAGTTGCAGTTCCCTCCCATCTTTTCATCTTTCCTCTGTCAGATTTGTATCCACAACAGGGAAGCATTTTCCATACGCTTCCACTTTGAGGGACTGACCAGGCCCCACCCTCTCCATCAGACCAGCTTCTTTGGGGAAAAAAAGTGATTTTTCTGTTGACATTATGGGTGCAACATAACTAATATATTTAGGGGAGGCTAGCACTTGAAATAGATAGTGGGGCAAGGGTGGGACAGCAAGTGTCTCAATTAGAATTCTCAATTGAATTGTCTTTTTATTTTTAACCCTTAATGAGAAAGTTGAAATTATTGAAAACTTATTTCATGAGATACACAGCACTTTACATGTACTTTTGACATCTCGTCACATATTGGGTAGTTACAAGTCATCAACCTCTGAAAAGATGAAATGGTGAAGGGTACCTGGTCCCCAACATATGCCCTCTCCCCAAAACTGCAGTTGCCATAGCTCAGTTTTTGATTCCATTCCTTATTCATCAAGCCATAAATATTAAGCATTGGGATTCCCATGTATTACAAAAGTTAGTCTAATGGCTGTAACCAGTAACTGCCAAATCTTAGTGCTTCATGAACTAAAAGGCTCATTTCTCATCTGGGCCACGGCCCAGCTGCAGTGACTGAATCCTGAATGGTCTCATGCCTACTGCATTTGCCTTTGCCAGGAACTGGACTTCTCAGCCTCCCTTGTGCTGCTGGTAGTCATGTGACCGAGTTCTAGCCAATGCGAGAGAAGGTGAGTCTTTGGGGCTGCCTAGAGTTGCCTTCCATACCAAAAGAAAAGCATTTTATTTCCTATTGCCTCCTTCTTTGGAGTCCTGCTAGGGATTTGGTGTTAGCATGCAAGACTTTTTTACCTGGATAATTTCAATTCTGTATTGTCTCCTGCCTCCAGTCCCTCTTCTTCCCCTCTTGCCTTTACTTGGCGACCAAGTCATCTTACAAAAACACCTATCTGATCATATCACTTCTCTTTGCAAAAAAGCCTGATTCCCTTGCCTAAAAGATCCCTCCAAATGCCTGTTTAAGGATAAGGTGTATGATCTACCAGAAATATGCCTGATTCTGTGGCAGCGTCTGTTGACTTGAGACAACAGCATGTGAATGAAAAGCCAACATGGTGAGGAATGGCCAAGGAGAAGGATGGAAGGAGCACAGGCCCCTGGAGGCATCCCTGTACTCCTAAGCCAGTCTTAGACCTTCTCATTATGGACCTCCAGACTCCTTATTATGGGAGATAATTAAGTCTCCTCTTTTGTTGTTGCTACTTGATGAGTTGGACCCTTCATGGTCTGTTCCCAAACCAACTAGTCAGCCCTCATCACCATGTATCTTGCCCTCAAGCTACTACAAGCTACGAAAATATTCTCCTGCCTTTTTTTTTTCTATTTATTTTTTTTCCCTGCCTTGAATGCTCTCCTTCTGCTCCTGTTTCAGGCACCCAGATAGTCACCCCTCTTCTTTGAGATCTGGTTCTGATGGTTCTCCCTGTGGGGAGCCATCACTGTTTTCCTCCAGGCATGCTTTGCCTCCTTAAGGCCCTTTCTTTCTACCTCCAATGACAACTGACAAGCCAGATATACATTTTCTTCTAAACATTTGGAAAAATCCAGGCTTCTCCATTGGTAGGAGCCACTTGAGGTCAGGGCAGTGTTTTACTTATCTCTGAGTTCCTGGCACCCAGCACCCCATATCCTCTATTTATTATACCATATACTATTATGGTTAAGTTATACTATATTTATTAAACCCTATTTATTAAGTACATTCTGCCCCTGTGCCAGGAGCCCATCACACTACGAGCACAGCTCAAGCGCCTTCTCCCCATGTACCGCAGCTACACATTGTCTCATGGGTTCCTGGAATGTTGGAGTTGGAATAGACTTGCAGATTTCCTAAGGTTTATTACAGTGCTAGCTACATTGACTGGAAAAAAAAAAAAAAGGATTCCAGGAACAAATATATTTGGGAAACACTGAGTTAAAATTTAAACACGTCTTTCATGGTACAACTTCTCAGAGCTCATAATAAGCTAATATGTATTGGGAGTCTCTGAGAAAAGAATATGGCAACATCTCTCAATGGCCCAACCCCTGACGGTGGAACCTTCTTCTCCCACAGCATTCCCATGGATTCTGTTCTATGGGGCACATGCTGGGATGCTCTGATCTGCTACAAGTCCCTCATTCTACAGGTGGGAATGTAGAGCCAAGCCAGCAAAGAGGCTGCCTGGTCCCTGGCTCAGTCTCTCCATCCAGCTCTGTGGCTCCAGCTTGCTCTTCTTGGCCGCTTTCTGGCCACACCACTAATTTAGCACTTTGCAGAGGTTGGTCATGTATTCACTTATGTCTAGAACTAAATTATAACTTTCTGAAAGGGAGAGGGCATTCCAACACGGTTCTGATCCCATCGCTGCGCAATCAGACGTGTGGTCAGTATATGCTTACGGCAGAATGAATGGAGAGAGAATGAGCGAGAGAGGTAAAAGTTTATCTGTGTTTTGAGAAGTGATCATATATCTCTTTGGGGCCCAGACTAGATGCACCATTATCACATGTACCCCTAAAAAGGGAAATGCTTTCCATTACTTCATCATCATGTTTTCTCATTATCAGTTGTAAGGAATATCCTGATTTCAAGGGTGTTAAAACAAATGTGTTTCTTAAAATTCATGAAATACAGAAGAGACATTAACTCAAAGCAAAACTCCGCTCTACAGATAACCTCATTCCACTAGAAACTCAAAATTACCCAAAGCCTCAGAGTGGGAAGGGAGTGGGAAGGAGAAAAGGCTTGGAGTCACAGGGGTGACAAAGAACAGCTAAGGGAATTCTGCCAAGGGCCAAAGCTGTGAGCGCCTTGAGGTTTGCAAGGGCGGTGGCCATTGCTGTTGGGCGGCCTCCAGCTGAAACCCAACAGGCAGGGCACACAAATGGCATCAATTAATCTGAGATTGGTAATGACATGTTTGTTTTGGATTGAAGGAATGCCACTGTGGCTTCAGTGCAGTGGCTGGCTTGTTGTGGATGGAGGGCGGGGAAATGCGTGTCCTGGACGCAGACAGGCTACAGCCCTTGAAACCCATCCAAGAGGGTTCCGGGGTGTTTTTGGTAGTTGTGAGTCTCTGGGCGACAGCATTTTCCCAAAGAACCTCAAAGTAAAGCAGCAATTGTCTTTTCGGAACCTGTGAACCGGAGGCTAACCCTCACAGGCCGAGCTCCACAGGACATGTTCCCCAGCGGATTTGTGCATCTTCACATCTTTTTTTTTTTTTTTTTTTTTGTAAGGAAGACTTCTTTCTCTGTGTAAACACTGGAGCCAGGGGAAATAATTTTCCCTCTGCCAAAACCCAGTCCAAATTCACGTGTTCAACATTTCACACCAGACCCCATCCCCTCGGTGGTCAGGCTGGTTTTCCTTTGGCCAAACACAGCCTTCTGCATTGGGAGAGGGTGACCTGGGGTAGAAGGGCACTCCCGGGGCTTATTTAAAAAGGGCACCAAAGTCTCCTAGGGAAGGAAAATCGCTCTTTCCAGAAAGATTTTTCATGATTATGTGCACATGAATCTGAAACACATGGATCAAATTTCCCTGAAATTACACAGAGTTTTAAAAATTAAGAGGGAAAAGGGAATGGTTTTTCTGGTAACCCCAAAACATCTGAAGAAGAAATACACACACTTGTGCACACAAAAATAAACCAAATCATGGTAACTGAGGCCTCGTATATAAATGCAGGATCCAGCTGAACTTGTCCCTCCTGGGTTGGTAAGGGTAAGGCCTTCCCTTTTGTCACCTGACAGGGAGACTCTGTGGCTGGGCAGCCTTCTCTGGCTGAGACACACTGCAAGTCTGATGGGGGAGGCAGGACAGCCGGGAAAAAGCTTATTTTCTGCTGGTTAAGCCTCTCCATTACTTACCTTTACCTTTATGAATGCTGTTAAGATTTGGGCTTTAACATACATAACTTTAAATCAGTAATATCCTTCATGGTTCCATGATTTGTTAGCTCCATATGTAACCTCTTGGCCCATTCAGTTGGCTCCAACTCAAATCCCGTTGTTCCTTTGCTTTCAGCTTTCTTTTTACAGGGAAGGGGCATGGAGTGGAGGAGGTGAGCAGGCCGAAGAAATGAGAAGAAGCTAGAGAAACGAGAAAAAGTGGAATTCCTTCTACCGAAATTTCTAAATGTGGAACTCATTGTCTGTACTGGCTTTGAGGAAAAAAAAAAAAAGCTTAAATATTTGTTGAAGTCTGGATTTCTCCCTGCACCCGTTTCCCCCCCATTCCCGCTTATAAAATTAAAGCTGAAGCTAGCAGTTCACGTCTAGTTCTTGAAATGTCACCAGCAACACTGCTATTATTCTGATCTTTCTGGGCAACGCCCGTTGGTTCCCTGCTGTAGCTCAATTAAGCTAACTCCGCTTCCCTCGGATCTGGCCTGACAGCTGCATTGAATTTGGGTTCATTGGGTGATTTATCGGGCCTGCTGATGTATAGCCGCGTGATTTAGGAGTGCAAAAAACCCTGGAATGCACCAAAAAGCAATACGTGCATTATTATTAATAATAATAATAAAGATAAATGTCAGCCCCCAGGGACTCTGGTGGCCCTTGCCACTCCATTTAACATTTTAACGGTGGCATGTGGCCCCTTCGTGGCACTTGGTTCTGTCTGGTGCCTTCGAGGAGGCTAAGAAAAGGTTATTTGTCAAATGCTAGGTCAGTGTTGGGAGGGGGGGTTATGTGTAAAGCTCTAGGTCAGACCAGCCCAGCTGCATTCTTGTCCCTGTCATTGAACGAGTTGAACTTTGTCACATTATTAAGCTGTCAGCAACGCCAGGGCGTTGTTTAGATTTCTGGTGGGAACTCCTCACACATGCTCCGGGGCTCCGTGGGGATTTTATCAACACCATTGTAAAACAGGCACAAATGAGCTGTGCTCGAATTGCCCTGGGAAGACTGGGCTCACTTGGCCTCATCAGGCAGGAATGGAAATACCAGAGTTGGGTCCTCGTGCCACCCACAGACACCCTCCCTGGTTGTCTCTGCCAACACTCGCTGCACGGCAGATCCCCCTGCTCTGCCGTGTTGCTCCTCTCTGTGTGGCTGGGTGAGTCCTGCCTTGGCCTCGGCCACACTGTGTGCCAAGGAGCTCTGAGTGCAGACTCATGCTCAGCTGAGGTGGCCCCCACTGGGACTGTGGTTGAAGTCCAAGTTCAGCTCCTCGACTTCCCCCGTGATCCCTCATTCTCCCCACGATCCAGTTCCTCCCTCACTGCCTGGGACCCAAATGTTCTCCTATTGTTAGTTTTCCAGGCAAGGAGCTGGGAAAGCTCCAGATACAAATTACAGAAGCTGAACTGTGAAGAATTATGGGGTGCACTGTCTCCACAAAGAAGGTCTGCATTTAGAGGGGACTGGAGTCAAGAGCTGGGCTTCAGATTTTAGCTAGTAACAGCGGACTCCAGCCGAGGAAGGGGTTCAGGGCTAAGGGTTTCCAGCAGCCTTCGCATCATACTGCCAAACTCAGCTGTCTCCAAATTAAGGGACACAGGGTGTCAGGGAAGGGGTATGGGCAAAAAAATGAGTGAAAATGAGACACCTGCAATGTAGTTCCAGAATCCCTCAAGTCTTTGAAAATAAAGCTAAGAAGGGAGGGTTCCCACCACAGTAAGGCCCACCATAGAGGACAGTCCCGGACATGTTGGATCTGTTCAAACAGATCCAGGCTAGCCTTGAGCAGTGTGAGAAAAACAACAACAACAACAAATCTACCCCCATGTGCTCTGTGACCTTGGGCCACAGCCATCTGTACAGTGGATAGAAAAGTAGCATGAACGCTGTAGGCTGATGTGGGGACCCAGCGGGATGACAGAAAGAATGATGTGAAGTATACTCCTGAATGCAGGAGGTCACCCGGCCACTCTGTTTTCTAGAGCAAACAGAATCGGGGCTGGGTGCTCTTTGGCCCTGATGGCTGTTTTCACCCTGGCCTGCGGCTGCTCCAGGTTCTAGGGCCGGCAGGGTTCTAGCCCCAACAGGCTGCCTGAGCTCATGAAACACACTGGGCCCTCTGGAGATAAAGAAGGTGCGCTGATGACTTGGTCCTCCTCTAACCTCTGTGGATTCGTTTTCAACTTGCATGATCAAAACCAGAACGAAGGAGTCAGAGCCACTGTTCAGGATCCGGGGGCCACGAGGGGGCTAAAACAATGTAGGCAGTGACACTTACACAATTGAGCGACCCACACCTAAGTAAAAACACATGGTCACTTCCCCTCCCCATTCCAGTGTACACAGCGTGTGGGTGGTCCCCGCAGGGAAGTGGAAAAGATGGTGTACCTGCTTAGAGGATTTTTCCACATAAGAAGAGTCCCAGATCTTTCCCCAAGACCTCCCACTGCTGACAGTTTGGTCCATCACCCCGCAAAGAGCTCCTGGAGGATGCAAAGCCTCTCCCAACAAGGCTCCTTCTCACTACCATGGAGAGCTAGCTAGTGACCTCATTAAATCAGGTCCGTCCAGGCCTTTGGATGGGTGTTTTGGGCACATCCGGTGGGAGCCACAGCCCTCTCCCGAGCCATGCAAGGCATGACAGCTTCTCCTCTTTCAGAGTCTGTGGCCGCGAATATTGTTAATAACAACCACAGACGCTATTGCATTTGTTAACAAGAAAGGCCAGCAGAAGGCAAATGATCACCCCTGGGCATGAGACACCAAGACACTGGGACAGGCCACTGACATGCCATGGCCCAGACTTGGGATTTTAGATGGAGAAAACCTGAAGTTCCCAGTTCTGACATCGTGTAATCCTCAGCAAGCCATTTCCATTTCCTGTACTGCTTCCTGAATTATCGACTGGGAAGAAAGATAATTCCACCTGCCCTCCCCATGCCTTCTCCCCAGGAGCTCTGCTGACTCAGAATCCTAAGTGGGGTTTTTAACCATACCTCTCTCCAAGAGGGTGAAATGAAAGAATACACTGAAAGGAGGCAGGCATGCAGTAGGAGCTCAATAATTATTTGCTGTCGTGATCACTGTCTTCCTATCTGCTTTCTAGAGGTGGTCAGTGCTGGATGCTGAGCTGAATGGAATGAAAATATGATTTCATTTTAATCCTCATGACTTGAGGGAGGTGATGGTATTTTGCAAAGTTTACAGATGGGGAAACAGAGGCTGGAGAGGATAGTTTCTCCAACTCCCAAGCTGGTGACTTTTCATTTCTTTTATTTTATTTTATTTTATTTTATTTATTTATTTGACAGAGAGAGATAGAGACAGAGCGAGAGAGGAACACAAGCAGGAGGAGTGGGAGAGGGAGAAGCAGGCTTCCTGCTGAGCTGGGAGCTTGATGAGGGGCTCAATTCTAGGACCCTGGGATCATGACCTGAGCCGAAGGCAGATGCTTAACTGACTGAGCCACCCAGGCGCCCTGTTTTCTCATTTCTGATGCAATGAAATAACGTGTGTGGAAACACATACTGTTGTTAACTCTTATTGGTGTTATTTCACTAAAGACCCTGGCTTCCTGGTAGAACCTTGATCGGTTAGGATACATTTAGCCCCGCGCAACAGGATCCTCAGCCATTAGCTGTCAGTGGCCCAGATGAGAAAACCCACCACGCTCAGGCCTACTTCCACAGTTCTTCTCTGGGTGTTCCCTGTGTTTATAATTGCTTCCTCCCATACCTCCTGCCAACAGCAATCCTATTCCACAATAAAGGATAATCTTAACTCATATTCATCTCCAATAAATGCAGTCCACCCTAATATTGCCATTTTGTAAACTCGCGAACACTTAAACTGCGCAAGAGGTGGGCTAGCATGGCCCCTGAATGCATGGACTCTGGAACCATGCTGACAATATTTGATTGCTGCCCACAATATCCACTAGGTTTATGACCTTGAGCACATCATTTAGTCTTCCTGGGCCTCAGTATCCTCATCTGTAAAATGAGATAATAGTGGTACTTACCTCATAAGATTATTTTCAGAGCTAAGAGTGTTCATGTAGAATGACTTTAGTGTCTGATGCACAGTAAATGCCATTTGTGTGCTCTTACTTTATTATTCAACTATCCCTTTCATTACTTAGGGCCTAGATTATAAGACTAATGGAGAGTTATCTAGATCAGTCAATCAGATGACAGTTATGGTCACTGAAGTTTAAAGAGGTTAAAACTTTCAAGGTCACAAGGATGATCTAATACTGTTGGTTAGTCATTAAAACATGGACATCTTGATGTCAAGGGTGTGCTTTTAGGAAACTGAGAAATGTGTCAGAGACTCTGGATCAGAATTTCTCAAGGGGCTTCACTACAAACCATCAGAATCCCATGGGAGCATATTAAAAATTAGGAATCCTAGACCTCACTTCAGACTCTCTGAATCAGATTCTCTATCTGTAAGCCTCAAATCTGCTTCCCACTTCCACCCACTTCCCAGGTGATTTATGAAAGAAAATGGATTGGTATCCACTGCTGGAGGGGTCGGCATTTCCTTCAGGCATAAGGCACAAGGCCTAGGACAGGGAGAAACACTCCTCTAAGGACCAAAGCAGCCCACAGGGGGGACGTGAAGTTCAACTTAGACAGGGAGGCACAGGGGAAGGCACTCATGTCCCCTGCAGGGGGACATGAAGTTCAATTTAGAAAGGGAGACACAAGGGAAGGTTCTCTTGGCTGTGACTCAGCCTCTGTCCATCAGAACCATAGAGGATTTTAGAGACTGAGAAGTTTGGCCAACACTCTAAATTTTCTTGAAGTGTTCCTGCTGAAGGAGGAGACAGAATGGGAAGGGCAACTCTCCAAGATCCGACCATCACTCCCAATCTTGGGCGTTTTTCCCAGGGCTGATTTCATTTAAAATGTCACTGGGGATGTGTGACAAGTTGGAGGACAAACAGGATAAAAGACCTCTATATGAGTTTTCTGTTGCTGCATAACAAATTACCACAAATTAAGCAGCTAAAAAACAGCACACATTTATTATCTCATAGCTCCTGTGGGTCAGGAGTGGGAGCTGAGCTCAGCAGGATCCTCTGCTTCAGAATCTCTCCCAAGGTTACAATCAAGATGGCTGCTGGAATTGAGGTCTAATCTAAAAGTTCCACCAGGGAAGAATTTGCCTCTGAGCCTCTGTGGTTGTGGCAGAATTCAGTTCCTTCCAAGTGGTTGGACTGAGGGTCTTGGTTCCTTGTTGGCTACTAGCCAAAGGACCAAAGGCTGCTCTCACTTCCTGGACATTTGGACCTCTCCAACATGGCGACTTCCTTCATCATCAAAGCCAACAAAGGTGTCTGCTACCTTAAGGGAAGTGACAGTCTTTTGTAACCTAGTCATGGAAGTAGAGTCTGGTCACATAACCTAATCAATGTTGCCATATTCTGTTGGCCAGAAGAAAGTTACTCAAGAGAAGGGGATTATACAAGGCCATGAATATTAAGAGATGGAGATCACTGGGAACTTCTATATTAAACATTTTCTCTGTCAACAAAAGCGATTAAAACCATTGAACAGAACTATAGAAGATGCAAATATGCCATATGGACAGGATATATCAATACATATATATTAATTCATATATATCATCTCTCAAGTTATTATATTAGGTAGGTGTGAAATGTTATCTATTCTTGAAATATTTATTTATGAAATATTACTGATGACTGGCTAGAGATAGGTGTTTCCAGGCATCCTAAATGAATAAAACAGGAGACTGCCCTCAAGAGGATTTTAGTCCAAAAGGAGAGATAAATTATTATAATACCTGTGGTTAAATTCCCATTGCCTAAATCGTCACTCCGAAAACACCTCTAGACGTGAGAGCACAGGATCTCCTAAGAGCTCCTATTAAATGCAAATATATTATCCCAGGAGGGAGGACCCAAGTGATATATTTCATCAAGATTTGGCTGATGGTCACAGAACAGTTTTAAGTAGAAACACAAAGTCAGACATGGTGGCAGACTTGTGGTGGTGACCATGCCCTGCCTTGGAAGGCTCTGGAGGGGCCCCTCCAAGACTGGGGAGGAGACGCTGTGGCAGAAAGTGCCAGAAAGGCATAGGCGGTAGATGTCTCTACCAAAGAGACAACACTCACCAATAATTCTGTTGGAGGTGGACTCCAGTTCCAGCCAACAGAAAGTTTGCAAAGAGAAGTGTGTGATAAAATATGGTGCCCTTTAGCTACATCTCCCACACCTCAATGTTGCTAATGCAAAAGGAAGTATAAAAGGGGGTTATTAATTGATTTTTATGCATCCAATAAGTATTTACTGATTGCTTTCTCTGTGCACAGCCTGCAAGCTCTGTCTCTGCCCCTGTGCAGCTTATGACCACAAACAAGATAACTCCATGCACCCCTTCTAATCCATGGGGAGAATCATTCCACAGCTCTCATGGGAACACTGCCAAGCAGGATAAAATATGGCCCCAATCCTCCTTGCATGGAGCATTCTGTGAGAAAACAATCAGGGAAGCCAGGCTGACATTTATAAAGTGGGCGTCTCAGGTGCAAAGCACTTCTTGGAAAGAGAGCAAGAGAGAGAGCAAGAAGTTTCCAAGGTTTGGAAAAAGCATTTGATAACAATGCTAAAGGAACTGCTTTTCTGAAGGATTTTAATGTGTTGCCCAAACTCTAATTGGTGTGGGAGAAACTGGGACATAGAGATGAACAAACCATCTATTTGAAAGAAAGCCTGATGCTTGCTTCCCAGTGCCAGGCCTTTGGCAGGATGCCAGGCTCACTCTGGGCCAGGGAGAGAGATGAAAGGCCAAGGTCTCTAGCTGAGGCTCCTGGATGGAATCAACTGTTTTATGATCTCTAAAAATCACAGTTGGAGGAGAAGAGGAGAGAAGGTTTGCCCTGAGCTCCCTAATTCTTGTTCTATTTTAAGCACCCACATTTCTCTATTAACACTATGACTTATCAAGCCCGCATCTGAACATTTTTTAACTTTGCTAAGGCCGGTCCCTCAAATTCTTGATAGCTCATGGAAACACCACATGCAAAGGAAGAGTGCCCAAACCAGTGTCTTTGACCTAAATCAGCCTCCCAAGGCCTGGGTCATGGTCCTTGGGCACAAAGGCTCTTGAAATTCAGCCCATGCTGTGGAGCCAACGTGGCGGAAATGCTTCATGATGGAGGCCATGTCTCTGGTATTTAGAGTCTCATGAGAATTGCATAGAATGTGCATCCAACCCCAAGGGCTCTGGAGGGAAGAATTTGAAACTTCGACAGAGTTCAGAAACCTCGAGACGCTAATTACAACACAAAACTCAGGATCAAATGAGGTGAGAAGGTATTTCTTGATGATGAGAAGAATGAAAGATCTCCCTTGGGATGAATGCTCCTATCTTACAGAGATGCTGAGTGACAAAATTGGGGAGGCTGGGGGCTGGGAGATAGACACAACCTGGTGGTGGGTCTTTTCCTGAGATTGTGCACAGGGTTTTCCTATCTTTTTAGTTCCTCTTTCTGATTTTAACCCTTGTGATCTTTACACTACCAGAGGATAAAGACATATGTAGCATGTGACTTCACTATGCTGAGTTTATGTGAGGTTATGATTTGTTTTAGTTCACATTTCTGACATTTTCCTCCCCCCAATGGTTTTTGTTCTGGAACATGAGGGCATCCCCTTAAGAACTGTCAGGGTTTATGCTGTGGTATAGGAGTAATGGGTGGGGGGAGGGCTAAGATAGAGAGAGGACACATGTCTACTTTGAGTCCCCCCTTGCTATCTGGATGTGCCTAGGAGATGAGCATGCTCTGGATTTCAGAATGAGAAGTGACTAGGAGATTTTCTGCTATAATCCTTTCATCTTGGAAACCAGATAGACAGTTTGCCCAGGTCACAATAACACAAACCACCCAACTAAAACACAATGCCAGGTGCATGCACCTCCAAGCCTAGACTCCTTCCCCATGCTGTGCCTCCCCAGGGAAGCTCCGACATTGACCCCAGGGAGAGATCCAAGCATCAGACACATTGGTTCTGAGGCCTTTGCAATGACCACTTTCTACTAAATCTCAGTGCTTTCTTCCAGAGGGTATTGTGTCCTGACTCCTGTTGTGTCTCTTTTCAGGGGTCCTCCCAGCCATCTCCTGGGCCCCGGCAGATGAGATGATGCCTGCTCAGTTGAAGCAAACCCCTTGGTGGCAGAATACGCATCCATCTCTCTATCATAACTGGTAATCTTATGACTGGTTCTTACACACACACACACACACACACACACACATTGTACACACACGCAGACATGAACAATGTGAAGGAAATGTGAATATTTAAAGGGCAAAAAATATATTTTAGTTCACGGAGCAGAACTGATCTGGAAATGATCTGGTTTCGATATGCCTCTAGTGTAACCCTTCGAATATAAGACCCCTGCAGAACTCACTATCTCTAATTTCTTTTGTTGCAATTTTCCAATAAAATCTGGCAGTGGCCCAAGTTCTCAGAGGACTAATAAGGATAAGAATGTCCCTGATTTTCCTTCAAAATGAGAAATCATTTCAACGTGAGGAGTCCAGCCACAACTGGTACAATCCCCACGGGTCTCTGGATTTCAGGAAGGGGACCGGGCCTCTCTCTGGCCATCCCTACAGCCTCCCAGACTTATAATTACGTAGTCAGCAGCCCAGAATTGTGGCCTACTTAGTTTTCTCTAAAAGCACTTAAGGACAGTTTAATGAAAGGAAAGAGCAGCAGAGAAAGGGAAAAATGCTTTTTTTAGGAACAGAACAAAGTATCATGTTTTCTTCTCTCTCTCTCTCCTTTTTCCCTTTTTGCAATATTTCTCCTCAGAGAAAATTATAGTCTTTAAAGCCAGCAATGTGCTCTGTATGTTTTGCTTATTACAGTGGTTAAAACGAGAACCATGGGTGATGGAGTATCATTATAACATTCTTGATACCCCTGATATATTTGTGAAAACATAGTTGTGGGCAATGCATGCACCGTGATGAGCCCGTGTTGTCTGGAGAAGTCGCTCCTTGTCTTTTGTTTATTTCTCCGGAATCCATAGTTTGTATTTCTTTTTACAGTTTTGGCCCTACCAAACTCCTTTTTTTTTTCTTGAACATATCTTCTTTTCCACTCCCTCAAGCGGTACTGAAATGTTTCTGCGCCAAACAATTTGCGAAGGAAATGGTTCAAGTTAGAAATGGAGTAAAATGGGGGCTGTACGCACAAGGCGGGATTGATTTCTAGTTGTTACCGCCTCATGCTGTTTGGTTTGTATATGTGTCCTTCTCTATTTTCCATGCCTGTCAGGAGACGCCCACGAAGAGTGCCCCCTTTCCAATGCAGAAGGCCTGAGCCCCCCAAAATTAACAAAACAAAACAAAAACGAACCCCCCCCCCAAAACGAAAGCACAACAGCCATTTAAGGACAGTGCAGCTTGTCACTGACCCAAATGTTGCTGGGACACAAAGGAGTAGTAACACACTCTCCATTCCCTTCCCTGCTCTAAAAATGCTTATGACACACAGAAAATAAGGCACGAACCATTAATAAGGCAAGACAGAGCAAGGGCCATGGAGTTTAGAGGAGAAAGGGCCCTTTGGAAGTTAGAGAATTCTAGAAGTTTCTCTGGAGGACCTGGGCCCTGGAGTATGGCTAGGTCCCCAGAGAAGCAGAAAGAAGTGAGGAAACCTTGCAGGGAGAAGGAGCAGTAAACTGGAAAGGCAGGTCAGGAAAGCCACAATTGTGAAAGCCGCCATTGTTCTGTGGGTCCATTTCACACTGGGAGGCCTGTGGGACTCTCCCTAAGGAAGCTTTCTAAGCAGGCATTACTTTTATTCTATGTTGACTATTTTTCCCATTTTGTTGGCCTCTGGGGCTAATAAGGCAGATTTTGTGAGTCTGTGCCCTCTTCTTAAAATTTTGTTTCTACTTGATAATTGGATTCTGTGTGTGGACACAGATATTTTGGGAATCTGACAGAAGTTGGGGACTCTCTCCCCAGAAAAACTGACACAAACATGAAGTTATGCTTGTAACTTTAGGGGACCCCCAAGGCCTCTTCATGAAACCCAAGTTAAAACACCTTGACTGAACCATACCTGAAGTGTAGATTGATTTTTATTCATCCCAGTAGCCCAATGCCAAGAACACAACAGTTGGTCAATGAAGGCTGAATGAACTGTCTAAAAATGAATTCTGTATCTGCCTTGCTTTTTGGCCTCTAGAGACTTCCATCAGTCTGCCCTCCTTAGGCGACAGACTTAAGTGACCAGCTGATCCTGTTGTTTGTGGGGAAGACTCTCATAGAACTGCTTACTGTCACTTCTCCCCTATCCTGGTATCGAATAACTTGTTCTTTCCTTGAATTCATCTTTTATACTTGCCCATTTTGCATCTCATCTCTTAGGGTTGGACTCTGTCTGGAATCGCAGTGGTCAATCAGTTAAAGAATTCCATGCCAGCATGCTAAAGGAAGAACAATACAGAAGTCTCTCATTTCTCCCATTTCTGTCCCAGGTAGACCCCATGTTCTTCATGCTTGTTTCTGGAGGCAGCACCTCAATCTTATTTTCTGATCCCAAAGTATCTCCAATGAGGGGAGTTGAAGCCTCGTAGAATGAGATATGTGTGCTGGGAAATTAGAGGTGTTCTTGTGGCAGAAGGAAGTTGGCAACATCCTTCTGGTCAAACTTCATGTTAAGAAAGAGTATCCAAAAAAAAAGAAAGAGTATCCAAAATTTGGAAATGACACAAAAGATTAGCCAGTTCCTGTTCAGAGTTATACTAAAGCATGTCTCACAAGCCTTCCTAAGAACCATCTGGTTTTGTCCTTAAGGACATAGATTTTTCTGAATTACTTAATATTAAGAGTCCAGACTTTGTAAAGTTAGATATTGATTTACAGAAGATTGATATATTATGTATAATTTTTATCTGATAGAAATGCAAACACTATCTGCCTAATAGAAGACATAACTTCAAAGTTTTTATTGTCCTGTAGAACATTAACTCCTGTTGTATTTAAAGTTTCTGTTGTTAGCAATCTTTCTTGCACTGACTATACTGCAGTCTCTTTTATTCTATTTGAAACTAATTTTAGGATCTCCCAGGTTTCCTGATTGAGTTCAGTGAATCACTGACTCGTGCTCACTCCACAGTAGTATGGGAATTATCACCTTTTTTTGAAAGCTATCAGCTACATCTCAGCTATGGGCAGAAGCATGTCAACCCTAGAGTCCTAGAGTGGCACTTCTCAGACCCTAGAGTACACGTGAATCATCTGGGGATCTTGTTAAAGTGCTGATCTTGATTCCATAGTTCTGGAGTAGGGCACTTCTCATGAGCCCTCAGATAACGCTGACTACGCTGGTCCCTGGACAGCATGTTGACGGTCTTCACAGAAGGCTGAATGAATCTGTGATCTTGTGTCCCCTGATCCCCATATGGGCAGAGGAACCACTCCAAGAGATAGTTCAGACTATCGAAGAACTGAGCTTGGTGGGGATTTTCTGGGAACTCTGGGGGAGGCTGAAGTGTGTGTGAAGGGGTGTGGGTAAGTAGGGTGGGACAACATAAAGGAAATGAAGTGATTCATGCTCAATGGTGATTGCATGAGAGAAACCCAATCCCCCAACTGCAAAGTGGAATGTCCAGCTCAGAGCGGCCTCTCCAAGCAACACAGCCTCCACCCTCTCCTGACAGGACCCACCCAGACTGTTCCTCAGGGAACCCTCCAGGGCTGTCAAACACATGGGCAGTTCTCAGACTTCATGTTTTCTATGGCATTTGGGCTGTTGGCACCTCCTTTGGGAAGAGGAGAGGTGGGTCCCCTTTGTTTTCTGTGGGCCCATTTCAATACTTTGGTGGCCTGACTCTGCTCTGCTGCATGCTTTCTTATATCATGGTGCACTAGTATTTTTAATCCTTCACATTCCTTGGAAATGCGCAGACCTCAGAGACTCCAAGAATCACACAGTTGGTTTCGTTCACTCCTATCCAGGGGCCTCTACCAAAATGAAGAGGCATGTCTTTCCAGGGATGACAGAGAGCTTGGGTCTGCTTGTGGACTGGACAGCACTGAGATGGGAAGGAAAAAGAGGACAAGTGAAAGAGAGAAGGAAAGAGGGAGGGGAGTGGAAGGAAGAAAGGAAGGCAGACAGGGAGAGAGGGGATTGTCCATGAAAAAGCTATCCTTTTTTCTGAGCCTATGTTCTGCTTTTTTGGAGGTGGTGTTGAATGTTTTCACTGAGAGGATATTGGTTGTTGTTGACTGATGTTTTGTTCTTGTTTTTGTTTTTCTTATGACCTCATTCAGTAAAATAAAAAGTTGGCAATCTCATGTTAGTTAGTCCTCTAGTTTGGGGGGAAATTATTCTCCTCTGGAAAGCCACACCTCCACGAGCCACTTCTCCTAGGTTCTCAGGAGGTAGACAGGAGGCAGCCGAGTGCCTGAGTCCCCTCCCCCAGCTGTCCACAGCACGACGCTGCCCAGGCCTGGAGGGGTGGGTACAGGTAACTTCCTCCCAGACCTAGGGGGTGTCCCTCTCCTTGTGCCTTCACCAGTCTGCTGGGAGGAAAGCAACACCAGACAGAACAGGTAACAGAACATCTTCTGGTGGTGGATTAACACCAAGTTTAGAGACTGGGAATGAGTTGGAGTCTGAGGATCTGGGAGCAAGTCTCAGTTCTGCCACTTCAAAACTGTGTGAACTTTTGTAAATGGGAGCATCTTTTTGAAACTGAAAAATCTTCCAGAATTGCCAAGAGAATAAAATCAGTAACATCTATGAAGAGCTCTATAAAAAGTAATACGAAAGAGCTGTGAAAATATAATCTATCGTTATACAATCCCCCGCTCCTTCCTACCAAATTTCCACACACAAATGAAACACTGTTGGGTGGGCTAAGACTTCTGGCTCACTCATGCCCACTTTTGGTGTGGGAGCAGTTAAATGATTTCAGACACAAGCACTCTGATTTTTTTCAATTATTTATTAGATTTTATTGATCTGGGTTCTGTCAGAGTATTAAGTGGAAGCCAGGTAATCCAAAGGTGTATCCAAAGTCAGTAAGCACTGTTACAGAAGGTGAGGTGCAGACGAGATATCTAACCTAACTAGTTAAGTTACAGCTTATCAAATGCTCTGACATAATAATCTCATTTAACTCAAAAAGAATTGAGTATTACCACTGCCAATCACACATGAAAAAAACAACAGCGATTCTAGAGATTAATTACGGCCCAAATTCACACCACCAGAGTGCCAAGGATAGGATGCGAACCTCATTCAGGCTGAACTCAGAAGCTCTGCTCTTTACCCTTCACTCCCTCATGCTACCAGAGAACCAGCACTGAATCCCAACCTGCTTGCCATGAGGGAAATTCTTGGGATAAAGGACCAAGCATCAGACTGTCCCAACTTTACCACTTAGCAAAAGTGCAACTTTGGACCCATCCTTTCTCATAGGTCCTACACAGTTCCTAGGAGAAATATAACATCTTCTAAAATAATTTCCAGGGAAGCAATTGCAATCAAAACCAGAACCAAAATACTTCACATTTGTAAAAATTATAATCACTAGCTTTCTCTAATGAATTAACTCATCATTGGCCAAAACTTGCTCTTTGTGTCAAGACTGAAATAAAAAGCAGCGTCATTTACTTCTCTTGGTAGCGTTGATAAATGGAACTGTTCATACATGAAGGGTTAAATATAATATTTTTATACTATTTATGTCGAACATTAGCTAGCTCCCTGGACTGATATTGGACATTATCCCTTCAGTGTGCATTAGATGCAATATATGGATCTGTTACTGATGTTAAACATCTAATTGGGGGAGTGGAAATATAATATAATAAAGACATGTATATATGAGGAAAACTGAAATCCAAAATGCTTTAAATTACAACATGATGCCTTCCACTTTATTTAATCAAGTCCTTTCTTATAACTCAGTTAAAATGAGAGAGAAGAGAAGAAAAGAGAGGGAAAGTAATACTAAAATTTATTCCTAATTTTAACTCTGAAGTATACAATAATCATAGTGATTTGGTGAAATAGTTTGAAGTTGCCAAAGCAAAAAAAAAAAAAAAAAAAAAAAAAGAATAGTTTCTGCGTTTTTCCTGTAAGGCCTCTCTTCAAAAAGATAAATACAGAAACCTTACCTTAATCATCCTAATATTCCAGCCCAGGAAAAGTAAGATGTTGGTAATGCCAGCATGTAGGCTGTCGAAATAGACACTGGTGGATCTGAATGACAAGGGTTGGCGCCAGAAGGATTATGGAAACACCCAAAAACTTATAGACAGAACAGATTCGTTGGACCCAGTGTTTTAATTACATCCAGTGAGGTGACCCAAGTTAGATTAAAAGAGCCAAGTGTCTACTTCTATATGTTAGAGTATGTTTGACTTAAAAATGGGAGGAGAAAGCAGCAAATAAAATCTGCGTACCTGGGGGAACCCTCCTACATTGTTGGTGGGAAGCAAGCTGGTGCAGCCACTCTGGAGAACAGTATGGAGGTTCCTCAAAAAGTTGAAAATGGAGCTACCCTATGACCCAGCAATTGCATTACTGGGTATTTACCCTAAACATACAAATGTAGTGATCTGAAGGGGCTCGTGCACCCAAATGTTTATAGCAGCAATGTCCACAATAGCCAAATTGTGGAAAGAACCTAGACGTCCATCAACAGATGAATGGATAAAGAAGATGTGGTATATATATACAATGGAATACTATGCAGCCATCAAAAGAAATAAAATCGTACATTTGCAATGATGTGGATGGAACTAGAGGGTATTGTGCTGAGCGAAATAAGTCAAAGAAAGACAATTATCATATGATTTCTCTGATACGAGGAATTTGAGAGGCAAGGCAGGAGGTCATGGGGGGTAGGGAGGAAAAAATGAAACAAGATGGGATCAAGAGGGAGACAAACCATAAGAGACTCTTAATCTCACAAAACAAACTGAGGGTTGCTAGGGGGTGGGGGTTAGAGAGAGGGAGCCTGGGTTATGGATATTGGAGAGGGTATGTACTATGGTGAGTGCTGTGAATTGTGTAAACCTGACAATTCACAAACATGTACCCCTGGGGCAAATAATGCATTATATGTTAATTTAAAAAATCTGCAGGGACGCCTGGGTGGCTCAGTTGGTTAAGCGGCTGCCTTCGGCTCAGGTCATGATCCCAGCGTCCTGGGATCGAGTCCCACATTGGGCTCCTTGCCCGGCAGGGAGCCTGCTTCTCCCTCTGCCTCTGCCTGCCTCTCTGTCTGCCTGTGCTCGCTCACTCTCTCTCCCTCTGTCTCTGACAAATAAATAAATAAAATCTTTAAAAAAAAAAATCTGCATACCTAAATAGTCCTTGATCTTGTCCCTCTCACAAGCCATCTCTCTTTTTTCCTTCAAATCCCTCCTGCTCCAAAGGCACCAAAAGATGGTGGCAACTGGAAATGACTTTAACCAACAGAGCGGACTTTCAAGCTACACCCCCTTCTTGAGGGCACCCCCGTCTTCAATACAGCAAATGATCTGCTTAAGGGAGATGGACTAGAACAGGGGTCAGCCAACCACCCCTGTTTTCTAAATACAATTACATGGGAACATGGCCATGCTCTTCATTTACACAATGTCTAGGCCTGCTGTAGCCCTACAAGGCAGAGTTGAGTAGCTACAATTGAGACCACAGGGCCCACAAAGGGTAAAATATTTACTTTCTCATCCTTCATAGGAAAAGTTTGCCAACACTTGTACTAGAAAGAATACCAGCCACAGAGCACCAAGATTGGCGTTTCATAAACTCCAAAGTTCTGGTTCTCAACCCTCCTGTAACCCTAGTGCAGAGGGGGAAAAGACGTATTCTCATTAGTAATCCCATCTTAAGGCCTGTAGTGGAAATGCTTCCGGTACCCACACACACATACAAGAAAAAGATTTCCTGTGATGTTAGTGAAATTTAAACTTCAGGCTCTCTCATTTGCACAAGTCCTTGGAAGGAGCCCCAGTCATGTGGTCACATGGTTGTACGATTTTGCAATATTTGCACAAAGATGTAGAGACCATTGTCTCTTTCTATTCCTGCTTTCCCTCCACCACTGTTCTGCATGTGTTGGATGGTGCTAGAAGGAATGTGGGAATTTTGTGAATCCAATTGAACACAAGTTGAGTTGCGGAGTTGGGGATGTATCTAGTTTGAGTTTAGTGGAACATAGGTAGAGATAAATAGATAGAAGCTACCATAGCCACTCCTCTTCATGATTACATGATTGCCAGTCCTCCCAAGATGGGAGTAGTGAGCAGGGATAGTACTTCCACATCCTGTCCTGACCCACTGGTGCCATGACACAAAGGTCAGGCATAGCCATCCTGAGTTTGAGCCCCATTTCAGTTCCATACAAAGGACTTATCATTTTAACTGACTTTATTACTGCATGGAGCATGTCACCTTCCAAGCTACCTAGTGACAATGGGCCAGAGATGGAAAGAGCATACATTTCAGACCTCAGTTGACCTGGATATGATTCCTTATAGCACCTTTTTTTGCCTAGTGCATCCCTGAACATAGTATCTGACTTTCTCATGCCTCAGTTTCCATATCTGTCAAACAGGGTAAATGGTACCACCTTCCCTGGGTTGTTGAGAGGGCGAACTGAAGGACTCTGGGTTAAATAAAGGCAGAGCCCAGAACCTGGCCTCCTGTAGGCTTTCTATGCTGGCGGTTCCTGCCCTTCACCATCTCATCCCCTGCGAGCCCCCAGCAGCTCCCGCGCAGAGAACACAGCTGGCAAAGAGACACTCAGGGGAAAGCCTCTGTAATTAATGTCATATTCACTCAATTTCAGGTCTAGACAATATTTTTCTAAAACAATTGCTTCCAAGGGCCAGTAATAAAAACAGAACAATGTCAGTCATCAGAACTCAGAAAAGGGCGGATAAATACTGCCTGACGGGTCCATTCTAACTTTGATCCGAAATTCAGCATTCCTCTTGGGGGCTTGTAGTAAATGATTTCCACACTTCTCCACGGCTGTTGGTCCTTGCTGTGCACAGCCCGAGACTGGGGAACAAAAGACAGGAACTGGGGGAGAAGATGGCTTTGAGACGGTCCTTGGGGGGATCTAGAAGGCTCAGTGACTAGGGTAGAAGGTCAGTAACCAATCCCGAGATCTCTGTTTGAGACACAGTGTGAGATAGGTACTCTGAGAACTACGGGCAGCTACAAATCTCCCCAACCAGCATTCTGGGGTCTGAAATTCCCATCATCTACTACCTAGGGTTGACCCTACAAGCAGCTGCCTATGTCCTGAAGTGGCAGAAGAGAAGCTGAAAGGGAATTATAATTTTCCCTGGGATTGGTCTGCTGAAGGGGGCTCTACTCTTCCCCAACCTGATTCTTCCTTACTACTCAGGAGTAGGAACTCTGGAAGGCACCAGCCACTGCCACCCAAGAATCATGACTTTGAGAGGTGACGTTTTGATGGAATTCTCTGGAAATGGTGTTCCCTGAAAATGGGCAAAGCTATAGTCCAGGAGCTGACCATTTAAATCTTTCCAGAAAAGTTTCTTCATATCTCCATCTGCAGAAAGAAAGATGGAGATTAGAAACAGAGAGAGATGGAGAGGCTGGCAAGAGGAAGAAGAGAGAAAGATCCAGAGGGAGACACAATGAGGAAGCTGGAGACAGAGGCTGCATGGTCTTTGTTACAGTGCAAGAGAATACACCAAAAGTCTTTGGGAAATCGAATTCAGCAAAGAAGCATGCACATGTTCCCACACACATAGGGCACAGCAGGGCACAGACCACCCAGCACTCAGACTTCTTCACCAGATCTGCCGTTTTGTCACCAGAGGGAGTCCTCTCAGTCTACAGGGTCCCTGGGAGTCATTCGGGTCTATGCTACCACCTTAGATTCCCATATTTGAATGAGGGCAAGCCTTTGTGATCCAAAAGGAAAATCTGCATTCCCTTTCCTCTCCTTCGCCCCACCTTGGTTTAGTAGCTAGTGAGACTTAGGATAATGCAACAAGGCAAGAAGGAGCAGTAACCCAAAGTGGCATGTCAGCTCCTGGGCACACTCACTCACTGGGCATCCCCCAACCCATGTTAAATTTCCCCTCCAATCTCCAAAAATAGGGGCTCTCCCTGCAGTTTCTCTAACCCCATCAAAATTCCTGTTCTCACATGAGAGTATTGTCAGCTGAGTACAAAGGGGGAATCTGACTTAACTCTTACTCACCTGTAAATGACTGACAATCTTTCTCAACCCTTCTAGAAGCATTTATATTGTAAAGGAACAACCTAAGACAAAGACAAACAAACAACAAATGGCGATGAATCTCTGATTGGTAAGGTTCCAGGTAGGGGCGCAGAGGGGAGGGGAAGAATTTCAACAAGGGTGGGGGACTTCAGGGAAGGGTGAGCTGGTTTCCCAGTGTCCCATGAATCACATCTTGGGGCCAACTGCTTACTTTCTCTAGGGCTAAAGCAGCTTCCATGTCTAGAATTCACCCCTCTCCTTAGATTAGAAACCTGACACATCTGCTTTCTGCCAGAGTACCTAACAGGAGAGTCAAGGGATGTAACAAAGGGGTTCTCAACGTGTGAGCCCCAGGGAAGCAGCATGAACCTCACCTGGGAGTGCACAAGAAATGCAAATTCTTGGGCCCCTCTCTAGACCCCACTGATGCAGAAACTCAAGGAGTGGGACCCAACGAGCCTTGCAAGTAATGCTGATGTACCTCAAGATTGAGAACTACTTTACAGAGAGCATGGTGGGCTAGGAGCCTGCCCTTTCCTCTGGCCAGCTTGAAACCTGGAGTAAGTCATTGAACTTCTGTGAACCAAGTTTCCCTAAATATAAAATAATATGGGAGTAATCAGTGTCCTCTGGAAAATTGGTTTAATCCAATGCTCTGTGAAAAGCTATCTTAGAACCGGATCATTCTGGGAAATCCCTTTTTAGATAACTATGATGTATATTAGCCCATCAAAGACCAAAATTCAACCACAGATCAAGAAGCCTATTTAACTGGGTTTAACTCTTGGGAAACATGTTTGAGTATTGATTCTCTTTCTGGATCATCCACTAACACCTGAAACAGGAGGGTTTAGGTGGTCACTGAGGTCTCTTCTAACCTGTAATATCCCTTGGGCCCATCTTGGGGCTTTGTTCTCTCTGGCCCATGTCTCCAGCAGCCCACGTGAAGTCAGTTCTAAGGAGCAAATTCTCAGCCAACACAGGACAGTGCCCAGTACCAAAGTGTGTCTGTATTAGGATTGATGTCCATCCATGGCTTGTGTTAGCGCCATGTACAACCTTACCCTTCTCTGCCACCAAAAGAAAAAAAATCACAAGACAAGGAGAGCATTGAACAGCTTTGAGGGCAAGAGCAGAGGCATGTGGAGACCAGCAGGAGAGGTGAGGAAGATAGCCTGGGAGGAGGGACGGGGTGGGGGAGAGTAAAGCTCCTGCAGAGACGAGGAGCCCCAGGCAGGAGGAAGCTGCTGATGGTCCCCAGCCGTCTACTAGACTGTCAGTATCACTTCGTAGCTTCTCATTTCTTAACTCCCTATCTCAGAGGGCAGAGAAATCAAGTTATGTGCATGGAACACCCTCATCTCTGAAAGCAGGTGATACCTGTAATAATTATTAACTAATAATCATTAGAATGTTTGACAACTTACAGAGCATTTCTGTGTAGAATCTTCCTTAATCTTGGCAAGAACAAAGCTGTGAGGTAGGAATTACTTTAATCACCATTGTACAGATCAGAAAACTGAGGCTCAATTGAAATTTATTTATTTATTTATTTATTTACTTATTTACCATGATCTAAAAGCTAGTAACTATGAGTAACTAGATTGAATACTAGGGCTTTTCTACCATCCCACATGAGAGTGGTCCCACATGGACCAAGGGCCCGTGGTCTGTTCTTCTAAATCAGTTTCCATCCCAAAGCCCTCACCAGTTTGTGACCTGTTGAATTAACCTCAGGCCAGTCCACTGTAGCCCTGACAACAGACAGGAGGAGTGTAATGGTTAAGAACATGATCTTAGAATCAATAGCTTGGAATTGAACCCTATCTTCTCAACTCTATGTGTGATTAGGGATTTTGTGGGATGAATGGCGGAGCCCAGTGCCTGGCATAGTAAAGCATTTTGTGAGGATTGATCTCATATCGATCATGGGGAGAAGACAGATCCCAGCTGAAGTCAGACAGAGGAGGCACCAGTGGGGTGGAAAGTCACTGATTTTGTTGAAACCAAGGACAGAAGTAATGCCAAACACAATGGGCTTGGAAGGACTGAAGGCTGTGGTTGGCCTCTTCACTCTGCCATTTAATTCCAGGTGACCTTGCACAAACACGAAAATGCTTGGGTTTCTCTTCTGTCTGTGGGACGTTGTAAGGTTGGACTTGCTTTCCACACAAGATTGTCTGAAGGTTAGACAGGCCAGGCCCGACCACTTGTAGCAAATGCTGTGGGCCGCCCACTGAAACAACCGCTTGCCCAACTTCTGGATAACACAGTCTCAGCTTCGTTCTGGGATCCACCTCTCCCTCTCTGCAGCGCACCTGAGGGCAGGTGCTCTGATGGGCCCAAGCCCGTAGGGTGGCTCCATTCCCCGTGGTGACTGGTGGAAGTCAGGTCACGTAATGCAATTCTGACCAAAGAGAATCGAGGCAAGATCCTCTGAGGGCTTAGAGGGGAAAGGATTCCTTGATTTTAAAAAGAGGCATAAGGAAGAAATGGTATCTCCTCCCCCCAGATGTGGCCACATCTGGATAGGACGGTCCTGCAGCTGCAGATGTCTTGCTACGATAAGGGGACACAACTGAGCGTAAGGCTGGCTCTCTGAGGATGACAGAGGAGTGGGATAGAAGCATCTGGATATTTGGATGATGTCACTGAGCTTCTTAATGAACTACTCCTAAGATGTGCCGCTGCTGAAATTGCGTGTGAAATAGCACACCTATTATTTGCTTCTGGCCGTAGGCTCAGGGTGTCGCACTGCTTGCCCCCAAGGACACCTAACATTACCCAGGTGATGGAGCACCGTAAAATACAGTTTTATGCCTCTATGGAGCCATTCTTTATACTGAAAGTTCCAGATTCTTGGCATAAGTGGGAGAATAATAGCAAAGTTTCCAGAAAAGCCCCAAGTGGGCAGGTGCCCTCGGATGACAAGTCCTGGGTTGGTGACAAGGAATCGAATCTTGGTGTAAAACTGAGTCTAACTGAGCTTCACACAGTTTTCCCTTGAACAATGCTCAGAACCAGGCCTCCCCTGTGTTCCTCCTGTTCAACAAATGATAAGCGTCCTAAAGAAATAACATATAATAAAGTCCTTGTGGACTTTCCTTTGCCATCCAGGTTTCCCAAGCTTAACATCCACTGCACGTCGGAGCACAGGCAAACCGACTGGGCAAAATAGTCTGCAAGTCACAAGTCCACGCTTCTATTTTATTTTAAGTGAAATGGAGAGACGCTGGCAGCACCCACGGTCCACTTTCTAAATAGAATGCTTTCTTTGGCCAGGCCAGATATGACCTAATGACAGAGATTTAATTGCATCTGAAAGGAAGATAAATTAAAATATAAGTAGTAAAATTGCATATTCTTACCAAACTGAACATGCGACCGGATTTTTTCCCTTCTAATAGCTGTTCATTCTAACTATTCTCTCTCATTCGATGACAAAGGGCAAATGTCTTCAAAATTGTTTAAAATGCTGTGGGATTGTATTTGTTTTAAATTTTGTAGTGGGGAGGCAGACAACAGTTCCTGGTAAAGAATCAAGATAATGTCAGAGACAATGTCTTGATGGGACTTAGAGCAGTAATGACAAAGCTCGAATTCAGTCCTGGCACATAGTAGGCTCAGCAAATATGTTTTAAAGAACCAAAGCATAATATCCTGCTTATTCTAAGCCGAAGGCCTTGAGCATCATCTTAAGGTGACAGCTTAAGATTATAGGAACAGGTTTGAGATTTAAATTGTAATAAATTATTAGAGGGGCGCCTGGGTAGCTCAGTGGGTTAAGCCTCTGCCTTTGGCTCAGGTCATGATCTCAGGGTCCTGGGATCGAGCCCCGCATCGGGCTTTCTGCTCAGCAGGGAGCCTGCTTCCCTCTCTGTCTCTGCCTGCCTCTCTGCCTACTTGTAATCTCTCTCTTTCTGTCAAATAAATAAATAAAATCTAAAAAAATTTAAAAAATATTTTAGAGCAAATGTTATATTCATTGGAACACCTATGCTTTTTCGAAAATATCTGGCAATGATCGTTGATGTCCACGAAGAGCCACTGGGATTCACAACCTCGAAGCTCCTTAAAAGGAAGCATTGTTACAAAGAGCATGAAAT
The DNA here is from genome assembly GCF_902655055.1 of Lutra lutra. Lineage (NCBI taxonomy): Eukaryota > Metazoa > Chordata > Mammalia > Carnivora > Mustelidae > Lutra > Lutra lutra. The sequence continues at coordinate 60,033,629 of NC_062283.1, forward strand.
TTGGAGTCCACCAAACTAGGATCCTATTCCTGGAGTAGTTACATAGCCACAGGCAAGAGATTCAACCTCTATACTGAAGCTTCTTTCTTGACCTGAGGGATGGAGACAATCACACCTATCTCAGAATGTGGTTGGGAGACTGACTAAGATAATGCATGAGAAGAACTCACTAAGGTGTCTGGTATATTAATTCTTGTCAGAATCACCCAAAATATAATGAATGAGAATGAATGAATGAGCTATGTAGGTGATAGCTTTCAAGTCCAATCGATAATACTAAAGCCAAATTCTGTGTGACCAATTCACGGATGATACCCATGGGAACTCACCTAATCAGATTCTTTGATTAGCCAAGGTACACTTCTATATTGGGTTTACCTTATCGTTTCATAATTACTTGTTTGCAAATTTCTCCATAGCTAGAAAGTAAAGGTCAAGCAGGCATGAGGGATAGTCATCTTTTTATCTCCAGTATTCAGCTCAGCATTGGCACATAGCAAGCCTTTAATAAACATCTATAAAATGAGAGAGTGAGCGAATAAAGAATTTTGCCTTGGGCTGGACCCATTTCCTGCAAAATATTACATGACTGACAGAGAATCCATTGGAAAGTCAGGATGAAGCCACTACAGAGAGCCCTCTATGAAGGCTGAAAACTATAGGCTCCCATGGCCGGCCACGCTGCCAGATGAAAACCACATCATGTGGCAATTTACATTGTGTTCTTCTAACATCAAGAGATTCAAGACAGCCCGGCTCCTGCCGTCTTATGAACAATTCTGCCTCAACACACTGGCTACTGTTCTCTTTATTGAATTGCAACTTTTTTTTTTCCCTGGGTATCGATAAACAGCTGCACAGTCAAATTAGTACTGTTTACTGTCAAATTAAGATGGAAACCGATCCTTTCTGTGCTTTGTTTACAGCGCCTGTACTGCTTGTCCCAAACCTCCCGAGTCACTAAATGTGAACGGACTGCTCCTGACGGCGGATGCTGCCCCAGATCAAACAGAAGGCAGATTTTGTTTGTCTTCTAGAATAAACTATCTTTTCAGGTTCATGGGCTCAGAATAACAGCTATCATGTTTCGCCAGCTGTTTTTTATTCCTTTGCTAATTTTACAGCTCGGTCTTTGAGAAGGAAGGCTCCGTCTTTGTTCCATTCCTATGGTGCTGGTTCAGTGCCAAGGGAACAGAATATTCATAGAAATTGAGGAAGCCGAGACAGAGAGAGAGAGAGAAGGGAGTGTGTTAGTGATTTGGATGGATGGATAAGAGTGTTCTGAAAACTCATCATGAAATAAACAATGTTTACTGTCAAAACCTAAATGCTGTAGCAATCTCTAAATAATAGAGTTTTTAAAATCTTGGTCTTATTATTTAACATTTATTTTGCTTCCAGGCCCTTCACCGTTGGATGTTCAATAAGCAAACCTTCTACATATCCTTCTAAGTTCTTTTCTTATGTTGAACTAGATCATGCCACTTAGAAACCATCTGAAGATTGACATCACTTTGATTGAGTCCGCCATGTTCTAAAACCAGCCAAATGCATTGTTCTGCTTACGCTCTTCCGTCTTGTTCATCAGCCTGTTATGAGGGAGAATCTTGCAACTTGCCTCCCTGAAATCCAGACATGCTTCTTCTGTTGCATTTTCTGGGTAAGTCTGGCAACCGTCACAACAAAGGGAATGATGTTGTGCTCCCAAGAAGATTCTCAGAGAACCACTGCTGGCTCCTGGAGATTTTTTATCTCATGCTCACAAACCAAGTTCTCAACGGCTTGATCTAGAATATCACCCAAGAACCCCATCATGATTAAAACCCATCTTCCTATCCATTTGGAAAATAGGACCAATCATTGGCCAAATTTGTTTACCATTCATTTCACAAAAGGTAATTTTACATACACAGTATAATTTAACCTTCATGACGATTTTATAAGGAAAGTACCACACCCCACTTTGTAAATAAACCATCACATAGGGAGCTGAAAGTGCTGGGACAGGAGTCGAAACCTCTTTGCCTACCCTAGTCCAGGCCCTCCAGCCATCATGCTCCGTCTTCCCTTCCTTGGGATTCAGAGCCTCTGATCTGGTTTCTAGGTTATCTCTAATGCGACCTCACTCTTGCATTTCACTCTTCTCCAGTGTGAAGCTGTAACCAAACTAGGCTACTTCCTGAGCCTAAACATGTCTGTACAACCCTGCCCCCATGCATGCCATTCCCCAGTCTTCATCATGTAGCCAAGCTGTGGTTCAAATATCCCAGCTTTTACAAATCCTTCTCCCATAAGGTGATCTCTTCTCACACACACATAGAGATGCACACCCAAAGCTGGTATAATGGCTGGTCAGTCATTTGGCAGTGAGTAGGAAGAGCACCTTGCTGGGAGAGCCCTGGGCTTTGCAATCTTTAAAGTTAGTGAGATCAAGGCTCCAGCCCAGGAAAGTACTTCAAGAGCCCCCAGGGGCTGACGCAGACCATCTCAGAACACTGGGCTGAGCAGACGCATGGCATCAAATACTGCACCTCACTTTCTTCTCTCACTGGGGCTCTCCCCGGGGATGCAAATGTTTCTGCACGTTGCCTGCTTCCCTGGCATCGTGACCATCGTTTCCCACCAAAATCTCATGTGGGGGAGCAGGGGGACTACTGCTGGATCCCTTGCTGTTAAGACCCTATGCTGGGAAGCTCCTCAGTCCGAGGAGCTGGGGCTTCTTGTCCCGTCCACCATTCATTCCATCATTCCTGCCATAGGAAAATATGAACCCTTCCCCCTGGAAAACACTAAAGAGAATGAAGATGAATAAGAAACGTTCCCTAACCTCAGAGTTTATCCTTTGGTGCGAGCTATAACCTCAGAGATCACAAAGCAAGGCAGCAGCACCTAAGGGTCTTGTCAAGTTTACAACAAAACAAAACAAAACAAAACACCACTCAGAGTTCAAAAGAAGGAGAGACCTTCCCACTGGTTTTAGAGACAAACTGGAAATGGAACAAGTGGAAGGATTTGGGGAGGAAAGGTCAGTGTGAAGGTGGGAGTTGCCAGATGAGGGCAGGCAACGGTGAGGAGGTCCCGGCTAGAGCTCCCCTTCCATGCGGATCATGGGAACCGGTCACAGGAAGACCGAAGACACCTGTGAACACCCAGCTAATGAGTTTGCATGTTTTGTGTCCTTCTGGACAGAGGGTGGGGAGCCATGAAAGGTTTGCACAATTTTAAGAAGGTCACTCTGTCCTGCTGTGTGTCCTGCTGTGGAGAACCACACATGCCTCCTGCTCCAACTTCATCACATTTGGAAATCCTTCAGAATATTCTCTGCCTTCTCACTTCTTGTTCACCTACACTCACCACACATTATAAGGAAGCCCAGAGTGGAGACCCAACCTTTTTTTTTTTTTTCCTTGCTGTATTTTTTTTTCAAGAATATATTTGTGCTATTTCTACTTATGAAAAAAAAAATGGCTATGGTTGAGTCAGACAGGCTCCTAAAGTATAGAACAAACTTCAAGCTGAGGACCTGTATCTGATATGGCACAAAGTTCATTGTCATCATCACTATGATTGTCTTCACCACCACTAAGAACTATTGAGCACAAATTCTCCACTAGGTTCTCGTTATGGACTCAATATCTTTGTAATACCATGAGCTAGAGAAAAGTGGATGACCTTTATATGTGATCAACACGACAATTTTGATTCTAGATTCTCTTGGGTGAATGCATAGTCCAGGCCCAGGGTAGAATTTCCAGCCTACCTCCAGGGAACCAGCTCAGGGCTCAAGCTGGGTATACTCTGGAGTTCTGGTTTGGGATATAATCTGGAGTCTGCTCAGTATTCAGATCTGGATATCTTTCCTTTATTCTTCGAATATTTCTTGCACATCTTCTATGTGCCCAGTGAATAAGACAGACATGTTTCCTACTCTCCTGGATGATCTTTGCCTGGAATGCCAGAAGGTAGAAACCTTCACCCCCGACTCATGATATCAAGGAAACTTGGGTCTAAGACTTGGCTCAGATGTTAATTGTTCTGGGACTGTTGCCAAGGCCTGAAGCTTTCCTGAGCCTCCGTTTCCTTGTATTTAGAAAGACAGGATTCACCTGGAGGGGCTCAGCTCTTTCTCAGTCTGTGATTTCCAGAATTTCAAAAAATGAAGGTGAGCCACAGTCAGATAGCTTCCCATCTCCCCATCTCAGCCTTTCTGCTCTCCAGAGATGGACAGTTCAGGCTTCAGTGGAACAAACTTGCCACATGGCAAACCCTTCCCCATCGAAGCTAACGGAAACCATGCTCATCTAGGCACATGTGTGTCCCACATGGGCCTGCTAGGTGCAGCCCAGCTCTTGGCTCAGCATCACTCTGAATCTAAACTTACTCCATTTTAACTTGGCAATGTTGTTCTGTTTACGTTACCTGGTAAATGAATCATTTACCTTATAAAAAGCTCATTTCAGAGATGGAGTGAGATCCAGGAAAGGTAATGCCAGTCACTGTTTCTGACCTTCTCCATTAGTTGAAGTAGACTCAAGGAGAGGTGGGTGATGTCATTCCCTGAGGCAGACACAAGATATATGGGGATGAATAGAGTTGCTATTCTCCTCTCATTGGAAGACCATGCAAATGGAGTTAAGCTGGGTTCTTCAGAAAGGGAAACTCAGGAACTCAATACGAGTATCATTATGTAGACACCGCAAAGTCTCTTTGAATGTAGGGCTTTATTGACCTAGAGTGTACTGTTAAATTGGAAACAGGATTGAGCAGAGCAGTTAAAAATCACAAAGCATTAGGGCTGTCCCCCATTTTCACCCTTCTCTCCTTCCAAATGGGCATGCCACTTCTTTTGTTCAATGACGTTTGGTAGCTGCCAACCCAAAGCCATTTTAATTTTTCCAATTCATCTGTGGTTTCAGCCATGTATTAGAGGTTTATCTTTTTCTTTTTTCCCCCCAAATAAAAAAATTCATAAAGGGAACCAAGAAGTTGATGGGAAGACTGGGATTCTTTCAAAAGGAAGCAGGCGGGGAAAGCATGAAGTATACAAAGAAGTTGTTTAACACTATGGCCCGGCCGTTATATCCTCTGAACCTCAGGAAATGGGGAAGATGGCTGCTTCCAGAGAGCTAGAGTGACTTCAGCAAGACACTGTACAGAAAACACATAGCACTCTTTCCCTCACATGTTTACTTTTCATTCAATGTTTAGCAAGCACCCACTCTGTTCCACAGAGGACGACTCTTAACTCCTTCAAAAACAGAAAACACGGACTGAGTTACCAATCCTATTAAAACACAGAAGAATTTGTTTCAGAAACTCAGAGTTTAATAATAACTTTGAGTGACCCTTTTTTTTTTTTTTTATTTTGCCCTTTCTTCCCTAGCCCAAACTTGAGTGTGGGCTAATCTTTTCTGGAATCCAGGAAATCAGATTGGGAAGAAGTGTCTGGAGAAAAGACAGCCTTGAAAGCAATGGATGACTTCTGATTGATTTGGTGGCCAGTAAGAACTCAAAGGGTAAAATTCATTCAATCCCACAAAGGCCTGGTAAGTGCCTATTAGTGACGCACTGCTGTACAATGTGGGAGCTGGGAGAGAGCTGAGTTCAAGTCCCCCGTCTGCCATTACTTGGCTGCCTGACGCTGGCCAACTCCATTGCCTCGATGGGCCTCCTCTTCTGTTAATGGGGCCTGGAATAGAGGATCACTCATGGCTCTCCCAGCACTAACAGTTTATGAAACTGATGAGCACAGGGAAAGAAACTAAAAACTTGCCCTGCAAACACAGAGCCGCTTTGCCCTTTCTGTTCTTCATTTGACCACAGTTACTTAAATTATTTAGAACATATTTCCATGTTGAAGCCTAATTGTGGAATTTTCTTTTCTTCTTTTCTTTTTTCTGTTCAAAAGCTGTTGTTGCCTTTGAATCCAACTTGTTTTGTTCATTTCCTTGGGTGGAAACTTTTAGCGCTGAGTGCATTTTTATGAGTGTCTTTAAAAGAGAGACTTAGATATAGTTCCTCTCCCTTTGTATGGAAGTTCCCTGAAATTTACAGGGGGGAAAAAAAGTGTCTAGTCATTTTGAATCTAGGTCAAACCAAATTTTAATATCCCAAGAATGTAATCAGAAAGCTGGAGTCTACGTTACTGTTTTAAGATACTAGATTTGGCAAGTGTTCTATTTTGTTATGAAGGACCCTACCCATCTCAAGGCTAATGCGGTACATATTAGCATTCAAGACCTCAGGAAATCTCATTTTGGTTTTAAATTTAACTCTCTATATCCTAGAGTTTTTAGATAAAGGAATATCTGCTTCAGATGCAGTCTCCTGGGTCATATCAGATTTATTTCTCTAGCTTAGGGTGATTCAGAAGTTATCAAACGGTTCAACACATCCCCAAAATAAACATAATAACATCTCATTAATTGAGACCTCACTAATTTAGAATTTATGCAATCCGAGGGAAGACAGGCAAATCTAGGCAATTTAGTGGTGTAAATAATAATTAAGGAATTTCAGCGTTCTTAAGAAGATGTCATTTTCAGTGCATTAAAAAATCTTCTGCATTGATAAAAAGATGTTAAATACAAATGATTCTAAATTAATCTCCAAAGCAGTCCCAACGGCCCCGCTCTGCACACTGTATTTTTAGCCATGGTTTGTGGCACTGGTTGTAAGAGAAATTATTTTTTAAACATTCCACAATTCCAGCTTTTCCCCTTTCAGTTGCTCTTTGGTCACCATATCCTAGAAATTCATCATATTACCGCTATAGAATCTACCGCCATTGGAAAATGCAGCATATTTGATCACAGTATGAAACTGGTTTCCTGTGATTCACCCCGGGGTAACAATGAAAGCATTCATGGGGGCAAGAATATTTGAGGTGAGTCTGGGGAAACGTAGAAGGAAAGCTTGTCATCAAAAAAAATGGAGGCAAGGGTGCCTGGGTGGTTCAGTGGGTTAAAGCCTCTGCCTTTGGCTCAGGTCATGATCTCAGAGTCCTGGGATCGAGCTCCGCATCGGGCTCTCTGCTCAGCAGGGAGCCTGCTCCCCCCTCCCTCTCTCTGCCTGCTTTTCTGTCTACTTGTGATCTCTGTCTGTCAAATAAATAAATAAAATCTTTAAAACAAAATGGAGGCAATCAGCTGATCATGGGGAGAGGAGGACCTAGGCAAGCAAGCTGGTTTGCTGAGGTCCCTCAGTTTAGCAAGAAGGAAAGCGAGACTTAGAAAGCATGGCTTTTTGCTCTCAGTTCAGGCTTTTTTACTACCCTGGTCTTTACTCTCTGAAAGCAGCTCCCCTCCCTGCAAGGTCCTCCTGCTCGTCCACAAACAATCCTAGGCTGACCCAGTGCCTTAACCTCAAGCAGCCGCAGAATCACTTGTTTAAGGTACATTGGGAGCCAGCCTACAAAATTGTTCAATTTCCCCCCAAACCATGTCCTTAGCCTCTAGGATTTGCTTCTGTTCCAAGGCATCTGACTCAGTGTTAGTCCCGTATAGACACAACTGTCAGGTTGGGGGCGGGGTGCGGAGAAAGGATATGTATTTATGTTGCCACGTTATTTAGACTGACCCTTCTGCCCATTTCCACCTCCTGCTTCTCGGTAAACCAAGGGTCAGTGGGTATTTTAGGGGAAATGTACTGGGAGATGACTAGAGCAACCTGAATTTTCTTCAGCGGAGCTGAGAACCACAGGCCACAGTAACCTGACTCTTGAAACGTTCACCACTGATCTTGGCAGCTGTTTCCTTTCTGGTTTGTGATTTTTCAATAAGATCCCAAACAACCAAAGGGGTGAAAAGAAAAAAAAAAAAAGAACAAGCAAAGAGAGAAAAATCCCTAACCTTCCAAAACCAGCCATTTATCGTAGCCATTCACACAGCGACCTCAAGGGAGGTCACCGCTGCTTAAGAGTTGGCTTTGGGGCTGTGGTGAGCACCAAAAGGCATTTTTGGCCTAACAAACCAATTAGCCAATGATCATATCCACTTCCTTGCTCCTTCCTGAATTTCTTAAAACATGTGTTTCTTGGAATCCACCTCTTTTGCCACATAGACCCAAGTGACAAATCATCAACCCCAAAGATCCAGTGCTCTACAACAAACCACTAGCTTACATGGCAGCTGCCAGGGGACAGGAGGGAGTGATAAGCCAGGCCACCAAATATGGTAAAGAAAGAAAGGAAGGAAGGAAGGAAAGAAAAAAAAAAGGAAGGAAGGAAGGAAGGAAGAAGGAAGGAAAGAAAAGAAGAGAAAAGAAAAAAAAAGAAAAGAAACAAAAAGAAAAAAGAAAAAGAAATAAAAAAGGGAAACTCTTTGTATTATTTAAGTTGAATATTCCAAAGCACAGTAATGGCTCTCATCTATCTACAAAATGTCCTGAGATCTGTTACAGTTAAGAAGAAGCTTGGGGAGAGGGAGGGTGTGTCATCAGGGCAGGCTGGCCAGCAACCAGGGAAGCAGTAGCTTGATGAAGTTTCCGCAGTCCACACACTGGTCCTCAGCCTGGTGGGTCCAGGATTTAGATTTGGCTTGTACATACCCAGAAATGAAAGATCAATTTCTTTTAGGCAGGTGTTTGATAACCCAACTCATAGGGGGCTGATGTATAAACCAAAGGCTAACCTATAAAGTAACAATGAAGTTGACCCTCTTCTGGAGTTGGCATGCTCTTGTGCCTCCCATCCCTGTCTGGAATGCTCTTCTCCAGACACCTGGGAAACCATCCAAAGAATCTGAAGGAGGCTAGTCACAGAGCATTGACTCAACAAATACAGAACATGGCCTTGAAGAAATTGTGACCCCTGCCAAAATGTCCCTCTTCCCTGAATGGACCTGGAGGACCCCCGGGTATTTCTGTCTTTACCATTCCAAACTGTCCCCAGTGTTCTCATTCTTTCTGGAAGTTCCTAGAGCTTCTAAGTGGTAAAGCCAGTGTTGGAAGCCATGTTGGTCTCTCTCCCCAGCCTGTGTCCTCAGTCATATCGAAGGAGTCCTTGGTAGCTTCCAATATCCTGGGATTTCCTCCCTTCTTTCAGGCATTTTTTTTTTAACTGAGAAAGTGAAGGGTAGGGCTTTTGCTAACCATGGCAGAGGATAGAGAGTCCATACACACTCAGACATGACAAGATGCTGCCTAACCACAGCCTTTGAGAGGACAGAGAACCCTGAGAACCAGCTTTTTTCCCCCCAGTTAAAACAAGAACAAAACTAACAACAGTACAATTCTACCTTAAAGGTGTTAATCTTTCTAAAATGCGTCCACCGATTGCCTACCTTCGTTACTAAAATCTAATAAACATAATAGAGCATTAGATGATTGACTATGATGACCCTAGAACATTAGAGCTGTAGTTGGTATAAAAGATTGTACTGAAACTTGGATGTTCTTGCTGTTTTTCCCCCCAACCCCTTTCCTTAATGCCTAACCCGTTTTCTTGATTTCTTCTCAACATTGAGCTGAGGGAGCATAGGTTCTAGTTCTGCAAAGATGAGTAGTTACGCTCTGTATAATTAGACATTTGCAAGCATGATGATTCATAGCCCCAAAGCCAACTCTTTGGGAGACTGCGGCAATCATGTAACCTAGTCCCCTCATTCCACAAATGAGGAAGGCCAAGAGAGAAGTGAGCTGCTTCGGGACACTTGAAGAATTTAGTAGTAGAGACATTACCATAACTTCTACCTACAAATAAGGTGCTCCTTACCCCTGGTGGGAGTGGCATGGACAAATATCCAGAAAAGCCGTACATTGATGGGGAAGAAGGACACGGGGATGTCCTCATGCCTTTCTAGGTCTGTGTTGAGACCTCAAAAACAAATATCACCAACTCGAAAAGTAGTGGAGACACCTCTCCCTCACCCCTCACAAACCCTGGTCTTGTAGACTCAGATAATGTGTGATGTTTCTGGGCCTCTCTTTCCAGAACCGAAGGCAGTGAGGATGTCAAATGAGATTTTGGTTGAGTAATAGGGCCTTGTCTACCCTGAGCACATCTTGAAACTCCCTGGAGAGAGAATGGACAGCAAAGGAAGGAAAGATTCCCCCATTACCCTGTGAACAGGGCCTGTAGGCATCTGGCCGGGCACAGGATGGGAGACTGCAGAGCAGAAGGCGAGTGGAAACTGGTTTTGGAGTCTTGACGGAGGCTGGGCTGGGCAGCAAGTCCTGAGTCACCACAGCTAAGAAAACAGGTGAAGAGTAAGAGGACCTGAGGAGAAAAAGCCTAGAAAGACACCCAGTTACCTAGAAAGACACTGTCTAATGGCTGCCATGGCTGAATCTGACGGGGGCAAAGGTTTCTTTCCCCACCTCACCCCAGCACTGCAGACATTCAGACAAGAAGGGAGCAGAGGTCCAAACACTAACTCCATGTCCAGGGCAGATGCAGATTATATGGGGCCTGAAGCCAATACCGCTCCATTCAGGCTAATACAATTAGAACTAGCCTGAAGCTAATTATAACTTATTTAAGAAAAAAAGAGTACGTTACAAATAGTGAGTTCTGTTGCGATTATGTGTTAAAGATGTGAATTTTTATTTAAAATGAGAAGAGACACCACAAGATATTATAAAAGTTTTAAAAAGCTATCAAATACCCAAATATTACAAAATTCAAAAAGATGCCCACGGTGTTTCTATCAATTAACTTGCAGACATGCCCCCATACTACTTGGTTTTTTCCCTATGTTTTTGTTTGTATTTCTTTTTGCTGCATCGCTTCTGGAGATGATCATGATGAAGCATTTTTTCTATATATGGGGAGGAAAGGCAATTCAGTCTTTCTTCCAGCATGAAACTGATAAAAATTTGCTTTTCGATTTTTGGTGTTTTGGGTAGTGGTTTTGATTAGGCCTTGATGAGATGCCTAAATCCTCCACTAACAGTTTTGGACAAACGACGTGGAGAAGAACTTTCCACAGCATGGCTTCTGGATCCGCACATGAATATTTTTCTTCTCCTCTGCTGCCTCATACTACCCGTGCCTGTGACTTAGGACACCGTCATGATGAGAGATGATACTGAGCCTGCATCTTTGTGCCATGACGTGGGGCAAGTCTTCCCCTTGGGTGGGAGGAGTGTCCCTATCATTCCCACATTAGGAAGGTTTGCAGTAACCTAACCATGCATGGAAATGGTGACAAACCATATTGATGTACCCCAAGGAAACTGTACTTGTATATCCCCAGCCTAATTTCCCTTTATCCAGATCCCCCCAAGATGCCCATGGCCCCTCCAATGTCACCTAACAGGAAGGGAGGAGGTGCTAGACGTAAGAAAAACTAGCAATTAACTGACTGCCTTAAAATAGCTTACTTTTGCCAATTTTAGAAAGACATATGAGCACTGGGGCCTCTTCCATGCAAATCAGGGAGGGAGGTCCTGAAACCTAAGCCCTCATCAGCTTCATAGTAAATCCAGGCTTTAAATCTGGAAATGCCAGAGCTGTTGATAAAACCCAACCCCCCCCTCCCCCAGGGAGGCTGGCTCACCTGACGTCTGGATGAGGAGCTGGTCCTCTTAGGTCTGTATCTAGGGGATGGCCAAGGGGAGGGGGTCCCAGATAATCCTTAAAATGAATCCATATGTGGCTGGATTTGCCTGATGAGTGGGGAGGAGGGTGAGGAGCCAAGACCAGGAAATGTCTATATTCAGGGGTTGGTTAGCATCATGGGAGAAGAAGAGTAAAGAGCAGCATGCCGTGTAATGTGGGGAGCAAGGAGGGGGACAGAGGACAGCATGGAGTCACATGAGTGCACACATGTGTACACATACACAGACACACAGACACACACAACCACCAGTTCCAGTTATGTGTCTGGGCACTGTGGACACAGGCTGCCATGTGAAGCTGCGGGAGAGGATTTCTAAAGGACCTGGGAGGTCACGGGCATGCCTAGCATCACCTGATCGAGCCCCAGAGTAGGGTCCTCTCGCATCTAAGCAGAACACAGCATGCCCCCGGCCCTGTGAGCACTGGCTGCCCTCGGAGGAGATGGCCCTCAACATGAGGAACAGTGTTCTTGTTCTCGTGGCTGAGGCAGCTCAGAGGGCTATGCACAGAGAGGACATCGTCGTGAGGGCCTAGAGGGGTACAGGAGGGTAAGAGAGGAGGCCGTGTGATGACTGCGGCTGGCACACATGGCATATACTCCCAGGACTCCCCCTCCCCCATCGGATTGGCCATCAGATTGGGCAGGGCTCTGCAGAGGGCTATGGCTTGCGTGAGCAGGTGGGGGCCAAACCCAGCGAGGAGGGCGTTGTCATCACTGAACTCTATGGGATTGGAGTTCCATTTCCTAGACGTTGACCTCTCAGCTTGCTTTATGAAAACCCCATGAAAGTGGTATCAGTGACCTGATTCTGAAGATTGAGGAAGGATATGGAGACCCTTCCCAGGCCCATCAGTTGAGGGAAAGAGGGTCCGATTAGAATAGGAGTCTAGTTATTTATCCCTTCACTCATCTAAGAGTTGTTGAGCTTCTACGAGCCAGGCACTGTTGTGGGGTACAAGGGGAGATCCAGCTGACAGACTGCCAAGGGAACTGGCAAGATCTGAGTCCGGAATTGCTCCATCTCATGCCTGCTGGTGTGCATGCTGAGGCAGTGGGGGAGATGAAGCCAGACTGACCTGGGTTTAAACTCGTGACCACCCTTTCCCAGCTATGAAGACTTCAGCAAGCTACTTGGTCTCCCCGAGCCTCTGCTATTGCAGTCCCCATCTGTAGAAGGGGGACGATATCCGTGCTCACATCTTGGGCACGTAGGAAGACTAAAATGCAGATTCCATGGAAGTGTTTAGCACTGCTCCTGGCACGCAGGAAAGGCGTGGTGAGTGTGAGCTCTTCAGAGCCTATTGGAGTTCTGACCCCACATGGTCCCCTTTCGGGAGTCCTACTGCAAGGACAGTTCTGGGAGCCAGACAGACCCAGGGGCGTGGGGTGGCGGGAATGAGAGCCACAGCCTTCCACGGGCAGCAGCAGGAGGCAGCGTTGAGTGCGGCCTCCGTTACCCCGAGCATGTTGACAGCAGCTGGGGGACCTGGCAGCCTGCTCCATGTCAGCAGAGAAGGGAGCTGACAAATGCCAGGAAGAGACCGACAGCTGCACACAGCAGAACACAGATGACCCCTTCTAGAGACCCGAAGGAAAACTAGAGACAGAAGTGTGTGAACAGTGGCTGAGGCGCCCATAGTCACAGGTGGGGCCAGGGCTAGAGAAGTGAGCTTGGCTGAATTGTGTTTCTCCTCCCAGGCTGGTGGCCGAGGAAATGTGGGCTGCAACAGGAGTGACCTCCTCTTCTTAGGTCTGGGTGGGGAAGCGGGCACTGACTGGGTCCTGAAGGATGAATAGGAGTTTTCCAAGGAAGACCCTGGTTTAGGGAGCCACCAAAATCTTATAGGGGAAGAAATGGAAATGAAGTTGGAATGTTAAATGGAAGCCAAATTGTGGAAAGCCCTCTCTGCATAGAATGATCTAAGACACCAAGACATGATCGGTGAACATCAAGAAATGTTCCTTTATGCCCAGGTTAATCGACTTCATCAAAATGCATTCTCAGGTGAAAGGGAAACAAGAAGAAACTGTGATCTGTGCTCTTTGCCTCTTGGTGTTTTTTGTTTGTTTGTTTGTTTTGTTTGTTTTTTTAATGAGAAGGCAGTGGTGGGGAAATGAATGTGTTGGAAGCATAGACCCCGCCCCCCCCACCCCACCCCGCACTCATGAGCCCAGCAGGCTTTCTCCTCAGCCCTCCAGCCTCCTTACTTCCCTAGACTTCATGGTGCTCCTTGCTCCCCCACCTTGCCTTATGCCCTCGGCCACATCAGAAATACCCTCCTTCGCTTCTCCTCCTCTTCCCTGCCGGCCCTTGAGATCCAGAGCATTTGCCGTCCCTTCTGCCGGTCCTCTCTTATAAGGCCAGTCCTCACCCCAAAGGAGGAGGACAGTCCCCCATTCTGAGCCTGCACCAGCCGGACACCATGAGCTGTGCTCGGGAGTGTGTGCATTCCCCCAGAAGAAGGGCACGCCTGCCACACATCTGGGGACCAGCCAGGAGCAGTGAAGCCACAGTGCGGGGACCACACAGGTCTCCACAGTGCGTCATGTTGTCACTGGGACCCTGGGAGGAGGCAGTCCTGACCATCACAGAGGAGATCCCTGAGGTTCAGCCAGCCTTAGTTGGGAAGAACATCTTCTCCAAGGCCTTACAACTGGAATCCAGGGGAGCGAGCTTTCAACACGGGTCAGTGTGGCGTACCCTCTCCAGCACTGTGACCCAGGGTCACCTCCTACAGCATGTCCAGTGGCACTGCGTCTAAACTTAAGCGCCTACGATCGTTTGGTGTGTGTAGGACTTGGCTCTGTAACTGAGATCATTGAAGCCAGGAGCCCAGCCTTTAGCGTCATGACTTCCCCACAGCACCTGGTACCGCGCTGAGCTCCAAATACTTGAGGAGTGAGGCAAAGCAGGCCTTATCTGGCTCCCCAGCTCCTGTCTCATTTTTTACCCATAAATCCCGCAGCAGAGGGAGGCCAGCAGGGCTCCTGGCTCCTGAGATGCCTCCAGGCTGCCTTGCTTGTCTCTGGTCCTCACCACCTCCTAATTCCTCTATAGGCCTGCCAGCTCTGTAGGAGGGCTCGCTAATCCCCTTGATATCCAGAATCTTCTAAAAGTACTATTTAATCAGGCCATATATTCCAAAGATACTGTGGCATTCCTTTTTAAAATCTTCCACGTAAATAATAAGAAACAAATAAATCATACAGCCCTAATCCCATGTCAGGCATTGTTCTAAAACGGGGCTTCTCAGTTAAGCAGCATATGTATCCCCTAGGAACCTGTTAGAAATGCAAACTAAAGGGACAGACTGGAGTGGGACCAACAAGCCCTCCAGGAGTTCTGAGCACATAAAGTTGAAAACCACTGTCCTAAGGCTTTTCATGTATAAACCAACTCACTGATTTCCCCTTCCAGCCCTCTGAGAAAAGTTCTACTGTTAACTCCACTTTGAGGTTGGGGGAGTGGAGGTACAGACAGGTTAGGTAACCTACTCAGAGTCACATAGCTAATGAGGTTGGTGCTTCCAATCCCTCACTGGTGGACAGGCTTGACCTCAGGGAGTCTGGGGAACTCATGTTGCATCTGCCTTACATCTAGAAAAAATGTCTGTAGACAAGAGGCTGGTCGGCACAAGGCAGAGCTCATCAGACTTTGGTAGGACAGGGACATGCCTGTTTTCCTGGAGGTCACATGGACCTGGGAAATCTTGCTGGACCCCCTGACAGCAAAGAACAATATGAGTGAGACTTTCTGAAGGTACTATTGTAGAAAAAAAACAAAGCACTTTTAAAACCATCCTTTGCCGGGTCTTGGTGATTCCATAGTGTGTTTCCCTCAGGGCCTGACAAGGATTTTCCAGCTGACACTTCCAGAAGTCCAGTGAGGAGGAGCTCAGTAGGACATGGCCACAGTGTCCAGCTATGGAAGGATGGCGACCATCTTGGACTGGAGGCCTCGTTTGTCCCATAACTGGGGGATGACTTTATCTTCAGGGAAATGACTGAGAGGGCAAAAGAGCATCCGGGAATCACCCGACCTCCCCCGCCGACCTGCTAAAGGCTCTTTGCCCAGCTGGGATTCTCCATCTGGGGTCCGGGGAGAGAGCTGCGGACGGCCACCATGAAATGGTAGCACATTCCTGTGGCAGATACCATGCAATTTTCTTTCAAAGTATGCTTAAAGATTTTACTAGCTCTGAGGGTTGGGGTGGGAGAGAAGAAGAGACAGGGAGAGGAACAGATGAAAACAGACAGAAAGACAGAATAAAGATACAAAACTGATGCAATAAACCACACAGAACTGGTGGAAAGATCTTTCCTCTTTCTTCTGTGCTGGGTCATCTCATAGCCTCTGAGGAATGGGGATCCACAGGCCCCAAGAACCCACACTTGGCTGCGTGCTCTCCATGTGGCACTTGGCTCAATGTTCACCACACCCACCAAGCCATTTCATTGTACCCACTTTGCAGAAGATGTAAAAGACAGAATTAGGTTTAAGGCTTCCTGCAGCTTATCACCAACCCAACACTTCTATGCTACATAATGTGAGCTCAATGAGTCTTGATTGTTTTACCTGCAAAATGAATCTCCAGGTATTCAAATGATTGGCACTTTACAATAAATTATTAAATGCTTCTGTCATTCTTCCTCTCAGCCCCGTACTTTTTTCTCTATTCTCATCTCATGCTCACGTGAACTGGTCAAGGTAGTCCCGATGGGAATATTTGTTTATCTCTAAGGACACGAAATGGCTCTGTTAGGAAGCAGGGGTTGGTTCTCTCACCCCATCAAACACCCACTCATAACAACTTACCTTCCCTGAACACCAGAAGGCCTCATGTGTCTTCACTGAAGAAATATTTAAGAATCTCAAAAGTTTCAAAGTAAATACTGAAGTTCAAAATGGTAGCTTGGGTCTACTTTACCTCTACTCCCTCCCACATCTCACTGAAATAACAGTAACTGAACGCAAAAGAATAAGTACGTAACAAACAGGAAAGGATCCCAGCAGCAATCTAGATGATTTCACAAATGCCTAGAACACTAGGAAAATGAGATTATATTGACAGATAAAGCTGAGCAGAATAATCTATACCCCAAAACACATACAGAAGAGAACGAGGCAGGGGAAGGAGGCGCCCCACCCAGCAAAGCCCTGGAGACTCCCAAATCAGAGCCACAGTTATAAAGAATAGAGTCATTATTAATTGGTATTATTATTATTTTGGATGGAGGGGAGGGGCTGAGGGAGAGGGAGAGAAAGAATCTTAAATAGACTCCATGCTTAGCATGCAGCCCGATGTAGGGCTCCATCTCCCGACTCTGAGATCATGACCTCAGCCGAAATCAAGAGTCAGACGTTTAACCAACTGAGCCACCCAGGCGCGCCTGGAGTCACTATTTAAAGGCCTTTCTGAGTTTTGCGGTCCCCAACCCTCCTCTATAGACAACAACTGGTTGCGATGGCATTTGCTGGTGTAAAAAAATAAAAATAAAAAAAATCCGTTTGACCTTAGCTTCTGGAACGTTCTCTACCCAAGTTCCCCTTGATAAATGATGGAGATTCAGTCATACCCTTTGGTTCTGCTGAATCTAATATTTTCATAATCACTGAATTTTATATGTTGTGTATTGCTTTTCAGATTTTCAAACCAACCTACAGACACAACCTAGAAGACCTAGAATGGAAATCTTGAAAATCTTGAAAAGGTAAAATGAATACTACCGTTCAGAGAAGGACGTGGGGAAGGCTGGGAGAGGAAGGAAGAACAGGTGTGTTCTTGGCTCAAGTTTACCTTCTTCCATGCAACAAATAACAAGCAAGTGCTTACCTACCAGGATGGTCCCTGGCCCCGGGCAGGCAGAGAGGAGGCAACGGGACAGTCTCACCCCTGGGGCACTTCTATTCTAGTAGCAGGACAATAGGTACTGCCTAAAAGTTGATAAATCACAAAACGAAGATTTAAGTATGTTACTGAAAACTATGAAAGTAACCATGAGATTATGAGGATAACGTATCATGTACACAGATGCAGAGAAAAGGACAGATAGTGTAAACGTGCTAAAATCCCTGTCCTAATAGGAAGGGAACAGATGAGGTTTAAATGAGCTCAAGGCCCAGCTGTACAGGGGAATTATCCAAGTGTCTGGTAGGAATCACTGAAACCAGATACTGACAGAGCCAGGGAGTTACATCCGGGGCACTGGCCCAGAGCTGCGGCCGGAGAAACAGACCTACACTCCATAGCCTTTGGTAGTTCGGAACGGGCGGGGAACATGGGGAACGTGTTTCTGTTCCTGAGCAGGTAGCTAAATGTTACACATAAATGAATAAAATGATCAAAAACAACTTTGCAAAGCCTATGAGATGTAAAATAAGATATTCTCATTCCTGTTTGTCAATCATGTTTTCTTCTTATTTTATGTGATAAGTACTAAGTCTGACTAAATGAATCTGGCGATTCATTCCAATGCGCAGGCGCGGCCAGCTCAGAGGGCTTGTCATGAGTTGAGGGGTAGAGAATGTCACGTTTATTTTTTTATAATATTTTATTGATTCATTTGAAACAGAGAGATACAGAAAGAGAGAACATGAACAGGGAGAGAGACAGAGGGAGAAGAAGACTCCCTGCTGAGCAGGGAGCCCGACTCAGGGCTGGATCTCAAGACCCAGAGATCATGACCTGAGCCAGAGGCAGATGCTTAATCTTCTGAGCCACCCAGGCGCCCTGAGAATGTCACGTTTAAAGCATTTGAGAAAGATGTGATGCTGCTGACACCTCCAACCAATGTTTCACATGGGTGAGTTAAGGGGCACGTGGTATGAGAGGATACAGGGCAGGCTTTTCCTGTCCCCCAGATATCCCTGTCTCACTGACCACACTCAGGTGTTGAGTATTGTCCAAATTTAGACTCACTCTCTGAATCACTCTTTTGGACCTTGAAGAGTTTCAGATTTCCCTAGTCCCCTGTGAAAGTGTCCCAGGCCACAACCCCCAAGAAGGGGGGCTATCCAGCTGAAGTACAGTCTCTCAGGATCACCCTGCGGGGGTGGGGAGTGGGGGTCCTAGGAAAGGATGGAACAGCATATAAGAGCTCACAGGTATCAAGCTCTACCAATGGGCTGGGTAGATACTGTGCTAAAACTTCACAGACATTATTAGCTCATTTGATCTTCACAACAACCCTATGAAGGTGTCACTATTATTATTTCCATTCTACAGATGGAGAAACTAGGCACACAGAGGCTGAGTGTTACACCTGAGCTACACAGCTGTGTAACAGAGCCTGGAACAGAGCCCAGGCAGCCATGCTTGGATGCCATGCTATGCACCATCGCACTAGAAACCCAGTCACAACTTGCCACACACACACACACACACACACGCACACACACACACCCTGGGAGGACTTCCAGGAACCTCCTGCTTTGAAGAACTGATGGTTGCCAAGTTCTGCCTTTTAGAGCCTGTGAGACACTGAGAACACATTTGTTGTACATACGAGCACTTAGCTGACGCTAACTTAGTAGACTTACTCTCTTTCACGCCAGAGCTCAGAACTGCAACTGAAGGGTGTGGGCCTCACAGGAGGCAGACTGTAGTTCAACTGAGAAAGTATAATAAGACAAAGGTCTGCTGTAGCTGGTAATGAGCTCCCTGTCAGCGGAGGTGGAGAGCTCAGTCAGCCCCAGGCCAGGAATGCTCCGTGCCCCGGGAACAAATTTGGAAGAGCCAAGAATCAAAGCCTCTTCCAGTCATGGCGGTCAGTTCAGACCCACTTCTCCAGAACTCCCATCGCAAAACAGTGCACTGAGCTAACAGGAGATGCATGAACCATAAGACCTGACCCAGCGTCTGAAGAGTTCACAGTGTGATTCTCGGATTTTCTATTATCATCTTCGGAGAGTTTCTGGGAGGAGTTTAATAAGATACAGTGAGAGTTCATTCCTTTCATCTCCTAAGGCTAAGTCCATTATGACTTACACATTCACTCTTTCTGTTCTCTGTCTGCTTCCGGAGAGTGCTATGGGGATCCAAGCATATATATTTATATATGTATGTATAATATGTTCTGTGTCTTTGCCTCCACAGAGGAAATGCTCTGTGTTACAGTAAATAATAATTTGCAGGTCAGTGAAGGTTGTTAAATGTCCCTGATGCTTTTCTCACTTCCTTCCAGACTCTCGTAATTACTACTGCTCTGAACCCAGCAGGCAGAGATACATATTTCACTGTCCAGGAAATGACAACCCTCTTATCGTACCCTCTTCTCACTGCAGTGAAAGTCTGTGTGTTTGTCAATCGGGCCTGTCCTAAATCCATATCAGAGTCATTCATACCCCTGCATGGAAATAGCCACATGGGAACTCAGCAACTGACTGCCCCAAAGAGCTCGGACTAAGATCATGGTCCTGGGTTCTAGATGGCTCTACCACCATCTGTGTGACCTCAGACAGGAGCGTGGCCTCAGTCCGGAAACTCCTGGGCTTCTATATCTTCATCTGTAAAACTGAGAATACAACACTTACCTTGACTTAAAAATGTTGCTATAAGAATTCATGCTTTCATTCAGTATTTCATACTGAATTTAAATATGTATGGATCGACAGTCAGGGTCAGGTACTGTTGTGGCCCCGGGGGAAGAAGGAGTGGTGCGGTCATAAGCAAAAGAGGTAAAAGTCTCCTTCTCCCTAAAGCTTCACTGTGGGAAGCAGATAAATAAGTGAGTAAACTAAACATACAGAATTTCTAATGGTGATAAGTTTCTTGGCAAAAAGTAAAGCATGAAGTAGAATGGGGAGTGTTGGAGAGAGATCAGGGAGGGCATCTCTAAGAAGCTGCTACTGAGACTTAGACCCAAAGGATATAAAGAAGCAACCCCAGAGCACATTTGGGGGAGGAGCATTCCAGGTGGTGGGAATGGCAAGTGCAAACGTCCTGGGGCAAATGTGAGCCTGCACATTAAAAAATAGCAAGGCCAGAGCAATGGAGGGAACACGGGTAGGAGCATAGTAATTCTGAGGACCTAGGGAAGTGGGACCAGCTGGGCTAGGACCTTGTAAGTCTTTTGCCTTAGATTCTGAGTAGGATGGACGCCACTGGAGAGTTTTTAGCAGAAGTATGGCATAATCTCACTTGAGTCTTAAAAAGAATCTCTTCTGCTGCTGTGTTTAGAAAAGAGAGCTAAATGAAATAATACTTCCTGAGATGTTTTGCAGAGCACTAAGTACAACATGAAAATGGAGTACAGTAAGAAACTCAGTCCCTGGAGCACCTGGGTGGCTCAGCCTGTTAAGCTTCTGCCTTCAGCTCAGGTCATGATCCCAGGGTCCTGGGATTGAGTCCTGCATCTGGCTCCCAGCTCAGTGGGGAGTCTGCCTCTCCCTCTGCCCTTCTCCTCGCTTATGCTCTCTCTCACTTGCTATCTCTCTCTCAAATAAGTAAATACATAAATAAAATCTTAAAAAAAAAAAAAAAGAACCCAGCTCCTCCTGGGAACCAGTTGTTCTGGAAACCCAGTGTGGATTAAATATGACCACACATTTATTGCCATATTCCCCAATGTAGAGGCAAAGTTCATGTCTCTCCCCTTGCATCTTGTTGGTTCTGCAACTCTTTATCAACAGTGGGAGTGAACTGGGCCTGGACCAAGGCCAGGTTTTTGAGGGAATGGTAGTAGAAGACAAGGAACAGGCCTCCACCTCCCAGGGCCTGCTCCTTTGTCAGTTTATTTGAGCATAATTCTCTGTAGTGACCCATACGTACCTACTGAGTCCAGGAAGCCCAAGCAACCCACTCCCATGACAGATCAAAGCACAGGGGAAATGCTTTGTTCAACTCTACCACTTACTAGCCCTATGATATTGAGCAAGCTTCTTGGGCTCTCCGAGCCTAATTTATTCAAGATTGTAAATTCCATCATCCAGGTTTGTTATGAAACATAAGTAAGATGACATATGCTGATTACCTAACACAGTGTCTGGCACGCGTTTTGGGGTGCCCTGTTTCAGGCTTAGCCCTCACACAGGACACAGGAGTATGGGGCTCTCTCTGTGGCTGAATCAAAGTCTTTCTTTTTCCCTGTAACTTTACCTACTTGATAGGAATGTTCCAGCTCTAGACCCTTCCCTCTGGGGATAGGATGGCAAAGGTAGGAGACCTTCCAGGAAAGGAGTTGATGAAGATGTGTATAGCTCATGGGAGGGGCTGTGGAGGGAGCCCGGTTGAAAGAGAATCCAAGTTTGCTGAGTCCTGTTTCTGGGACCCTCTGCTGGGCAAGGGCTTCCCTGGGGATGGGGAAGAAGAGTGGTCTATCAGAGTGAAACTTTGAAGGAGGGACAGAACCCTAAAACCCAACAAGGAGATCCAAATGCCTCCTACCCCACACCTCCCCCTTCAGTTCCCTGAAGACTGTGAGGCCCCCAATACTTGTTTTGGAGAGAATTTTAGTCAATGCTCAGAGGAAAGAGGCGGGGGGAAGGAAAAAGAGAGCCAGTAAATCAATAACAGATTTTTTCTTCCCATCAGTTGGTTTAGAGTATGGAGCCAACGTCAACCAATCTAGAATTTCTAAGTTGTAAATAAAAAATTGAATGGTAAGATTTTTATCTTAGCTGTTCATGAAAGCCATGATTCAGAGGCCTGGTTTATCACACTCCTCACGTAGTCTGAGCTAAGGTATAGGTGCAACACCTCAGGCCAGCCCAGGAAATTTAGTGGGAAAGTTTTCCTTTCTACCTCGCTCGGGCTACAAAGCTTGGATATGACACTCTTTCTGGACCTTCCTGTTTCTTCTCCAACTTATTTCCCTCAACAGATTTCTTGCACCCTTGTATGAACATATCATACAAGAAACAGTCAGACCAATAAAGGACGTTATAGGACATTGAACATCCTTATTGTTAAGGATGAAATAGTCAGTCAACATGCCCAGATAGGTACTGCAGAGAATAACCATAAACAACCATAATAGTAATGACAGTTACTATTGATTGCATCTGCCATGTGCCAGGCACCGAGCTAGCCACTTTTCCATCTCCTTCCTGATTCTCCCCAAAAATGGACAAAATGGTTGTTCCATTACCTCCATTTTATACCAAGGCTGAGATTTATAGAAGCTAGGTAAGTCGAAAAGAATCATGATAATTTTCTTTCTCCCAGAGAGCCTGAGGAAACACCAGCTTTCATCAATTACCCAAGAACGTTCTCTCACTTCTAGCCATGTGGTGTGATTCATTCAGTCAATAAATATGTATAAAGCACTTAGTATATGTACCCACAAATATAATACTGGTAACAGACGAAAATTATGTAGAACAATTCTTTAATCCATTTTGTGGAACATAGTGGAAGGTCAGAGAAAGAAGACAGCATGGGCCAGAGAAGACAGGGAACATTTCACAGAGAAAGTGAGTCTTGAGTTGGTTCTTGAAAGATGAAAAAAATCATTCCAAGGGCATTCCTAATCAGGGGAACAGCATAGGCAAAGGCACTGAAACATAAGGGAGCAGGAGGAAACATGTTGGAAGGAAGGGAAAATAAGTCTTAAGTAGAAGAAATAAACTAGTCCCACTCTATACAGGAATCAGGCAGAAGGATGGCATCTGTCCAGGAATTTAATTTAACTATTGCAAATGATAATTCTGATGCTTCAAATTCCTTATTCTCAAAAAGTTTGAGACTACTTTTAAAAGTCAAAGGTGAATGAAAAAACAAACTACTCTGTTTTAATACTTGAATCATGAACTCTGCTATGAGAGAAGCAGCCTACCAGATGACGGTGTGGTTAAAAAAGTGTTTCTGTCTTTTTTTGTGGGTTGAAACTGGAATTTTTTGAAAAGTAATTTGTCTTCAGGATTCTGCTTCATGTGTGTGTGTGCATGCGTGCATGTGTGTGTGCTCACGGAAAGGTATGTATTTGTTTCTGCAATACTCCAGAAAACTGGAAAAATAAGAAAGTGCAACTGCCACTTACTTTGGTGTAGAGAGCTCTATAGGGAACAGAATTATTGTGTCCACATTCCCAGTGGATTGGTCTGAAGGTCTTGGAATGTCAAGGGCTTCCATGGAATGACCTATCATCCTACACTCTTTCCAGTAACCTCCCAAGATGGGAGATTATTCCAGATCAAATGACTCCAGTTTAGGGGAAAGCTCCTGTCCAGGTAAGGGATGAATCCTATGGTTAGAGAGACTCCTGTGGATAGAAAGGCACTTCCCAAAACAGTAAAATTTACACGATGGAAGTAGAAAGAAGAAGGAGCTCTTGCAAAACGACAGAGACCCAAGGACAGAGATGGGGGTAAATGTCTGGAACAGGGAATACTTTCAAGGGAACCACTCCAAGGTGGTTGAACTTCTTGTACATTTGTACTAGGGACAGTTAATATTTAAAGTTTTCAATATTTTTCTTTCATAGCAGAGTCTGTTAACTGTCTCCCTCGTGCCCCACTGATTCGATTGTACAAATTTTTTTCTAGAAAGTAGTGGCTCCATCTGAAGCCTCACTTTTGAGCTCCCTTTGCATCCAAGTTGGGGTGTAGGAGATGTCATGTGAAATCTTCCAGGACTTGTAACTTGCCCCTGGCATGAGAAGATCTTATTTCTTCAAATCCCTGCTTGCCTCTTCATAGAAAGTCTATTAGGAAATAACGTCCAGTAATACACTGGAATTAACAACTTATAGTTTGTGTGGCCACATATGTGATCCCATCTGATACCAACCAGAACACTAGGATGTGGTGATGACACCTACTACTGTCGCCATTTCAGAAACGAGGACACTGAGATTCATGTCTTTAAAAAACTGGTTAAGTGGCAGAGCCATGGCTGATCAGATGTTCTGTAAGAGAGAGTTTGTGGGTCCTTCCCTATGAAATTGCTTTGCCTTGCTCCTTGCCACTACTACTCTCAAGGAACCAGTTTCATTACCTTCGGGTTATTCCCTGATGGAATTTTCCATTTTCACACTCACCTAGGTGAAGGACCAGAGTGTCCTCCCTGGTGCCTGTAGCTTCACTTTGAATCTCAGGTCGCAATCATAGTAGGACATGTAGAGAACAGTTCAAACCCAAGTCAAAATGTTATGGCAGTTGGCTATGTCTCCAGGTACAGGAGTGTTTGTGCAGGTTCCCTGTCCAGCTCTAGAAAATGGAGCCCTGAAACACCATCTCCAGCCATATACTACATTCATTCAGTCAGTCAATAAATACATTTAGAGCAGTGTTTCTCAATTTTTTAAAAAAATTATGACTCGCTTAAGGAGCCTTTTTAGATTATTTTTCACCCTATCTCTCCCACAAAAATTTAATGCCACAGGTATACTGTATATCTGCTTATGGACTGGCCCTTTGAAGGGCAGTTAGCCATTTCTCAGGTTTTTCTCATGCCCCTCCCCCAAGAGTCATTTCCCCCCCGGGGGGGGGGGGGATGAGGGGGGCACAGTCACTTCCATTGAGACTGCATGGTGTAGAGAGCTGACTGTGTGTGCAGGACAGCAGAGTGAGGAAACAGAACTGATCCCTGCCAACATGAAGTGGCCTGTGTCTTGCATCATCAACAAAACTAGTGAAAGAGAGAAATCAGAGGCCCTGGGTTAATTTCTGTCTAAACCGCCAAAGTTGATTTTAAGACCCTTCTCAATCCAGGAGTTTAGTAGCATTAGATCAGGTTTCAGTTCTGAGCCATCATCAGTAGGGGCTCTACATACAAAAAAATTGGCAAAGACGTACGGTCTGTGTGGAAATATGGTTGGGAGGCATTCACCACACATTTATGGCATAAAGAATAATTTCTGCTTAAAAAAAAACTGTTTATAATGAAACACAAGACAGAATGGAACAAATTCCTCTGAAAAATTAAAAATGTTTTTTTTTCAATCACTTCTATTGAAAATCCATTCAGCGGGATTTAAATAGCCGCCGCTACTCAAGATAATGTTTCACTTTCTTTAACAAGGGAAAGAATTTGAAGCTGAAAAGCCAACTGCTACTTCATTACTTTAATGGAAATCCCCTTGAATTCTATGATCCACTCAATCACAGGCTCATAGATTGAGTCACAAAAAGGTATGAACCCTAAGAAAGGGACTGAATGTGAAAGGCATTCTATTTCAAGTTAGGGTCTAAGAATGCGTTATTGTAACGTTTCTGGTGGGCATGGGGGAGAAAATTAAACAGGTGCCATCCATGTTCCTTCTTTCAGCAAATATGTATTAAGTGCTGCTTTGTGCCAGGTACCATGTTAAGTTTTTTGTTGTTGTTGGTTTTTTGGTTTTTTTTCTAAGAAGTCCATCATGGAAAGTAGTGCACTTCTCTGACATCTATAGGTGCCTGGTCTTATAATTCATATGTGAGGCATTTGAAATGCAGTGTTGGAAAATTATTAAATAGGGAGCAGGAAGGAGACCTGAGTGCTGGAACCACCTCTGAGTCTAGCTGGGTGAACCTCTGTCAGTTATCTAAAGTCTCTGGGACTTAATTTCTCCACTTGTAAAACTTAGAGGTCGATGCTGAATAGTGGTTCTCAATTATGGCTCTCCTCTGGGGGCTTCAAGGATATATGGCTGCTTGAGTTCTGTCCAACACCAATTATATCAGAATCTCTGGAGGTGGAGCTTGGGGGGTAGGTATATATTTTTTAAAGCTTCCCCCAGTGATTCTTCCAGCTCTGTCTGTGCTAAAGGCTAAAGACAAAACCCTAGAGAGGGACTCATCTCAAAACAAGATGGCAGCTCTGATTTCCTTACCATGTGCAATTCTCAATGAAAAGAAGAGGCCACGGTTTGCCTCCATGACTTCTAGTTTCTGTTTTAGCATATTTATGCTTTCCTTCCTCCTTTTCCCATTCCCATCTGTTTCCTTTCTCTCTTGACCCACTTGCTATGGCCTAGTACCCACTCTACTTTTCTTCTGCTTTTGGTAAAACGTACAGTAGCATTAATGCAGCTAAAAGAGAATTCATCTTGAGAGTTTCTGGTCTCAGGAAGGATGACCTCTAACAGTAAAATGAAAGGCCCTCTAACCCTAAGAAAACAATCATAGACCTCAGGCAAAGAATTTAGGATACTTTTAAGAGTCAGGAACATGGCTATATCAAATCCTGTATATTATTCCCTTCCCTGGCCATGTGGAAGAGTTCTATACCCTTGACCCCCAGTAGAGAATTAAATAAAATTTCTCCAGAATTTGACCTAAAAAGATAAGAAATTTGGAATGGATTGAGATGCCTTCTGGTCAAAGAGGTCCATCCAATATTCGGGATCCTGGGCTCATCAGGTCACTTCTTTACTTATGGATGTTCTCCTTAAAAAATGGAAATTCCACTTTTTAAAATATTCTTTTAAAGATTTCCCAACACTGGAAATCCCAGGTTCTTCTGCAAAGCAGAAAATTTATCTGCCTGAAGATACTGAGCTATCTAACTTGAACACAATAAGGTGAACATGGAAGGTATTCAATGAATATTCCCTTCTCCCTCTTATGAAAGTAGTCTATTTTACATTGTTCAAGTTAACATGAAGCATTTTTGCTCCACACATTTCTTTAGTTCTTTCTCCGAACTAAAAACCCTTCAAGGGACAAGAATTCTTCATCACTTGGCAGAGTATTTAGCACTGGAATTAATGTATGGTTGAACGAACCACTGTCTCAATGGAAGTTTCTCCTCTAGTTTTTTTTCTTATATAAAACATCCTGCCTTGCTTATAGCCCAAACTGCACTATTTACCACCACAAGAGGATCTGGACTATTTCAGGATTAAGTAACCCTTTCACTGTGCCTAAATGCAACCACGCCATTTGTACTGTGACAAGATGACTCCCTCATGACCTATGAAGTTGTTGTCCACAGTGGGTATGACATCCTATGACTCTCTACTCTGGGTGTTCCATCTGGCCCTGTAAAAGTGCCCTGATTTCTCAGTTGAGAGAAGGTCAGTTATCCTTTCAGACCACATTCGGTAAAGCATTTAAAAAATTTTTTTGAAATAATTATATGTTCACAAGAAATTGCAAAAATGTACAGAAGAGATCCCATGTACTCTTCACCATATTCATCCAATTCACCAAACTACTATGCAATCTGGCAGAAAAACTTTCATCAATCTATTCATGTGAAGGAATGGGAACTAGAGTGACCAACATACTTGGTTTGCCCCGAACTGAGGGGGTTCCCAGAGCATGGGACTTTCAGTCTTAAAACAAGTCCCAGGCAAATTGGGACGAGTTAGTCACCTGAAAAATATTCACATTAAACTGCTAAGCACTATTTGGAGGGGGGTATCCACACTGCCCCTTTTGCGACTCCTCTAGAATTGGTTTCCCTCACCCCTACTACCCTCTCTGGCTATTTCATTTCTCCTGCTTAAAGACTCTCACCTCCTGCTACTCATATTTGTCTTTCCTCCCAGAGCTCTGTTTGAGAGTTATCCCCTTATGTTTTCCTGAATTCCCCGTTAGCTATCAAAATTCATATTTTCTCAAGTCACACTGCTGATCTCGACAAGATATTGAAAGAAAAGTCTTTCATTCCAGTGCAGTGAAAAGACTCCTGTCTAGTGCTCTTGGACAAGGAGCAAGAGGCAAGATTCACACCCCTCTCCTGCCACCAGTTGGCTGAGTAACTTTGCAAATCATCTCCAAACCCTAGGCATCTTATTCCAAAAGGAAGGGAATTGGTGGAAAGTAAACTTTCTCACCAGATCTTAACTACTGATATTTGGGGCCAATTATTCTTTGTCGTGGGGTTGGTCCTATGCACTGTAGGATATTTAACGGCATCCCTGGGCTCTACTTACTGGATTCCAGGAGCACCCCTAAGCTGTGACCACCAAACATTTCTCCGGACATAACAAACATCTCCTGGGGGTAAAATCACTCCTGGTTGAGAACAGGTCTAAAATACTTCTAACGTCACTTCCGGTTCCAAAAACATTTGATATAAATTAGTCCTAGTAAATTATGATGGGTTAATAGTTTCCCCTTGCCTTCCTAAGAATATTTCCATTTTCAAAGTATTACCCATTTGGAAAAAAAGTCCAGAAGCATCTTCACTGAAATAATCAAAGTAGCTCTATCTTGTGGTTGTAGAGCTTTACTTCCTCCTCCCCCCTCTCCCCGCCTTTCTCTCCCACCCTCTCCTGCTCTTATTCTTATTCTTCCTCTTCGTTTTGGAGGGTTAATATCATGGTCATCTACTATCTGAGTTATTTTTTCTTAAACTGGATGTTTTTCAGTCCAAATGAAATTGGTCAGTAGGTTTCCAAGCCAGAAAGAGGGAGCCTGGGTTTAGACAGGAGAGATTATAGTAGAAACAGGGCCTCACTAACTCACATTGTGTTCTGCTTGCTATTAGATCTTTTCATGTAGTTGTATTTACTTTGACATTTTTATGCTGTATTTATCCCAGTCAGATTGTCTGGCGAGCACAGGGTGTCTTCAAAATACTTTTCACACTGAGCACATCCCCCCAGTTCAGGGTACCTCAGCTTGAACTAACAAAACCTCATCAACTCTCACCTCCCAGAAGCACAGTCAACCAAAAACCATGATCCTCCGACACAGGGCCCATCTGGCTGAGAGGGAGTCCTAGAGGAAGGACTTCTTAGAAAAATCTAAAATACTTCCAAAATCTTATGGATTATCCACTTTATACATACATGTCAAAATTTGATTGCACCATATGACATTGTTGATAGTTGACCTTTCTGACCTACAAAACCTACAATTTCCTATGGTTTTCCCCTAATTATATTCAGAAACTGTCAAGTAGGTGAAGGATCGCATCATGGGCACTTCCTTAATATGGGATGTGGGTGGAAGACTTACAGGGAGAAAAGGTAGGAGCTCTGATCTCTGTGGTGGTGGGGCACCACTGGGGATGATGGCGACCCTACCGCTAACCCGATCCATGATGTCACTGAGAGCAAAAGCCTGCAAATTGTGGCTCTGTCCTGTGCCCGTGTGTAAGCTACTGGAGGGTAAGAACCACCTGCTGTGACGCTATGTCTGTATGCCCCACTCTGTGTCTTACACACTGAACTGCATACAGGAGGGACCCAACAGTCATTGCTGAATGGCTAGGTGAGTGGGACTATCTGTCCATCCTATGGTCAAATGATTCATTCTGACCTTCATTCATTCATGGATTCCTTCCTCCAAGATGTCTTTATCACCTAGTATTTGCAAAGAAAAATGTTAGATAATGTGGCTTATTCAATACTTCTGTCCCAGCTCTCAAGATATTTCAAGCCTATGCAAATTCGGCCTAAAGAAGTGGTTTCAACACTAAAATCCAAGTGCAATGTGGTTCCATGTGAATGACTTTATCATTGAAATAAGTGAACTGGGGGAATTCCCTTGAAGCTACGTTCATGACCCCAGTCTCTCTGCAAATGACAGTACCCAGTTAAAGTGAAGGAAAAAGCCTACTTGGAAGAAAAAATATGTTTACTTCATTAATGACTAAATCTTCTCATGCTCAACAACTCATTTTTGGATTCTCAAAAACCACGAGTTTGCCCCTATTGTCAAAAATACACATTAGCCGGCAAATGCTCCCCAAATATTCCAACATGCCAAAGTCAGACTAAAACAATGAGGGGAACTAATTCTAAATCTTTTGGATTACTTTGGGGGTCCTTCCCCTTTTACTGCACTTATGGTTTAGAAGCAGAATTGACTTGGATCAGATCCCTCCACCGGTGGGAAGCCAATTAGATTCATTCCAAATGATTAAAGCTACTGGCTCTGATTAAGGTTGGTAGAATAAATAAATAGCTACTCAAGAGGAGGCTGTTCTTCCATTTTCTATAGGAATTTCAACAAATTTCTTCAAGTCTGAAAACCTCATATTTTGATCATTTTCCTGTTTTGTCCTGACATTTGCATTCCTAATAGCTTCTAACATGGCTTTTGACCCGTGTTAAATGACTGGCAACAATTTGGCAAGACCATTCCCAGGAGGCCCAGCTACCTATCAGCAGCACATGGCCCTGCTCCCCAGAACTCTCTGACTCTCTTCGAGTGATGGAAACCCCCTAACTTTAGCCTAGTTCCACTCTCCTCCCAAGAGAACCTGGTCCCTCATCTTACTTTTGCAAGCTCATCTTTAGGCATCTGAGATGTCTGGAGAAAGAGAAGACCCCTGGAGCACAGAAGGAGCTCCAGTAGAAGGCAAGGGTCAATAGGAGTTGGAGGACCTGGGTCCACATCCCACTTTTCCACCTCCTGTGCTACCTAG
This sequence comes from Lutra lutra, assembly GCF_902655055.1. Classification (NCBI taxonomy): domain Eukaryota; kingdom Metazoa; phylum Chordata; class Mammalia; order Carnivora; family Mustelidae; genus Lutra; species Lutra lutra. The sequence goes on from NC_062283.1 coordinate 60,064,434, forward strand.
AGCCAGCCCACTCCCACAGCCCATCCACAAATCACAGACCTCACTTAGATGACCCTGAAGTTGCTTCAAGTTTTAGTTCTCCACAATTCTGTGGCCAGTGATGAAAAAAAAAATGCCTCTTTTCTTCTGCTCTCTCTACTTCCCCGCCTTCCTTCTCCCAATCGCCCTCTCTCTCTCTCTTTCTTTCTTCCATAGGGCTCACTAAAAGCTGGCAAATGCTTCCCAGCAGCCAAATAGAAGTCATTACCAGAAGCACTGTAGCTAAACAGAGGGAAATGTTTAGGTAAGCATTATAATGGGCATGGAAATAAAGAGACCACAATTCAAAGCATAAGTCATCATAGATGAGAATGCACATGTTTGGGGCTAGGTTTATGAGAAATGAACGAGATGATGCTGGGCTGGCGAATCCCAGGCCTGGTGTTTTCTTAATGCCAGGAGTGATTTATTTTCTGGTAAACAGTTTTGCTCAAGTAGGGCATCCAATTACTACAAACCTTGTTTGGTATAAAAACTAACTGCATAGAAAAATATTGCCTTTGCAAGGTTTAACTGGTTGTTAATCCAAACATGTGGCGGAGCCCAAATTCCAGGGCTCAAAATATCCTCCCGATTCTCAGCAGCATCTGACCGTCCAGAGGAGATCATAATCATCACTCTCAATGAGGCGTGACTCAGAGGTAGCGTATGGAAAGAGGACATTTCCAGAAAAACCATGGTATGGAAACCAAGCCCGCTGGGGGAGGCAAGGCCTCCCTTAGGTAGACGTTCTGCTCAGCTCCTTTGAAGTATGAGGTTGGGCTGCTCTGGGAAGAAGAAAAAAAAAAAACCTTTTTAAAATCCCGCTTTCCACACAAATCTCTTCACATACAGCTCTGTTCCCAGGGATGTTTCATCACCTTAAAAAATATATTTAAAACAGACACAAGTTAAGAGTATCCTTTCGAAGTGAAGCAAAGCTCTAGGCTTTTATTTTTTTTAAAAACAACAAAAAAAATTAAATTGCCTTCTTCACATTCTCTGGGTTTGCCTCTCAGCATCCATGAGACCTAATTATCATACTTTAAATATTTTGTTTTTAAGTAAAGAAAGCTTGAAAGCTCTCAAGAGAGGAAGAAAAATGGGAGCGAAAGAGAGGAGGGAGAGAGAGAAATCTGGTCGTCAAGAAAATTGAGTTTCTGCATCAAAAAACGTTTTAAAAAGAGAAAGAGAGGAGATACGTTTAATATCCGGATCGTCTCTGGTCTGTGGGGCTTCCCACTGGGCGAACAGTTCTCAGTGGCCTCCGTGAGGTGCCCAGTGACGGCATCTCCCCAGCACTGCACGTGCCCCCCGGGCCTGTAGGTCCTGGGGATTTGTTTCAAATACTTACCCTATTTCAAGGTGGCAGTTGGCGGTCAGAAGGATCATAAATGACTCTGGAGCCATTGGAGTGGAAAGGAACATGAAGTGTCAGCTTACCCCAGCACACAGACAAGAAGCTTTGCCACAAGGCCCCAGGCTCCTGGCTCCTGTACTGGGCTCCCGGCCGCAGGCCATTCACGCCACTCAGAGTCATGGCGACAGGGGGGGCGGTGGGGGGACTTGGCCTTCAGACCCCCTCAGCTCAGCCTGGCCTCGCTGTCTCACTAGCAGGTCTGCACAAATCACCTTCTTTGCAGACTTCCCAAGATGGGGTTTCATAATCTTCCTTGGGTTGTTCACTCAACGTTTTCTAACCCTCCACCAGGCCCTGCCTCTTCAGCTCTAACCTTGATCTCCACCCCTGATGCAATCCCAACCCCTGGGGTTTTTTCTGTCTTCACTAGAAATAAAAAACAGCTGGACACCTTCTTGATACTAACCCTCCAGAAACTGGGATACCATGATTAAATCAACCAGGTCCTTGTCTTTTCCAGGTTAAGTGATGCCCATGCCCTCAGCCTTCCCTCCGACCTGCAGATTTCCAGCCCTTATTTTCATGACTCGTTCTGTCACTCAGATGGTCAAGGCCTGAACTAGACATTGTATGAGGATTTGACTAATACTGTGTATGTGTGTGTGTGTCTGTGTGTGTGGAGGAGGGAAGTTTGGCTTCCAACTTAAGTTTTTACTTTTTTTTGTTGTTGTAGTTGTGAAAGACATCAAAAACAGTTTGTATAACATATGTGCATAGTTTAAAAAACAAAACGAAATGAGAACTCAGGCACCCCGTGCCAGTTTTTTTTTTTTTTTTTTCTGTTAACACTGACGTTGTGTTTGATTTCACTTTATTTGAGAGGAGGCAGAGGGTCATTTTGGCACTGATCACATTTTATTTTATTTATTTATTATTAAAGATTTTATTTATTTGAGAAAGAGTGTGAGAGAGCATGAGCTGGGGGAGAGGCAGATGGAGGGGAGAAGCAGGGTGCCTGCTAAGCAGAGAGCCTGATGCGGGGCTGGATGCTTAACCGACTGAGCCACCCAAATGTCCCATATTTTAAATTTCATTTACATTTACGTCACACAGACTACATTTTAAACCAATGATGCTCTTCTCACTCTCACGCACATGCTTGTTATGGAGCCTCTTTTAAGCCTGACAATATTTAGCTGAGGCATTAAAAGTTTTATAAGATAGGGCTGCCTGGGTGGCTCAGTGGGTTAAGCCTCTGCCTTCAGCTCAGGTCATGTCTCAGGGTCCTGGGATCGAGTCCTGCTTCGGGCTCTCTAGGCAGGGAGCCTGCTTCCTCCTCCCTCTCTCTCTCTCTCTCTCTGCTTGCCCCTCTGCCTACTTGTGATCTCTTTCTGTCAAATAAATAAAATCTTGAAAAAAAATGTTTTATAAGATGGCCCACACTGAAAAAGCTGAACCGCGATCAAAAAAGTCTTCAAATGGGGAATGTTTTCAATGAGCCAAGTTTACGAACAGTCGAGTTCTCGATTATTGAAATATTCATGTCTGAACTGAAAATACAATGTTTTCATCAGGAAATGTCAGGAAACAGACTATTTCATCATGTTTCTATCAAACGATATTTGATGGTATCGTTTCCATCTTCCAAACAAACTGCCAAGAGTCAGATGTGTCTCGCATGAAAGATTCAAGCCACCGTAGATTTATTTTTGTGAATTTTCTACTTCCCGTCAGTCAAAAAGATGGCACTCTGGGAAAGCGCTTGAGATGAAGCCACGTCAATAAACCACTGTCATCTTGAATATTATAGGTGAAAAAAAATGTGCTAATGAGGTACCGTTTTATTATGCCCCTCGTTCATGCTCAACCTGAATCTCTGCTTGAGTCAAAGGCCCGGCATTTTCCTGGACATGAAGCCACAACTTTCAGTTGGGCTCACAGGGAGGGAGGCACAGCTGTTTGTTCTCAGGAGGCAGCCGTCTGCGCCTCTCCCCTGCACAGGTGGCCTGTCTCCTTGACACGAAGGAGCCTCACTTCTACTTCTTCCAGAGCTCTCTGTTGCCAACTTTTCATGTCCTAGAAAAGAATCCGAAGTAAAAGCTGTGTTCTCACCACCCTAGTATCTTTTTCTCTCAAGCAGACTGAGGCATTTTTTTGCTTGTTGTTTTGTTTTGTTTACCGCTCCTGCCAGCAGGTTGCCTAGTGTGGCTGAGACTGCATTGAACTTGTTTTCTGTTTCCAGGTCCTTCTCTCAGGACTTGATCAAGGTTTGTGACTTGGTAACAAACTTATTTTTGTTTAAGACTCAAAACTTGAAGTTGCTTTTTTTTTTTTTTTTAAGATTTTATTTATTTGACAGGGAGGGAGAAAGAACAGAAGCAGGGGGAGGGGCAGAGGAAGAGGGAAAAGCAGGTTCCCCACTGAGCAGAGAGCCTGGACGAGGGGCTTGATCCCAGGACCCCGGGACCATGACCTGAGTTGAAGGCAGACACTTAACCGAAGTTGAAGTTGATTTTGAACACAGACCTCAGCTGGCTTCATCACACGAGCCCAAGAAGATGTGTGGAGAGGCTGGATTCCTGCATCTGGCCTCTGTATTCAATACCATCTCTTTCCCTTGGCTTCGGGTACAATATTTTTAAACCCTCTCCACCCATGCCTCCTGAGAATTTATAAAGACTGTTCCCTTGCATTTTTTCCCCTAGCTAATGCCCACATTTTATTCTAGCTCCCCTCGTTAAAACTGAGAAACATGCAGGATCTTTATGTTTCTCTTTGGTAATGACTTCCCTGTGGACACTTCTTATGGGGGTTTCTCTCCACCTGTCAGAACCAAAGCCACACTATTTCCTCTCTGTACAGCTGGTTCCAGGATCCAAAACAAGGCTGGAACCAGCTAGCAGGCTGTGTACAGGATCCAAGACAGAGGTGGGCTACCTGTCTTGGAAAAGGGAAGCTTGGCCATCAGACCCACCCACCTGATACCATCCTGGAGTTTCGAATTGGCCTTTTTAACATGAAAAGGGGTTGGTAGGGTGGGGGGGGGATGGAGAGAAAAAATAACACAGCAAAACTGATCTCAGCACTACCCGTGGAGTCATTAATGTGGTTTCTAGCAAACTGCTCATAAAATTCATGGCAGCAGCTAATTGCTACCATGTTCTTCCTCATATACTCTCATATTAAATTTGAAAGAAAGAAAGAAAAGCCCTTTCAAAGCCATATTAATCCATGCACAGCCGTGGAATGCGTGATCTAAAGTGAGCCTTTCCCATCACCACAGCTATGTGGGCTGGCTGTCAAACGGTGGATTTCATGTCACTCACGATACAATGAACAATGCCTTTGCCAGCCACGGGCTCTGCCTGGGCCCAGCTCGCTTGGACCCCTCCAGCACGAGCAGGCATGGAACGCCATGTGAGCTCACACATGCGAGTGTCGGCACGTGTGCATGAGCGTGCATACCGGCCTCCGAACCCTCTAGAGGGAATTCAGGCTAAATCTTGGCATGCATCTTTTTGCCTCCACCCCCCACACACGTTTGCTTTCAAGTTCTCAGCAGAAGAGGGGTGGCCTGGGGCCAAGCTCTCGCTGCCGCCTTACCCTCATGAAGACGTTTCCCTGCATATGCCCTGTGCTAAGGAGACCCACTTTGCCTTGAGGCAGCTCTTGCAAGGATTTAAAGAACCACAAACTCAACAAGCCCATCATACTTTCTGAAATTCTCACTAGTAGAAGGCTCCTATTGGAATTAATTACTGCAAGCACTCGACGGAGCAGAGCTGCCCCTCAGCCTGTGGGCGCCCTCGCAGGTCTCAGTTGCTATGGTCAGCTTCCATTTTGACTGGCCGTGGTGTCCATCCTGATTGGGTGTGGCATCCATTCAATTGGCCTTGATGTTCCTTCTGATTGTTACAGTTAGCATCAAGCTTATAGTTACATATTGTAAACGTGTTAGATGCAATACATGGAGACAAGTAACTAACATGTTCAGATAATATATCAGAATAACTGGATGACAGCTAGCCAAAGGCGTGGCTGTGTCTGCAATGAGCAGTTCATCTGAAAATTTCCTGCTGTTGTCTAGGACCCTCTCCCAGGTGTGTCAGAGATGTCATTGAAAAATAGCTCAAGGTTTATTTTCCCAATCCTGCCTGAGCAGGAAAGCTAAAGAGGGCTAATGGCAGTCTTCCTGGTGGGGAAAGATGGGGTCCACAGCATCTTACAGGTGACAACTTTATCTCTCCTTCCTGCCCTAGCCTCACGTTCTGTAAGACCTGAACATTTTCCATTACCACCCAGAACCCATTCTGGCCCCATCTCAGCCCTAATCAAGCCAGGAGGTAAATTAGAAGCCCCGTGCCAATTAATGGGCATGTTTGGAATTTGTTTGGAATTAGTCATGTAAACTGATGGTTTGTAGGAATGAGGTGAGAATTCCGTGTGCCACCCCCACTCCAAGCCTTTGGCATTAGCCACATTCTCTCAGTCATTAATCCTCCATATCCCATTAATTCCATGGTCATGAATGCCCAGCTCTGAACCACAGCCCTTTCACATGAGTCTCTACCCTCACATAACATTAGTGACACCCTGTGACCCCTAGAAGTAGCTCAAAGTTTCCCCTCTTCTCCAGGTGACTTCTCCAATCTCCTCACCTCTCTCCCATGTCCAACAGAAACAGTTCTGAAATCATGGGGTCAGGACAATGTTATATCTCAGTCCCAGGCAATGAAGTTATGGCTGGGAGGAGATTCCAAGGCTGTGAACGTGGCCAAGGTTTTCTTTCTCCTGGGTTCTTTTTTCGGTATGCATCCTCACTACCAGATTGGTGAGAGTAAAACCATATACAGGCCCATGGGTAAGAGGCCCAAGAGATCTGACTTTAGGTCTTGGATTGGAGGAGAAAAATGGGGTCATTACTTTTTACATCCTTGGGGATGATACCAGATAAGAGATGGGGCCAAAATCCCATAGAAATTCGAGTTAGAAATAAAGCATGTTCCCTTGGCACCTGTACCTCAGGAACTTTGGGCAATAGTAAGCAGCAGGTCAAGTACAAGGATTTCATGATCTTGGACAAATTCATTTCCAGACACATAGCTCTAGCCAGGCCTCTTTCTCTAGATTCAGGGGTATTATTCACCATCAGCTGGGGCTCTGCTTCTGAGGGACAGAAGTTCTTGGATGCACGAGGCACCTGCCCTCCACACAGAACCTTATCTCTTCCAAGTACTCTCGCTGCTTAGCCCCTCCCACCCTCGGATGTTTTCATCAACAGGCATTCAACTCGAGCTCAGGCATAGACACTGTAAGACTCTCAGCTGTCTCCTTGGGGGCCAGTCCTAGAACTGGCTTTACACCTCCCGACATGCTCCCCTCTCCTGCCGCCCTATCTTAGAAGGCTGAGATTGCCTCACAGCCATGACAGTAGACGTAATTGATGTATGTTCACAAGTGGGATTGTTGTCCACGAATCGTGAACAGGACTGTGTATCTGTAATTATGTCAGGGGAAAGTAGCAAAACATGAGAAAGTTATTATACAAATTAAATTTTCAGTGGATTGGAATTCAGGCAATAGTGCTTATTAAAGTCTGTTGAGAGATTTGCTGTCCTCCCTGAAGATTTTAGATTGTCTGCTTTTGAGAAAGAACTATTCTCATAAATAATACAGCCCAAGTGACCCAAGGTCTACAACCTTCTACAAACTTGTCTAAAATTCAAGTCAAATAACTCAGGCCTCTATCCTCTGTAACTGTGGGGAATTCAGTGACTCTCAAGTATTTCTCAGGATTTCTATAAGGTATTTACAATTTTCTGGGGTTTGCTTAAACCCAAGAGCCCTAACCTGTTGTTTCTGGTTTCTCCCCAGTCATCTCTGATTTCAGTCTGTGTTCTTATCTACACCACTGTTCCCAAGTGCAGAGCAGCCTCCTTTTATTCCCCAAAGCAAACCCAATATTGCCTTGTGTGGAAGACACTTTGACCATTTGGAGTTAATGTAGGGGGATTACAACAGAGGACAGGATACAGCGAAAACTGGATATTGTTGAATATAATTGGAGATTAGATACTGATGTTAATGAAGTTGATTTTCTTTTTTTTTTTTTTAAAGATTTTATTTATTTATTTGACAGAGAGATCACAAGCAGGCAGAGAGGCAGGCAGAGAGAGAGGAGGAAGCAGGCTCCCTGCCGAGCAGAGAGCCCGATGCGGGGCTCGATCCCAGGACTCTGAGATCATGACCTGAGCCGAAGGCAGCGGCTTAACCCACTGAGCCACCCAGGCGCCCCTGAAGTTGATTTTCTAAGCCCTTCATGGGGGCTTGAATGGCCACCACATGGCCTCAGGTCTTTCACAAATCAGAGTTCCTCTCTTACCACATTTCTCCACCAAACTTCTGCCTGCCACCACTTCCCTTTTCCCAATGGCGAGCCTTTGGGCTAGCCCAAAGGACACTAAAATTTTTATAAAAAATACGCAAAGCTATTTATGCCTCCTTTTAATTCAAATGCATCATGTAAATAAATCATGATATATACTCAAACCTTCATTAACCTTCATTGTTTTCTTCATTGAATGAATGATTGATTATTCAATCAAAACCTTCATTGTTTTCTTTAAAAAAAAAAGTACAACTCTATTCTTAATAGCAGTTCTGTCTACCTTCTAGGAAGTGGCATGATTATAACTTTGAAAAGCAGCACCTTTCTTTCTTTGGTTCCACCCTGATAGGTTAATCGAGGATTTATTCCAATCACTCTGGAGGATTTTTAGTGTTTTTAGTCTTCTTAAACATTTCCAGGTGGAATTTAAAGGTGTCCCTGGCTGAAAGAGAAAGGGCAGACCATACTTGCAAACTAAGATGGCCTTTTGTTTGCTGCATGAATGAACAGACGTTAAGGTGATACAGACTATGCTGTCCCAGGTGTCCCCAAGTCTCAGTGGAGTGAGTCTTCAAACTGGAATGTGGAAAAAGAGGCTGAGTAACGCAAGTCAGGAGATAACTCTCTTAGAATTCGGAAGCCTGCTGCTGACAGACTGCCGGTGAAAATGTGTGCGATGGCATCAGGCCAGGAGGAAGAGTGAGGAGGCTGTGGTCAGCTGAACGTGTGGAGGGTGCCACCCAGATGTTAGTGATGGGACATGCCAGGAGCAGAGCATCTGGCCAGTGCTAGAATTTGAAGGCATTATTTCATGGCCTTGAGGGTTAGGCAGGAAACCTATCTCATGGAGGTGGGAAGATATCAAAAAGGACTGGAGAAGCAGTGATTGTTGAGATGGAAAATTCTCTATTGCTCTCAAGTGAGGGAAAAGGGGGCAATGCTTCAATTCTGCCAAACAGTTTATTCGGGGGGTTTATTTGTTTTTAAATATAAAATAAAATGAATATACCCATAGAGGGTACTGATTCCTGTACCCCTTTTTAATAGTGGGGGCCTAGCGTAACTAAAGAAAACTAACAGTTGGTTTGACATTGACATGAAGTAATGTTTGAGAACTTTATTATCCATTTGAAGACAAGGAATCACAGAGAGGTACTGTCTTAAGGCTGTCACAAGTGTGTGCAATCTGACTATGACTAATTCAGATCTCAAGAAATCCCCTCTTCACTCCAGACAACACAGTCTTCTTGTGGTTTCAGCCCCTTCCCAAAAGAACATTAGCACCATTCATATCAGAGTGCGAAGGTAAGTGGTACAGGGAAGGGGATAGTTGCAGAAGGCATGGGATCACCTTAGAGATATTTGGGTATCCTTGGGAGCACTCAGTGGCTTGTTAAAGTCCTCTTTAATTCCTATTTGGCTTGACTCTTGGGTTCTTATTTTCAGGTGAATCCTAAACCAAACAGATCTTACCTTTGACAAAAAGGATGACACAAAAGACCTAAGACACCGAGAGGAAGACCCTACTTTAATAGATAAGGAAAGCAAGCCAGCCGATGCATCACTCCATGCAAAAAGGCAGGAGGCCAAAGCGCAGCCAGTTCCTGGAACAGTTCTGAGTTCACGCTTGAGGGGGTTACATGGAAGCACCAAGCCTCCTTTCATTGGGCAGAAGTCAAGTGATATTACCACCTGGCTTAAAAAAAAAAAAAAAAAAAGCAATGCATTGAAATAAATCAGTATTCTTGCCGAGGAAGCTCTCAGAAGTGTATTTAAGAAATAGGGACAAAGATGAACATGAAATCAAGCATGTACATAGCTTGGATATATAAGTTAGGCTGAACTGGAAGAAGAGAGTCAGGGAGGTCAGGGTCCTGAAGGCGTGACTAGCTGTTCTGGTTTCCCAGGACATGGAACTTTGAATGTTAAGTCTGGGAGACTTCGAATAAATCAGAATAGTCACCCTGATCCATGGTGAGGGCTGCAAGGGACAACACTTGTGTCCACAGTGTTAGAAGAGATCTTTTTGTAGCAGGAACAGACTAACTACTCAGAGAGAGGTCTAGGGACTGGTTTCAGTGCTGTGTATTTGAAGGATGGTATAATGAAAGCAGAGCTCTCTGACTCCTGCCTTGCTTTTTTCTGTCTGGGAAGAAGAATGATCTTTAGGCCAAGAAGAATAAACTCAAAATTGGTTAAGGGTCCACCAAGGCTGAAGACAAATGTAGAGCTAATAAGTGCTGGTCCAGCTGCTCTAAATGAAATCAGGAGTGCTAGTCCAGGAACTTCCAACCCGAGGGAAATGGCAAAAAGCTACCAAACCCATATGGACAATATTTCGAGAAGAATTTTCAAACTTGAGTGTGCTTGATGTCTTCCAGGGAAGCCTGTTAAAGATGCAGATTCCTGGGTCCCTCCACCTTTAGGTAGTCTTATTTGTTATGTCTCAAAGATGGGAACTGACATTTTTTATTAACGCCCCAAGTCATTCTCCTAAAGGTGAACCTTCCATGGTCCTGCTCTTTGCAAAACATTTTTTTTTTCCTTTTAAGAGAGCATTGATGAACCACCAATGGGTGAGCAAACAACTGGTCAACACCAGTTGGTGAATAAACAAAGAGAACAGATTAGAGATTGAAAAGGAACAGTAGATAAATGGATGCGTATATGTATGGAGGAGGCACATAGACATTTAAAAAATTTTTTTTATGTATTTAAAAAAAAATTTCTTTTTAGTGTTCCAGAATTCATTGTTTATGCACCACACCCAGTGCTCCATGCAATACGTGCCCTCCATAATACCCGCCACCAGGCTTACCCATCCCCCCACTCCCTCCAAACCCCTCCAAAACCCTCAGTTTGTTCCTCAGAGTCCACAGTCTCTCATGGTTGGTCTCCCCCTCCAGTTCCCCCAACTCCCTTCTCCTCTCCATCATAGACATAGACATGCTTTAATTTTCAAATAAGGTGTGTCTAATATGGATTTCATGAAATACAAAATATGGCCCAATGACCCGCTTGCTAGGTCTTATCAGATCCCCACAGGATGGACAATGCTGCTGGTGGTGGCAGGGGCCACGTGTGGTCCTCTGGCATCCAGACTCTCTACAGACCTTTGGGCTGAGCGCTATTCTGAATCATCTCTCTCGAGTCAGTGCCTCCACCCAAAAGAACGAGCTTCAAGGTAAAAATCGAAGATGTCCTAGCAAACCACAGCATGATATATGTCACTTGGGTATATTTTTGTCATCAGTGGGCTAGACAGCGGCAGGTATGCAAATCAGAGTCCTGGAAACCACACCACTAAAAAATGCCTCAGTTAAAACCTCACTGCCACCCAGACAGCCTATATTCTAATAATGGCATTTCCTTCCTATCTGGTTGCTAATTCTCTGAGATGCAAACAGAGAAGAAATGAGAAAGAGAAGACCTGCCAACTAGCTCTGTAGAAAAATTCCTGTCTGATTAAGATTTTTATCTCTCCTTAACTTTGGTTCCCGAAATAATAACCAACATGTGCATAGCACTTTATTCCTTAACGAAGTCCTTTCATGTATATTACTATCTCATTTCATCCTCCCACCAGCCCTTGAGAAGTAGGTAGAACAAATGATTTAATGACATATGGGCCCTCCAGGCTAAAAAGGGGCAGGGTGCAAATAATCTGAGCTGGGGCTTAAACTCGGCTCCTGATTGCAAACCTGAAACCGTTATTGCTCTGAACCGGACAATCGTCTCCTTAAATCCTTTGTGGAAAAAGAGGCGGTGCAAATTACTTAACAAGCTAATGCCTTCACTGAAGGAAAAAATGGCTCAGACAGTTGTGGCTGCTCTCCTGATCACTGTTATATTTGTGTTTGCTTTTTCTTAAAATTAGCTTATGTTCCTGAGTGGCGGATGCCAACACCTATCTACAGAGAATTACAGTTTGCGCTGGAAGGAAGCTCCCTCTTGGACGTCTTGCAAGACCCAGCAAGGAACCTGATGGAAATTGAGCCTGTCATTAATGAGACAGGGCAATTTGGCTCGGAGAAAACCATCTCCTAAAATGACTGTGTCAGCAACCTCATTGTGCTCCCCGCTGAAACAGAGCAGGGACAAGGTCCTAGAGGGCGGGGGCTGCGTGATGAAATATTGATCTGCTCCACGGTGCCCAGCATGGTGTCATGAGCAAAGTGGGTGCCCAGGAATGTCTGTGGAACAGACAGTTCCAGATGGCTACACGCTTTGTTGGATAGAAAGGGGTGCAGAGAACAGAGCCAAAAAATAATTCAAATCTAGGATTTTGATCCCAGCTCCAGCCTGGCTGTTTTTTTCTCATGGGTGAAGCTGTGTAATGAAGAAGAGGACAAGCCAAGCATCTTATTTCTCAATAATTTATACAAAATCCGCCCGAGGAGGGCGGGCAAGGGAAGCAATGAGACCAGCATAGGTGTGTTAACAACGGAGGGGAAGCAGTCCAAGTTCAAAACTGAGAATACTAGCTGGGAGAAAGAGCAGTTTAGATCACTTCCCTTTGTAAAATGATCCCCCTGGCTAACATGAGGTTGGCTGTATGCAGAAGGGTTAAATGCATTACCAGCTGGCAAATGACCTTCTTGAAAGAGAAAGGGGAATCAAGAGGCCAATGCTTTCAGAAGTAACTTGTTTAATAAAAATAATCTCCCCCTCGCATTTCTGACACCACCAGACAGTCACACCATCCCGCCTCGGGTCACTAGATGTGGCTCTGTGAAGTTAGAGGAAATTATAGAAATCCATCATGGCTGAGTTTTCCAAACTGGTTATTATTCGCCGCGTTTTATCTTCCAAACAGTCTCTAGATTTAATTGCTTGGTTGTAATGAATTAACCTCTGAGGTCCACAGTAGCATTTATATTGTGTTCAAAGGGAAAGATGCAGGTTCTGAGCCCTGTTCCTGGAATATACTCTATCAGACCGAGGCATCTTGCTCAGTCCTGGGGAACTCTGGTAGACACTTGTGGCAGGAGAGCCCCTGGATGTCCAGGCAAGGAGACACACAAAGAGACTCCCCTCACCAGAAGGAATCAATGCACACCCTCCAAGCTGATCTTAAGAAAGAAGAGGAATAAGCAATGACCATGAGGACTGTCACTCTGCAAACGGATGTTAAAAGCACTGATTTTAGAGGAGCTCAAACCTAGGTCTTACTGTCCTGCCTTGTTTATCTCTCTGTCTCCTCTGGACCATTCCTATCAACGAGTAAACAAGCTCTACCATCACTCGTCTGCCAAAAGGGCTTCTCTTGGCCCCCATATCTTGGCTATTCCTTAAAAACAAATTTTTAAAAAACTTTTATTGATTTATTTGACAGACAGAGAGCACAAGCGGGGGAGCTACAGAGGGAAAGGGAGAAGCAGGCTTCCGCATTAAGCAGGGAGTCTGATGTGGGACTTGATCCCAGGACTCTGAGATCATGACCTGAGCCGAACGCAGATGCTTAACCCGCTGAGCCACCCAGGTGCCCCCAAAACAAATTTCTTAAAAGCATTTAAAAAGTTCCCCTCCTCTACTCAAACTTTTCTTATCAGTTACCATCAACCTTCCCCATCGAGCCAGATTTAACAGACAATTTTGTGGCTTCATTCTCATCACCTTTGTAGCAGCATCTGATGCTGGGGATTGCTCCCACCTTCCTAAGACAGTTTCCTCCTAGATTCTGGGAAGAACACACTTCCCTGGTGTTCCTCCCACCCCCATGGCCACTCCTTCCCACCCCCCTTTGCCAGTTCCTCTTCTCTATGTACTTATCAGTAATGAGCCCTCTTCTCATTTCTCTTGGTCTATCTTCTCTAGAAATTCTCATGCATCCCCATGACCTTACATGCCATCTGTACACCAGTGACTCTAAAATACACTTCTGGTTTTTTTTTCTGAACTTCAGATTAGCATATTCATAGCTTCCCTGGCTCCAGTACAAATCCTTGGGTATTCACCATCTCAGAAAAGGAGTCCTGCCTTTCTCTTGCTTTCAACCCAATCTCAAATAAATCCACTTCTCTTCCACTCCGTTAGCATAATTTAGCTCAAGCCACCGACTTAGCACAGAGGCTCCCAACACTTGCTGAGGCTTCCATAGGAGCTCTCTTTTCATCCACTTGTCATACAATAGCTGTTGACCTCAAGGCAGGCTCACCCTCTTCTCTCCAATTACTCCAACTTTCCTGGTTTGCTTTCTGTTCCTCAAATACGCCATGCTCATTCCCACCCCACGGCCTTTGCACTTGCTCTTTTTGTTGCCTAGGATGCTCTTTCTTCTGATCTCCTGATCAGTGATAAGTTTGAGATGCCTGAGAGATGCCCAAGCAAAGAGTCCTGTATGCCCTTAGATGTGTGGTTGGAGTATAGAAGAGAAGTTGGGGTATTCTAGGTCTGCAGTAGATGCCTTGAGACTGTGGGTTGTCAACATAAATGGTATTTAAAATCATGAAAATGGAGCAAGTTGTCTAGGGAAAGAATATACAGGGTGGGAAGAGGACTAAGGTGGTCCAGCATTTGGAGATAGTATGAAAGATCTAAGGGAGAGTGAGTAGGACTGGCCAGAGAGAATAGGGAAAGCAGGCATCTAGGAAAAGGCCAAGAAAAGAGAGTCTTGGGATGCAGGGAGTGACCAGTTGTGTCAAGCACTATAGAGATGATTGGGAAAGATGTGCCCTTTGGCTTCTACACCATGGAGGCCCTATGTGGCTTTAGCAAGAGCAAATTTGAGCTAGTGGTAGGAGAAGACAGATTGGGGTTGGCTGATGGGGAAGTGCAGGCAGACCGTATAGACAACACTTCCAAGAAGCTTGACTATGATGGTAAAATGGGACAGGGTGGGAGCTAGTGAGGGTGATAGTATCAGAGGAGGGTTTTAGTATCAAAGGAGAGCCATTCATACAAGTGGGAGGCTAACAGAATGAGGCAGACAAGAGGAAAAAGTTGAAGATATAGAAGAGAAATGAGATTATTAGAAGAATAATGTCCTTGAGTCCCTAGGGACTGTTAGGTGTAGAGCATAATACAAGCTTCATGTATAATTTTAAATTTCCTAGTAACCACACTAGAAATTATAAAAGGGAAAGAAGTAAAATTAATTTCAATAATATACTTTGTTTCACACAGCATATTCAAAAAATTATCATTTCAATGCAATTATTAAAAAGATATTTTATATTCCTTTTTCATACTAAGTATTTTAAACTTAGAGTACACTTCAATTCAGACTAGATTCATTTCAAACACTCAATAGCATCTTGTGGCTGGTGGCTACCATATTGGATAGAGCAGGTCTTGAGCACAAGTAGAGGGATTGTTTGGCCTTTGCTGGAGTGAAAAAGTTTCCCCATTGAAAGACAGAAAGGACTCAGGGCATAGACAAAGGAGGGTTTGGAGATTTGATGGTAAATGAAGGGTTTGGAGATTTGGTGGAGATTTGAGAGAGAATGGAACAAATATCAAAGACCATTTCGTATAACAATTTCTACATTATTTAATCTTTCCATCAATATACCTCTTCTCCCTAGAAATTTCCTTTTACTTCCATACTACTTTGAGAAGCCAGTAGGTTTCTTGAGTCATGGAAGGTAAGTAGTTTTCACATTGAAAAGCCGCCCATAATAGCTAAACAAACCCCTTTTTAAACAATGTAGGGACTTTTTTTTGTACATTCTCTTCTTATATGTTTGGAGAGACAAAGCAACACTCAGTGGTAAAGCAAGGGTAAGTTCAGTGTCCTAAGCCCAGTCTAGCCACTGACCCTTCCGCCTCTGGGCAGTTCACTTCAAAGATAGGGTCTGAGCAACAAGCATAAAAAAGAAAAAGAAACACTACAAAATAAATGCCCACGTACACAATCAATAATAATAATAACGACAATGACAATAATACACATGGGACCAACCACAACCTCCTAGTGTTGGCAGTTGATGACCCCTCAAACCTATTTTTCATTCACATAAGCTTCAGCAAAACACCAAGTGTGATTCTGCCTAAGCCTTTTCCTCCTTTCCCTGCAAACCCACACGGACTTTGAGGTAAATCTAATCCACATGTTTCTGATTCATTTACACTTAACTCATCAAAATGTTGTTTTCTAACAGCTATTTGATGGCCAAGAAGTCTTTCTTAAAGCTCCTTTCTTAGAAAAAGGATGTTGTGGTTTGCCAAGAGAAAAAAAGCTGAGCCCCAAAAGATTTGAATTCAGCTTGAAACTCAGAAATCGTGAAGTTTGGACCAAATCTGTCCCAATGCTTTCTCATTATTCCCAACAACCTTTCTCCCCCGGGTAATTTTTCAACTCTCCCTTCACTGATGGACAGAGAGGGAAAGGTTTGGGCTGGGCAGTTGCTGGCCCAGGATCGAATTTTAGACCAGTCAAACTAGAAAATAGTATGCACTTGGAAAAGACAGTTTTCTGGCAACTCTTTCCCTCTGCCTTGGAATTCCGTTTACCTCCATGCTTTACAGTTTTCCTCTTGTCAGCTAAATGGCAGCTCCTTGACTCACCCAGGGCGCTTCCCCAGTTCACAAGCTTCTCCCCCTAGGGTGGGGCTATTCAAGGCACCGTTTCTTTCTTCATGTCCCCTTTCTCAATGAAAGCTCTATGTCAAAGGGTACAGGAAAACAAAACTCCCAGAGCATGAAGAATTTCATGACCCTGAAAAGAAACAGAAGATACATTAGGTCAGATGTTAGGCTGATAAACTCACCAACTCCCTTTAACTTAAGACTTTAATTAAAATGACCCTTGTGAGGGGGATTAAAAATAAACACTCATTCATGTGTTCAGTCTGGAATCCCATAAAATCTGCATGAATATGCTACTTCTGGTTTACTGTAGCTTCCTAAGACACCCTGCCCAGATGGATTTTATTCCTGTCACTTGGAATGAAGACAAATCTCATAGGTGTAGAGACTCTGATCTTCTTCCATGTTTGTTTCCCTCTGGGTGGCTTCCAGACATGGGCCATTGCATGCATGGTACAATGGCATATGAATTCTCTCTGCTGAAGGAGCAAACTGTGTAGTCTGGCAGCATTAACTAGGGCACAATAAATGTCCAAAAATATATGTGTTGAATTAGTCTATATCAACAAGACACAATAGCTTTGTGGACCTAATCAAATAGAGAAGAGGAACGATATTCATAGTTTGCAAAGCAGAAGAAGAAAATGAAGGGGTACAAAGGGGAATGGAATGAAGAGGAACTCAAAGGGATGGTACTTAGTAACGTCATTTTGCAGGCAACTTCAGCCATTCAGTGAGTAATACATGACCATTTCTAGAATGTTTTACCAAGATGACAATGGATAAGACAAGATAACTCAAACTTCATGAAGTACACCAATATAGTACTATTCTGTTATTATCCATTTTAGTGTGTATAAGTGGAGTTTTCCCAAGAAGACCTGCCACTCTAACTGGAAAGAAGTTAGAAAAATGGAAGAAATGAGGGACACACTTTGGACTAGAAGGTAGGTTTTCTTGTTTCTTTTGGAGACTAGAGTTCACTGGACCCAGACTCTAAAACTTAGATAGACTGGATCCATTCTATTGGTGAAAATCAGCTGTCCCTGAGACAATGGAAGGAGCTAGTCACAATGACAATGTAGAGAAGTGGCCCATTTTTAGGCAGCCAGGAGGCAGGGCAGCAGGTATGAAGCCCTATAAGGTTCAAGAGGGTATGTCTGGATTTTCAGTAGTGCTAGTGAAGATTGAGAACAAGTTTCCATGTTCCAGCAAACTCGAGGTGAGCATCACCCCAACCTGCTAGTGCTGCTGGGTCATCAACAGCAGATACCCTGGAGGAGAGAGCGGAGAGGCAATGTCAGAGTATTCTGCACTGAGCCAGAAGCAAGATGAGAAGATAACACTGGAGGGTTTTCTCAGAGCACAGCCTTCTGCCAGACTTTCAGAAGCATCTGAGGGATATTTGGAGATGGTTTGTATCCTGAAAGTATATAGGCATGGACTTATTCTCAACAATTTGGACATTCAGAAAGCAGAACTTGGTTCTTTAAAAAGCCTGAGAACATATATAAGTGGCACGAAGAGCGCCTTCCTGGGAGTCCCAGCCAGCTCCTTAGTTCCCTTGTTGGTGTCTTGGGCTTTAGAGGGATTCCTCCACCTTTAAAACCACCTTCTCTGCCTTCTTCTGCCATCATAGAATCGTTTCCTGAAGTAAAAGAGTCAACACTGAAGGTCAACTTGTGTTAAGAAATGTAAAGAAGGCAAAGCTTGTCTAACTCAACTGATACTCCTGGATATCCACAGAACCTCCAGCCTGGTGAGGGCAGCCATTACCTGAATTAAACAACCATCGGAGCTCTTATTCCATATCCAAGAGGAACCCAGCTACGTGGCTTGGTCTTCCCTCGGGGATGTTCCTCAGCTGTTCCCTCCCACTCTGACCAGCCCCTGACCCCCTACTTCCTATTTACTCATCATGGAGGTTGGTACAGATCTCTATACCCTTACTCTTCAGGGACAGAGAACCTTTCCACGTCCCCTTCAATAACAACCTAAAAAATTCAGTTGCTGCTCCTTAACTGATGGGCTCATTTACATACGTAACAGGAAAATATTATTCGTTATCTCTCATTTCTGCCTCCCCCTCCACCTCTCCTCTAGAGAGTGAATCCTAGAAACTAGAGGATCTTTGGTAAACTGAGCCCCGCACTATCATTCTCAGAATAATGGGCTTTCATGTATCGATGGCGATACGATCAAGGACAACATTTTCTGATCTTTTCTTACCATGACTCATAATAAGAAATGAGTTTTACGATGAAACTCCCCCCAACACACACACTTTTTAAAATTTTTATTTCATTTTTTAAAAATAATTGGTCTCACCCACTAAATTGATTTCACAACCCACTCTTGGTTTATAACTAACCCACAGTTTGAAAAATATTGAGAAAGTGGGTTGGGGCAGGTGTGTGTGTGTGTGTGTGTGTGTGTGTGTGTGTGTGTGTGTGAGGGAGACTGAGACCGAGAGATAGAGAAAGAGAGAAAGAAGAGCTGAAAGAAAGGGAAGAAGAGTAGATCTGGGAGGTTCAGGAGAAGGGGAGAATGCATAGCCAAGAGTAACTTGGGGGAAGATCATAGAGGTTGAATACAGATTTTTATTGCCTGCCCTCTAATTTCTGGTAAAATCTGCATTCTTCAGGGATGCTCTGTGAATCAGCTTGGCAGGGTTACATACAAAGCACCGTAACCTGGTTCAAGACTGGCAGAGAACAAAGCCAGAGGAAGGCAGGAGCATATGGCCTGGGTGTCTTCAAAGGCCAACTATCCACATTTCATCGGATCCAATGCACTGGACGCTCGACAGAACTTAGAGAGGAATGGCAACTGTGTGGGATGGAAAGAAGGAAAGTTAGGGATCCAGGAGGCCCTCATCTAGGATGGCTTCTACTTGGCACAGACCCACAGATGCCAAAATATCATGCTGGGCCTCATCACCACCTGGAAAATGGAAGAATAAAGATTTGTAAGGTCCTGTCCCCCCCACCTTTTGAAGAGTCCTACATTGTATTCCTTATCTATAAGACATTTATAATCTTTGAGATCTTTATGGATCCAGTGGAGTTTCCCTTGTTTACCTCCTTTGAATGTCGTGCCAAACTAAGCCTCGGTCTTGGAAGATCACCTCTGATACATGTGTAACTGGGCATGGCTCCTCCCCACATATACACATCCCCTTGTACACACACACACACACACACACACACACGCACACAAACTGTGAATGTGCTTCTGTCTCTCCAAGTCCATCCTACCTTGCTCTCTGACCCCAGAGACTTAATGCCTGCATAAACCCAACCAACGGACTCCTGGACCTTCTATTTCCCAAGAGGTCAGTGGGGAACCCTGATAGGGACCAAGACAGGGTGAGGAGAGTGGGCTTGGGATCCTTATTCTATTTAGTCTAGGTATCTTAGGAAGTTTATTTGCTCAGTTCCCTCCCTGTGAGGTTACCCTGGGCTGCCACGCCCATCATTCTCTCTCTCTCCCAGAAATCTCCTCCTTTTATCAGAAAGGTTCTGATAACCTTTCCTCACTTCTCTCCTCCCCCACTCAGCCTAGGGGTAGCAGTGGCTCCGCTGCTTCTGCTCGTGTGTGTGCCTCTAGATGTATTAAAATGTATTAGGGGAAATACCAGTTCTTAAGATGGGACCAAAGCTTGAATCATAGAATCTATCAATAAATCCTCAAGAAGTTTTATAGATCCATATATTCCTTATGGTTATATGATTCACCTGATCAGTGTGTTACATTGAGCCTCTTTTCTGTAAAAAACAATATATGTACGTACTTAAGCACATACAGTCACAGACACACACACACACACACACACACACACACACACACACACACACACTAAAGCCTATCCACAATGAAGACATATAATAATTTATGCTATATATATGTTTACATGTTATAAAGAGGTTTTTTTAGGCTAATGGTGTTAAACAAGGGACAAGTAATTGGAAATTTAATTAATTAGGGTCATGCCTACATTTCTACTGATTAGAATCATATATTTGGAATAGTGATGATTCCTTAGTTTTAATCAAATTATACACTTACTTCTCAAACGTGTGTAAATATCTCGAATGTCCCATTAAGACAAAGAATCTTTTTCAGGCTAAGAAGTTCATCATAAAAATATAAACATAACTCTGAATAATGAATGAGCTACGAGATTATGAAAAACATATGGCCTGGGGCCTCTGTCTCCCTTTTCTTTCTTAGAAATTAGTCACAGCACTTAGCTCAGAGCTGAGCACCTAACAGGTAATTGAAGAGTAGGCCTGACTGTTGACCAAACCAAATGAAGCCAAGTTAACTATAGCTCATTCATGTACACACACATACACACACACACACACACACACACGCAAATGGACACACACACATCTGTAGTCAGATTAATGCTTCATTTATCTGATATTATTGTTAGTACAGTTCCCAAATAAATAGAGCTCACCCCTTTAAAGTTATACATTTTAACTGAGATCACAAAATTTTCTTAAAGAAAATACACACTACTCTAACTTCTTAAACAAAAAATTCTCAACATAATATAAACTGTAAGCAATGAATCATGATGGTTCTAATTATAAGCATCAGTCATTTCACTAGGCCCTCAGATTCTGTTGAGGAACTTTTAGTCATCATCAGGGTATTTATTATTTTTAAACTGTATTCTAAACCCTGGAGGGGGTGAGGTCTCACCCCCTCCTACAACACCTTACATCTGGTGGCAACTTTTGCCCCCAGAATAAAACCTGAGCATTGATCTCTGAAGACAATAGGTGTTCTGCCTGGGAAGGATCCAGGTGTGGGTTTGAGTTTGAGACCATTTTAAATTAAATCATCTGGTAACTCTAGCCATCATCCCCATTAGATTCCTAGAGAAACAAAAAGGCAGCTCCATCCAGGAGTAAAATATACTGAAAGGCAATATCCCCCAAATGAAGCTTTATTTTGCCCCTCTGGTTCCCCAGCCTGTTCCATGCTCAAGCACCCTATGGGAAAGCCCACGCTCAGTCCAGTCAACACAGCAGGCAGCCTGTCCTCTTTATGGGAGAGGCCTCATTAGGCAGATGGCTCTGAACAGCAAGGAACCGTACAAACAAGGATCATCCAACCCCGAAGAAAAGTCAATTCCATAAAAGAGAAAAGTTGGGTGAATAAAGAGATCAGCCTTAATTCAGAAAATAGAAGGGAAATTTTTAAGAGGCATAATTGCATCTGCAGAGTTTGAAGAAGATAAAGCATTCAGAAATCAAGAGCAGGCCACTGCAAGAAAGAAGCCTTTAGGGGCGCCTGAGTGGCTCAGTAGGTTAGGCGTCAGACTCTTGGTTTCTGCTCAGGTCATGATCTCAAGGTCCTGGGATTGAGCCCCAGGCTGAGCTCTGCACTCAGTGTGAAGTCTGCTTCAGACTCTCTCTCCCTCTTCTTCTGATTCTCTCTCCCTCTCCTTCCTGATTGCTCTCTCTTTCTCTCTCAAATAAATAAATACAATTTGTTTAAAAAAGAAGCATTTAAAAAACAAGAAAGAATTTCAGGAAATAAAAAAACAATAATTTTCAAAATAAAACCATCATATCAACAATAGAATAATGTAGACTGAAGACCAGGTGTCTGGAATTTATTACCGATCTATGAGCATCTATAAATTGATCTATAAGCAACCTATAAACAACTCATAACGTAAAGCAACAAGTCAAAGAGATGGAAAATGTGATAGGTGAGTTAGGAGACATAGAAGAAAAACCTACTAGATCCAGTATATGTCCAGTAAGAATTTTAGGTGAGAACAAGGATAAAGGAGAGGAGAAAATTTAAATTAAAAATTAATTAAAAAAAAAAAGGATGAACTTCCCCTGGACTGAAGAATGATAGGAATCTCCAGACTGGAAGGGGCCCATGCATTTTCAGCAGAATGTCTGAAAGGATCCCAACTAAGGGTAGGGGAAATTTCAAATTAAAAAAAAAAAAAAAGAGAGAAGAACTTTAAAGCTTCTGGAAGAAAAAATAGTTTTTATTTTGTTTTTTAAAAAAGATTTGATTTATTTATTTGACAGAGAAAGAGCACAAGCAGGGGAGCAGCAGGCAGAGTGAGAGGGAGAAGCAGGCTCCTGCTGAGCAAGGAGCCCAATGTAGGGCTCGGGGCTCAATCCCAGGACCTCCCTCCCCTCACCCTGGGATCATGACCTGCGCTGAAAGCAGATATTTAGCCGACTTAGTCACCCAGGTACCCAGAAAGATAGTTTTTATAAAGGAAGTTGAAGTAGACTAACATCAGACTGAGTTGGTTGCAGTAGGTGATAGAAGTCAGGGAAGCAGGGCAAACACACAACCTGGGAGACAAGGAGAGAGCCAGGAAGTACACCTGTGGGTCATGCAATGAGGCTAGGGGCAGCACTGTCTGCTTCATACCTAATATTGCTATTACCTTTTTCTGTACTAATAGAGCCCCAACTCTTGGAGAGGGGGAATATCAAGGTACCCAGCTAAAATTCTCTCACCAGACTCCTGGGAAGCTGGGAGCGGCCATCTGACTCAGTTCTGGCCAATGAGCATAGCAGAAATTGATCAGGAACTTCCTGGAAAGCTTTTTCTAAGGGACAGACTGAACAGCCTGACAGTTTTCATTCATTTGTTTCTTTTCTCTTCCACACTCTGAGGATTTGCTGTGCCTGGAAGCTCACAACCATCCCGTGACCCAAAAGATCAATGCCCACAAAATAAGGGTGCTGCTAGAGGAGGGCAGGACAAGCCTGGGTCCCTGAGGAAAAATAAACCCACAAAACTATTAAAAGAAATGTGGAAAATTTACAAAATAATTTTAGAGAAGGAAGGGCCATTCTGGATGACATAAAATGCGGAAGCCACAAAAAGAAAGATTAATACATTTGACAGATTAAAATTTAAAAATTTCTGCAGAGGAAAAATAACCCCACAAAAAGTCAAATAATTAAAGATAAACTATGCAAAAAACCATAATTGCCACTCATCTCATAAAAAGTTAATTCCCTCAATACATAATGAAATCCCAGAAGTTCCTACTGGGGGGGAAAAAAGACAGACTCAAAGAGAAAAATAAACTAAAGGTAAGAACAGTTCACAGGAAAAAATATAATCACCCTTACATGAAAGTATATTCATCTCATAATAAAGATAAAAACTAAAGTGAAATATTACATATGTTATGTTTTAATATTACATATTATATTAAATATGATAAATATATTATCACCTGAGCTTGTATATTCACAGGATTTCCTAAACAGATAAACAGGAAAATTGCCCTTGTAAAGAGTGTGAATGATGCCCAGGAGACAATGGTAGATGGAACATTTACTTTTCACCATATAACTCCTCCTTATTTTCTGACAGTGCATGCAAGTGGGGGGTGGGGAAGGGGCAGAGGGAGAGGGAGAGAGAGAATCTTTAAGCAGACTCTGAGCACAGAGCCTGCTGTGAGGCTTGATCTCATGACCCTGAGATCATGACCTGAGCCAAAATCAAGAGTCCGGCGCTTAAAAGACTGAGTCACCCAGGTACTTCATAAATCCACTTTTTATTTATTAATTTTTTAATTTTTTTAATAAGACTGTTTTTTAAATTTAATTTTATTTTTTCAGTGTTCCAAGATTCATTTTTTATGTACCACCTTAACTCCACCTTTTAATTAAACATCATATTTTCAGGTATTATAGGTTCATACGCAGTTGTAAGAATACAGAGAGAGTCCTTATACCCTTCACCCAGTTTCCCCCTGTGGTAACAATTTGCAAAACTATAGTACAATATCACAACTAGGATATTGATACTGATTTATTTTCATCACCACTGGATGAAAATACTCCCTTTTACAACTTCATCCATTTCCTTCTTACCAGCAACCCCTCCTTAACCCCCAGCCACCACTGATGGACATTTCAAGAATGTTGCATAAATGGAGTCACATAATATGTAACCTTTTCAAATTCGTGTTTTCACTAGACCTAATTCTCTAGAGATTCATCCAGAATGTTTCATGTTTCAACAGTTTGTTGCTTTTTATTCCTGAATAAGTTCCATGTACCAGTATAAGCTATGATTTAACTATTCACTCATTGAAGGATATACAGGTCATTTCCAGTTGGGTGCTCTTTTGAATAAAGTTCCTATAAACATTCATGGATGGGTTTTTCTGTGAACATAAGTTTTTCTTCCTCTGGGGTAAATGCCCAAGAGTTTAATTCATGGATGGTATAGTACTTACATGTTTAGTTTTTAAAGAAATGGCCAAACTTGTGACTGTGCCATTTTCCTACCAGCAATGGAAGAGTGATCTAGTTTCCCCCATATCCTCTCCCGCACTTGGTGTTGTCACTATTTTTTCTTTAGCTATTCTGAAATACGTTTGGTAATACCACACTGTGGTTTTAATATACATTTTCCTCATGGCTAATGATTGTTGGACAACTTTTCATATGCTTATCTCCCATTTGTATAATTTCATTGGTGAAATGTCTCTTCATGTCTTTTGTACATGTTTTAATTGGATTTTTTTTTACTGTTGAGTTTTGAGAGTTCATTGTATATTCCAAATACTAAGCTTTTGTCACATATGTAGTTTGCAAATATTTTTCCTTTTCTGTAATTTTTCTTTTTATCCTTTTAATAGGGTCTTTTTCTGAGTAGAAGTTTTGAAGTATAATGAAATCCAATTTATCATTTTTTCCTTTTATGAGTCATACTTTTTGTGTCACATCTAAAAACTCTTTACTTAGTCCTAGATCCCAAACATTTATTTCTATGTTTTTTTCCTAAAAGTTTTATAATTCTATGTTTCATATTCAAGTCCATTATCCATTTCAGATTTTTTTTTTCATAAGGTATGAGGTTTAGGTGAAATTTCTTTTTTTGGTGGGGCTATGGATGTCCAATTACTCCAGCACCAATTGTTAAAAAAAAAAACTACCCTTCTTCCATTGAAGTGCTTTTACACTTTTGTCAAAAGTCATTTGGGCATATTTGTGTGGATCTATTTATAAGTTTCCTGTTATCTATCACTGATGTATGTACCCATCTATCCACCAGTGCTACATAGTCTGGATTATTATAGCAATAATACAAGTTTTATATCAGAAAGACTGATTCTTCCTTGTTTATTTTTCAAAATTGTTTTCATTATTCTAGTTCCTCTGCCTCTCTTAATAAATTTTACACTTGACTTTAACCTGAAGGACAGGAAGTGATTCTATGTAAATTGTAGACTAATCTTATCTATACCTCTAAAAAACTATCCTAGGATTTAATAGGGACTAAGTTAAACTTGCATATCAATTTGAATTATGTTTAATAGGTTGCCTTTCAATATATGAACATGATATTTTTCTCCATTTATTTAGATCAACTTTGATTTCTTAAATTAGCATTTTGTAGTTTTTAGCCATTAAGTCCCAAACATGTTTTGTTAGTTTACATTTAAATATTTCATTTAATTTGAGTGATTATATATTGTATTGCATTTTTTGTTTTGGTGTCCATGTGCTCATTGCTGGATAATAGAAATGCAATTGGTCTTTGTAAGTTAATGTTGTATCCTGCAATCTTATTGAAATCAATTATTAATTCTAGAAGGATTTGTTTATTTTTTAGATTCCTTAGGATTGCTCAAACGAACAATCATGTCATCTGCAAGTAAGGACATTTTATTATTTCCTTTCTAATCTACACGACTTTAATTTCATTTTCCTGCCTTATTGCAGTGGTTATCACTTCCAGCACTATATTGAATAAGAATGGTAAGAATAGACATTCTTGCCTTGTTCCTGCTATTGAGGGGAAAGCAGTTAGTCTTTCATTATTAAGTATAATATCAACTGCAGGGGTTTTGAAGATCTTTATTAATTTGAGGAAGTTCCCTCTATTCTTATTTTTCTGAACATCATGAACAGGTGTTGAATTTTGTTAAATACTTTTTATAAAATCAACTTATATGATCCTGTGATCTTTTTTTCTATAGTCTTGATAATATGGTGAATTACAATGATTAATTTCAAACTATTAGAACAGCTTTGTATCCTTGGAAGGTACAAATGATAAGGAATGTTAATGCAAATTGGTTGTAGTATCTTTGAGTCTCACCCAAACCATTCTTTCTCTGAGCTCCACTGTACTTCCTCACCTGTTAGATTGACAAGGCTGGCTTTAGAGGACACTGATCCAGGCAGAGATCACCAGGCCATAGTGCTGGCAACATAATGCTGACAGTCAGTGTACCAAGGAAGAGGGTACTGTGGATACATCAGACTGAATGAGGAGATGTATGCATTGTACCAAGCTTGCTGCCTTGGGGCCCAGTGATGTACTAGCCTTCAGTTGGCCAGTAATTTCTTTTTTTTTTTTTTTAAGATTTTATTTATTTATTTGAGAGAGAGAGAAAAAGAGAGAGTGTGTGTGTGTGTGTGTGTGTGTGTGAGGAGGGAGAGAGGCAGAGGGACAAGCAGACTCCCCACTGACTGGGGAGCCTGATGCAGAGCTCCATCCCAGGACCCTGAGACCATGACCCGAGCCTAAGTAAGATGTTTAACCAACTGAGGAACCCAGGTGCCTCTGGTGAGAAATTTCTATTGGAGAACAATGTGGCTGATTAATTCTGCTTAACTTTGCCCATAAGCATACAAGGCATGAGGGAAAAACGCAACTAGCTATTGTTGGAATGCAGTTCTCATGCACATAAACTCACATCCGCTTACTTTGTCTTGTTATATCCTAGGAATTGATTCTACATTTTTCGTGGTGTGAAATAAATTGTCCTCAACAAATTCCAGACTTTTGTGCACAGTTATAAAAATATCCATAGACCTCTAATATTGCTCAGAGGCTGAGAAAATGCATCTGACAGAGATGAAGCCTGGAAAGAATTCTTTCTAGCCCAGAGTCTGTATAACATTCAAACTGCCTAGGAATGATTTGGTGTGTGGAGGCTCTCTCGCTGTGCCTAAGAGCCCTAGGGATGCCAGAAATCCAAGGCAAATGTCTGTTTAGAAGCAAAAGCCATCTTAAATTTAATTCTCTCATGTGAATCATCAGTGAGGAATTTATACATGTCTAGTGAAAGTGGAAAAATGTTGCCCTGCATTTTAGATGGAAAGGGCCCCATATTCTATTTTTCTTCCCTAGATCAGTGTTTTTTAATTTTTTTTCATTCTATCTACCCCAGGGAGATTTTATACCTTTCTTTCCTAATTTTCTCCCCATCCACATGAAACCTGGGCACTACAGATATATTGTATATCTGTTTATGTTGATGGGTAAGGTTGAAATTTGGAGGTTCATAGATCATTGTAATATCTAATTCCCCCCCTCCAAACAATTTTTGATCCCTTGGCAGTAATAATTCCCCTGTTAAGAATACACATCCTAGATAAATGAGTGTCTAAATTCTTCACAAAAGCAGGAGAAAGAAATATCCTAATACAACTGTTAAGTTTGCTCCCATGTCCTATTCCGAGAACTGCAGTTAAAATTATTCTCTACTCTGGGTGCAACTATTTGTAGACTTTAGTCCAGTCTCAAGTAATGAGAGATTTACTATAATCAAGGAAATGTCAACGCAGCCAGTTTCAGGAAGTCCAGAAAGGCCTGGAAAGTCATAATCAGGCAGCTACCTTCTCATCCTTATTCTCTTCTGGGAACATGAGTTCTCTCCAGAGTAGGTTCTAGGTGAAGGCTCTCGCTGGCTCCCATCCGGTACTGGGTGTCTCCTCCACAAATCCAAATGCCTAAATTCCCATCTACACAACCTTCCGGGTCCCTTCACTGTTAAACAAGGAAGAGGAGTAATATAGGGTGAGTTACATGCCACCATTTGTTGCAATATTTGATGGCCTAACTCATATGCCATTCTTAAGTGGACCAGTTTAATTTAAGACATTATATAAAATCTAGTGTTCTGTGTTGGGATTTTTGGTACATGAACCATGACATACTTTTCAAGGGCCATGACTGCAATGTATTAAGAAAGGTGTGTATCTGATTTGCCCACATCAGAGGTTTCTTCGGTTCATTTTCATTGGACTTTGGCAGCTGTCATTATGTCAGGTAGCAGGGAAACTGAAGTTGCTTGGTGGCAACTGAGCGCGCTCACATACCTGGGTTTTCCAGGGAAGCCTGCTGCTGAGTTTGAGGGAGCCTCCAATACTCTCCAGAAACTGGTTTAATGAGGACTCTCAAGTCATTGGGAGATAAACATGAGATGGTTTCCTTTGTGAGTACTTGCCACCAGCCCTGTCCTACTGCCTTTCCTCCAGGCTGCCATGATCTTGTTTTTTAAGATTTTATTTATTTATTTGAGAGAGAGAGAGCAAGACCAAGTAACTGAGAGAGAGAGCATGGGCAGTAGGGAGGGGCAGAGAGAGAGAGGGAGAAGCAGGCTGTCCACCGAGCAGGGGGCCTGATGTGAGGCTCAATCCCAGGACCCTGGGATCATGACGTGAGCCGAAGCAGACGCCCAAGCAACTGAGCCACCCAGGTGCTCCATGGCTGCCATGATTATCGAAGCCCAGCCTCACTTCAGTTCTTCGAGAGTCAGTGCTGCCAACATCAAGCCTCAACTCCATATCCAAGGGGACGTTCTTCTCTCTCCATCCTCCTGACTCTGGGGTAGTTCTACACTGGGACTTTGGCTGAGCGCTGGAAAGTGAGACACAGTCTGCTCCCACATACTCCTCCTTCCTCTTCTCCACTGTTGTGTTGGGGTGGAGAGCAGGGGGATGGAAGGCATGAATCTTCTTCAGTGTTCCCTCATAGTGAGGCTTCAGGCTTCTCTAGACTTCGCCTTCACCATAACTGCTGATTTGGCTCAGTATCTATGAACTCAGAATAACCTGGTGGCAGTACCAATGGCCTTATGGATGAGAGGCTCAATTTAGAGATGCTCCCCTAGGCATATGTGGTCTCTAGAGAGACTAGGCCACCTATTTCACTTATCCTCCAGCCAATGAATTCACCCACTTGCTCGGATGTTCCAAACTACTTTGGTCTATGTCAAGACCATGGCCCTAAACCCTAATTACCCATCCTAACCCCAAATCTGAGGTTCATGACATGTACATGATCCATTCTCTATGCTCTTGGGAACTAGAGAGGGGTAGTACTTGCCTCTGCCTACTGGCACACTGTGAAATCTCTGCCCAGGGTTTTTTTTCTGCCTCTCTGGTAGCCCTGGTTTGGGTTCTCATGACTTGTGACTCAGTGTCACAACTGGGGAATAAAATGTCCACCTTCCTCTACTTGCTGGACTTACTCTTTTCAAGGGCCTACACAAAAAGTTATAAGTGATTCTCTTGAGGTCTCCATCCTTTGACTTCAGAGAGCAGAGGTCCCCTGGGAAGAAGAATGGGGGATGATGGCTTGGGGGTTTCATGGCTTTCCCTGACCTGGGCAGTTTCATTCCACTCCCAGTTGCCCTCTGATACCTACTGAGAGAAGGGATGAAGAGAAGTAGAAGCTACATTCCTTTGCAAGCCGAGTGGTGGTGTCTGATCCATCAATGATAAGAAAGCAAGATCTCACTCCCTGTTACATGGCTTCTTTCCAGACCTCATGTTTCCTTTTCCCTCACAAGGATACCTGCAGATATGGCTTGGGTTGTTGTGGTGACAGATCTGGTGGCCAGTCCACCTTACCTCAGCTCCATTGCTCAACTCCATCTGGTTCAACTCCTGAGTGTCGTGCAAATTTTCAAGGGAGGGAATCTGATCAACTTTGCTTCAGGCAGATGTTCACTACTAACTTAAACAGATGTGGATGGGAGAGCAGGTCACCAGATAAAAAACATGTCTTCTTAGGGCTGTTCATTCATCAGTGCTTATGGTTAGGATTACTATCTCATCATATCAACCAACTGAGGCTTTTTGGAGAGAAAAGAGTAGAGGTACCAATAATTTCTCAGGGACAATAGGCATAAATCAAGACTGTCCTGAAAAAACCAAGATGTATACTTACCCTACCTGAAGAAAATTCCAAAGAAGGAAGAGTGGCCAGATAAAGGTACCAGGTACATTTATGAAGTAGTGGAATGCAAATTAGTTATGAGGTTCCTTGAGAGAAGGAAATGTATCTTGTACATCTTTATATTTTGAAGTCTAACATGGTGTCTGTCATATTTGGAGACACCTAATGAATACCTGTGGTGTGAATGAAAACTTTTTCTTACTTAGGAAAATTTTTATTGAAGTAACCCAGATAATTCAATAATTTTTGTCTTATTTATTTATTTTTACTTATTTTTTAATTATGTTATGTTAGTCCCCATACAGTACATCATCAGTTTTTGATGTAGTGTTCCATGATTTATTGTGTCTAACACCCAGCGCTCCATGCAAAATGTGCCCTCCTTAATACCCACCACAAGACTCACCCAACCCTGCACCCCGCTCCCTTCTAAAGCCCTCAGTTTGTTTCCCAGAGTCCATAGTCTCTCATGGTTCCGCTTCCCCTCTGATCCCTCCCCCTTCATTTTTCCCTTCCTTCTCTTAATGTCCTCCATGCTATTCCTTATGTTCTACAAATAAGTGAAACCATATGATAATTGACTTTCTCTGCTTGACTTATTTCACTCAGATTAATCTCCTCCAGTCCCATCCATGTTGATGCAAAAGTTGAGTATTCATCCTTTCTGATGGCTGAATAATATTCCATTGTATATATTGACCACATCTTCTTTATCCATTCATCTGTTGAAGGGCATCTTGGGTCTTTCCACACATGTACCCCAATGTTCATAGCAGCAATGTCCACAATAGCCAAACTGTGGAATGAATGAAAACTCAACAAGTTCCAATATCTTGTTGAAAAATATAGCTAAGTTTTACATGTCAACTTAGAAACGATTAAAAAAAAAAGGTAAAATGCTCAAATCATTCTCTGGGAGACATTTTATAGTCTTGTTAATCAAGTTGCCTACATAACACACTAAGGATATAGAAGCTTGGGATTGTTCCCTTTCTATAATTTGGCTGAAAATGTACCTGTACCAAAGTAGCATGTGTTATTTTGAAAGAGTCTTTCATTTGGAACATTGGTGATTCTCAAGTTTCTACCCAGAACTTCAGCCCTGATCCCCAGGCTTATGTTGGCAATTCTTTGTCAGGAACCTAGGCAGAAATGGCAATCTCTCTTCTTTGTCGTTGGTTACTCTTGGCTGCGGGGTAAAACAGAGCAGGGAAATGGAGTATGGTGGGGTGGGGGTTGGTTATAGAAGAGAGGAAATAAGAGAGCAAAGGACCGGAAATAGCCAAAAACAGGAGCAAGGCTATAGTCAGGAAAGAATCTAGAACAACTGCTGAACAGCATCTCCAAGGGGTGCCTGGTATGTGGCACTTCATGGTGCCTATAAATGCCTACTGACTCCCAGCTACCCCTCCTCCAGGGGACTTCCAGCTTCTTTCCCAATCTAGGCCTTTCTTAGGCATGTGCAGCCTTATCCACATGCCTGTCTGAAGCCATCTCTAAGAACAGCATCTTTGGGACCAGCAGAGGCACCTGCATGAAGCTGGGCTGGACACCTTGGCCCTCCTCCTTCTGATATCAGAGTACCCCTTTCCACAAGCTCTGCTCATCTGGCCATGGGCCCCTAGCTCTGTTCCAGAAGGCATCTGACTCCAGAGACAAGGACAAAAATAATATTGAAAGTCACTGTGAAAGGAAAATTGCCTTCTTTATTATTGAGGATGAACCATTATTTTATATACTTTTTATTATTTTGTCTTCAATGACTTTATATTCGATGCTTTCCTACAAAAATAAAATAGGATTTGTTTAACGAGAGAAATAGGAAAGACATGTAAGAAAAAAATGTATTACCTCTCTCCTGACCCTCCTTCCACATTTTGAAGCTACATTTTTTGGTATTGCTTTCAGTTGCCACAGATCCTGTATTTTGTGGTCGATTCTTGTACTTACGAATGTTCAAGTTGTTTTAACTATTTTTCCTCTTAAGGCTCTATTATTTTAATTAAAATATTGGTGCTTTATGTCGATTTCTCTGGGAAGAAAGTGTCCGTACACCCGCCCCAGATCTTGTTCTGTGGGAGAAGCTCTAATGCCAGGCATTTCCCTTCTCTTGGGTGGTATCTGCCTGAATCACAGACATAAAGCCTCAGAGTATTTAACTTGGCTTTGGAGAGTCTCCTTGCAAACTCAAACGTAATGAGGACAGGAAAATTATTACAGAGGTGTTCTTGACGGCATACAGAATGAAGGCACATTTGCAGTGGTCAACGACAAGAGAGTCTACCCCACTATGTGTCTCTGCCAACCGCAGGCTCTCAGAATTTCCCTGAGGCCTCATTGCCTCAAAAATCCAATAAACAGTCCAGGTTGTTTATTAGAAAGGGGCTCTGCCTCTCACCTCGCATTCACCATTGCCCCGGGTGGCCTGACCACCCTTGCTTTTAGGTTGGGAAAATGGCAAATTCAGGGCCATGTTTGGGCAGTGTACTGAACTATCACCTAGAAGAAAGAGAGAGAGAATGAGGCTCAAGAAATCGGTTAGTCTGCACATGAAAACATAAATGCATCTAAGTCCTAAGGAAAACAGATGGGTTACATGTTTTCTTTTCTTTTTGAGATTTCAGAATATTTCGTGATGGTGTAAGCCCATACAATACTATTTTTTAGACCACAGGTTGGCAAACTGCAGCCTTTGAGCCAAATCTGGGAAGCCATCTCTTTTTATAAATAAAGTTTTATTGGAACACAGCCACACCCACTTGTTTACATATTGTCTATGGCCACTTTTGTGCCACAAGACAGAATTGAGAAGTTGCAACAGAGACCATACATGACCCACAAAGCCTAAAATATTTACTATCTGGCCCTTTACAGAAAGAGTTTGCCAATTCCTGTTTTAGGCCAACTTTGACACACTGTCTCATCTCCCTCACTAATTAACAGCAGGCTATTCATATATCAATGCAAAAGGAGAATGCGTTGTTATGATCATGTCACTGTTTTTTCTGCACCCACAAGCATCTTCTAGAAGGGCTGTAAAGAGCACAGCCTTGGAGTCCTGCCTCCATGCTCGCCAGGTGTATATGTCTGGGTCAGTCCCTTAACCTCTCATGTCTCAGTTTTCTCATCTGTATGTGGGGATACCACTTACCCCTAACTTATCAGGTTGTAATGAGTATTAAATAAGTGGATAGAGTCAAGGACAGTGCTTGGCCATAGATGGCCTCAACAAATATTGGTTGTTCATCGTGTAGCCAATTTCTCTACACCCAACATTGCATGAAACACACCTTCATCAGAAAAAGGGAAAAAAAGGAGAACCTGGAAAAGGGGCAGAAACTCATTTGTCATTTAGCAAGATCCAAGAACCTACCCCTTATTTATTTTTCCTAAAAATCATTCATAACAATTCATGAACCAGATGTATTAGAACATGACCCCTATAAAAATTTCGACCAACAGTTCATGAGAATGATAATACCGAGTTGCGCTGGAATCTGCTCAATTCCCCAGCTCCCTGGAATCCGGTTATTACAACTCACTCTCATGCTTCAGTGGGCTAATTGTTGCTTGGATAGAATCAGCCTCTGAGGCTCAGCACCTAGCTCTCTTCAAAGCACTTAATAAATGAGTGGCTCTCCACAGGTACTTACCTGTGCACCACAAAGTCAGACACACAGGGTCTGGGCTGACCTGGGTTTGAAAACAGGAAAGCTAATCAGGTCATTGCTCAAAGAGTCCAA
The DNA here is from genome assembly GCF_902655055.1 of Lutra lutra. NCBI lineage: Eukaryota > Metazoa > Chordata > Mammalia > Carnivora > Mustelidae > Lutra > Lutra lutra. The sequence goes on from NC_062283.1 coordinate 60,098,473, forward strand.
AGAGCGCAGGAGTAATTTGCCCCAAGCACCCAGTGCTGTGTCGCCCCTCGACAGAACTGCTGAATCAATTAGCCTAATTAAATGAGGTGGAAAATTACTCTCACAAATAAGTTGCCATGAAAGGCAAGTCTTAATTTGGCCTAAGGGAAAGCAAACAGCTCTCCCCTGTGTCTTGCCAGAGTCTATGAATGGGGAATAATTGGCAATTTATGTGTGTGTGTTTTTAAAGCCATGGTACAAATATGTTTTCGTTGACAAGCAGCTGAGGCTTTCTCTGGTAGAAAGAGAGGGTTCTAATTAAGGGACAGGATAATTGTGTGTGTTGGATAAAATGCCACATGGGTACTGTGGCTGCAAACATGGAGGCTTGGGACTTGCCCCACTGTGAGGAGCAGGGGCTCAGGCCGAGATGGACCCCTGGGAGGGGCACCTGACAGCAGTCCATGTTTCCCCCAGCTCACTAACCCATGCAAGGAGGGTCAGAGGACTCTGGCAAGTGACCCAGAAAGACAAATGGCGAATAAAAAAAATTAAAAATTAAAAAGTGTACCTTTGGGGCGCCTGGGTGGCTCAGTGGGTTAAAGCCTCTGCCTTCAGCTCAGGTCATGATCCCAGGGTCCTGGGATCGAGCCCCGCATCAGGCTCTCTGCTCCTCAGGGAGCCTGCTTCCTTCTCTCTCTCTGCCTGCCTCTCTGCCTACTTCTGATCTCTCTCTGTCAAATAAATAAAATCTTAAAAAAAAAAATAAAAATAAAAATAAAAAGTGTACCTTTGTTCCATGAAATCCACTACAGGCCTTAAGAATGATGATGGAGAGGGGCGCCTGGGTGGCTCAGTGGGTTAAGCCGCTGCCTTCGGCTCAGGTCATGATCCCAGGTCCTGGGTTCAAGCCCCGCATCGGGCTTTCTGCTCAGCAGGAGCCTGCTTCCTCCTCTCTCTCTGCCTGCCTCTCTGCCTACTTGTGATTTCTCTCTGTCAAATAAATAAATAAAATCTTAAAAAAAAAAAAAAGAATGATGATGGAGAAATACATTTTTGAGTGTAGGAAGGTGACCAAAATTAGTTGATGAGACAAAAACAGTTGCAAGATGGTCTATGTCAGAGTGAAAATCAGCCACCTTGCTCTTCTGCAACCCAGCCCCCAAACTCCGGGACTGTCCTACCCTCTGCCTGCCCCAGGCCCAGCCCTGTCTACAGGGAGAACTTTAAGACCTCTTCACGGCCTTGGAAGCCTCAGACAGTGCCATCTGCAAACCCAGCAAAACTCTTGCCCACGTTGGCCAATGGCAACGTAACTCTCATAAGTTTGTTCACCAAAAGTCACTTTTGGATGTCTCTCTTAAAGATCTCTCCCCCAAAAGGGATGAGGTCTTGAAAAAATAGTAGGCTGGGCGCCTGGGTGGCTCAGTGGGTTAGGCTGCTGCCTTCGGCTCAGGTCATGATCTCGGGGTCCTGGGATCGAGTCCTGCGTCGGGCTCTCTGCTCGGCAGGGAGCCTGCTTCCCTCTCTCTCTGCCTGCCTCTCTGTCTACTTGTGATCTCTCTCTGTCCAATAAATAAATAAAATTTTTTTTTTTAAAAAGAAAAAATAGTAGGCTATAGGAAGGAAAAAAAAATATCCCTGCTACACTTGGATAATTTGAAATTAAAATACTGAAATAATTGTAGCATGTGAACTTCTCCCACGGGCCTGTTTCTAGGTGCTAGGTGGGACCCAGAGCAGCGTGGTTCTGAGCCCAAGGAGTAGTTCAGATGAACAAAGCTGACATGGGTTCTCGATTGGCTGAGCTGCTCCTGCCCTTGTTTCCCTGGCCCATCCTGTGACATGTGACCCTTAATTAAACCCCTACAGTACATTAGCTTTTCCTCGTGATCCCGGTTCATCTCCATTAGGACTCCTAGACCCCAGGACAGTGTCTTACACCCTTTTTCCACCTAGCTGGGGACAAATGAATGATTCACTAGTGACCCCCAAAGGGGGAGAGTCAATATAAAGGGTTCTTGGAAGAGTGTGTGAAGGTGATGGAAGGGTTCAATCTTTTAACTGACTGAGTAGAATGGCCACATGCCCTCTGGATGCCAAGAAAATTAATGCCCATTTCTCTGTACCAGGACAGGACTGTTTATGAGATATTAAGTTTGAGAAGCAGTATAGTTTGGAGTCAAGACCATGGGCTCTGAAACCAGCCAGAGGGAGAGAGGGAAGGAGGGAGGAGGGTGGAAGAAGGGAGGAGGAGGGCTCACACAAATGTCACACCCACTATGTGCCATGTTCTTTACAGACATTATTTCATTTAAGCCTCCCCCAAACCTATGGAATTCATCCCCAAGGAAGGGCATTTTAAAGGGAGCCCTTCTGAGAAAGCTCAGAAGTCATATAATTAAACGTTCCATTTGATATGTTACCCTCAGCCTATCTCTGAAAGGAGATAAAAGCTCCTATCAAATAGGAGCCCCTATTTGATAATTTTTTAAAGGTAGCATTTTGAGGAGCACCTGGATGGCTCAGTGAGTTAAAGCCTCTGCCTTCGGCTCAGGTCATGATCTCGGGGTCCTGGGATTGAGCCCCACATTGGGCTCTCTGCTCAGCGGGGAGCCTGCTTTCCCCCACCCTGCCTGCCTCTCTGCATACTTGTGATCTCTTCTGTCAAGTAAATAAATAAAATCTTTAAAAAAAAAAAAAGGTAGCATTTTGGTGTTTTTCTTTTACTCTCATAAAATTTGGTACAAATTCCAAAATCTCCGCCATGGTTACCAAAATGCCAAATCAAATTGCCATATTACCCACTATTATTCCCATCTTACAGATGGGGTCCAGAGATTAAATGACTGGCCCACATTTACAAAGCAAGACAGTGGTGGAACCGGGACCCCAAAGCCATGCTTGTTGGTTGGCTTGAGTGCTTGGTTTTCCATTCCACATGCTCCCCGGCATTTCCTACAGGACTTGAGGAGGTTTAGCTGCCCAGCCCTGAGGTCATCCACTCACAGGTCTCCCTACCCCATGCCTAGGTCAGGACTCAGCTCTCCTCTGAGTGTCCAGGGTCATGCGTCAGCTTGAACAAGTCCCTTGACATGTCATGCCTTAATTTTCCTCTTCATGTCTCAGTAGCTTATTGTGTAGAACTAGTCTGAAAAGTGTTTGGGGGATAAAACGGTTCCATGAAGAAAACATGAAGTATGAAAAGATGCTACAAGGAAAATCTTTTCTGACAGGTGCTATTTTTCTCAAACCCACATGGATTCATGGATTTCAAGGAGGCTAGGTAATAGATCCATGGTACCCATTTCTATTTTCCATTTCCTTTTAGATTATTTAAAGCATGCAAACCTGGTCAGCTGCTGAGGGGGTGGGAGAAACTCTTGAGATTGGGCAAGAAGATCTAGAGAGGAGAGTCTCTGGAAGAGAGTGCACTGGCCTTCGAGGGTGTTCTCGGGCCGCAAAGACTTCTCTAGGGCTTGTGGGACTCTGAGATTGCCACTGAAGCCCAATTTATCCCCACTGCTCTTTACTGATGAGGTTTTCATGTGGAACTTGAGCCCATGAAGCAATGATCTGTCATCTAAACTCAAGAAGAGGGCCATGGTGAGCCAGAAGAGACTCTCCCTATTTACCTCTTTTGAAATGGAGAAGCAGCAAGGGATGACAAGGAATTTATTTTATTTTTATTGAAGGACAACAAGCTCTCACTGTCTGTCCTTACCCCACTTGAAGAATTTACAAGAGACTGACTGGACAGGATGGTAAGTGTCTCTTTTCCTAACCCTCAGTTTACTCATGGGCCAGATGATTCTAGTGTTTTCTCTGCCCCTTCAGGTCTGGCAAGCATTGGTTATACCTCATTTCTTAGTGTCTGTCAAGATTAGTTTTTTAATTTGAAACATGCACTGTAATTTGAAAATGAATGAGTTTTCTTTAAAGAAATAATATTTGCCACTTTTTAAAAGAGGTCTCTTGGATCCCAGGCGAGGGCACAGTAGTCAGAGGTTGGCATGGAGACGGGAGAAGACCCCTCTTTGAACTCAAAGCACCTTTGGGTCCACTGTGGCCTGTGATTATCAAGGACCCAGAGCTGTATCTGCCAAAAATCAGGAAGAAGATGAGGGGCTTATCTAGTCTGCTACTCAGCAAGACAGAACTGGGTGGGGGTAAGGGGTGGCGAGTAAGATCCAAAAAACCATTTTGGAGCCAGAAGACTGTCCATTCTTAAGTAAAAGCAGCAAGGATACCACAGCCACATCAACACCTTCCCCACACTGTAGAACAAGCCAACCTCCCACCCCCAAACTGTGCTCTAACATGATGGTGCTGCTCCAAGTAGCGCCCCCCACAGCAGCCCATCTACAAAGCTGAGGCAGTGATGTCCCCTCATTCCAGGAAACCAGTAGGAACCCTCCAAAGGGAGGACCTTTCCCAAAAAACATCCTGGGGTCCTTTTTAAACCTCTGTATCTCTGCTAAATCTTCAAGGTTCTATGGGGTTGGGTGGGAGCCAAGGGGGGATTAAGTGGAATTGTAGAAGTTTTGCAAATAAGCAGTTTCCTACCATTAGCAACTTCGCACATACAGCTAAGGCTCAACTGCTCCCGCTCCTTTCTTACCCAAGAAGGATCTGTAATAATTCTGTTGCATGAGCTAGTGTGTGTTTATCTGTGTGTGCACACACACATACCTGTGCACACACTCACAGTGGGCCACGTGTGTCTCTGCACACCTACGCACAAGAACTGCATGGCCAGATCCTTACCTGCACTGCCTACAGAGTTGCTCAGGTCCCAGAGCAAACATGCACAGTGGTTGCCTGTACAAGCATTTTCGCATTTTCAGCATGCATGCGTGCGTGCGTGTGTGTGTGTGTGTGTGTGTAAACATGCATATACATGTATATGTAATATATATATATATATATATATATATATATATATATATATATATATTCTTTTCTTACAGATCCTGTTCTAAAGATTTCATCAAATCTGGTAACCATTCTTTTCCGTTTCTATCCTAACCAGGTTTTCTGCTGTGTCTGCTTCAAACATCGCAAAACAAAGGCTAATTTTTGTTTTTTTTTTTTTAAACAGCCTCAGTCTTAGGACCTAGAGCTGCTATTTCCAGCTTTCCTTGCTGGCCTTGACCTTTCTGGGATATCTCCTACCAGAATTCCTCAGAAACTCACCAGTAACCAGAAAGCATGGCCAGGCATCTCAAGGGCTCCTTCTGGGTTATGTTATAAATTTTGGCTATGACATCAACACATGTCAACATGTTACTTTCAGTGACATGTTTCTCTTTTCTTTGTTAGCTTTGGTTCAAGACCGTGAATCCATTTGGAGAAGTAATGTTTTCAAGCCTTAGTGAAACTGGTCTAACATGCTTCATGGACTTTGGGGTTTCTCTCTGCCTGTCTCTTCCTTCCATCACTCTCCCTCTCCCATTATTTTTCTTATAAGTCCAAATGAAAAGGATATTTGGTGATCAAAGTGAATTCAACTGGCAGAGTATGAATGAACACAAACCCATGAGCTCCCAGTGACTTTTGTCTTTGGTTGGATTTTGATGAGACCCATCCCCTGTACCCATGCTTGCAGCCTCTGGGGGGATCAGCCATCTCTCCTCTTTCTATCTGATCTCTGCAATTCTCTTTTATCTTCACAATGATAACGGTGTCCTATGCTTAGGCTTTAACCCTGCTTTCTGAAGTCTCTTCTCTCTGTCCTCATTATTCAAAATGACTTTGATCTGTTTAAGTAGGGTCTGGGGTACCGGTAGCCTTCCTTCCAGGGTTACTGAGAGCTCCAAAGCCATCTCCTCTTGCCCCAAGAGGGGCTGCTTCTTTGCTCACTTCCTTTTGTCTTGAAGCATGCAATTTCCATTGGCTGTGCTTTCATTACCTGTCATGGGATAGAAGTTGCCACCGTAACTCAACTCAGACCTGGCCTATGAAGTGACCTAAAAGTGAAGGTGTGTTATGCATTCCTTAGGGATTGCAGAAGGTGGCCAGCAGGAAGCCAGTTTGCAGGGAGCAAAAGAACATGATTTTAGTGCCTCTTTCTTTAAAAAAAAAAAAAAAAGCTTCAGGTTTAAATGAAAATATTAATATAGAGCTTGAACAAACATTTTCACCCATACCCTTAAATCTAACCAGTTTTGGCTCTCCCAGAAACCCATACACAAAGGTTGAAGATTTACCACCATTAGGATATCCTGAAGAATTAGTCACAAACTCTGAAGAAGTCTAGAGTAGGAGACAGCATGAGGCAGTGAACGGGGCAATAAAGCAATAGTCAGGTAGCTTGGATTCTAAGCCTGGAAAGGCTTCTGTGTGACTGCGGGCAAGTTACATCACGGCGTTAAGGTTCTGTTTCCTCATCTATTAAAGGGAAGGCAGGTGAAATCAAACCTCGAAATTCCTATGGGTTCCAAAGTCTGAGCAAGCAAGCAATATTAGAATAAGCACGTATTCTCCCAAGGCAACTACTATGAAGGAAAAATATATTTATTTGGATGTACAAGTTCTGGTGTTTGTTAAAAAAAGAAAAGATTTTCACTGCTTTATAGTCACACCTCATATATTCCAGCTTCTGTTGGAAGCCTTTTATGACTCTGTCATTCATAAATTTGCCCAAACTCTTTTTTAATCCATTTACATTTCCTGTCTGTACTGCCTCTCAGGGTAATGAGTTCCATAACTTTATTACGTGCTAGGAGAAGTATTATTTCCTTGTTTGCCCTAAACTTACCTCAAGCTTCGAAACTGCCTATTTGCCCTAGTGTTTCAGAATTTGATGAAAAAGCCCATCCACAGTTTTTACTTTATAAACTGGAGTTATAATTTTAGGCTTTTTTTTTAGGCTGCTTCATAAAGCAGCAGCCCACCCCACACTGTTCCCTTCATCTTTACAGTTATTTAGACAATAAGTGTGGGAGCAGATGGTGTAAGAAAGTCCTGGCTCCAAATGACTGAGAGTTGGTCTCAAGAGCCTGGAGGTCTAAAGCTTAGGCTTTAGAGTCAGACAAACCTAAACTCGAAGTCCAGCTCTGCTGCTTGCTGTGCGGTCTCTCTGAGCCTTACTTCCTCATCTGGAAAACAGAAAACAGGACCTACCTCAGAAGTTGTTGTAAGTGTTGACTAATATAATTTTTGTAATGTGCCTAACACAGGGCCAGGGCTGTTGTAAATATCTCCCTAAATCTAGTGATAGATAGATGATAATTAATGAAAACCATGACACTAGATAGACTTAATGCCCAAGGTGTTCTAGAACCATCGTTCACATCGTGAGCAGGGCCCAGATATGTGGTTGGCAAAGATCAATCCAAACTTCAGTGCATGAAACAATGGGAAGATATGAATGGTTAGTGATGTTCTGGACACTAGCAAGTGGGTAGAGTTTAAGGGGAGATCAATAGAAGTATGATCTCAGCTTGAACTAAAGAGGTACCAGATCATGAGCAATAAATATTCACAAAGTGGTAGAGAAGATTTTTAAACCAAAAGTAGGAAGGAAAAGACAATATGCTCTTTCTAGAGCAATGTCTTGAGTCTCGGGGGGAGAAATTTTATTTCTTGCTCATTCTAACCAGTTGTGTGACCTTGAGGGAGTCAACACTATCTCTAATTCCAAGTTTTCTTGCATATAAAATAGAATTAGTCTAGTTCATTGACTTAAAAAAACATATTCCTTGAACCTGTATTAGGGAAGAAAGGAAAGAGACAGGAATGAGAAGAGGAGGAGTCCTTGTCCCTAATTCAGTCCAAGCATCTATATTTATAAGATCTTAAGATTGGCTCATAAAAGGAAATGTATTGAGCCAAAGTTACTCTTTAAAAAATCTTTAAATCACCCGAATGTATACTGTGAGAAGTCCAAAAGAACCAAAACCAGGGGAAGAAAAGCAGAGTCATCTCTTCCTCTCTCATAATTACTCTGGGGGATGCCACTATTGAGCCAAGCATCAGGCTGAGTCTGTCTCTCTCTCACTCTGTCTCTCACTCTGTCTTTCACACACACACACACACACACACACACACACACACACACACACACACACACACGTACCTGAATACATAAACTAATGCTTCTGCAATGATCTTTCATTTAAGATTTAAAATTCGATTTGTAGGGCACCTGGGTGGCTCAGTCAATTAAGCGTTCAACTCTTGATTTTGGCTCAGGTCATGAATTTAGGATCATGAGATCAAGACCCATGTCAGGCTCTACCCTCAGCAGGGAGTCTATTGAGAATTCTCTCTCTCCCTCTCCTTCTTCCCCCTGCCCCTGCTCACACAGACACAAATATACTTTCTCTCTCAAATAAATCTTTTCAAAATTAAAAATAAAATATAATTTGGTTTGTAAAAAGGCTTTCCCAACTACAAAGAAAAATAACTGATACTACTAGATGAGATGCTGAAGTGCCTTCCACTCTAACAGAATGAGTTTCTAACAAGAAGGATGTAAGCCTTGGATTCAGGAGTCTTATTAGAGGGATCTGGAGAGAATCCATATGCATAGGAAACATAGGGGCAATTTCTTTGCACACCTAATCAGGCAACCAGCAGGTGTGAGAAGTGGATGGAAAGTAAGCCAAAAAATATCAGCATTTCTGCATGAATGCTGGAAGCCTAACAACAACAAAAAGAAACACTTGGCATCCACTAGGTCCAAAACCCAACTGGCATCCTCACAGGTAACTGGTTATAAGAAAGGAATGCAGAAACTCTATAGGCTATTCCCTGAAGACATCATCCCAATGTGTACCCAGGGCCAGAAAGACCAATAAAATTCCAGACACATCATCAGCATGATTGCTTTTTTTGAAAAAAATACAGATACTTTATCCAACTCCTGAAAGCATGGCGCAACTCAAATAGGATAATTTGCATTGTTCTCATTCTCTTACCTTGGAAAGATGTAATGAGCTGGACAAGAGAGAACATAAAGCAAAAGAAACAAGAGGAAGAGGGTAAGGGAGTGAGAAATGAAGGACAGACTAAAGTATTTCAAAGATGGGGATTGAGAGAACTAAAGTAATGGAATGTTCTTCAGTCAGGAACATTGAGAATGGATGTTACCAATATCTACAAAATAATGAAGGAGAAACAAAATGGCAGTGGTCTTTCTCTAATGGCTCCCTTACTTTTTCCCATTCTAGGGAAAAAGTTGGATGGAGATTAACAAAAAACACATTCTGCCCAATAAAGTAATATCTTTAAAGGCTCTCTCACAGGTAAACTGTTCACATTTACCCAAAGGAAATGCTTGGAACTTGTTATTCCATTTACAACAGATGTTGTAAATCCTTTCAAGAATGGTTAGGGAAAAAAATAAATATGAGAACTTGATTTAAGAAGAATAAAGCTCTGTATATCTTTGACCAAAGAAGAATCAGTTTCTTAAGGGAAAAAATTGTTCTCTTCAACCAGGAGCATGACTCTAGAGAATATTTCTCAAATGTCTTCACATTTCTCCATTTGTTTGTTAGCGTCTGGAGGCAAAGACCAGGTCTTATTCTCCCTTATATCCATCTAAAGATCCAGTCTAGCACACTGCCTTGTCCAAAAAAAATTTTTTTCTGCTTGCTGAAACAAATTTAATTACATTGATTCATTGCAAGAGCTGGTAAATCAGGTCTCCCTACAAGCCTTCTTGGTACTTTCAGTGTTCCCTTTGGATCCATAAGATCAGCCCCTAATAATGATTACATTTTGTGTCATCTGGAAAACATTCTTTTTGTGTGTGTGTTTTTAACTTTTCTGAAATATCCAACCTATTTGGTTTCCCAAGCTTTCCATCTAATGAGCCTCTTAGAAAAGTATGCAATTTGAATAACAAGAGAAAAAACGCAGCCTTAGCTTATTGTGATACTAGGAAGCAGTCAGTGCCAATCAATTTCAAAACAAATCCCAGAGTGAGTGCATCCAAATAAAACAGCAGTCAACCTACCCTTTTCTTCAGAGCATGACCATTGTTGTTGAGCCTATGAAGGAAAAGGAATATCTGTGAGCTATCAAGATTTATCTTCCTCCTCTATGAGGAGCAACCAACCATGAAACAAGAGATGGAAAATCTAAGTCCACTTCTATCACAAAAGCACCTGTGACCTCAGGTGAGTGATTTAGCCTCTCTGGGCCTCAGCTTCCTCATCTGTAAAATGCAGAGATTACCAACTAATGTCATAAACACCCAAATCCAAGAATTCTCTCCTCTCTTATCTATTAAGTAAGAAAAAGACTATGTTTCCAGAAAATGAGAGTTTGAATTCTATATTTGAGAACATAGATTTTTCTAACTTACTCTAACTTAATTACAGCTCCTAAGATATCTGATAGCCCAAATAAAAATACTGTGTGTGTGCATGCATATGTATGTGTGTGTGAGAGAGAGAGACATGGGGAAGGTAAGGAAGGTTGTATAAGGCAAAAGTTTAATAACAAACTCCTCTTAAACTCCCCTGATTCTAGAAGAAAGCTGATTTTCGCTGTGATGTGACCACATTTCATACCACATTTCCATGTTCATGTTTATTAATGAGACAGCCTTCCAAGAAGAAATATTCTTTCTGAGAATGTTCTTAAGGCCCATCCTCCACTCCACTGTTGGGTGAAAAACTCCTGGAGAGTAGAGCCCACAGGCCACAGTTCTGAAATGGTTCAAGAAGCAGAAAAGCAGAGCCCTATGTGAAAACAGTGGGGCACAGAGAGTGGTAAAAAGAAGTAGGCTGTGGAGAAATACTAGAAGTCTTGCTAGAAGAGTCAGAGGGGTGTGCTCATTCCAGACAGCTGCAAACCCACAAGAAGACAGACACAGAAGAGTCTACGGTCCTTCCCAAATTCCAGTTCTTTACCAATACATTGAGCTGAAGTCAGTGAACAACATGCGATGACCACACAATGCCATGCTAAACGGTCAAGACAAGGAAAATGAAAACGAAAATGGGCATGCTTTTTAAAGGTCTGTGAACCAGAGTAGCTAGTGCCTAGCTCATGATAAATGCTATAAGAGCATTTGTAAGTAAATAAGATAAAAACAAAAACACCTATTGTCCAAAACCTGGGTGAAATATGTCTTCCACAGACACATTAAAAATGTTTTCAGTATTGTCATCTACAAGACTTTCTCCATTCATATAAATAATAGGCCTGAGCTATGACTGTGTTGTAACAAGAATGGATGATGAAAGCTCTTACTCACCTGCAGTCAACTTTGTATGAATTGAAGGCATGTTTTGCCCTGTGGCAAAAGAGTATAGAACAAAGTAGAATGAATGGCCTCTGCCTACAAGATTGTTATCCAACTGGTGGGGTAAATTATACGTGTGCTCAAAGTTAAAATCTACCCAAGAGATGTCATCAGACAATGTAAGTACCAAATGACTGATAGAGATAGGGTGTGCAGGTGTGCAGTGAGCAAGAAGAGTGTGGAGTAAGCAGGTCATGGAAGGTTTTGTGGAGGAGGGCTTTGAGTTGTGGGCATGAGAAGCACAGTGAAGAGGAGAGGAGAGACTGCCTAAAAGCTGAAAGAATGAGTGTAGGCACCAACATTGGAGGAGAATGAGCAGAGAGATATGACTTTGCAAAGACTGGGTAGATCAGTTGGCCAGGCTAAGCAACTCAGACTTATCCTATCAGAAGTAGGGAACGCCTGAAGATGAACAATGTAAGGTAGCTTCTTTGTCATCCAAAATTCCTTAAGCGAATCTGAAATATTGATCACTTCTGTCAGTGGTAGTCCTTGCTCCTAGCAGCCATGGAAAAACTATTCAGGTGTGCCCTCATCACATATGGTTTTAGCAGATAATTCTTACTAAGTTATACACACTTAACAACCTTGAAGAATATCCTAGAATTGGAAAGAATCTAAGAAGTTAGCAAACTCTATTTCTCAATCAATGCAGATTTTTTTTTCTATAAGACCCTTAAAGTCAATGTATTCCTTGGCTGACACAGTATACTTACAGCACATAGAAGAACTCAATAAAGGTGGGTGAGTGACCAAATGGATCTAATCATTGCTTAAAATTGGTCATTTGGATTTCACTTGCAGAGTTGGGCAACATTTACTCCTTAGAAAGTTCTTTCTCACTTTGACTTAAATTCTGTCTCCCTATTTCTACCACCCGTTGGTACTAGTTTTATCAGCCAAAGAAATGTAACAAATTCACTCATTCTTCCGTGTCACCGTTTTTGTTTGTTTGTTTGTTTGTTTTTTAATTTTTGGAGATATTTGTTGGGTCTTAGTTTTTTCCTTTTCAATCACATCTCCATCTCCTGTTTCTCCATAGAACTCAAAAGAACCAATCTGCTATTGTGAATAATGCTGTATTCCCTTGTCTCTCCTTTAATTCACTGAACAAGATGGGTTGAATAAGGGCTTACATTATAGACTGGGGGGGGGTGGATAATCCTCCCAGAAGCTAGATTCATGAGCCCCTGAACTTGTGCATATGTGCCATGCTTCCCTGGAGGTACGGACTGGGTCCCTGCTGCAGCTGAGGCACATGGCCACTTTCCAATAAGCCTGGTCCCTAAACTCCCATGCTGCAGAATCTATGGGACCTGCCATTCTCCCACTGCATGCATTTCCATCAGATGGCATTTTCCCAGAAGATGCTCCTGCTGGCAGCTCCAGTCTACTCTAAATCACAGCCATTACCACTTAAGCCCACTTCCTCCAGCTTGGTCCCCAGTGCCTCAAGCAAGCAAAAGCATCTGGTTCCTCATCCTCCACACCATAATCCTTCAAATCCTCGAAAGCCTTCATTAAATCACAATTCTACCAATGTCACCACACCCCTAAGCTTCAGGGAATGCTCAGCTACGAACCAAACCTTCACCTTCTAATGCAGAGGGTCATAGCCAGCATTTCTAAAAAAAACAAAACAAAACAAAACAAAAAAAAACCAGAAAATACCACAGCTTATCATCCTTAATAAACATAAATATTACTTCTGGAACTTTTTTTATATACAGTAACATTTTTTAAAGCTATGTACAAGGATATCCTGTATGTATAAACATAAATATTCTTCACGCACTAAAATGAAATATTAAGTGTCTGCTATTGTGGGTGTTGGTCGAGCGCATTTGATAAACCCAGTTTTTCTGCAGCTCAAAGCTGTGGCTCTCGCTAGCTAATGCCTGGGACTACAGGGCTATGTAATTGAAAGAGGATTTCTGAAGATAAACACCATATCTGTCTTATTCGCCACTGCATCCCCATGCCTCACTCAATATCTTCATAAAGTAGGTGTCCGATACAGTTACATGAATGAAAGCCGCTCACTGGCTGGGTGACCTCTGGGACTTACTCCTCTCATTTATAAAATGAGCCTTCAGCCCTTGTTGATGAACTTTGAGTCCCTTCAAAGGCTACCCTAATAACCCATGCCTGTCTCTGGGTCCTGGGAAATGCTTTTGCAACAGCAAAGGTTGGCTCTGGTAACTCTTCTCTTCCCCCACATTCACACTCTACAAATAACCACCTCTAGGTAAGAAGTGTGAGGATAAGCTGGTGCTGAAAATGAGCTAAGAAAAAAATCAAGTACACCCTGCCCAGTGTGTGTCAGGCTGTGGTTTGTACTAGATTAATGAAAGCCCCACATGGCATAATTGTGTTTACAGTGAGCTTATAGGAGTTTTCCCTCAAGGTAGGAAAAGAGGTTCGGGTTAAACAAATTATTTAGCTTTTCCTGACCTGAACTGGCAGCAGGGATGGGGAGCGGTGGCTGAGGAATGGCCTTCCCAATTTCAGCCCAGATTATGCTCACCTTGAGCGCCTTTGCAACTGGATGCTGGTCTTCCATTAGGGAAGCAAAAGGCAATTCCTACACTTTGGAAAGTTCTAAAGCCCCAAATTGCTTCCTGTGGGCGACTTTTACCTTGTCTAATTGTGTAAAAGTGACTTCTAGCTATGAGGCAGCCAACGGCCGATTTTACAGAAATTAAAAGTCCTGTTTTTTGGCTCGAGTCAGTGAAACAAATAAGCAAATTTGATTGCCCAGAACGAGAACCCTGCTATCTTTATTGCGGTCACCCACCTCTTCTTCCTGAAACAGAAACACTGCATGGAGTCATGCAGCCCACATCTATGAGAGGGTAGTAGCCTGCAGTTCTGTTAAGAAGAAAGCGCAAATCCTACCTTCTGAGTCTACGCAACACCAAAAATCTAGTTCAACCAAACTTTTCACAGAATGAATGCAGTGCCCGAAGTGTTGCACTGGCATATCTGACTTTGGTCGAAAAGCAAATTAATTTTAACTACGGCTTGGGGAGCGTGGATATAATTTTGCTTAGTTTTTATGGTTAATTTTTTTTTCAGTCAATCCGTAGCCATTGCCAATTTCTCTTTAGTCTCTGAAGATATTTTTAGGTATGAGACTGTGCTAACAGGATGTATGTAATTTATTGGCAGGACTTTCCTGTCAACCCGTCAGTCATTTTTGATTCCAAATTACATGGGCCCAACCCAGGTCTGGGATGCATTCACATTAAATGATTGTGGATCATTTATTTCAGAAATGATAGGTTGGAGAAAATGTGCTTTGCACATGAGAAATGAAAACCCACAGCATGTCAAGTTTCCTGTTTCCTTGCGATCCTCATTTTTCCATTTAGCCCCTATTTTAACTTTTCCTCCTTCTGACTTAAAGGTCTTGAGAGGATCCAAAAACAGATTGGGAAAGGCCTAGCCACTCGCTCCCTGGCCCCAGGTTGAGTAAGACCACCTCCTGGAGGGTGGGAAGGAAATAATTACAATCATCTCTGACATTCTGTATCATCCTTGGGCGTTCAGCAAGGTAATGAGAGGAGGTGATACCCCACATTTTGTAGGTTCACCTGGGTTAAGTGACTCAGCTAAGGTCACACAGAAAGGAAAAGAGGTACCAGAAGTCAAATACATGCACTCACAATCCCTGATTTTTTTCCCTAGAAATGATTTCCACTCTTTGTGAGTCTCCCCATGGCTCATGGTGACCTAAGAATGGGATACGTGCTACAGGTGGGTCTTATAGCCAGGGAAGTGGGGTATGTGGCTTCTATGCGTCTGTCTGCCATCAGGGTGGGCAATCAGGAGGGGAGGAAGGGAGTGAAGTGGGAGACGTCAAAACAAAGAGGGACAGTGTGCAGCTCTCACCAGCTCCAACCTTAATGATGTGGGGCTCTTCGGCACGAAGCTGCACTCATACTTGGCTGAGGAGCTGGAGAAGGTGAAGAGGTGACCTACAGGCCCGGAGGATGCCCTGGGCCAGCACAGCCAGCAGGCAGATCAGCCCCAAGAGCACCTGCCCACACTTTTGTAAACAAAGCTTGCACAAAAACAATTACACAGATTTGGTCTTGTACCAGTTCTCAGGCAATTTTTGTAATTATTTAGATTTTTATTTATTTAAGCTTTTAATAGAGGCATAATTTACATATTATCAATCTTAGATGTAACTGTGATTGATTCTGATAGAGGCATATGTTAACGTAGCACACCCCATCAGGATATAGCATACTTCCATGATTCCAGAAGTTCTTGCCCAGTCAATACCCCTTCCCTCCCCAGCCAGAAGTAACTACTGTTCTGATTTCTTTGGCAACAGATTCACTTTGCCCATATCCCATAGAAATGGAATTGTATGGCATTTACCATTCTGTGATATAGATTCTTTTACTTAATATAATATTTATAAGATTGTCACATGTGTTGTCACATTGTCAATAGATCATTCCTTTTTATTGCTGAGTGGTACTCTACTATATGGATATAGTGCAATTTACCCATTTACCTGCTAATGGACGTTTAGGTTTGAGACTATTATGAATGCAGCTACTATGAATATTTTTATATAAGGCACTTAGTAGCCGCAGGGGCAATGTGATTTCACTTGGGTAAATACTTGAGTGGAATTACTGAGTCATAGGATAGGGGTATGTTTAACTTTATTAGAAACTGCCAAACTGTTTTTCAGAGTGAGGTGTTATGAACTGAATTGTGTCCTTCCAAAATTCATACATTGGAGTCTCAATCCCCAGTACCTCAGAATGTAACTATTTTGGGATATAGTGTCTCTAAAGAGGTAATTGAGTTAAAATGAGGTCACCAGAATGGGCCCTACACCCATATGACTGTTGCCCTTGTGGGATCAGGAGACAGATTCATGCAGAAGGAAGATCATTTGAAGACATCAGGAGAAGATGGCCATCTATAAGCCAGCGAGAAAGGCCTCAGAAGAAACCAATCCTGCCCACGCCTTGACCTCAGACATCTAGCCTGCAGAATTGTGAGAAAATAAGTCTCTGTTTTTTAAGCTATTCAGTCTGTGGAACCTTGTTATGGTACCCCTAGCTGACAAAAGTCTGTTAACCCCATCTTTACACTCCCAGCGGCAATGTATGTGGGTTCTGGTTTCTCCACATCCTCGCCAACACTTGATATCAACAGCATTTTTATCTTTAGCCATTCTGGTAGGTGAATAGTGTCTATCATTGTGATTTCCATTTGCATTTCTCTGATGATTAATGATTTTGGACACTCTTTTGTGTGCTTAATGGCCATTCATTTATATTCTTTTGAGAAGTGCCTGTTCAAGTTTCGTCTTCATCAACCTTCAATCATCCTGCTCCAGCCACCCTGGGCATTTTGCCATTTCTTCACCACCAAACCCACTCCTAACTCAGGGACTCAGCTGAAATTCACTTCCCCATTTTGCTGTCCCTCCTCAGTAGGCCTCAGCTCAAATGTCACCTCCTCAGAGAAGCCTTCCCTGACCGTCCTAACTAAAATAGTCCCTCTCCTACCCCCATCCTTTTCCATTATCTGATAACTTATTTTTACTTCAGAGGAAATTTGACTTTTTAACATATTATATCTGTCTAGTCTTATCATCCAAGAAAGACTGTAAGCCCACAAAGCAGACACGGAATTTTTCAATACTCTACATTTGGAGTCCAAAAAAATAGTACAAAAATAGTATCTTATAATTATTTGTTGACTAGATCTTCAAAAATAAGAGAGAGAGAGAAAATGAGCATCTGTGTACTGCCCAGTACCTAGTAATTGTTCAACAAATAATGTTATTATATCTCTAAAGATATGTAATCATTGAAACCATAATAACATGATCTTCAGGTGATTACAATTCTCAAATTAAGACATACAAACAAACAGAGTTGAAAGAATAAGTAGAAATTATAAGCACATTAAAAACATTCCTATATTCACATATTAAATAAGTTTCTCACTTTAAGCTCTAGTTCTCTTTTCCATTCTTTATTAAAGTTTTTAAACTGATTTTCATTGAAATATACACCCTGACACCCTGAAACTTTTCTGCAAAACAAAACGAAGTGGTCGAAGGACTTAGAATGAAATAACTTAAATAACACCCAAGAGTTTTGTATTTCCACTGTCCCCAGGGTCTGATAGCTTCCACATGCCTGCTCCCAGGGTGTCCTGGGGAACATCTATTCCTGGATTTCCGTGAGTATTCCCTTGGAGCCAAAATAATCGCCTTATTTAATCGAACTAAAATGATCCTTTTATTTAATAGAACTCCTCCACACCTTGCAATCAATTGTAAAAGCCTAAAAAGAACAGGCCTTCCATTTTGTAATCTTTTTTTCATTTAGCTGCATAATGTGAAAATCTTTTCATGTCAATAAACAAATATTTGAATAATTTTAAGTGGCTACCAACTATCCCATTGAGTAGTTAAAATATGGAATCTATCCAGTCTTCCATAATTTGAGTTTTAAGTTTTGGGGCCATTGCTATTCATTCTCCTCACCCTACTGTTTGTTTTTTCTCCTTCTCCGTTTTTAATTGAAATCTCAAACTGGCTTTCGATTAGGGGACAAAACTTATAATTTTCTTGTGGAAAACAAAAAACCTGAAAAGGTAAAAGACTTAGATTGGAATGATGCAAAATAGTATTTGGACATTTTACATGTCTGTGGTGACTATAATATATCTGAACAGGGAATGGTCTTCAGAACTAAATGAAAGAGAGCTGATGTCACAAGCAGCTGATGTCACACTGTGTCCTACCAATGTAGGAACAGAGCTGGATAGTGTCCATCCCTTTTGTTGGATTTGACAGAAGACTGTGCTTCTAAGAGCCAGATCTTAAAACTTGGATACAAGTTATCCCTAACAAGGATAATTAGATCCCTGTTTTTCACATCATAGGCTTGAGATTATTTTTACTAAAGCGTATTTTTC
Organism: Lutra lutra; assembly: GCF_902655055.1. Taxonomy (NCBI): domain Eukaryota; kingdom Metazoa; phylum Chordata; class Mammalia; order Carnivora; family Mustelidae; genus Lutra; species Lutra lutra. The sequence goes on from NC_062283.1 coordinate 60,116,681, forward strand.
CCTAAAGTTAATTTATTTTAACTTTCTTCTGTTGCTTATAGTCATGAAGATCTGGCTACTGATCTGTGTGCTTAGGGACTGAACTGCCCATGTTTCTCTCTTAGCTTGCTTTTCCCCAGTTGTTACTAAGACTTTGAATGGAATGGATTTTAAAGGGTCAGAGCATTTGATTAGTCACATTAATTACCCAGAGAAATTAAATTTCCAGGAGTTTAAGTTATTTTAGGAAGAAAGATGACAGGCAAAGACCAGTGGTCTACCAGAAAGAATGAAGGACCAAGAGGTTGCTAGGTGTGTTAATATAGGCTACTGCACCACTCCGAGCGTAATAAAAGGATCAAGCTAAATGTTCTCTTATATCTTCCTAAATTCTGAGATTTTGTCACCCAGTTGCCTTTGGGAGAATTCCAACTTCTTTTCCAAAAGACTCAATCACTTACTAATTTGGAGATTTTTCCTTTGTTGGACATAACATTTTGAAAAAGTCATTTCCTCAGGACTCCTTTTAAACTGCTATACGAGGAAGTTAATTCTTCTCATAGTCGGGTTTAGGAACTCATAAAGAGAACGTTCTCAGCAGGGAGGTTCTGTGCTTCCATAGCCTTGCTGTCATTTTAAATAATTCCATTGAGTTTGATAGCAAATGTTTTAATTTAGCATTGACTGAGATTTGCCAGTCTGAGACCTTGTAGATTGAAGACACTGTGGGAGATAATGAAAATTAGTGAGTTTCTGTCTTATTTCATTCAGATGACTCGCTGAGTTTCTCTCCCTTGCCTGAGTTAGAGAACTCCCTAGCCCTTGTCTCTTCTCATTCCTGGTAGCCTTGGGTATATTTGTGTGTTTGTGATGTGTGCAGAGACCTGTAGGAAAGCTCAGCAGATTAAAGATCTCGCGGGACATTACACCAGGAAGTGATGGTCAGACTACAGAGAATTAGTTTTAAGATCTTTTCAAAATGTCATTCACCGGGGCACCTGGGTGGCTCAGTGGGTTAAAGCCTCTGCCTTCAGCTCAGGTCATGATCCCAGGGTCCTGGGATCGAGCCCCACGTCCGGCTCCTTGCTCGCCCAGAAGGCTGCTTCTCTCTCTCCCACTCCCCTTGCTTGTGTTCTTTCTCTCACTGTGTCTCTATCAAGTTAATAAATAAAATCTTTAAAAAAAATGTCATTCACCATTTCTAGAGCAAGAGCAGTTTTAATGCAGGAAAAATAAGATGGAAGCTCTGTTACATCTCTTGGATCACAGAAATTAGAGAGAGGAATCTTCAAAGATGGGACAAACCTGTGTGACTGAAGTGATCAGGTTTGCATTCTATGGAAGGGAAGCTTATTGGAAGACAAATCCCAGAACCAAGGGCAAGATGGATTGCTAGAATCTTCCCTAGATGTCAGTCAAACTTTGGAGCCTGCAGGGATCAGCTGGGTGGGTAGCAAAGGAGGCATAATGTGATAATATGGTACTGAGTTTGCAATTTACCTTGCTTGATTCATTTTAACCTGATTTCAGACTTATAATGATGATTTCATTCATATTTATGATAAAATGTTGACTAGGAATTTGGGAAAGAGGCAGAGAGTTCTAATTTAGGGTTGATGTCCCTTAGCAAGATTGGTCCCAGCCTTTTACTTTTAGAGGACAAACCCAAAGGAATAGTAATAAATGAATATAGGGGGGAAAAACCTCAAATTTTTGTCTATGTCTTAAGCATTGTGAAAAAAATATATTGAAAGCAATAGCATCTGCACTCAATCCATGCAACTCAACTTGGGAAAATGTCATCCTAGGAGAATCTGCTCTGTTTGTTAAACCTTCATTTCTCATGTGGCCCTAGAGAATAAGCATCTGTCCCCGGGGTCAAAATCAAGTCCCACAATCTCCTGTTGTAATCCAGCTTCTGTGTGGAACTTTAATGTCTCTGTCAACGTTTTGTGAAAAAAACAAACAAGAGAATATAAACTGGGATTGCTGTGCATGAATATCCTATAACCTATATTTTGTTTTGCTAGTAGGATTTTTTAGATTTAATTATATAGTATTTAATTTCTATTATTTATATACATTTCAATGAATTTTCAATGTGGATAATACCTTTTATGCTTCTTTCTTCTTGATGGTTGATGTTCTTTATATACTTACATATGTAAGTACATACTTTAGAACATTGGGCACTGAGTTTGCAACATTGTAATGTAATAAAATGACTCCAAAAATTAAAGAGAGGTTGTAAAAAATTTAATGAGAAGAAATTTTTGATAATAACTCTTCTAAAAGGTGTGAGGTGATATCTCATTGTAGTTTTGGGTTGTGTTTCCTTAGTGATATATATGTATGGGTTTATTTCTGGGGTCTCCATTCTGCTCCATTGATCTATGTCACTACCACGCTGTTTTGTTTACTATAACTTTGTAATATAGTTTGAATAATGTAGTTGTTTGACTATTCAGGGTCTTTTGTGTTCCATGTTATTTTAGTATTGTTTTTCTATTTCTGTAAAAAAGATGGCACTGAATATTTGTATCAAATGTAGAAGGCTTTGGGTAATAAGGGTAATTCTTTTAATCCGCAAATATGAGATATATTTCCATTTATTTGTGTCTTTTCAATTTCTTTCATCAATGTCTGATAGTTTTCAGTTTATAGGTCTTGTTTAAATTTTTTCCTAAATATTTACTGTCTTTGATGTCATTGTAAATGGAACCATTTTCTTTCTTTTCCAGATATCTCATTTTTAGTATATAGAAACAATAATTTTTATGTACTGATTTTGTATCCTTCAATTTTATTGAATTCATTGATTAGTTCTAACAGTGTCTTGGTGGAGTCTTTAGAGTTTTCTGTATAGAATACCATGTCACCTGCAAATAGAGACAGTTTTAATTCTTCCATTCTGATCTGGATGCCTTTTTCTTTTTTCTCTTTCTTACTTGCTCTAGCTAGGACTTCCAGGACTATGTTGAATAAAAGTGGCTAGAGTAAAGATCCTTGTTTGTTCTTCAACTCAAAGGAAAAAAGTTTTCACCACTGAGTATGATGTTAGCTTGCTGTATATGGGCTTTATTATGTTGAGGTATATTTTCTTTATCTTCACCTTGTTTAGAGTTTTTATCTTGAACTGATATTGAGGTTTGTCAAATGCTTTCTCTGCATCTATTAAGATGACTTATTTTTATCCTGAACTTTGTAATATGTTGTATCACACTAATTGCTTTGTGGATATTGAATCATCCTTCCATCTCAGAAGTGAATCCCACCTGCTCACAGTAAATAATCCCTTTAATATATTGTTGAATTTGGTTTGCTAATTTTGTTGAGGATTTTTGCATCTATGTTCATCAGGGATAGTGGTCTGTAATTTTCTTTTCTTATAGTGTCCTCATCTGGTCCTGGTATCAGAGTAAAGCTGACCTTGTAAGATGAGTTTGGAAGTATTCCCTCTTCTATTTTTTTTTTTTTTGAATAGTTTGAGAAGGATTGGTATTAATTTTTCTTTAATTGTTTGGTAAAATACACCAGTGAAACCATCTGGTCCTAGACTTTTGTTTGTTGAAAGGTCTTTGATTCCTGATTCAATCTCTTCCTAGTAAATGGTCTGTTCAGATTTTCTGGTTTTTGTGATTCAGTCTTGACAAGTTCTAAGTTTCCAGGATTTTATCCATTTCTTCTAGGTTTCCAATTTGTTGACATATATATCATAATGTTTTGTATATCTACTATAGGTTTTGACTTTGTGGTTATCATAAGGCTTACATAAAATATCTTATTTTAAGCTGCTAACAATTTAACTTCAAAATCATAAGGATATTTTTTATTTTCATTGCTTCCCTCTCATGTTACGATATTATGCATCTGATAAATTATTGTAGTTACAGTTTAATATGTTTGTCTTCTAACTTTTAAACTAGAGTTGTGATTTACATACTACATTACAATATTAGAGAATCAGATTCTGACTACATATTTCGCTTTGCTGATTAAGTTTTATACATGCATATGTTTTTAACAGTGGTAACTGGCAACTTTTAATTTTAGCTTATAGAATGTTCTTAGTGTTTCTTATAAGGCAGGTCTAGTGGTGATCAATTCCTCCAGTTTTTTGTGTGTTTTTTTTTTTTTTTACTATTGGGAAAGTCTTTACATCTCCTTCATTTCAGAAGGACAACTTTGCTGGGTATAGTAACTTCTGAGGACTCTGGAAACAGTAGCAGAGTGCTCAAGCTGGCAACATGGGACATTCTGACTTCAGTCCCCTTCACAAGACCAACTAGCAACTCTCCATGGATAATACACTGTTGTGAAAATTTCACTTTACAAGACAATCCCTGACCTCATGGATCTCCCAGCCCAACCAACACCATTCTTTCTTCCCCCTGCCTCCACTAGGTTTTATGAACTAAAAAGGAATTTGACCAAGGCTTACACAGAGTTGATGGCAAAAACCTGCCCAATGTGGGGACAAGGCTTTCTTCAGATAGCTAGTTCTTCCTCCCCCTCAGACTGAAACTATTTAACATACAAAAATTAGCAAGTTATCAACTTTTCCTACTGTTTTGGGGGAAAAGAAAGGTCTTTCTAATTCAGGAGTGTTGTGAAACACCAGCTTTCAGGGTACAAATCACATTTTTATTTACTTACAGTCTAGAACATCCAAGTGAAAGATAAATAACATAAAATAACTCTAAATAAATGAAAAAAAAATTAAACTCACATTCTGTCTTCCGGTATCACCACCACCGTCGTTCCCAACAACAACGGTGACCTGTTAGATGGTAAATCTTTTTTAAAAATCATATCTCCCTTCCAGAATCTCACAATCTTACTCAAATAAGTATGAAAATTTTGTGGTAACTTAATCCTCATAAATTATTTTCAGGAGTCAATTCTCTATTTTTAAGCTCCTGCCTCTATGTTTTCAAGCTGCTTGAAAACATTAAAATTTTAATTATCTTAAAATGAATTTAGGACATCTAAGTTTGCATTTTGTGAAGATGAGGACACCACATTATTTTGGTCAATTTCATTGACTAAAATAAAAAGTAAAACACTTAAATTAAAAAAAAAAAGTTTATCTAATAAAAAAGGAAAGCAGTCAAACCACTGATTTAGAGTAGTCTAGACAACTCCAAAATTGTAAATTAATCAGGGACTGGGGAGGAGGCCTTCATTTGTATCTCTCTCCTTCATTGTACCAGAGCATCGGTTAGGATCTCAGATGAGTAGAGAAATAACTTTAAAAACTGAATTCCTGTCTACACAATGCCAAAACATCTAGTAAGTCTGGTTAAAAAAATGTCAACCCAGATGTTTGGCACTGCATAGACAAAACATCCAGATGACAGGCTGAACTTGCGAATAAACTGCTGAAATGGACCAGATGTTCTGGCTTCTTCAGGCTTCAGGGCCTAGGGGTCTCCGGGGACGGCAGGAGAAAGCAAATGTCCCCGCCGGACCTTCAGCACCTGCATGCCTTCCCTGGAAACTGAAGTGGGCGTGTAACAGCGGGGTTTACATTAAAAATGTCAATGACTACCTTAGAAAAATCAAGTGAAAAGTACAGGAAAGACGGAAGGTGATATTTATCTGAAATCCATGTTTTGGGAAGTCACTGAGTCACATCTATCTTAAGGCATTGTGGTTGCATTTCTAAATATTCTCCCCACCCCCACCCCAGGGACTTTCTCTTTCAACCCAAGTTCTGGACTACCCTTTCCCAGCCCAGGGTGCAGTGGTTTTTTTTACAGGCCGCAGTTACCGGCTGGAATCTAGAACTTTCTCTCTCCCCTTCACTGGGCCCTTCCTTTCTCGCTTCTTAATACTTCCTTTTAGATCTTGCCGTTCCTAGGGTGTGCAAAATGGGAAAGGGAGCGTAAGGATCGCGCCAGGGATTTTTCTGGCACAGCCCAGGCAACGGGGCAGCCCTGGCAAAAAGACGCCAAGTCCAGGAGTGGCCGGGCCAGCAGGAAGGATGGCGCGCGCAGGAAGGGGCGCTGCCCTCCTGGAGGAGGAGTCCCCGTCGGGCTGCAGGCCAGCGGGGGTGCGGAGGGCGCAGGGTGCGCAGGAGGATATTAACTGGCTAGGGTGGGACCCCGCCGCAGAGCCTGGAGTCCCCTCCAGCGAGGTTGTCTAAAACGGTGCCTCGCAGGAAACTGAGGGCAGCGGGGAAAGGAAGAGGCTCTGAAAACACCATGTGATTTACTAAGCTCCCAACTGTATTTAGAAAACAGCTTTGGCTTCCGTCAGAAAGTTCCGATGTGCATTTAATCCGTTATATAATTTCTGTTTTCAGAGAGGGGGTTTGTTTTGCTTCTTTTTAAAAACGTCATTAAAAGATTTCCTTCGTGTCAGTATTTTCTGGAGCCTTCCCTGGGACACTCTCTGCTGCTCTGTGAAAAGAAAAACTGGGATGGCTTTCTTGTCTCCCTCTGGAGAGACTTATTAAAACAATCTTCCAATTGCCACTGGAGGAAGAGTTACTGCATCTCTCATCAGGATACAATTAATAGAACAAGTGAAGTGTGATGTGGGAAAGAAAATTTGAAAAAAAAAAAAAAAAAAAAAAAAAAAGAATGGTTCCCAGAGCATCTCCTGAAGCAGGGCCCTGTGCTTCGCTGGCCTGAAGGAAATCAGGACAGCGACCTTGAAAGTGGAAAGAACATCAGCTGTGTTCCCACCCTCACCCCAATAGATGCAGGACACACCCCGATTTCACCAATACCCAGAGATGGCAGACACACATGACGAAATTTAAGTACAAAAATAAAGAGTATGATCTTCCTTGCTTTGAATTTAAAAAAGAAAGAAAGAAGGAAAAAAAAAAAAGAGCAACCCTTTCCCATTCTCCCGTTTCTTACCACCCCCACTCCTGCCTTGCTTTCCCTCCACTCACCCCCTCCTCTCTCAGGGATTGGCTTTATTTAAAAAACTATATTTCTGCCCAGGCATTCAAAAATGCTGAGTGCCTCAAGCAAACTAGTAGAATAAGCATGTTTCTTACTGCTTCTTGGCAACTCCGCGGCCCAAGACCTGCTTCCAATTAGAGATCATGTGGCTTCAGTTTAGTATTATCATGAAAATGAAATTACCACTTTAGAAAAGTCAAGTTATTTTGGAAGTGAAAACTGCAGGTCAGAGCCCACCAAAATTCCAAAAAATTTGCTCAAGAAACATCTTGTTGAAGGGTCAAAATGGCCCGGCCAATAAACATCCTGGGGTTGCGATAGACACTGCTCTCTCCTCCGGCACGGCCTTGTTGAGAAGGTCAAGCTCATTGTCCCTTAAGAAAAGGTATCTCTCTGCTGACTGATCGGAGCTCGCTCTGCTCACAGAGAAACAGCACTGGTCTCTCGGACCCTCCAATGTGCTTGCAGCTGCCGACCTCCACTGCTCACCTGGTTGGGACTAACTGCTTTGCCAACTCTTCCTCCGTTCAAGGTTTATATCTTCCCTCCCCAACAAGACTGTAAATTCCTGAGAGCAAGGGCCGTGTCTTTACTTTTTTGTAGCTTCGTAAATTCTTAGAACAGGAAGGGACCTAGTCCAATCGCTTCAAGATAAGGCCTGTTAACTAGTTTCTGGCAGACATGCTATGAGCACTGAGGCCTGTGGCCACATGAAGGTCAGCTCTGAACACAGAGTGCCTTACGACGAGGACACGCGTCAAGAAAGAGGGCTGTAAACCTGACCTGGGAAACCTTGTGTACCAGCCTGGTGGCTAAGACCCTGGAGATTCAGAAGGACTGGGTTCAAATCCTGGGACCACTCTCACTGGTTCTGTGACTTCCCACAAACTGCTTTACTTTTTGGAGGCTTTCTTTATTCATCTATAAAGCTGGGAAAAATAGAAGTATCTACCCTTTGGTTTGCTGAGGATTAAATAAGATCATGTATGTAAAGTATTTAGTCCATGGGCATACAGTCGGTAAGCATTTAATAAATGGACTTTGTATCATTATCATTATTATCTGGCATGTGTTTGATGGGACCTAAACAGAGGGTTCCTTTTATAGAAAGCTCCACAGCTTGTCATATGAAAACATGGGTTTATTTGGAGGAAATGGCCTGTATCAGCTTTCTGGAACCATCTCTGTTATTATGAAATTCCGGGAACTGGAATAAAATAACAAGGGGGTGAGAGAGAGGGTGCATGGATTCTTCACAAAGCAACTTGAACCAACCAGCCAGGAGATCAACAATCTATTGAGCACAATTTTATATGTCAGGCGCTGTGTCTGGTGCTGTAGGAAATCCAGGAAATGTTACCGTGGCCTCCGTCTTCAAATGCTCATAATCTAGTTGGAGATAGAGAATTCCTGGGAAGAAAACTGAAATTCTAACTGTGTGCAGTGTGTCTCAAGGGGCCTACTGACAACACGTACTCTGGAAGCCCAAAAGCAATGGCAATGGCTTCCAGGTGTTGTGGGCAGAGAAGGTGAAACTTAACCTAGGTTTTAAAGTACTGGGAAGATGCAGCTGAGTGGAAATGAGGAACCTGTGTCCCTCATGCTCAGGGAAGAGTTTGTGTAAAGGCCAAGATGTAGGAACTCCAAGGTGTGTTTAAAGACCGTGAAACCAGACTGGCTAAAATTAAAGGTATACCTATAAGCTTAGAGAAACTAAAATTAGATGAGTTGCTTGAAAATGTACTGTGAAGAGCTTTGAAAACTTTGCTTATTGCTAGGCATTAGTATGGTTGAGCAGAATATGGTGCACCTCGGTATTGTGCAGTATACAACCTATGCAAGTGTACTTAGCCACTTGGTTAACTCTTTGGACTTTCTTTATTCTACAGATAGCCATGAGGCCCTGGAGGCTTTTGAGGAAGATACCAGGATCTGATTTTTAGATCTGTTGTTGTTAAAAATGAATGTTATTTTTATATACACTTTTATATATCCAGACTTGGAAGAGTTTTAGAAATGGGCATAAATTCACCGAAATAACTGACCACCAATTTGGGTAAGGAAAGGAGAGAAGCTATGGTGCTCTTTACATTCACAGACTTAGTGCCTTTGGATTCATTCAAGTGAAAGTTTTCTAAGGGGGGGGATGATGTCAAAATAAAACCTAGCACAGTTGTCCAACCTTTACCGTGGGCTATTTTAAAACTCTCCTAGCTAATAACACAACGTCTGAAAGAGTTTAGGGGAGGAGAGGCAAACTACAGAGCTGAGGGGAGGAAGGAAGAAGCCATGGTTTTACCTAAGCCTCTCAGAGGGGTGGGGAATGAAAGAGCAAGTAGAGGAGATGATTTGGTTATGGTTACCCCATTTTCCTTTCACTGTCTTCGCAAACCTTTGTTCTGTGGCTTACGTCAAAAAATGGAGACAAGTCCATGATTGTGCCAAGAAAAACTCCCTCAGATATAGCACAACATTGACTCTAACATGAGGTGGGAGGCAAGGAGGGAGTGTATTACAAAAGAAAACAGTGGTGTGTGGTCTTCCTCACGTACATTGGCAGTTGGTGGGTGAGTTTTGGTACCATGGGCTCCTTCAAATGCCATTCAGCCTTGAACCCGCTGTCCCAGGCAGATGACCCCCAGCACCCTGAGTCTCCTGGCTACCCCCAGCTCTGGGCTCCATGTGTCAGAGCTCCTACTGAATGCCAGAGAAGACACACTCAAAGGAGAACAGAAAGTTTCTGCAAGCCCAGAAGGTGTGGAGCAGATGCTGGGGATGGGAGTACAAAAGGGATGGAAGCAGATGCCTGGGAGTTTCTGCCTTCAACACCTACTTGTAGATTCAAGTTTGAGCCGTCATTTGCAAATGCCTGTGTAAAATAATCCATCTCCCATGACCTCAACGGAACATGACCTGTCTGGCGGGAGAAAGCAACCTGAAGAGAAAAGCAGCTTCTCCAGATCCTCGCAGAAAACTTGAAAGATCCCAATATGGGCCCCATTGCTCTAAGGCAGGAGAACTGTGTAGCGGTCAGGGATCCCACAGCCACACCAGAAGAGCTTCTCCAAATCCTGCCACTGGCCAAAAAAGAGCCCGGAGCTGGGAATGAGATCTTGGGGAGGGCGGATGGCTCTTCCACACTCTTTCCAGGCCCTAGCAAGCACCAGGGACCAGGTTCCCCCATGTCCTCCTCCCCATCTGTCGAACTCAGACACATACCAGAAGCGTCATCTGTTCCCTCAGGAGAGAAGAAGCCCAAGCAAAGGCCAGCTGACCCTGCAGCTTAGCATCCCCCAGACCCCTGAGGGCAGCCCCTAATGGATGTATCCGGGGGCCTGGGGAGGCTCTGCCCCAAAACCAGAATGGAAAAGAAAATGACTAGGAATTGCTGACAGGCAGACCCGTGTCTGTGGACTGCACATGGTGGGAGGAAACGTGCAAACACAACCTGTGTCAGCTAGCAGAGTGGGTTTCTGGGTGGTGGGCATTTGGCAAGCATGGCCACCTGGGTCCAAGGCAGGGATTAGCTGTGTTTCACTATTTTCTTTCATTTCTTGGAAGTGCTGCTCAGATCATTTGAAGCAGGGCCTTGAGTTGGATTGCAGAGTGCCACAGACCCACTCCATGTGCTGTGAATCCAGAATGAGGAGAGGACTAGCCCAAGGCTCCTTGCCCACAGTGAGCACTGCTCACTGGGACATCTGGGACATCCCCACCCGCTCCCTCTTGGCCGGCTTCAGTCTGTGGCCTTTTCCTTACATGCGTGTGTATGTACATATGTACATATCTAACACCAAATAATATATACAGTGTGACATAATACATTACAATACAGCCTGTGTACTACCACAGAGGTCAGGATCCTGAGCTGACTTTCTGGCAATGACCTGTTCTCTTAGCCCAACACCCTGAAAATCAGCTCAGGGCAAGGTCACCTAGAAATCTTTTCCCTTAACCCTAATTTCAGAGGAAGAGCCAAGTACGCTTCCTTTCAGTGTTCCAAATGTTCTTTATGGGAGAGTTCTTTTACCTGGTTCCCAAAACCAGAAGCTTCCACAAGTTTCCATAACTGTCACCTGTATGTATAGTCTGCCATTGACAGGTTTCCCAGTTTGGGAAACAGTTAGTTGGCCTCAGGTGCTGAGTTGCTTCTCTGAGGTGGGCTCACACTTGGGAGATGTGAAGGGTCTCTAAGGGCTATGGGCCAATCTGCCTCCTGTTCTTGACCCCCCTCATCTCCTCACCTCTCCTGCTTGCCCAGAGTGTTGTAAGAATGAAAGGCTCCTCCCCGCCATCTTAGCTCCCCCCAGGTCTCTCACTCTGGTGAGCCACCGACACTCAACTGTCCTGGTCTTTTCTGCGCCTGGACACTTAGAGATAAAACTCTGATAAAACTGCTCAGCTGTCTCTGGGCATTCACACCATGCATTCAGACCACAAAATCTGCATCTGTAGATCAGCCAGGCTATCACCACCAGTGCTGAGTCCCCTCTTTGTCCTCCTATGGCTCCTTCATCTCCTGCTGTGTCCTGTTCCCTTAGGAGCTCGCGTGTTTATTCATCCATCAGCAAGTGCTTATTCAATGGGAACTAGGAGCCAGGCACTGGTAGTTCTAGGCCCTAGGAAAAAGGCAGAAGTCCCTACCCACATGAATCTTCCATTCGCACACAGGACAAAGAGAGCAGACTTCATAATATGCTGGGGGGAGGGGAGGTAAGATGGAGGTCGAACTGGAGAAGTGGGTTGAGAGAGAGCCAGGAAAGGGGACTTGGGGAGTACTTCAGATGGCAAGGGGTTGCTCAGAAGAACCTCTCTGAGAGGAGCACACGGGATGGAGATTGAACTGCCACAAGAGATGCGTGAGGACGTCTCATGTATATATATCTCCACGGTTCTCATGGCCATGGCAGGTAGTAATAAAAATTAAAGTCCCTCCCATTTTTGCAGCAGTCAGTCATTTATCATGTGCTTTGCACTCGGCATTTCACTAACTTTTCACAATTGATGAGGTATTATTCACACTTTGCAGATGTCGAAATCCACTGCGAGAGAGGGGCGGAGACTTCCCAAAGCCATTTAGAAGAAAACACAGCAGCAGGGCTGGATTAGAACCCAGCTCTCCTAATTCCCAGCCCAGTGCTTCCTAGGGGGATCAGTCATGTTGGCTAATCCTAACATCAGGCAGATTTTGCTTAAGGTAGGAAATAGATGCCTCAGAACATTAAGAAGACTATTCTGATGTCTATCACTGTTTGTGATCTAGCCACATGGTTACAGTGGGCAAATACGTGACCCAGTTACCGTAAGTATCCCATTCTTAAATAACTGGGAGCTGAGTATATTCAGTTAAAACCCCAACAAAAAAGGAGATAAAAAAAATTGTGCACGTTTTGTCTGCAGTATTTACTATGACTGCTCTGTACATATATGTGCACTTTAACAGATTTCCTCTGGACTTTTGATACATGGGTCCCAACATTTCCTATACGTAATGGATTACGAGATGGAAAATCACTAGTCTTATGGAACTTTGGACAAAGCGTTTCCTCTCTTTGGCCTCAGTTTTCTCTTGTGTAAAATGAGCATTTTGAATTAGATGGTCTCCAAGTTTTTTTTTTTTTCCCCTTTCTGACATCCTACAGTTCTATCCAAACACATATTTTTTTTTAAAGATTTTATTTATTTATTTGACAGAGAGAGATCACAAGTAGACGGAGAGGAAGGCAGAGAGAGAGAGAGAGGGAAGCAGGCTTCCCGCTGAGCAGAGAGCCCGACGCGGGACTCGATCCCAGGACCCTGAGATCATGACCTGAGCCGAAGGCAGCGGCCTAACCCACTGAGCCACCCAGGCGCCCCCAAACACATATTTTTAAAATAATAAATCTAGATATGATTAAGGAGCCTAAGAAGCCTTTTGATGCTGTGCCGCATCATCCCTGGCCAGAGACTTTCGGTAATACCGTATCACCTTGATTCATTTTCCCAAAAAAGATGTTCTTCCCAAGCTAACATCTTCCTGAGCTTTTCTGAAGTGAGGTGCAGAGTATGTTTATTTCTCTCTCAATCTGTCAGTTGCTGACTAAAAAACTGAGGCAGGGGAAAGCCGTTGGGGACGAGTATGGGAATCAAAGGGAAGGACAGGAAAAGGGCAGGAAACAAAAAGAGGGGAAGAAAGAAGAGAAGGTGAAGAAAGGAAAGAAAAGAAGCGGTGGGTGGGGGGTGATGGAGCAGTGGGGGCAGGGACAGGAAATGTCCCAGAAAAGTATTTCCAGAGCTTTGTGATCTGTTTCTTGTACAAGGCATACGGGCTTCATTAATAAGAGTGTGTGTGTGTGTGTGTGTGTGTGTGTGTGTGTGTGTCCTGAAACATATATTAATCATGCCGGTGACGAGCAGATGAAATCAATGATTTCTAAAACTTCCTCTGAAATCAACGAGAGAGACCATGTACGTGATGTTTCCTCAAACTGGTACCAACACATTATTCCTCCGTGGGCTGGGGTCCAGGACTCTTCCCCCTATGCTACCCCTTGCTCTGGGAAAAGCCCTCAAGTTCTCTTTCCTTTCCCGCCCCCATCTCTGGTGTCTCCTCCTCTCCAGGAAGGGGAAGACATACCATCTCCCTGGCCAGCTTTAGCAAGGGAAAGCTTTTACTTCTCAATGTTCACACTTTTTCTGTATGCTTTGAGCCTCTGATTCTACTTTCTTCTTTCTGGCTCTCTTTTTCATTGAGATTCTTCCATTCATTTTCCCCTTCACCTCTATTTAGAACATCCCATATCTTACAGAAATAATCTTTAAACTAAGTGTGTGTGTGTTCCTCAAGGCCCAAAGACTACTGGGGGCAGGAGGGTGAATAATTTAAGAGAATCATTCTCCAGATTGTCAACAACCATAAACACTCTTTAACCTAGCACCTCCAGGCGACTATGTCTGAGCCTCATGTCCCTTTCACAGTTAGGTACCTGAAGAAATAGGGTCTATTTCTTGCCCATCCAAGTCTTGCTTTGGCCAATTACCAGAGTAGAAAGCTCTGGGATGCCAAACAAGAGGACAGTTCAATCATCCACTGTTCTAAAAGGAACTCTGTGACAACAAAGCAATGAAGACGTTAGTGAGATAACTAAAAGGGCAGAACCTTATTTCTTTCAGGAAACCACTGTTGACAGAGCTCTGTGACTTTATCTGTGTGACTATCTACTTATCTACGAATTAGAAATGAATGGTTCCCATAGGAACATATCAACAAATGTATTTGAACTGAAATTTTAAGTCAGTTTTTCTAACAAAAGCAAGGTTGATCTGACTGATTTATTGGAAATCCTCCCCTTTCCCAAAGGGGTTTTGTATAACCGAAAATAGGTATTTCAAGCACATATACAATATGCCAAAATTCATAACATTTTCAACTATTAAGCCTATGATTAAAACGTTTTATCAGTTTGGTTGATTTTATTTTTGCTTCAACTTATTTACTGCCTTATTCTCATAAGACGAATATTCTTTAGTTAGGCAGAGCCATATAACCTGCTTTGGCCCATAAAATGTAGGAGAAGTGATGTGGGCCTTAGCAGCCCAGAAGCTTTAAATTCATCACATGGCTCTCCCAGAGCTCTTTTTTTCTTTAACAAGAATATCATGTCCCAAACAGCAGGTGTTGCTTCAGCCTGGATCTTGGAAAGAAGACCTATGAAACAGAGCCATAAATGACCTGCATCCAGATATCAGGTAAGCAAGACTTAAAACTCTGTTACTGTAAGCCACAAGGATTTGGGGCATGTTTGCTACAGCAGCATAACTTAATAAGAACTGGTCAATTATTGATATCCACTCAAAAACATCTGAAAGGGTAAATAACTTTTTAAAATTTATTTAAGGAGCATGAGAGCAAAAAGGTTGCAGATCTTTCATTTTAGATTTATGACCATTTCCCATTAAAGAAGTCACCTTTCACACATTCTTCAGTTTTGTCAGTCACATACTAGATGCAATCACTGGGGACAGAGAAAAGAACACACTTCCCAATATCAAAGAAACGACAGACTAATACTCTAGATATTGTATGGTTTCTATGCTCTGTTCTATAGTCTACTATGTTGTACAGAGATAGACAAGCCATGAGCATGACTGTAGATATGAGCCCGGAGAAAAGAAGTGTTTTGCAGAGAAGGGTTTGATTAAATTTTTCTAGGGTAAAAGATACTGGGGAAGAATTACAGGAGACATAATGTAGGGAAGGACATTTCAGTCAGATACAAATGCATATGTAAATTCCTCGAGATGTAAAAGGACGTGATATGTTTACAGAAATAGAAACATCTGGTGTTTCTGGAGTTCGCTTTCTAGAAGCAGTGAAGAGAGATACAACATGTGGCTAACAGACCCTAGATCCTCTCCCTCTGGTGTTCATACCCTCATATAATCCTCTCTCTTTGCAAATAGAATTGCCTTATGACTGAATTCTAACCAATAAAACATGGCAAAAGCCATGGTAGTATTCTATCCCATTATATAAGACTCCCAGAAGACTTGCAGGGAGTCTCTCCTTCCCTTGCTGGCCGTGAGAGAGCAAGTCGCCATGAAGTAAGTGGACAAGAAACTTGAGGAGGCGTCTAGTAGCTGAGGGAGACCTCTGGCCTATAACCACAAGGAAATAATTTCTGCTGAGAATCAGCGTGAACTTAGAAGTGAATTTCTCCCTCAGTGGAGCCTCTGATGGGACCCCAGCCATAGCTGATAACTTGATGGCAACTTGATTTAGACTGATGCGGAACACCATGCTAAGGCAGGCCCATGATCCCAACATAGAAACCATGAGATAGTAAATGAGTTGTTTCAAGTTGCTGAGTTCACGTAAGTTCGTTATACAGTGGTGGTAAAAACTAAAATGCGTGTGCGCACACACACACACACGCATGCACAAAACGAAAACACAGCTAGAAATGCAGAAGGTGTTGTTCTAAGGAATTCAGATTTTACTATGTAGACAATGAGGAGCCAGGCTGATGGCTCAAAGGAGGGGAATGACATGGAAGGAAGTTTGGGGTTGATCATTCAGTTCACAGCGTGGGGGAAGGACTTCAAGGGACAAGGTTAAAAGCCTTTTGTCTCCCAGGAAGCCAGGCACACAAATGATCTTGTGACCTCAGACCAAGAACTACCAAGAAACACGATTTATTGTACATCTACAGGGTTCTGCGTCAATGACAAAGAATAGAGGAAGAGTCACAAAGAACGGTCCCCATGCTTAAGAAACTTTATGATGGGTTAGGGAATATGATGGCTACCCAGACAAAAGTTTGTTTGTTTTGTTTCATTTTGTCTTCTTAACTAACAATAATCAGTAAGTGGATGGTACTTGAGAGGAGGTCTAGATCAAAGTCTCTTCCCACGGGAGCAGTCAGGGAGGTTTCATGTGAAGAGTGATTCTGAGGTCCATCTTGAGGGAATGAGCAAGGGTGGTATTTAATGGCCTGTAGATAATTTCTCAGTGAGAGAAAACCAGAGCTGGGGCTTTTGGAAAGAGCTTTAGGGGAAGAGATTAAAGTGAGAGATTGGGAAGACTTTGAACTATCCCCTTCTCATTTGTCTATAGTGCTGACTACATCTTGGAATGTGATGAAGGGCCACCCAAGAAGGACTCATGGAGGAGGTGAGACATCAGCACGTTCTGAAGGAGGGCAGGCCCTACACAAGCACCATGGAAATGAGATCACCTTCCTGCAGGAGCAGGGTGTTGCCTGAGGTGTGGCCACGGAGTAGGGGGTAAAGGGACCTAGAGAAGACCTGTCTGTTAGAGAGAAGGGTTGAAATACAAATACAATATAAACATAAAGTAAATATATAAGTACTTTTATATAAATAAAGTATAAATAATTTCATTTGTGTAAGTGAAATAGAAGTATAAAGAGATGTGGGGAAGAGAAGGATGAGAAAGCTAGTTGGAGCCAGATTTTTCTCTCAAAAACTTTAAGAACCATCAGTATCCTTTTGAGCCCCTATTTTCTTAGCCCATCCATATTCATCTTACCCCCTGTCTATTACCTCTTGATCGTTTCCTTTTATCTTTGAGATAAAATCAATCCTCCAATCACCTACTAGGCATCCCCAGATCTGGCCTCTACCTCATCTGTCTGGCTTCAGCTCCTATCCCCAAGACAGCCAGCACTCTGGTCTCACTTCTTCAGAGCACCCAGCTGCTTCTGCCCTCAGGTCCTTTGCACAGTCAGGGTTGGTGGATGCAGGAAAGGGAAGGCACATTCGAGGCAGGCTCTCCCTGGACCCTCCTCACCCTGGTCTGGGGTCCTTCTTTGTTGTAAGTTCTCAAGGCCCTTTCTTGCCTCACACACTCATCACAGTGTCATTTCCACCCTGGGTGAGGAGCCATGGAGTGCCTGTGGGTCTAGCTGGAATATAGGAGACCTGGGGCATGTTGTTCCCCACCACACTCCCTGGGCTCAGGGTTGTGCCTGGCCCAGAGTTCACTCACAATAAATAGCAGCCCCGATGAGTGACGGATCCAGAGGTCCACCTTCGGGAGTTTTTCCCAGCACAGATGACAAGGACTGGAGCTTGAAAGTGGTAACTTCTACCCCTCATGCCAAGCTCTGAACCCAGAGCATGAGACAAAGCCTCCCTGTGGCTTTCCACTCCAACCCACCCGGGACAGAGGGCCACCAGACCCAAGCACACACCACTAACTGACAGTGAGTAAAATACTTTTACAGCCGTGACTCAAAACGAGGAAATGGAAAAGGACAGCTTGGCATCCCTATGCTCTGTATCTCTATGGCTGCGTGAAGCTTTTATTGGCAAGTCCTCACAACAAACTTACGGGTTGTTTTGTTGCTGTTATTGTTGTTTTTAACCATCATTGATAGATAAGGAACCAAGAGATTTCGATATGCCCAGGGTCACAAGACAAGTTAAGAGTGGAACTAAAAGTTCAAACTCAAAACCACAGGATCTTCAACCTAGTTATTGAACAGGCATTGTTCGAATGTGAGCTCTTTGGTTTCCTCTGGTGATTTCATTCCAATTGTATGGGGACTGAGAGAAACCCCAGTCTGGCAGAGGACTTAATACTCAGAATATAAGAGAATTTAGGACTTGCTGGGATTGATGCCAAATCCAGGGCTGAGGACAGATGGTACATTCACAGGAAATGAATGCCCGGAAACAGTGGCCTTTTTGAGAGAGGGAATAAGGGACAGGAAAGAATTGGTAGGACCCAGGCTGGAACACTGTGCAGGAACAAGTGTAGGGAAAAGTGGGTTTGGGGCTTTTAGAAACTCAGAAGGGTGATTTAAAAATAGGGCCACTAGACTGAGTTTGAATCCTGGCTCTTCCTATCTTGGCAACCCCAGAAAAGTGACTTGCTCTAGTTAATTAGTACTCACCTTATAGCTTGTTACACAGATTTAATGGGGAAATTCATGTAAAGTAAGGGTGGCAAGCTATAGTCTGTGGGCCAAATCAGGCCCCCAGCCTGCTTGTATCCAACAAGTTTTATTGAAACACAGCCATCTGTTTACATACTGTCTGTGGCTGTTTTCACTACTACAATGGCACAATTAAGTAACTGCCACAGAGGGTATACGGCTTCTAAAGCTGAAAACATTTGCTTTATGAAAAGTGTTTGCTGATCCCTAATATAAACCCTTTATTTCCTATCCAGGGTACTAATTTTGTACTAAATGTGACGCATGTAATAAAATGCATTTAGTGTACAGACTGGCCCAAATTATGTGCTCAGTAAATATCAGCTAGGTAATCCTCTCCTGTCAGAGGAAGGCCCAGAGAGGGTAAGTGATTTGCCCAGGACTGCTGAGCAAGGTAATAGAAAAGAAACAGGACTCAGGAAAGAGGTTTAGGTGCCAAATAGAGCTGTCAGAAAATCTGACCCCAAAGGAATGTACATCCAGGACACAGGAAGTTCCATTCAAGGAAATCTGCATGTCAGATCCATTGTCTTACTGGTTGAGCTGGATACAGAATCAAAATCCACTGTAATCAAGAATGAAAGGCTGAGGATCGTACGTTCCTCATGTGTGTTCTCTTATCAAGGAAATCCAGGAGGAGAGGTCTAGAGATGAGTTTTCCAGAAAGGATGCCATTGACTCCTATGTGATGGTTGTAACAAATTACCCAAAAGTGATTAAAGCCAGTTAGTGGGGGTGCCTGGGTGGCTCAGTGGGTTAAGCCTCTGTCTTCAGCTCAGGTCATGCTCTCAGGGTCCTGGGATCGAGCCCCACATCAGGCTCTCTGCTCAGCAGGGAGCCTACTTCCCCCTCTCTCTCTGCCTGCCTCTCTGCCTACTTGTGATCTCTCTCCCTCTGTCAAATAAATAAATAAAATCTTAAAAAAAAATTAAAACTGGTTAGCAAATCTTCATCTCAGTTAAGATGGGGGATTGTCTTGTCTTTGCAGCCTGCCATTTACATTTCAGGAAAGCAGAATGAAAAACTTTCCATTTAATTCGTGTTTTGTCTGGAATGTCAATTAGGAAACTAGGCACTGGCAGGTCAATGATTCTTTTGTAAAATAAAATAATCATTTGGGTGTGTCTGAGAGGTGGTAGTTATCGTGTATCAGAAGCTCTTAACATGAAGGAGCAAAGCTGAAGGCAAAAATCACCTTGTCGTGAGGATTTTTTTTGTTGTTGTTCACTCAGTGGCATCTAACCCAGGGATGGTAAATACTGGTTCTGTGAATACTGATCATATGTGCCTCCACTCCTTGATCTTGGCACAGTTTCCCACTGATCCCAGAATTTAGAATTCTCTGCAATGCCATGCTGTACAAAATCTCCCAGGTGGCATGCAAGAGGAAATTAAAATTGCCATCTCTAGATGCATAGGGATGCTTATTAAATTTCTATGGAATGAATGAATCAAGAAATGAATTAATGAATGGATGAACAAGTGATTCAATAATGGAACTTTCTAAAGGCAACAAACTACTTTGTTCATATCACCGGTCACGTAAAAAACCAAGTAAGGATAGCGTGGGAGCAAACTGTGGATTTTTACTGGGGAAAAACAACTCCACCACATCCTTAGAGCCTTGAACCCATGATGTTCTCTTCATCTCTAAGGAACGGAGTGTGAGATGAAATGGTCCTGGAACCGACTTGTTGCAGCGATCCAGAGGCATGGTTCACTGTGGTGAAACTTCACTCCATTTGGTCATTCAATAAATGTCCATTTCATCAATCAGGACTCCAGAAAGATCTACATACTGATAGGAACAGATAATGTCAAATGGGTGCTTTTATGAGAGCAATAAAGAGACTGTTACAAGGGCTAGTGCAGTGCCTTGGGACAAGAAGAAGGGGAGCCATTACCATCCCTGGTCCTGAGAGGTTCTGGCCAGCCTATATGCTGATGTACCTTGGTGTATCCAAAGGGAAGCCAGGGGGGCAGGGAGCCTGTGTGTGCCAGTGTTCGCCAAAGAAACACAACTGTGGGAAGAAATATGTATGGTAGGAATTGAATCATGTGATTATGGAGTCGAGAAGTCCCACAATCTGCCACCTGCAAGCTGGAAAATGAGGACAGCTGGGAGGGGTAAGGCTTATGAACTGGGGGCTGTTGGTTCTGCCTAGAGTCAGAAGACCTGAGAACCAGAGGCTCTGGTATCTGGGGGCAGAAAGAGATGGCCATCCCAGCTTGAGAAGAGAAAATTCACTGTTCCTTGGCCTTTTTGTTCCATCTGGGCCCCCAACAGATAGGACGATGGCTGCCCACATTATTTAATCCACCCAATCAAATGTTAACCGCTTCTAGAAACACTTTGAGAGACACTCCCAGAATTAATGTTTCACCAGCTCTCTGGGCATCTCTTGGCCCAGTCAAGTTGGAACATAAATGTAACCAAAGTCCACACAAGTCAGCTCCAGGCTGCAGAGGGTAGGGAAGGGTATGGAGCGCGTCTGGAGGGGTAAACAGAGACACACAGCCCATTCTGAGCAGCAGTGTTGGTGAGACCTTGTTCCAGATCCTGAGGACTGAGCAGTGAGCAAGACAGACAAGGTCCTCACTCCCACTAAGCCGACAGTCAGGGGCGTGAAGAGAAACACTGGACTTATAAACACATTAAAATAAAATGTTTTCACATACTTTAGAAAACCAAAAGCTGGTGATATTTTACCAATATTGTTTCTAGGTTTTTTTTTTTTTCCAAATGAAAAGACAAATCATCACCAGCAGATAGTGCAAATGCCAAGAGAGAGCACTCTGTCTAATTGGCTTTATTCTTTAAAGAGAAAAGAAGGCAGAGTTTTTTTTCTATCTTGTCTTTTCATCACATGCTCACTTCCAAAGTCATTCTGTCTTGGATCGTTTGAGAAAACAGATTTTGGTTTTGGAATGGGTGACTTGTTTAATCCTGGTTTCTGCAATCTTGGTAAATCAGGGAGAAAGATATGTCCAGCGGGCAATGCAAGAATGTTTTATTTGCGTAAGAAAAGGAAAATAGATATTTTTTTTTTCCTGAGTTGCTGGGGTAGAGTCTTAACCATACTTTGGTGTTTAACATCCGTTCCTCTCAAGAAACATTTTATTTCCAATCTGTTCTGGATTCTCTCCAGAGAGAACAATGACATTTCTCTTTACCAATAATATTTTAAAGCTTACTACCCTATAGGATCTTTCTTAAAGAATGTAAAAAGAGACAGGCTTTGGCCAGGGGGAGAGCTGAAGGATTTCTTGGGGTGGGGGGAGGTTTGAGGGAGAGGTTGGCAAGTGGGAAAGGGGAGAATTTCTTCTTTTTATTCTAGAGTGGGCTTTTTTGTTTGTTTGTTTGTTTGTTTGTTTGTTTTACCATGATATGAAGCCTTGATCCCAAAAATCGACAAGCTATGCCCAAAGTTAGGAAAGTGGAGAAGGTCTGGCTGAACCTCAGAAAAGCTTGCAAACAAATTCACGATATGATGGGTTCACAATATTAAATTAAAGCTTCAGCAATCACAAATCGTACAACACATTCCAGAACAATGAAAAAAGAGAGAGAAATAAAGACCCCCCCCCCCAAACCAGCTGAGCCAGTATTTAAAGCCTTTTTAATTTAACAGAACTCATTTTTTATGGTATCCAGGATATGTTTCTGGCTTTTCAGGCTGTCACATGATCTCTTATCCAGATGTGTGGGTGTATATTGGGACAGGACCAGCCAAAAACTGCAGGACTTTCCTTGGGCTCGTAGCTTGTTACTGTAACTCAACGGTGCTCCTCTGGGCTACAGAAGCACCACATTAATATGTGGTACAACAACAATAACACAGGAGGGGATAAAGTTAACCAAAACATTCACATGGATCTGGAAAAAAGGAGAGGCAGGAGGTGGGGCAGGAGAGGAAGGAGAGCCAACTCAGATAGGTTTATTTGTCAGCTCCATACAACACTGAAAATGAAACCTCCAAGTGTGTGGTGGTCTGAAAACTTCCCTTTTTCTCACCTACTGTGAACAGCTTTCACCAGAGGACAAGACTTCCTGGAGCTTTCTTCAGGAAATTAGCAAATGCCTCTGTTTGGAATGTCAGGTCGCAGGAACCCACACAGCAAGGCCAGAAAGTGCCTCAAGAACCACAAGAGGACAGGGCTTCTCCTTCAGAGAAATTTCTGGGAGCCCAGTCCTTCACCACAGAGGGGGCGGGAATGGGCAGTGAGAAGGCAACTGCCCACCTTATGTATGTGTCTTTGCGGGTGACCTTTGGGGGACTCACCCATCAAGCCTCTAAGACAGCTTCTGGCAGTCAGTTAACTTCGTTAAGCCTTGGTTTCCTTGTGTATGAAGTGGGGATAGTAATAGGACCTGCCTTGGGGGGTGGCGTTTTCAGGACTCAGTGGAATCACCATGACAGCACTTAGTACAGTGCCTATCACACAGTGAGGGTTTCAAGTCAATCTTCCATCTACAAGCGCTGTGTGGAGGTGGGGAGCAGGGGAATCAGGTGAAATTTAATAAGGCAGCAAGGGCAAGTTCCATGGAGAAGGCAATTTCTAAGTTAATTAAATAAAATAAATGTTATTTACAGTCGTATCTTAACTCACAAAAGACATCTATCAACCCAGCTGGCTCTTTCTCCAGATTTCTGGCCCTAAGAGTTGAGAACAAGGGGCTTCATCAGAAGGAACGTGAGCAGCCAGATAGTGAAGAGGTGTCTCCAAGAACACCCTGTCATTTGAAATCCTGCTTCCCCATCCGCTGGGCCCACCATAGCGGCTCACGGGGCCTCAGGCTTGCCTGTGACCACTCCAGGAGCTGCTCCGGTTCACCTGGGGGTTTCCTCTCAGCCAGAAAGCAGAGAGTTAGGACAAATAGATCCCCAAGTCCCCTTTTATGCCATTACAATTCTCCACTAAATGGGCATGAAAGGTAAGAACTGAAAATTTATTAAGGGAAGGCTTTATTTTCTTTTTAGCCTAACTCACACCCTCCCGGTGCCACAGAACAGTCTCCAGAAGGGAATTCTATGCCGGGGCCTCCCCCAACCTCTACCATTTTCAGGACACTTTCCCCTCTTCCTTTGAGTGTCAATCCTTCCAAAGCCTCTGTGTTCTATTTGGTTTGACTTCAGTGTGAGTGGTGAGAGGGAAGATTTATTTCCACAACTTTCTGTGGAGACTGTTTCACAGAAGACGTATTGTTCCAAGCAAGATTTTCACCAGGGCCGTGGGGGAGGCAAGAAATCTTCTCCCAGAAATAATGTCACCGTTCTTCAAAAGCACTGACTCCAAAAAATAAATGAAGGAAAAAAAACCCTCTAATCGTTTCAGTTAGGTAGTGTTCAGATATCTATATTTTATGTATAAATATATGTGGATATGTGACATAATACACATACACACGCTAAATCTTATAATCTCGAGGTCAGAAGGGCGCGTGTGGTCGAATTCCTTCCTTCTCCGTAATGCACTCTGAATTATGCCTGCATTAAATGTAGCGTGGGTCAGAGCCAAGGAGAAATATCGCCCATCTGCAGTCTGGCCTGTCTGCGAAATTCTGCAGATGACACCTGACAAAGTCAGAATCTCAACTCACAGCCTAAATGATGATAATTAAATTAATTGAGAAAGACTTTTATTCAGCTTAAGGTGAATTTAAAGGCCACAGAGTTAGTGAAAGGACATTTACTGAGTTTTACAATGGTTCTCATCTCTGGCTACACTTTCGAATCACCTGGACTGTGATATTTTTAGTCCATCCCTCCAGAGAATCTATTGATGAAGTATTCCAACATTCACGATGCTGGGTTCATGTTTGCAACAGAAAGAAATATTCTGCTTATAATGAAAACTTGTGGCTAAAAGGCTCATATATGTAATTTCCTCCTCATCATGGCTAAAATAGAAATCGCTCTCCCTTCCACTCCACAGTCATAATCTGATATTTTTAATTGGCCTTTGCAAAGAGCCTTTTGATTCTCCTTGTTGCAACTGTGTGGTGTAGTTGAAGGAATCATGGTCTAGGAACCAAGAAACATGGTCTTCCCCTTCTCTGACCCAAACTAGCTATATGATTTTAAGTGAGGTTTTTGGGTTTTGCTCTGTTTGGGGTTTTTGTTTTGTTTTGTTTTGTTTTTAACCTTTCTGGCCTCAGCTCCCTTTTCAGTAAAAATGGGCAGATTATCCTAGGCGATCCTGAAAAATCCCTTCCCTTAGAGAAAAAAGGTTGAGATCATGAAGGAGTCAGAGAATCCCAACTCAAGTACTTTCTAAGGAGTTGCCCTTGGGTTTGTCTCCGAATTTCAGAAAAGCCATTGGTAAACATATATCAAGAAAATGAATTGAGGTGACACACACAGAAACATGTTTAAAAAACATTAAATATTAATTTGCTCTCCCTTTGGCTCCCTTCATCAACTTATGGCCCCTTCCTAAGTTGACAGAAAACTCGAGTAAAGCACAAAGTGGTTAAGAAACCCACTCCAACAACAAAGGAATTTCTACCTGGCTCACTCTTCTGTCCAGTAAATCTATTCTTTCCTATTCAGGTAGCCCAAAGGGGGCCAAGTTGCTCATGCTGTCAGCAGAGTGTCAACTTCCTGGAGTTGACGATCCCTTCGGGACACTAATGGTGGGCATTTGGGGCTACGGGAGAGACGTACTGGAACCAATCCCTCACAGAAACCTCCACATCCCATAGTCACCCCTAGTCTCCAATATCAGACAAGCCCCATTTGTCTCAACTGTTTCTCTCTTCAGTTGCATCAGGGGAAGTCCTCTGAGCGGCCATCTTCAGGTAAACCTAATGTTCGGGTCTTTTCATAGGAGGGAAGAGACTATTGAGAGAGGACAGGAGGCAAGCAGATATTTTCTTGCCATCCCTTCCAGTACACCAGGTATCCTAGGAAATTGCCCAGTCCTCCAGGAGATGGGCTTTCTATAACAAATGGAATCATCTTTTTATTTTTTATTTTTTTTAAAGATTTTATTTACCTATTTGACAGACAGGGATCACAAGCAGGCAGAGAGGCAGGCAGAGAGAGAGGAAGCAGGCTCCCTGCTGAGCAGAGAGTCCTACGCGAGGCTCGATCCCAGGATCCTGGGATCATGACCTGAGCCGAAGGCAGAGGCTTTAACCCACCGAGCCACCCAGGTGCCCCTGGAATCATCTTTTTAATTAGCCCAACATGTCAAACTCAGTGGTAGATACACCAGCCATAATTCCTTGCCACTGTTAGCCATTATACCCCTAGAGTATACGTTTGGTGTATGGATGGTTTTGTGAGCCTGGCAATTGGAAAACATCTAAATCTAACCTGTTTCCTGAATGAATGTGTGGGGGTGTGGGGGTGGCTGGGAAAAGAGAAAAATAAGCCGGAGCTGTGTGAAATTTGACAGTTTCAGTTCACAGGGCTTCTCATTAACTAATTTCAGTTTTAGTTCATGCAGGTTTCCCTCCTGTAGAGAGAAACTTTGACTTTCAGGTTGAAAGAAGCTAAACGGAGCTGAAACCAAATTATTTGACGTACTTTCAGATTGAGTTGGGGAGAAGACAGAGGTGGGAAGGTTGCCCCAGCCTCATTCCAATTTCTCCCACAAAAACTGGCTCACCTCCAGAGTTCTGTGATTTCCGGTCATCTTTCCTCCAAGCCAGACTCACGCTGAATTGTGAAGGCAAAGTCTCGTGTATTTAGCTAATCTTGGAGGCCCATTCCCTAAACCCAGGCTCAACCTGGGAGAGCAGAGCTAGTCTGTAAGGGAGGAGGGGCAAAGTCTACCCTGAAAGACACATCCACCCCAAAGTGTCACCTTGTTGACCTTTCTGGAATCCGCCCTTGAGGCTGGGAAGAATGGTCAGCGGAGAATCTGGGTCAGAACTCCACCTCCACAATTTCTCTCTGTATGAATTTGAATGGGTTAATTACCAAACTCTTGACACAAACATTAATAATTTCAAAACAAATCCTAACACTTGCCTTACTACCTCAAAATTACATTGTTGCTCCAAGTTTGATTAGTCAGCCAGCATGTTTAGTAGGGACACATTCATCTATCTCTGGCCAAGTCCCCTAAAAGTGCTAAGCAATTTTTTTTTTAAAGATTTTATTTATTTATTTAACAGACAGAAATTACAAGTAGGCAGAGAGGCAGGCGGGCAGGGCGGGGGGAGAAGCAGGCTCCCTGCTGAGCAGACAGCCCGATGTGGGACTCCATCCCTGGACCCTGGGATCATGACCTGAGCCGAAGGCAGCAGCTCAACTGACTGAGCCATCCAGGTGCCCAAAATGCTAAGCAATCTTTAAAGAAGTTAGTGATGATGTACCTAAGAATTGTTTGGCAGAATGGGGAACTTAACAGGGATGAAGATGGGCAGAGTATGAAGTAGGCAGAGCCTTGAGTTTGGAGAGCCCAGGAGGGAACAGGAGGTTTAGGAAGTGGAGCCCAAGGGTACTGAAGCCAACCACATCTATTCCACAATTTGGCCTCAGTCAGAAGACACCCTCCTTGTACAAATGTGCTCATCTTTTTCAGAAAGCAGAACACCCCTCCCTGGTTACCTTTAAGTTTGTCAATGTGGTGTATCCCATTGATTGACCTGGAGAGGCTGAACAGTCCTTACATCCCCGGAGCAAAATTTACTTCATTGTGATATAAGATGCTTTTGATGTCTTGTGGAATTCAGTTTGCTAATATTTTACTGAGGACTTTTGCATCCATGTTCATCAGGGAGAGTGTCCTGAAATTTTCTTTGTGTGTGTGTGGCATCCAGGTGGACCTACTTTAGATCATAATCACATTGGAACAAAAAGGAGAGATCAGATCCAAAATAAGAGGAGGAACTCTGATGAATACAGATAGGCCCCAATCAGTTAGAATGTGATTTACTAGTTATTTCAAGAAACCAGAAGGTCTACATTACACGGTTAGAAGAAGAGCCTTAGAGAGATCCTATCGAGGATGGTTTTCTCTCTAGGAGAAAAGCAGCTAAAATTTGTCAAGGTCTGACCTGGGCTGCATATCGAGTCAAGTTGATCTTGCGTGATGTAAGTCTCGTGAGCTGATTCCACAAACCACACATGGTCCACAACTCTTTCTAGGCATGTCTCAAATTCCACCCAAGGGCTAAACAACCAAAGCTTACACCCTCCCACCATGGGTATGGCCTACTAGACCATGACTTGGAGAGGCCATGGTTTGGGGAGAAGGAGGTCATTTTAGTGAAAATCCTTGGGGCATGGATCAAAAACTCTCAGCTTAGCCAAGATTCCTTACCAAGGCAAAGTTTGTAGGACTGCCTTTCCCCAGATTTCACAAACTCCCTGAGGTGATGATTACTGATACCTCCCCATACCTATTCTCTCCGTCTTCCACGGTACTTAGATTCATAATGTTTTGTGAAGCACCTGGCTGCCAGATTAAAAACTGCATTTCCCAGCCTTCCTTGCAATTGTGTGACCATGTAACTAGGTCCTGGCCAATGGGATGAAAGTGGTGTGTGTAATTTGCTGGGGGTGGTTTTAAAAGCAAAGTTGTGCCCTTTGTCCCTGCTCCTCTCCCCAGCCTTTTCCCCTCCCACTGGCTGGAATGTGGAGAGCTGCAGCAGTAATGGGGACCATGGGATAACCTACAGAGGTCACCCAAAGTGGAGGATTCAGATTAAAGAAGCCTTAATCCCTGATGCCATGGAGGGACATTTAGCCCAGAACTGAGCGCCGACAAACTTCCTGAAAGGGACTTGTAAATCAACTTCTACCTTGTTTATGCTGCTGCTCATGGCTAAGCTCAATCATAACTAATATATTCCCCAACCAGGCTGGATGTTTTCTCACTTTGTTTCCTCTTCCTTTTACTCCAATTGTCCCTCTATCAGGAATTCCAATTATTCAAGAAACAGAAATCAAAATAACAATAGTTCATCTTCACGGAGTTCTTCTTATGGACCAGGCACTCTTCTAAGTGATTTATATGAATGTATTTGTCACAAAAACCTATGAAGTTGGTGCTACTTTTTATTCT
The DNA here is from genome assembly GCF_902655055.1 of Lutra lutra. NCBI lineage: Eukaryota > Metazoa > Chordata > Mammalia > Carnivora > Mustelidae > Lutra > Lutra lutra. The sequence continues at coordinate 60,145,044 of NC_062283.1, forward strand.
GATCAAGAGTACTTATTATAAGAATATTTGCAATAGCAAAAAATAGGAAATAAACTATGTTGAGAGTGGGCTGATTAAATAATGTGGTGTGTGTGCACGTGTGTGTCCGTGTGATTAAAGAATTAGAGAGCTTTCTCAGTATTGACAGGAAACAATCTCCCAGGTGTGTAGTTAAGTGGAAAAAAGCAGGGTGTCGAAGCGCGTTTTTACAAATCAGTAAACTGAGGCATAGGGTACTTAAAGAATTTTCACAATGTTGCATTTCTTATAAATGGTTTCGTTCTGGAATGCAAACCTAATTTCAACTCTGAAAAGTGACAGGGAGAGGTTGGCTTGGTTCTTTAGCGGCCAATTGAGGTTGCCAGTGATGGAGGAATCCTCCTAAAGAGCAGGAGGTCAGATCAGATGCCTTCCGAGATACGTTCTAGTTCAAAAAGTTCCATAATCGCATGACTAGGACATGTTGCCAGATCCTTGGGCAGCCAGTGAGGTTTCACTTACGTATTACACTTCCCTTCCTGAAAGAAAGGCCGTGAACTGGAATGTGTCAGATATATTTTTCAGTACCTTTGTTCCAGGACGATTCTAGATTCAGCAAAAACTCAATCATAAATAAAGGAGCTCGCATTTCCCCACATCTCTGGTTAACCAAGCCTCTTTTCTATCCAGTCATGATTCATTCAGTGAAGAACAAGCTAACTTAATCCTTTCCATGTGCAAGTCACTACACTACCTGATCAGGGAGATTAAAATAAAGTAAGATAAAATAAAATAAAATAAAGCAAACAAAGAACATGACATCCTCTACCCCACCCCCACCAATCTGTGAACTCTAGCAAAAGTCATATAGAAGATTCTTAGGCTTGAATTCAGAAGAACTTGGTTTATGTCATGGACTATACCAAAGTCTCTTTTTCTCTTTTGGTATCCATTTCCTTATATTTGAGTTGGGATGGATAAGACTTGGATCAAAGAGTTGGCACTAAGATTAAGTAGCATGAGTAAATCTCAGAGCGATATAAACATGTTTACCTCTTAACTGCCCCTCAGAGCATGCATTTTCTATATAATTTCTTCCTCATTACAATCCAACAGGATCTGTCACATGGATCACAGCACCCATTTCACAGAGGAGCAAATTGAGACCAGGAACATAAAGTCACTTGTCTTATGACATAGAAGAGTCCGTCTTGGAGCAGACGCCTCCAAGCTGAAATCCTGACTGTGCCGTCTCCAGACAGTGAAGCCCCAGAGAGGAAATCGAGCAATTTTTAACATGGACTCAAGAGCCAGGCTCCCTCAGGGTGAATCCCAGATCCACTTCGGCAACCCGTGCCAATCTAGCAGCTGCTTTAACCTCTCTGGGCCTTGGGTTCCTCAGATGTAAAATGGAGATATAATAAGGTAAGAAAGGTAAAAAAACAAACCAAAACAAAACCTGGTGCTTGGTTTGAAGAGTTTTGCAAGCCTGTCCTTCCCTCTTTCCTTCCTTCTTTCCTTCCTTCCTTCCTTCCTTCCTTCCTTCCTTCCTTCCTTCCTGTTGTGATGGCCCAAAACCTCAAAGGAAGAGGACATCACAAGAGGTGCATTGTTTCCTCAGCTAGGGGACCAGAACCCCGGGCTGTGAGCTCACCCCGTACAGAGAATTTCCACCTCAGAACAAGGAAGGCTAGGATCTGCTGAGCACCAGAGGCCAAGTGGGAAGAAGGGATCAAATCCTAAGTGTCCAGGCTCGCTTCTCACCATGGAAACATTTCCTGGTGGCACACAGACACCCAGGGCCACACTGGCGTATACATTTATACTGGGAGAAGCAGATGAATTCACTCAATTCACCAACACTCTTGTTTAATTTGGAGCTTTGAGCTCCCAACTGCCAAGTGACATGGCTGTCTTAGAAAGCGCCTGTGTATTTTAAAGGAACATTGCAGGCATTTTAACCAGAGGTTTCCTCTGTGTGTTTATTTCCAATGGTGCAAGTGCCAAAGGGTGTTAAGTTTGCTCCATCTCATCTGTGGTTGTTGGGACGAGATGACTGGCCCACCTGAGGACACTGAATGATGGGCTACAAGGAATGAATTGGAAATCAGTGGGGGTCCTCTGTTCCCCTTGTTCAGCAAGCAGGTGGGGGCGGGGAGGAAGGTTTAGTTTTATGCAAGGGGGTTTGGAATATCTTCTGAAGTGCAGGGTACTTGGCTCATGGCATTTTTTCCCACACCATCTGGTTAATGCCTCCTGCTTGAATATTGCTTTGCAGGTTAGAATTTACTCCCATACACTCTGTGAGTCACTAGGCAGCTGGGAAGTTCCTGGTCTTATCATTGGGTCAGGTTCTGGGGCGTGGTAGAGTAAGCCTATGCTCAGGTTGCGTGCACAGCCTGACCTTGGCGGGGACCACCACCATCTTCGATCGATGGCATGTCCTAAGTAGGTGTGTGACCTTGGATGGATCACCTAAACTCTCAACGCCTTTCTCATGTTTCCTTTCTCATGTCTCCTTTCTCATGTTTCTACTTTCAGGGGGTTGTGGGGATTAAATAAGGTCACGCATGCCCAGACCTTAGGATGGTGCCTAAACCCTAGTGAGCACAAATACTAGTGATAATGGTGATGATGAAAGAGGTAATGATATGGTGATGGGGTGGTGGTAAGGACAGCAAGGATGCTTCTCTCTCCTTCTTTTTGGTAAAGTAACAATAATAATAGATTTCAGTCCCTTGAGGTCTACTGTAGGCCAGGAAACTGCCCTGATGGGCACAGTTATGCAGCTGGTGTCTAATCTGTGATAAGCCCTATGTGATAGTTGAGAAAATGGAGGCTCAGGCTAGGTACATAACTGGCCTTAGGTCACAGTCCTCATCAGAGGCAGAGGATTCGGACCTGTGGATCTCCAGCCCACGCCTTTTTCTCCATCCACATCTGTGCTTTGTCTCTTGGGCATTTTACTTCTCTTAAATACTTTCTGGAAAGGGGGGTGTATTCTACCAATAAATGAATGTACACACAGAACTTTACCAGTTGAGTTCTCAGTTGTTTTTCCTTCCCTTCTGCATTTTGGTTCACTTTTATCTGTACTTTGAAACTGCCTCTGACCCGCTTCTGTTCCCAAGGTTTCCGTTCACAACGCCCCTCATTGTGTTTTGTGAAACTTCTGAGGCCCCCAGGCCATTTCAACACCAGCTGGGAATCCCTGGGTGGAGTGGACGATACATGGATTAGAAATGACAAAGTTATAGGACTCGGTTCAGTGCAGGGATTGAGCTCCTGGTGTATGCCAGGAGCAGTTCCATGAGTAGAAACGAAGCCCCCGTCCCCAACCGCAGAACCATGTTCTGGGGTATGATGTGGATAGCTTCCATACACAAAAGAGAAATAATGATATCTTCCCGATTTCACTAAAGCTGATTCTTTATAGAGAAAGCCATACATTTCAAAACGTTCATGTTTTCAGCCCAGTCTGGAGGCAAAATTTCAGCATCCAGCCCCCAGCTAGAAGAGACAAAAAGTTGGGAGACCCAGGGTCCAGTCATGGTTCTACTCTCCCCATCTGTGACCTTGAGCAAAGGTTAACCCCTCTGATCTTTGGATTATTCCTTTTGGAGAGAGATGGTGTCTAATCCCTCCAGAGCAATGCCTTGAGTTTGCCTGATATGTTCAACCATCCAAGAAGTTTCCCATTAGCATTTCATTTCACTGTGCCAAGCCTGGTCATCTAGGTCATGTGGAGCATTGGCCCCCTGGATCTCTCTGGAACCCAGTGAACTAGTGGCCGACCACCACACAAGGACCATTCAGCCCATCGTGCAGATCAGGATGGAGAATTCTAAGAGGAACACCACCACCAGCAGTTGCACTGGCTGAGAATGAATGGTAGCCAAGGTCAGGAGAGGAGACTGGCCGGTCTCAGATAAAATATCCTGTGCCTCCCAGTGCCCCCCTGCTTGTCCACAGTTGCTGTTCATTTTGCTGATGGAAATACATAAGTGAGAACTATTTCAGCTAAATGGTGTTTATGTGCATTTTCTCTTGGCATAGAGATCTACATATCCTGAACCTAGATCCTAGTTTTCACCTTTTGGAGTGGTTCTTCAAAGGAAAACATTGGCCCCCCCAAATACCACTGAAGGGTCTGTGTGTGGGTCAGACCACTTCCTCAGTCCTGCTCTTAGGTAGAGTGGTTTAACTTAGTCTTTGAGTATACACAGCTTAGAGGCCTGAATTCAGATTCCACCTCTTTACTCACAAGCTGTGTGACCTTGGGAAAGTTGCTTGACTTGCCTGTGCCTTGATTTCCTCATCTCTAAAATGGAGATAATAATAATTAGGGTTGTTTTAAAGATCCAATCAAATAACGTATGTGAAGAACTTAAGACAGCAAGCAATTAGAAATTAGCCAAAAAATCCACAACAGATAATTCTTATCAGGTAGAGTCAGGAGGGAAAAAGGGGAGGAGGATGCTCAAGAGATATAACTGTGCCCAACGTACCTTGAGCCCTGGCCCTATGCAAAGGACGTGGGGATTTAGCCTTGTCTCAAGTGCCCACTGAGAGCTAGGCATCTTCCAGATGTCTCAGGGTGGATGTGAATTTCCTGCTTTTACAGAAAAGTAAGCCAACTATGGTTCAGAAGCACTAAGATCCTGACATCACCCAGGTAGCTAGTGACTTTCTTGATGATGGGGACCACTTAGGTCCCCTGCCCCATTATTACCTGGCATGTGTCCCTCCCAGATGACCCGTGTCTGGTGGGCAGAAAGTGAGAGGATGTCCAGACAAGTGGGCATGGCAACTGAGGGAAAGGGAAGTTATTAGAAACCCTCCTTCCAAACCCTCCTACACTGTTGGTGGGAATGCAAGCTGGTGCAGCCACTCTGGAAAACAGCATGGAGGTTCCTCAAAAAGTTGAAAATAGAGCTACCCTATGACCTAGCAATCGCACTACTGTGTCTTTACCCTAAACATACAAATGTAGTGATCTGAAGGGGCACATGCACCCAAATGTTTATAGCACCAATGTCCACAATATGGAATGTTCCAAACTATGGAAAGAACCTAGATGTCCATCAATAGATGAATGGATAAAGAAGATGTGGTATATATACACAATGGAATACTATGCAGCCATCAAAAGAAATGAAATCTTGCCATTTGCAATGACGTGGATGGAACTAGAGGGTATTATGCTGAGCGAAATAAGTCAATCAAAGAAAGACAATTATCATATGACCTCTCTGATATGAGGAATTTGAGAGGCAGCGTGGGGGGTTGTGGGGGGTAGGGAAGGAAAATATGAAACAAGATAGTATCAGGAGGGAGACAAACCATAAGAGACGCTTAATCTCACAAAACTGAAGGTTGCTGAGGGGTGACGGGGTAGGGAGAGGGTGGTTGGGTTATGGACATTGGGGAGGATATGTGCTATGGTGAGTGCTATGAAATGTGTAAGCCTGACGATTCATAGACCTGTACCCCTGGGGCAAAAAATATATTATATGTTAATAAAAATATTTTTTAATAAAAATAATTTTTAAAAAATAGATATAATTGACATAAAAAGAAAGAAAGAAGGGAAGAAAGAAAGAAAGAAAGAAACAAACCCTACTTCCCAGACTACTTCCTTGTCCCTCTGGCGTTCTCTGGGATATGAAGCCCCTCAGGCTTTCTAAAGGCCAGATGCCAGCTGGTCTGTGGGGCCCTGAGGTCCAGACCACTAGGAAGAGAGCATCACCAGCATGCATTTGTCCAAACAGCTTCCCTCTCTGCACGTGGCCTCCTCCCTCACCCCTGAGCAGGAATGATGTAGAGTGCACGCCTCCAGTCTCCTGCCACTGGATCACCTCTCAGCATCACCTCTGCTCCCACTCAGTGACTCCTGTTGGGACCCTTTCTCTACCTGGGATGTCCACCTTTTCCTGTGTGTCCTGGGATTGAGACCAGTGCCTCCACCTCCAAACACACACACCAGTTCTTGGCCAAATCCTGTTCTACCCCAGGCATTACTCTCCTGTTTCCGTTCTTCAACTTGCCCTGCAAACTCCACCCCTGGCCACTTTGAGAGAGGTGGGTGAAGGCTAGAGATGAGGCTTCTGAGGCCTCTAAGTGGGAAGTTGCCCAGCCCAAGCCAGGGTGGGGACCTTGGACCCAGCCACAATGGACAGTAGAAGACAATGAGGGACCAGGGAACAAACAGGACAGAGCCAGCCCTTGCAGGGAGGGCAGAAGTGGTCCGGAGAAGGTATCACTGTAGAGGTGTCACATGAGCTCAGTCTTGGAGGCAGGTAGGATTTTGACAGGCCCAGGAGGTGTAGAGGGTGATACCCCACTCAGAAGCCTGGTGCACAATTGGTGGGAATGTAAACTGATGCCCCCACTCTAGGGTGTCCTTAAAAGCTTGAAAACAGAACCACCATGTGATCTAACAATTCCACTTCTGAGTACTTGTCTGAAGGAAATGCAAATACTAAGTCAAAAAGATATGTGCCCCCCCCAAGTTCAAAGTGGTGGCATTTATAACCATCAGGCTATGGGAACAACCTAAGCACCCCAGTGTCCATCAGTGGAAGTATGGATAAAGAAAATGCAAGATATAGATCTCTATATCTATATCTATCTATATCTATCCAACTATCTAGAGAAATAATCGAATATTATTCAGCCATAAAAAGAAGAAATATTGCCATTTGCACAACATGGATGGACCCCAAGGGCCTTAGGCTAACAGACGTGACAGACACGGAAAGACAAATACCATATGATCTCACTTACATGTATAATTTAAAAAATAATGAAAAGCACATAGATAGAACACGTAGGTGGTTGCCAAAGGCAGCGGGGTTGGTGGAGGGGGGGGGCACACAATGGATGAAGGTGGCCCAAAGGTACACATTTCCAGTTCCATGATAAATCAGTCCTGAGGATGGAAGGAACAGCAAGGTGACTGGGCGTAACAATACTGCTTATTTGTATATTCGGAAGCTGCTAAGAGAGATCTTTAAAGTTCACACCGCAAGAAAAACAATTTTGGAATTCGGTGTGGTGCTGAAAGTTAACTAGACTTGTGATGGGGATCATTTGACAGTATATAAACACAGACTCATAACGCTGTCTGCCAGAAACTAATGGAGTGGTGTATGCCAATTACACCTCCATTCACAACAAAAGAAGATGCCCTACTGAGAAGACCCAAGCAAACAGTTTTATCTGAGCACTGCCCCGACTGGGAATGGTGAGCCAGAGCCCGGGGGTTTGCACAGTGGGGTGTGACAGCTCCCCGGCCACTTGGAGTCTTGGCAAACACGAGGGTTTTGAAGCTCTATAGACATGAGTTCTAATGCTGCATCTGTCCTTCTCAACTCTGACGCCAGGAACAAGTCATTCACCTTCCTAAGCTTCAGTTGCCTCATCTGCAAAACAGGACGGTCAAAACCTACCTTGACTCAGTTGGTGAGAGGATTAAGTAGCAAAGTGTTCATACCTCACACTGAGCCTGGACGTTATTCTGAGCTACTCTGAGCTATTCCCTATTCTGAGTGAATGTTTCTTCGCCACGCTCAGGGTCAAACACAAACCCCTCAGTCCTTGCCTGCGAACTTTAATACAAACATATCCATTGCTGTAATTTCATTTTGTATTCAGAAATGGATTTTTAAAAACTATTTTCATAAAACGCACCACAAGATACAAAGCTCAACAAAACCTTGGCTGGGAGGGACGCAAATAAGAAAAGGTCCAGACCTGTGCATAGCAGGGTCACATGACGTCAGCATAAAACTCAGGCTTGGGGTGTCTGGGTGGCTCAGTGGGCTAAGCTCTGCCTTCGGCTCAGGTCATGATCCTGGCATCCTGGAATTGAGTCCCACATCATCAGGCTCCCTGCTCTGTGGGGAGCCTTCTTCTCCCTCTCCCTTTGTCTATTGTTCGCCTACTTGTGGTCTCTCTCATTCTCTGTTAAATAAATGAATAAAATCTTTAAAAACAAAAACAAAACCAAAAAACACTCAAACATTTAGGGGAGAAAAAAATGCTGCCATCTTTTGATTCCAGAGTCCATGCCACAAATTTTGGGACCCATCTTCACCCACTTTTCATCTCCCCTCCCATCTTAGCCAAGCACACAGAAGATTCTGAGTGGCTTCTCCATCCCTCACACCAAGTTCTAGCCTTCTGGGCTGTAGAAAAAATCTAGATTCCTTACAGATCAGCACCTGAGATTCCAGCTCACTCTGGTCCTGGCAATGACTAGACCCTGCTTGGGCATTGGTGATGCTGGCCCCAGAGCTCAGCTAGCCTCCGATGAAATTTCCCCAGGGAAATCTGAGCTTCCAATCTCCTCAAAGCTGTGTTGACTCTGGGTGTACCTGCCTGTTCACATTTGTGCCTTGAGAGAAGCACATTGGGGAAGAGACACCCAGGCCAGTCTGGGGAGGAGCATGAAAAACTGTGCTAGTGTGTCCAAGACACAAGCCTAAGTGTGGGCAGATGAGGTAGCCCAGGTAGGTCATAGCCTTGAGCCACTGCTTCGTCCTCCCACTACCCACGACCTGAGCCGGCTGGTTCGTAATACCCGTATGTAGACAACAAGGCAGCCAGGTGAGAGTGTGGAAGGACCAGGGGACTTGTCTCTGCGACCACAAAAAGAACCCAAGCCAGCCCCAGGGTGGGGATAGACTAGCTTCATCTTGGGGAAAGGATCAGTCTTCTCAAGGAGCTCCATCACCGTGGGTACCAAACATCTTCTCTGTCCCCCCAAATGGTGGCCAGGATGGCAAAGAATTGCTCAGTACTGGAGAAAGCGTTTCAGCAGGAGTCCTGGTCTGAGACCTGAAGATGACACAAGGATTTCCCTGAGTCTGAGGCTCCCCGCCCCAGAGTCCCCGCTCCAGGATGTCCCTCTGATCCTGTGGTTCCTGATATGACCTCCCTACAGAAGGTTCTGTGACAGGACGGATTCAGCAGAAGAGCCTTCCCTCGGGACTTGCCCATCGTGTTGGTGAACTGAGCGGCCATGAGAAGCGTGCGCTCTCAGGACCAGCTGGCAAAGGGTTAGCCCGAATCTGGGATGGCCTAGGTGAAGAAAGAGCTTCCTCCCCTCCCCAAATCCAGCTCAATTACATGTTTTTATATATAGTCTCAGCGATAACTTTTTATAACACAGTGCATTTTGCCCACAAATAGGAACCGCATAGAAGACAGTGTAGTGACCCCCGCCACCACCACCACATGTGGTCCCTACTTAAAGGAGCCTCAGGGCCTCCTCGGACCCCTCACCCAAAAACCTCTCTCCCCCAGGCTTATCATAACCAAGGAATTGCCATCTTTAGAATTTCATTCCTTTGGGTTAAGATAGTGTCCCCTGTCAAAATATAAAAATTCCTGAGAGGAATAACACACTGAGTATCAGTCTCCAGCATCTCAGAATCCATTTATCATGCTTTCATCACCACCCCCAACCCCGCAGCAGCCCCTCCCCAGCTGCCCTGCACTGTTTTCCCCCCAACCCCCATTCAGCTTCTCTTCCCAGCGACTGCTTTAAAAAAAAAAAAAAAAAAAAAAACCAGACAAACAAATAAAAAAAACACAGTCCTTGTCGCTTCCCTGCCTAAAAGCCTTTGTCAGCTGCCCTTCTCCTACAGAATACAACTCAATCTCCTCACGTTTGGGCGTTTTGGCTCCTGAATGGAGATGGCAGCCCTCACCTTCCTTACCCACACCCTGAGTGCTTCCCAAGTGAACCAGGCTCTTTACATCTACCTTCCCCATGCTGTTCCCATGCCCTTCCTCCACTTCTCGTGAAGAACTTCATCTCAGCCTTGGAGACCCACCTGAGATTTTGTCTCCGGTGTGCTGGGTATCCACATGCCACACCACTCCCTCTGTGGACCCTGCTCCATCCGGAGGATTCTTTATGGACACCTCTGCAAAGACACTCATCCCATGGGCCATTGACTGTGTAGGGTTATAACCAATACTATAGACTCTTCTATACTAATATATCACAGATATAATAATATTCCTTCCACTCTTTCCCCTGTGGGCTGTTTATGGGCAACGGCTGTGTCTTAGTTGTCTGTATGCCCCAAGCCCTAGCATGCGGGACACAGCCAGCCTTCAACAAGGATGGGCTCCCTTCTAGCCCGATGGTCAGGAAGAGGGAGTGACAGGGTGGCATGGCATGCAGGCAGCAAATACTTTGCACAGCAATGTGAGGATAGCAAGCAATCACTCCAAGCCTGGATTAAGGAGAAGAATCATGAAAGGCAAGGTCTCAGGGCATGTATCACACACTTTGTCACATTCTCCAGGCCAGCCCAAGCCTAGTGAAGAGTGCTGGCCACTGCCAGCTTTGCAAACTCATTTGCCAGAGTTTCCATCATTGTATCTTGATCGCCAAATTATTTAGATGTTTGAATTCACAAATGGGTATACGTTACCATCTGGCCATTAGCTTCTACCTACCTTAATTGCCTTGTAGCCAGAAAACAGATTCTGTATGTCCCTGATTTTTGAAAATTTGGTAGCCTTTCTTTGTTGCCTAACATATGGCCAGTTTCTATAAACATTTATGCAAAAGAAAACATATCCATCCCAACGGTGGGGTGCTGGCCTCCCTGTATGTCCACCAAATAGATCTTGTTCAACGAGTCATCCAGATCTTCCACAGCTGAGCTCACTGTGGTCGGCTTGATCTTAAGGGCGAAGTGTTGAACTTCTCCCACTGGGACGGTGGGTCTCAGTCTCTTCTAGCTGGCTCATCCTCTACAGACTTACCTGCTCTCATTGGCCTCAGAGGGCTGTCAACTCCAACAAGGCAGTGTCTGCAAATGACAAAGCTTCGTGGGCAGGTTACTTATGACTGCTGCAAATGTTTGCAGTTGGGGCACCTGGGAGGGCTTAGTCGGTTAAGTGTCCGCCTTTGGCTGGGGTTTTGATCCCAGGGTCCTGGGATTGAGTCTGGCATCGGGCTTCTTGCTCAGTGAGAGCCTGCTTCTCCCTCTGCCTGCTGCTCCTCTTAGTTGTGCTCTCTCTCTCTCTTTCTCACTCTGTGAAAAATAAGTAAATCAAATCTTAAAGAAAAGAAAAGAAAATGTTCACAATGTCTATCATCATCTTGAGAAAAAGAGCACTTCAAACAGTTCTCTTATGGGCCTTCTCTCACTTCCTCATCACGATTTCCCACTGCTGAACACCTACTGTGTGCAGGCCCTCCTTCTTCGCTCCCCGCTTTCCCTCAGGTGCCCGTGAGGAAATGGCATTAGTTGCAGAGGGACGTGTCTTGCTCAGACCCCAAAAGCAGAGCCCAGACTGGCCTGCCTTTAACATTTCTGCTTTTATTATGCTTCCTTTCATGGTCTAAGTTGTTTTCCTAATGATGAAGAATTTATATATGTACTAATATACATAACACTATGTAGAAGGTAGAAAGAATAGCACAACAAAATCTATGTTCCCACCACCCAGCCTTAAATGGTATATTCTAGATCCTTTCAAATTTACCTGTGTGCCCACCTAGTTCTTTCTCTCCATCCCCTTCTCTAGGGTAGCCATTCTTCTGAATGTCACGGGTATTTTTTTCTTGCTCTTTTCTCAATAGTTTCATTATATAGATAGATAGATAAATAGATATAGATATAGATATACAGATGCACACCTATGTATATGTACATACATAGTCATAGATCTATAATGATAGATTACTGAGTTGTACATAATACTGAACTTTACTTAAATAGGTTCATACACAAATAATCTGTAACTTCTGAGAGTTATCCACATAGATATGACTAGAGGACTACATTCATTTTCTGTGCTGTATAGTATTCCATTGTGTGACTAGATTACCATTTATTGATCTCTTCTACTACTGGCGGACATATATCTTGTCCTACTTATCTCTATAACAATGGCGCTATCAATGCACTTATCTTTTGGCGTCCACGTGCAAGAGTTTCTCTAGAGTGTAAATGCTGGAAAAGTCTCTGAGTCAGCTTGGATGGCCTAAGAAAATACCACCTGGTATCTTGAACAACAGAAATTTATTTCTCACAGTTCTAGAAACTAAAAGTCCCAAATCAAGGTGGCCACTGCATGGTCAGTCTCTGGCGAGAGCTTTCTTCCAACTACTTCTCACTCCGTGGCAGAGAAAGACAGCCAGCTCTCTGAAAAGGCCATTAACCCCATCATAAGAGCCATATCCTCATGACCTCATCTAAACCCAAAGCCCCATATCTGAACACCATCACTCTGAGGATTAGGGTTTCAACATATGAATGAGGAGAGGGGCACAGTTCACTCCACAACAGAACACAATTGCCAGGTCATAGCTTATGAGTATCTTCAACCTTACTACATGTTGCCAAACTCTTGTCTAAGAAAAGTCCATTTAAAATCCATGCTCTAGACCGGTTTCCTCATTCAGGCCACCTGGCTTCTTGATTAGGCGCACCAGTCACTTCCTTCAATCAAATTCAACATTTTTCCTCTCTGAAAGTTTAAGAATCTTTTTTGTGTTGTGACCTATTCCCCTCCTGTGCTCTCCCACTCCGACCACCTTGCCTTCTCTGTTTTCTCCCACTGTCCCTTCTTTTACCTTCCTGCTGATGACATTGGCCAACACACCCCCACACCTCACCTGTGCTCTGGAAATCGGGAGCATTTCCATAAGCATGAAAGAACATCTGTCTTTCAAAGACCCTCAGAAAAATGGCGCCCCGATCTCCTTGCTGTTAACCACCATGAGTGAGCCAAACAGTTACAGAAACGGTGGACATGGAACAACATTCTGGAAGCGGTCCAGAAAATCATCATCTCAAACCCCCTTCACATAGGAGGAAATGAAGACCCATAGGGGAAGGTGGTTGGTCCGAGGTCACCAAGCCAGTGGGGGCAGCTGTGCTATTGCCCCCAGTCCTGTGTTATAAGCAGAAGTTACCATCCAATTGTGCAGGGACAGGGGAGATATTATTCCATCTTTGAGCTTTGGATGCCAACAGCTAGCTTTATCATAAGCTAAAGAAAAACATTAAAATTTTCTAAAATGATTCACCTGTTGGGGGGAATTTATTGTGGAGGGCTAAGGTTATGTGCAGTGAAAGCTAATCAGTATATTATTACAAGGGGGGTGTTTATAGCATATGACAATTAATACCTTTAATCCACTTTTCCTTTCTTCATTCAGTAAGACTTACTGAGCAGCTGCTGTGTGCCATATTCCAGGCACTGGGATACACCAGAGGAGAAAAAAAGCAGGTGAGAATCCCTGCCTTCTTGGAGTTTGATTTCTGGTGGATAATGATAGACAATTTAAAAAAAAATCAAAAACACAACAAACACATGGAAATAGGAAAGCAGGATGAGGAACAAAGCCAGGTTAAGAGAGAGACCGGGAACCACAGCCAGCAGGGGGCGCTGTTTTCAATCAGCGTGCGAGTGGAATGGGATGGGGAGAGAAGGCGGAGCAGTCATCGGGAAGAGCTCTCTGGACTGCAGAACTAGCACGTGTGGAGGAGACTGTGTGGCTGGGGCACCTGAACAGGAGTGGGGAGGAGAAGACTACGTCAGAAATGATGGGACCAGAGGACACAGGCCTTGCATGCTATAGTCAAACCTTTTACTTTAACCCTAAGTAGGATGAGAAACTCTATGTTTCCATCGCTGCTGTAACAAATTGCTGCAAACAAACCAACTTTGTGGCTTAAAACAACAACAATTTCTCATCTTGCGGTTCTGGACACCAGAAGCCTGACATGGTTCTCACTGGGCTGACATCAAGATGTCAGCGGGGATGGGATCCTTTCTGGAGGCTCTGGGGAGAATCCCTTTCCTTGCTCACCTCTTCTGGTGTCCAGAGGCTGACCTCATCCTCTGACTCAAGGTCCCCTTTCTCCATCTTCAGAGTGAGCTACAGGGGCCAGATTCTTCTCACATGACAGTCACGGAAGCCAGGGTACTTTCCCCATAGCAAGGCCTATACCCTTTCTGACATCTGCAAAGCTCCTTTTGCCCACATGTATCAATACATTGGCAGACGACACGCATCACGCTGTGGACATATTGAGGGACCATTAGTCTACCAACCACCGACACCACTGGGGGCTCTGTGTCGAAGAGTGAGCTTCTTTCTAAGCAGCTACTGGGTGGGAACAGGCCATGGAAGGCGAAGCTGGAGGCAGGAAGACTGGGGAGGCTGCTCATACAATGACCCAGGTGGGAGAGAAGGGGACGGGGCTGGGAACAGAGGAGGTTATGAAAGGTGGTCTTGTTACAGGTATATAATTTTTCTTTCTTTATTTATTTTTATAACATATAGTGTATTATTTGCCCCAGGGGTACAGTCTGTGAATCATCAGGCTTACACATTTCACAGCACTCACCATAGCCCATACCCCACCCCCCAATGTCCATAACCCAACCACCCTCTCCCTACCCCCCCACCCCCCAGCAACCCTCAGTTTGTTTCATGAGATTAAGTCTCTTTTGGTTTATCTCCCTCCCAATCCCATCTTGTTTCATTTTTTCCCTCCCTACCCCTCACGGCCCCCCGCCCCTGCCCTGCCTCTCAAAGCCCTCATATCACAGAGATCATATGATAATTGTCTTTCTCTGACTAATTTTGCTCAGCATAATACCCTCTAGTTCCATCACTGCATATGTCAAGTTTTGGGGGGTTTTGATAGCTGTGTAGTATTCCATTGTAGGTACATCTTTAAAGGTAGAGCCAATAGGATTTCCGGACAGACCGATGTGGAGGGTGACTGGAAGAGAAGAGTCAAGGTGATTCAAGGGTATTGTTCAGAGCATCAGAGAATGGAGTCACTTGCAGGAAACGAAGACTCACAGAAGCAAGGGATGGGGAGGGATGAAACCAAGTAGTAGCATTTCCACCAACAAAAGCAAGGCTGTGCATCTCCTCTAGTCCCCAGCTCTCAGGATCTTCTGTTTCACTTGGGAGATCAAGACCCACAAAGCTACACAGCTGATTACTTCCTGACTCATCAGACCTGATTCCTACAAATGAGCAGTATCCCCAGAGCTATCATCCCGCGAAGATGTATGCATTTATTCCCAGGCGGCTGCCAAATAGTCTTGGAATTCCTTTCCAGAAATTGGATTGATTTACAGACCATACAAGAAAATTGGACTTGCTGTTTCTCCCCTCATTTATTTTATTCACCAGACCTGATTCGACTTCCAAAAAATGGAAACTATTCTTCCTGGTATGACAACCAATGAGGACATTCAGATTTCCAGCTATGGCTGTGTCCCTGGAAGAGTCAGCTACAAACTCCAGTGGTGACAAACTTCCTTCCACATGCCAGGACCCCCTCAATGGAAAAGAGAGCCACCTTCCTCCTGGAGAGTATCTTGGGGCACCCAGGTGGCTCAGTCGGTTAAGGGTCCGACTCTTGATTTTGACTCAGGTCATGATCTCAGGGTTGTGGGATCGAGTCCCATGTCGGGCTCCATAGTCAGTGTGGCATCTGCTTGTCCCTCTCCTTCTCCTCCCCCAACTCATGCTTGCTCTTTCTCTCTCAAATAGATCCATAAAATCTTTTTTTAAATATTGGGGGTAAGTCTTCTTAATGTGGGTAAAAATTGTATCTTCTCCATTACATAGTTTTGAAGAGGAAATCCGATTTTTTATATAAAGCACTTCACACCAATGCCTAAGTAACTTAAGAAATCTTGGCTGAGATTGTTCCTTTCAATCAGTGTGTGTGATCAAATTTACTAGATCAGTGCTCACCTTTTGTTCTTCCCTGGAAGAACCTACTACTCTCAGGCTCCAGCTGATTCTGTTGCTTTCTTTTGATGCCTGTCCGGTTTTCCTAAAATTCCCTCTGAGTCGCTTGGCTGCCCAGTTGGTTGGGGAGACAGGGTATGTGAGCAATGGTTTTCTTCTCCTTCCTTTCCCTCCCTTGCCCTCTCTCCTGTGACTGTCAGCCTATGCTGAGACAGGCAATTGCCCTGATATCCTACAAATTCTTAGCCACCCCAACATCTTTCATGACTGACAGCTGGACCTCATCTGCATGAAACTGTATAAAGATTTCATAGGCTGCAGGTGAGAAACTGTTTTTGGTGATTACCTGGATGCTAAGGGAGAAAGGTGAAAATTATGTCTCTATATAGAGCTTTGGGTCTCCATCCCTCCCAACTCATCCAGCTCCCAAGTTTTCCATTAACCTGAGAAATAACCACTTGCCGATGCTGTGGGCAGGGATGGGGAAGCTTTCCTTCTCTCACAGGGAATTTCAGGGACACTTAACAGGGGTTCCTGGAGTCTGTGGCTCATGCATCAAATCTGATTCACCAGTGGCTCAGTTTTTTGGAATTTTAATCTACTGGGGACTATAGTGTGGACCAGAGTATCTTCTAGAAACATCCTCCTCACCCCCTTCCCCAGCCAACCCGTCTCCTGTCCCGGAAATGACAGAGAATAATCCTCCATTTTCTCAGCTTGGCCATGGGTACGGTGTGAAACTTGAAGGTCCTCTTCATCCCCTCCTGCCCCTTCTCCCCTTCCTCTCCTGATCCCACTCCACGCTTAAAGGGGAGTCATGTCCCATGGTTGAGGCCATCATCCATATTAGAAGAGAAAATTGACTTAAAAGTCCCTTGTTCTGTGCCTGGCATAGAACAGGCGCTTTATCCACGAGTCAGCTTAATGGTTTTTCCCACCCTCCATGTTTGCTAACCAAAGCCATAAAGTTCGGATCTCAACACCGAACTGGCCGTGAAGGTCCACATCCTTACAGAAGGTTCCCCAACCCATTCACAACATCGCTGTCTCCTAGAGCAGCTGGTACAATGGACCAGCCGTGCCTGTCTTTCTTCCTGAGGCTCTGGGACTTTGCAGTAACTTCCAGCCGCTTGATTTGACAAATGACTTTCTGAGTAGAAGGGGGTTTTACATTTAATACATATCATAAGAGACATCAGAGCTATGCTCAGGAGATCAAATAGTTTCTTCAGCTAAGTATGTAAGCATTATCCCTATTAATATCTTTCCAACAAAGGCCCTGGGCTCCCCACCCCCGTTTCTCTGTGATCTCAGTTTATTAATGTTGCCGTCCCCTCCCCCTGGCTAAGCTACCCTCACCGCAGACTCTCATTCCAGCCTGATGTATACTCTCAATAGAACACACCTCCTTGGCAAACATTAAATGTAAAAAAAAAAAAAAATCCATCATCATAAATCGTAAAATCAAACAACTGAACACCATCTCTTGGGAAATAAAATCTGAAGAGTTAAGAAGGGGAAAGAGAGGGCTATGATTATTTTAATCCTATTCCAGATGCTTAAGTGCTCTCCCCAAACAAAACCCAAATTAAACATGAGCCCGTTCAGAGGGATGAAGACTGTGATTGTAGAAGACGATGTTTGGCCAATAATAGATGCTCAGTTAATGTTTACTTAAAAATAAATAAGCACAGCCGGGTGCCTGGGTGGCTCAGTCAGTTAAACGTCTGCCTTCAGCTCAGGTCATGATCTCAGGGTCCTGGGATTGAGCCCCGCATTGGGCTCCCTGCTCAGAGGCATATCTCTTTCTCCCTCTCCCTCCGACATTGCCCCCAGCCCAGCTCATGCTCTCTTTCTCTCTCTCTCTCTAATAAAATCTTTAAAAATTTTTTCTTAATAAATGAGCGTGTACACAACAAGCAGACCCCTGGACCACATTCAGTCAGGCTTCCAGCCCAAGCAGACAGAATATGCTGTGGTAATTGAAATTCCCACATAAACCCGGGGTGCTGGGATTTTCAAAAGCACCTTCATGCTTATTAGCTGGTTGGACTGATGTACTGTATTGAAGCTTGTACCTAACCTTGAGAGAAAGTAGCCCTCTGAGGTCCTTCAAAAAATGGATTAATGTAGACACCATGCACAGACACACACAAACTGTGAGAGAAAATCTTGTTTCCCCAACATCTGGGGGACCACTGAAAGATTTTGGAATCTCTCTCAGCACTAGAGAAAAGGCTGAGATTGAATTTCAGAATTTTAGAATTTAGAAAAATTATAGAATTTTTTTTTTTTTGAAGCAAACAGCTGCTTTATTTCCGAACAAGACGCCACAGCCTTGTCCCACCCCCGCACCTGGGAACCCTGAGCACAGGTGAGCCGGGCAGCTTTGGGCCTGGAGAGACAAAGCAGAGGAAGGTCTGAGTGTGTTCCTCCTCTAACCAGAGGGATGGGTCACCACGACTGTGGTGTGACTCTTCAGCTGTCCAGGGAATAGGGAGTAAAGGGATCAGGGTCCTCGAAAGTCAAGGTGAAGCAGGAGGGGGACACACCTTCCCTGTTGGCAGGAGGAGAAGGGATGGTGGCATCCAAGGGCTTGGAGGACAGTAGAGCAGAAGGGCCATCCTTGGGGCTGGGTTTTAGAATGCCAAAGGAAGACCCAAAGTGACAGCAGTGCAGAATCTGAGGGACAAGGGTGTTCCTGGGAAGGCGTCCAGGATGGGGGCAACCACAGTCCTGAGCTTTGTTGGCTGTCCCCTCAGGCTGGGCTTGCTCTCTCCCTGGGACCCAATCAGACACAAGCAGAGGCTCGCCTGGGTGGCTCTTTATCACATCTGAAGTGAGTAAACCTTTTCTTGACCACTGACACCCACAAGAAAGTTCCAGAAGGATATTGACCTTGTAGGATGGATAATTTGGCCCCAGAGAAGCTCAAGAGGGCAAATGTACCAGCCAAGAAAGTTCCCTTTTATTTAGCCAACCCCACCCTGAAATCAATGGCAAGCCATGTAATGCGCTGGCCTCAGTTAATGCACCTTTAAAATGGGAACAAAGAGGTCAGCTCCATCCACTTGCCAGGATTCTTGGGAGAATAAAATTAGACTGCATGAGGAAGCTTTCTGAAGAAACAGAAACTTAGATATACAAACCGGCAGTGATAAGAAAAGGACAGATGGCGGGTGAACCAAGGAGGAGCACTTTCAGCTAAAGGAGTTCCCTGCCCAAACAGTCCTAGGTACCAGGAGTACGAACGATCAGGTTGTGTCACAGGTTGTGTCCTTTCATTAGAGGGCACCATCCTAGTACCTGGGTTCAGATCCTTGGCTGTCCTGGGTGTGAATTCCAGAGCTGCCATCTAAGCGCTGAATGACCTTGAGCTGGGCCCTTGGCCTCCTAGCGTGCTGGGCGGACTGCAGTCTCCTCCCTGATAAAGAAGCATTGTGGGAATCTAAGGGAGGTGGCCGAGGCCAGAGCCCACAGAGGTGCTGCTCAGACGATAGCTCAACCTGAGAGGGAGTTCTTCAGAAAGACCATTCCACTCTCCTAGACCCTCAAGTGGGGAAGGGGCTTCATTACAGCTTCCTAGGAAAGTTTGTCTCCAGTTCTGCCTCACTGCTCCTGGTTCCCTCCCACCACCCTCTCTGTAGCACTTCCAGGAGCCTTAGAGGGCCTCATGCTAAGAGGCAAATGGCCCTTTGCCTCATGCTCTGTCCCCTGCTGTTGGTGGTGGTGCCTGGAGGGAAGGGGGGCAGTCTGACTTGTTGCTGGTGGCAGCTCTGGATAGATAGCCCCAGCATCTCCCAGAGGGCCCGAGCAGTGCCCTCGGTGAGAGGGTGAAGCAGGCAAAAGCTCCTTCCTGGTTGTCCCATCGGCATTTCAGCACCTCCCCTCCCCACCCCTGCCAGCAAGACCCAGATCCCCCCAGGAGTGCCCCATCAGCTTGCCCATCTGACCTTCTGTCGAGGAGACGCAGACACAACTTAGAGCTCTATCTCATCCAGATTCTAACTTGGGTCCTTGAGCTCCAAAATGTCCCAGCAGACAATAATGGGGGCACTAGAGATATTCTCAGTATTTTTAAAAGCCGTTCATAAAGCATGCATGTGCCTCATATGAGACCGAGCAGGCTAATTATGTCTCAGTATCTCTGGGATGGAATGCTATCAATTCATTGTGCTCGCTCCAGTTAGCTGATGCTGTTGAAAGTTCTGAGAGGAGGGGCACCTGGGTGGCTCAGTGGCTTAAGCCTCTGCGTTTGGCTTAGGTCTCATGATCTCAGGGTCCTGGGACAGAACCCCGCATCAGGCTCTCTGCACAACGGGGAGTTTGCTTCCCCCTCTCTCTGCCTGCCTCTCGGCCTACTTGTGATCTCTATCTCTCTGTCGAATAAATAAATAAAATCTTAAAAAAAAAAAAATGTTCCGGGAGGAGTTTGCAATTTTAAAATGTCAGCAATTATTGCTAAATGACTGCTGTTTGTAAAATAGACAAACTTTTCTTTTTAAAAAATTTTTATTTATTTGAAAGAGAGAGAGAGCACAAGCAGTGGTAGCAGTGGAGGGAGAGGAAGAAGCAGACTCCTCACTGAGTAGGGAGCCCAATGCAGGACTCGATCCCAGGACCCTGGGAGTATGACCTGAGCTGAATGCAGACGCTTAACCAACTGAGTTAAACTTTTTTTTTCCCCTAAACGAGTCCACAGGGGAAAAATAATGAGAGTTCTCTTTAGTGGCAAAGAGCCCAGAAACGACCAGCCTCCCCATTTTATAGGTGAGGAAACAGTGTCCCAGGAGTTAGGTTTCCCCAAAACCCACGTGGTTTCTCTGGGGCAGACGCAAGACTACAAATTATAACCCCGATGTTTTGCTTCCAGTGCTGTTTGTACAGGCCGCTCTGCCACATCCTCTCCACCCAGCTCTGCACATTACCGGGTGACGCCTCATAATAAGGAAACCATAGTTGTTGGCCAAGTGATGAATGTATGTCAACAGGTCCTTCTAGAACGGTGCTGTCAGTTGGGCAAGATACATGTGGATATTTAATTTTAAATTAATTAACATTAAATAAAATATATAATCCAGTGTCTCAGTCTCTCTAGCACATCTCAAATGCTAAGTAGTCATAAGTCATATGCTGTTAGTGGCTGCCATATGGACAGCATAGATACAAACCATTTCCATCCTTGTAGAAAGTTCTGGGCAGTACCACTCTAGAAGTAGTGGTAAAAGGAAATAGAGGAAAGAGTCTGGGCCTGCGACTGGGGAGAGCATGGAGGTGCTTTGCATGTCACCCAAACTCTGCCTGGAATTATGTCTACGGGTCACCATCAAAGACCTGGGGACCCTAAGAGAGAAACAGACTAAAGGAACACCTTCTCCCTGGACTGGCCCTATGGCTTCCATGACCAAAGGCGGCCTCTCAGGACTCAGCCACACTGAGTGTTTAAAAGTCACTCTGTTGCAGGAGGAAGAGCACAGAAGAGGGGGACGGGTCAGGAGAGGGCAGTTTCAGACCCAGTGTTGCCTTTTACCAGCTGGGTGCGTTCAGCAAGTGGCTCCCCCTCGTTACACTGCTAGGGAACAGCCCAGTCTCCTAATGCTGGCCAGCCTGCTCTCATCTACATCATTGCGTTCGTCTCTCTCCATATGTGGCTTACATTTCTTGGGTGTGTATACATTCAGAGAATGTTTCATCCTAACCCAGGGAGCAGCAGGAGAATGTGGGAGAAGTCAGCTTGACCAACACCAAAATGTGTCTTCACACAGAGAAACCCTTCTGAGGAGATTCAAAGGCAGCTGAAGGCTTTCAGGGAGGTGTTTGCTACCTAAAAGTCCAGTAGAGGGGGATATTGCATAGAGACCGCTTCTTCACAGACTGCCTGAAGCTTGTCATTGTGAGTGCCCAAACTCAGAGGGTAGGAAATGTGTCTTTCATCCTTGCAGGACCCCAAATGTCCTCCCCGAACCCTGGGACCTGACGAGTCACAGCTAGAACCTTTGCACAGACCCGGGAAAGCCCCTTGAGTTCTTCCTGTGCCTTTAGCCCTGATGAATTTTCCCTTCCCATTTCCAAATTGCAAAATTGAAACTATTTCCTCAGGTGCCTTATTTAGCAGCTGTCCAAAGCTGGAACCTGGCAGGATTGACAAGTGTTTAAAAGCTCAAAATTCACTAATGTCCCAGGTGAGTTTTCCCCTCCTGTGCCCTCCCCGTCCTTCCTCAGAATAGACTTTCCTCACCAGCACGGCTGCCTGAGACCCTGGCAGTGGGCCTCTTTCGATATAGAATGCTTCTAAGGGAATAAAAATCCAATCCCCATTCCCTCTGTCCTAACTGCCTTATTGTCCTTCCCTCTTTGACGACTGGATTCAAATCTTTCTCCCCAGATGAGGGCTGATCGGCCCCCATGGTCCACAATCTCTCACCATCTTCTGAGAAAGAGACTCGCCCACCCTCAGAGCAATAACTGAGAGCAAAGGGTTCAGTGGGATTTCCAACTCCTGTGATTTCTCCATTCAGTTCTTCAGAGGTAAAGATGTGAGTAAAAGATGTCAAGAAGGTCTCTGGCTGTGAGCGCCCAAGGAGGGGGGTGGGGGGCATGCATCCTTTGCAACTTCACAGTCACATTTCCACGGAAGGACTCTTTTCCCTCTAAATGTCCCGTTTCAGGCTTAAGGTTCAAGATGGCGCCTGGATCCAGCCTCCTCAGCATTTGTCAGCTCTGAGGAGTTGGGGGAGGGGTGCTGAAGACAGTGACCTCCGGTCAGGACACTTTCTGTTTAAAGCAGAGGCACCTGTCCTGCTAAATGAAGCCAGCTCAGCTGCTCTCTCAAAAAAAAAAAAAAAAAAAAAATCAAAAGAGAACCTAAGTCATAGTCGGAGGGACATTTCATTCCCCAACTTCGGTATCCATGCTGAGCAGACAAGGGAGCAAGAAACAGGGAAGTCCTCAAGCAAAATAAGGTGTATTTGTGGGGCTGGCTGAGCGAGAATTCTCAAAATATTTTCTGAAGCTCTGAACTGTTTGGGGAGCGTAGCCACAGCATGTACAGGAATAAATGCCCCGTGTTCATTAGGAGAGCCTGTGTATATAAGGGAAAGAAATGTCCAGGCTTTGGGGCCAGATGTCGGTTTAGATCCCAACCCTACCGCCTTCCACTTGGATCGCCTTGGACAAGTCACCTAGACCTGTTGAATCTTCATGATTTTCCCATCTGTAGAATACAGTGGTACCTACTTTCATAGGCTTATTATTGCAAGGAATCAATGAGATAATCGGTATAAAAACACCACGTCTGGCATATAGTTAGCACACCCCAGATGTTAGCTCCTATTCCTCACTTTACGAATAAAATAATACCACAACCACCTTCTGAGTTTAGAGATAGAGATGTATGAGAAAATCCTCTCTTCCTGTAAGTTATGGGAACTTCTTTATTCTGATACCTGTGTGACTTAAGTTTGACCCCAATTTTGATACTTACTCCCCTTCTTCGCCATAGCCTTTGTGTGTTTGGAGTTCCACGAGCGAAGCCACATGGTTCATATAAATGGGAGAATATTAATCAACCGAAAAACAAGTATTTCTCAGATCCAAGGGCAATAAAGCACTGTGAACGAGCTCCACCCCCACCTGGTGACTGGAAATCAGAAGCAGAGGTTGGATCCGTCCTGATTTTAGCCCTCCCTAACATGACCCTATGTGTTAGGCTCTGGGATACTCTGGACCCTGCTTCCAGCATCGTGCTGGAGTTTGGGGTCTGTGTGGAGCACTGCGCCAGCAGCCCTGCATTGGGGGCGGGGGCGGTGGGGGGGAGCGCCATGAAGGTGTTTGCCAGCGTGTGCTTCGGTTCCCATCCCCCTCCTCAGCCGTGCTCTGGGTGGTAACTCAGTGGCAGCCTGACTCCTGTGGGCTCTCACCCCAGCCCTGCTGCTCCTACGAGTGAGAGTAATATTATCATGCAAGAAGAACCCCGTGACCACACAAATAAAAAAATAAAAAAGGAAGGAAGGAAGAGTGCTGTTGCCAAGTTTGAAGACCTCAAGCCTGCTTAGAAATTCGCTATGACATGCCCCAAGTGACCAATAACATGTTGCCACCCCTAATTGAAAAGTGGGCTGGTTTATTCAGTCATTTCACCAAACTTTTATGAAGTACCTACCATATGTCAGACCCGGGAAAACTGAGAAAGAACTGGACGCCAACCCAGCCTTTAAAGACCTCACAAAGATGCAGGGGAGACCAATAGTGAATGGTGATAGGTGACACGCAGGGCAATCATGGGGCACTGTGGAGCCCATGGGAGGAAGAGAAGCCCCAGACTAGTCGTGATGAGCAATGTTGCCCAGAACCAGGAGGTCACGGTCCTAAGGTAAGAGAATCAGTGTCGTGTGGGGCCCTGGAATCCTGGGGATATGGAGGAGGAAGCAGGCTCAAGTAGGAGCATTGGAGGCCAACAAAGGTCAGAGGGATCAAATGCACAGGCTCTGAGGTGGGAGCCTGTGAGGAGGCGGGGGATCCTAATTCCAAAACCTGCACTGTTCCACCCACATCCACAACTCTCTGGGTTGCACCCAGATTCACAAGGCACAGAATTGTAGCTCAATCAGGACCAAATTCAAAAGAGCATTTAGATGCTTATTCTGGAATCAGAAAAGACCTGCAGGTATCCTAGAAGGCTTATCTCCCTGACCCTCAGACATTGAAATGAAGACCGCCTGTCAGGCTCTAAAGTTCAAGTTCTTTTTTTTTTTTTTTTTTTTTTTTTTAAGCTCAAGTTCTAATAGCCTCTGACCCCTCTCCTAGAAAATCAGGAAACGTGTCTTCATGTGGCCCTTATCACATTGTGAGCCAACGGCCTCTTGCTCATGAAAAGAGCCTAATATTATTAGCTAAATAATAACAACTATTAAAAAAAAAAAAAAGACCCCAAAGAATAATAGGAGGAATGGAATGCCTCAAACATTTCACTTAACCTCTGTCCCTAAGTCAGCAACTACAAAGGTAAGTGCTGGTTGGGAGCTGGTTGATCTAGTCTCTGTGCAGACCGAAGCCAACTCAGACCTACACTTAGGTAGGATTTGAGGGGCACCAAGAAACCTGCCCTTGGTGGCAGAATTCGAGTAAGTAACTTATTTTTAAGTGAAGGTCGTAGGAGTTTGGGGTTTTGTTTATTTGTTTTGCCTTTTTTTTTTAAGCAATGGAAAATTTCTCTCAAGTGAAAGCTTGCAGAGTACCCCACCCTGTACATATCACAACAGCAAATTCTTAAATAGAGTTTACTATGTGCTAGATGTTTTAACTCATACAATGTAGTTACTACTAATATTTCACGGATGACAAAACTAAGGCCCAGAGAGATTTAATGGCCAGCCCACCATCACACAGTTGGCAGGTGGTAAAGCGGGTTCTAGACCCCACCCTCTTCCTGACCCCACAGTGTGGCCCTAATGTGGAAGGCCTATCAAAACAGCACGGCCCTGGCTAGAGCCTGGGGAGAGGGCAAGGGGTTCCAGCCTCCATAGAGCAACCCTTGGGCACATTCTTGAAAGCTTAGAACCCCATGAAACCCAGTTCTAAAGCCCCTGGATGGAAACATTACCTACCAAGGGTCACTTAAACAAACAGTTCCTTCCTGGAAGGAGTAACAGATTAGTGCATTAGTAGGAATCACTTTTCAAAAGCCAAATTCTTTATAAGAATGGGCCATAGGAAAAACAATCTGAGGGTTTTGAAGGGGCGGGGGGTGGGAGGTTGGGGGATCCAGGTGGTGGGTATTGGGGAGGGCACGGATTGCATGGAGCACTGGGTGTGGTGCAAAAATAATGAATACTGTTACGCTGAAAAAATAAAAAATTATAAAAAAACGAATGGGCCATAGAATAGGTAAGCAGTGACAGGAGAGAGTCCAGCTGCAGGACACAGAGGCTGGGGGTGGGGGGGCAGAGGTAGGGGGAAGGAGGGTAGACCCCAGAGTCTGAAGCGTAGGATGAGAGGGTGATGGGAGAGAATGGACCTTCCGGACAACAAGCTCCCTGCCTAGCTGGCCAGCTGGAGACCAGGCTAACAGCAGAGTGCCTGGGCCACCCCTTTAGAAGGGCCTCCAGGCAGACAATTTTGTGGGTGCCGAGGAGCTCAACAGCAGGTAATTCCCTGGCAGAAGCATAGCGTGACTCGAGCTGTGGGGGGTGGGTGAGAAGATCAGTCTGATGTGAGAGCATCAGGGCTCCCCAGGAGGCAACACTCAGGGTTTTCAGTTTCTATCTTGATAAAAATTTTGCAATTTTCACAACTGCAGAGCAAACAGAACCATGACTCACATTTCACAATTTGCTTGGCGAGTTTACTGTATTATCATGACTCCGACAATGGCACATTTGTGGGGGGGGTGGGATAGAATGCTTGGCACAGGGGGCCCGGTATGATGGGGATGGTGGGACACACACTGCCCCTATCCTGTTTCTTAGCTCAACACCAAAAGCCAGGGATTTACATAGATTATGGGTTTCCGCGGACTGGGAAGTATATGACACATTTTGACATTCTCCACGTGTCTATGTTCTGCTTGTTTTTTAATGGTCTCTGAGGCACGTATTCATCTTCTGTAACTTCATGAGATGAATTACTTGGGGTTCATCTTCTTTTTTTTTTGAAGGCTTTGACATATGAAAGTTTAAATGGTAGGAGCTTGAGTAGAAACTTTCACGATAATGTAATTTAAGAGCTAATGATACAGACAATTAAATCTTGACACTTTAAAGGGACAATTAAAACCCTTGGTGAAACTGAAAACCAGAATTTTGCCCTTTGGCTTCTATGGAATCAAGCGAGAAAATCTTAGTCTCCTGGGGAAGGGAAGAGACCTGGCGGCCAGTCTTGTCCCTGATAGATACCCCCTGGTATTGTGGCAGCAACGTAAGAGGTAATTATTATCTGTTGAATAAGTGAGTGAAGGATAAATACATATATGCAAATAGTCCATACAAGTTGAAATACAGGGTCCAGTCTTCCCATACTTAGCAACCATTTCTCTAATTAAGATTTGGATGATATTTATTCCTTTTTTTTTTTTAAGATTTTTATTTATTTATTTGACAGAGACAGAGAGACAGGGAACACAAGCAGGGGGAGTGGGAGAGGGAGAAGCAGGCCTCCCGCTGAGCAGGGAGCCCGATGCGGGGCTCCATCCTGGGACTCTGGGATCATGACCTGAACCAAAGGCAGATGCTTAACGACTGAGCCACCCAGGAGCCCCTATTTGTTCCTTTTTAAATGTGTATTCATGAATCCTTGAAATGAGTTGATGCAAGAAAGGAAAACTACTTCAAGCTTTCAGTGGTTGTCTCTCCCATTTGCCCGGCACACTTCACTCAGATCCCTTGATAACTGTTCACATTTTTAAATTTTAATTTAATTTAAAACTGTTCAGAGCCCCAGTGGGCTGTGAAGGCCCAGGGTAAATGTCATGGCCTGCCATATCTCACGCCATCACGGTCACTCTCCCTCGGTGCTTTTGTGGAATATAAACCTAATTTCAAGAGACTTGTTCTCATTAGAAGATGATTCATTTGGAGAGTCTGAAACTCGCATTTGTGGAGTTGCCTACCTACCCGGGCATGGAGACAGACACTTCATCACGGTTATTTCATGTAATCCTCTCAAGTGTAATTTTGCCCATTTTAGGAGATCAGGCATTGTGGTCAGGGAGAATCGTCCAAGCCACAGAGACAAGAAGGAACAGAATTGGGATCCCAAATCAGGCTGAGCCCAATGCCCATGATCTTTATTTTGAGGGCTAACAGCTGAGTTCAGATGGGGACGGACAGAAAGGGACAGCTTAACAGGACTAAAAGCCAGACAGGGAATGCTAACCAGGAGGGCTTTCAGACTGATGAGTGGGGTGATAATTGGAGGCATCCTCCTGTTCCACCACAATTTCCACGTATATCAGCTTGACCAGTAGGACGCCGGAGGGGCCTTCCAACAGGTCACGAGCTCACTCTGGCCCACCTCTGGGCCATTCTCCACATTCAGCCAGAGTGAGCGAATGCAAGTCTGATGAGGTCACTCTCTTGTCACAAGCCCCTCAGCCCTGCTCATGGCACTCAGAATAAAGGCCTCGATCCCCACACACCAGAGGACCCACCTGATGCACCCTGCATACCTATCTACAGGCTCATCCTGCTTATGCTCTTCTTATGCTCTCACTTTCTTCTTCCTGCCACGGGGCCTTTGCATGTGTTGTCCCCTTTCCCTGAGAGCCTGAGCCCACCATGCCCTCCACCAAACCACCTTCTTTCTCTTTTTCCTGTGTCAGCTTACCCAACTGAGTCACCCAGATGCTCCCCACTTCCTGTTCCAGCTTAAATATCCTTTCCTCAGAGAAGCCTCTTGGGATGACCAGGTTGGGCCCTCTGCCCTTAACTTTCATTTCACTCATCACTATGAAAATGGGATAATTATTGGCATTACTGTGTGCTGAATGTCATTGCACACACCCCTGCAGAGGAGGAGATTTGGAATAAGCAACACCATGAGGCAGGCACCCATCCATCTTGCTCACTACTGTCCCCCAGCATCTGCTTTAGAACCTCACAGATGGAACACGTTCAATACAAGCTTGTTCTACCCAGGAGACAATTAATCAAAAAATCAGCAACTTGCTGTTCTAGTTTCAGGCCCAAGGCCTAGGACTTCCCAGTCGTGTTTACTCTGATGGCCCCAAGTTTTATCTCAAGGAGCTCATGGAGGGATGTGCAGCACACTTTACAGGAAACCTTTTACCACTCGGCGGCCCCCTCTCTCTACCACCTTCTAATCGGCTTCAGAGTAGCTACAGAGAACATTTTTTTTAAGTGCTATGTTCTCACCAATGTGTTCACTTGGGACAACCTAGGTCCACACACCGTGATCCTGTTCAACTGAAATCAGTTCCTGTCCTTGCTCCATTCCCCTCCAGAGGCCTCATCTCCCTTGTAGTCAAAGCCTGTATTCTAGGCAGAGCCTGTAAGGCCCAGAGGATTGGCTCCTCTCCGACCTCATCCCCAGCTTCAGCTTCCCCGAAGCTCCTAGAAACGACCTGGCATGCAGCCTCCCTGGCCAGTGCACCTGCTGTGCCCTCCCTGTGGATCCCTCCTCCCCAAGCAGCCGTCCTCTCATTCTAGCCTCTGCTTCAGATGCCCCTTTCCCTGACCACTGCCCCACAACCCCTTGGCCCCTTTCTTGCTACATTTTTCACTATCACTTTACAACTCTAACATACTCCCACTCTTATTTATCTATGTGTTTGTCTACCTCATCGCGTCCGAATGGAAACGCCCTGAGCGTGGGGTTTCTGCCTACGTTGTTCCTGCCGCGACTCCCCACCCGGCGCCAGGAGGAGCTCAGCGGATAGCTGTGCTCCAAGCACCTGTTCTTCTACCCCCCTTGCGTTAATCCCGAGGGCGGCGCCCACCAGCCAAACCCCTCCCTTGCCACCTGTTTCTGCCCAGGCTATCCCCACGGCCCTCTGGTCGGGTGGTAGAGAAGAGAACCAGGCAACTCGGGCCCCTGGACATTCTGCGTTCACACCCTGTCCCCAAAGCCTGATGTAAAACAGGTGTCCTGGTTCCATTTCCCACTTCTTTAGTCGAACCCAAAGTGGGTTTCTTTACACATCAGGGGTTTCTCTTCAGTCTTTCCCTTGTCGGGTGTGGTAGCTGAGGCTGCCATGTGCTCAAGATGGAGGCCCGAGGTGAGCAAGAAAGGCCCCCCCATCGGAGCTCCGTTAGAAAGCCTTCCTGCAATGGCTGGGTTTGCTTCTTCTCTGGTTCATTTATTTTTCTAGTCTCAAATATAGATTCTGTTACCTTTCAAAATACGGGGCATTTAAGAAAACAGTATTTTAAAATAGTGCTCATGACTAGAACCGAGAGTGATCCTTTCATACCTGGCGGTCAGGGCCTCCGAGGGTGGATGGGATGCAACTTGGTCCCAAGGGGGAACACTGAGCTTCTTAAAACCAGGTACACGGGACAGGTTCTGGGCCCTGGGATAGCAGTGAACTCGGCCATTTTCATTTCAGGTGCCATTTCTCTGAATACTTTCCTCCCATTCCATGACCACCCAGCACAGTTGTCCCGTGCTTACGTCTAATGGCCTTGTCATTATTCACAATGAGGACCCAGAACATGCCCCATGCCCCACCACCTGCCTGGGATCTGCTTTTTGGTCCCATCCACTCGCATCATGGCTCTGTCATTTCCAAAATTGTCCCTTGGTATTCAGGATGACCAATTTCTCCGGCTCAATCAAACCACTCTGCTTCCAAATCCCCCCTCTTCTTAAATCCCTCTTCACTCACCAGTGACAACTTCTGCCTCCGTGTCTCAAAGAGGCCCTTTTCTCCTGCCACCCTGCCCAAGACTCTAAAAAGGAAGGGAAGATAGCAGTACCGAGGTAACTGTCAGGTTCAGCTAACCTGAGCAAAGCACGCTGTCACCAGGTGTTTCCCATCCTGCCACCCGACAAAGACAGGATCACAAAAGCCAAGGGCAAAGATGAATACAGTGTGATTTCATGGATGTGTGGTAGTTGCCAAAAGGAAGGAGAGGAGGGGGTAGGTGAGACAGGTGAAGGGGGTCAGGAGGTACTCCCAGGGATAAAATAAATAAGTCCTGGGGATGTAATGTACAGTGCGGTGACTGTAGTCACTAATATGGTATTGCATATTTGACAGTTGCTAAGAAGTAAATCTTAAAGTTCACATTGCAAAAGGGGCACCTGGGTGGCTCAGTTGGTTAAGAGTCTCACCCTTGATCTTAACTCAGGTCTTGATCTTAGAGCTGTGAGTTCAAACCCTGTGTTGGGCTCCACCCTGGGTGTGGAGTCTATCTGTACTTAAAGAAAAAAAAAGTTCTCATCACAAGAAAAAATTTCGTAACATTGTAGGGAGAGGGATATCACTAGACTTACTGTGGTGGCCATCTTACAGCACATACAAATGTCAATTATGTTGTGTACCTCAAACTAAAACAATACTATACGTCAATTCTACTTTAAAAAATACTTTTAAAAACTTGAAGAAAAAAAAAAGCAAAGGTTAAGAACTGTTTGTCCTCTATGCTTGCAGGCTAGACTATCAGAGTCAGGACTTGTTTCCAAATAGACAAGATTTGGACGTGTCTGCACAATCAGATTAGAAGAATTATCAGCGCTCTGTGTACCCATTAATTCCTTAATGCGGTCCTTCATTTCTGCAGCAAATAGTGATGGAGCGATTACTTCTTTGACTGCTGAAGGTTTTACGATCTACTCTTTAAGAATACACTATTACATTGTCAATAGTCTTACAAGGTATTACATCTTATTGAATGGAGTTCAATTTGACAAAATTTAGTTCACTCATTTGAACTCCTGTGGTATTTGCCAGCATAGTAAAGAGCACTAGGCTAGGGATAAGGAGAATCAGATAGGAATCCTGTCTGTTCTACTTAATGGCTGATTAACCATAGGAAAGTCACATGACTACTTTAAGCCTCGGTCTTCTATATTCATAAAATGGGCGATACTAACTGCCCAACCTACATCATAGGAGTTGCTATATCTTATTAATTTCAGTGTCCTTGCCAATCAACACAATGCCTGATACATACCAGCCTTCCAAAAACAAAATGGAACCAAAAAGATTGTAGTTAAATTGAGTCAGTGTTAATAAAGGACCTTTTTGTTGAATCAAGCATTATAGACATGAAAGCCTTGTCACTGTTTAACAAAGTTCCATGTGTCTTTCAAGCCCTAAGTCAAATGCAGTTTTATCTGTGAGGTGGTCCATTCTCCCAACCCCAAGATAGAAAAGAGGCCAAGGAGGTCGGTTGGTGTCTGAAACCCCAGGCCATAGCTGGAAGGTACAGTCCACCAGAACAGAGCTCACAAGAGCTGCCATAAGAAGACCGTGCAGGTACCCAAGTCTGGAAACCCAGACCTTTCCAGGGAAAAGGAATAAACCAAGGACTCAGAGCTAAAAGGCCTCTGAGCTACGGAGATCAGGAATGGAGCAGATGGGATATCTGAGAGCAAAGCTGGGAGTTTCTGTGGAGCAAGTAGCTATGGTGTCAAGGGCCAATTAGATAAGGATGGACTGCCATTCTGAGTGTCTGAAATGCTCTCATGCAGCTGAATCATGTTGGACAGAAACCATCCCACCCTTTCTCAAAATCCCATAGCACTTTGCACCTCTCAGATCACTGTGCACACTGCCTCTGTCTTTGTGGTTCCTTGAGGATGTGCATATCTTCCCAGGTCTTACTCAATTTTGTACCCCCTGTCCAGCCCATACCCAGTGCCTAGTCCAGTGTCTTGCATATGATCAGTATAATAAATATTTGTTTGTCAAATTAATAGAAACATTGGTCTTCAGTTTCAAACATGACCAAATAAAACATGACCCCAAATATCGAACGTTTAAACTAGTTTACTCATCATCTAATTTTATCATCTGGGTTTTGAATGTTTTCTCTTATCCTTCAGAATTCTACAGCATGTCAAGTTTTCTCATCTAACAAAACCACTGCTCATTTGACTATGTGTTCCTACCAATTATTGGGCATGGTGGGAAAATGGCTAGCTGTTGGTCAGAACATTTTGGCTCCCTTTTCAGAGTATGGTCTTACTGGTAAGAGGGTACTGCTAAGCTGGAACTACATTTCCAGCTCTCCTTCTACCCAGGTGAGGCCACATGACCAGTTGTCATCAAAGCAATGGGAATGAAAGTGGATGAGTCTCACCTCTGAGGCCAGGGCTTTTAAGACACAGGGCTCCTCCACTCTCACTTTCTCCTTTGCCACCTGGAAGCAGAAGACTTTGAGGTTCCAGGGTGTCAGAGAGTCACAGGATGGGAGCCTGAATCCCTGAATGACCACATGGAGGAAAGCCTTCTGCTTTCCCCATTTAGATGAGGGAATATGGAAGCCTGGATCCCTAAGTCACCATATGGAGGAGAACCTCCTGTTTTCTCTATGTAGTCTAGTACATGGGCAAGAAATAAATTTTAGTCGGTTTGATATTTAAGTGTTAGTGCGTTTGATATTTAAGTGTTGCAACAGCTAGCGTTACCTTAACTAATACAAGTACCTACTCTGTGCCAGGTGCTTCCCACAAATTATTGCACTGAACACTTGTAATAGCCCCACGTGTTAGACACTATCACTATCCTTCTTTTTATTTTCCAAACCAATAAACTAAGACACAGATGGGTTAAGTTACTTAGACAGGATGTCACAACTAATAAGTGTTGGAGCTGGAATTTGAGATTTGTCTGGCTCCAAATGCTCTGTTTCCACCCCTCTACTACATCACCTTGTTTCCCATCCATCAGCGATCTTGGACTGTCTTTGACATCATTTTTAAATTAGAGGTTTCTGCCCTGATTCTGACCTATACTTTTTAAAAGCAGTTTAGAAATATGTCTCCCCTTCCCTTCATAGAATTCCTTCCCTCACCTGGAAGAATTATGTATTCCAAGGCCTGGAGTGTTCTACAAAGACCTTAATTTCTTCCTCACCTGTTTTGACATAATTTTTTTATTACTAGAATTGAATTATTTCTCTAAGGAAATATTTAAGCTTGTTACTGCATGGCTTCTGATTTTTTTCACCAGTTATAAAGAGTAAGAAGAGAATTCACTATGGGTTTTAGGTGGGGGACAGGAAGGAGAGTGGGGGAAAAGAGAGATCATAGGAAATCATCAAATCCCACCTGCTTCTTGCTTGCTCGAGAAAGTCTCTCAAAACTTTTGTCCTAATTCTCAGGCACTTTGTTGATGAGATTTATGCCCCGCACAGTTACAATTGTGTTAGTTCTCTTTCTTATTTACCTTTTGACTGAGGTGTAGAAAAATTCAAATGACTTATCCAGAGTCATATAGTATTAAGAGGTAGAACTAGAAAGCAAATTATATCAACTCAAAAAGGAATAGAAAGAAAGGTCAGTATAAACTCGTTGGTAAAAAGGAGCTTATAAAATGACAGGGGATTTTGTTTTGTTTTGTTTTCTTTTTCTCTTTACATATAAAATGATGGTTATCCAACTCAGAAAGAAAAAACAAAAATAAGGTAACCCTGGTCATTTTCAGTAACCTTTTTAAAATGTATGTACTTGGGGGCCTTCTTAACATATACTAACTATTCTTCATGACTCAAGATAAACATCAATTATTGAACTGGATTTTTAACCGATGACGCCTCCAGAGAATATTGAAGAAAACAAGGCTGTTGGTCTCTGTATTAAATGTCCTCAAAGTGGAGTGTTTTACTTGTTCTGTACCCTCCATGAGGGCAGAGATTTAGGTCTCTTTTGTTCAATAAAGTAGGTCAAGCGCCTAGACACCTAGACCTATACCTGGCATGTAGCAGCTCAGTAAACATTTGTTTAATGATCGAATAAATGAATGAGTGTTTTGCTCCCTAATTATTCTATCTCCACCTTTTATACTGGGTCATTTGTTGTCATCATTCCCTTTGCCCTTAATTTGCTATTTCTAATCTGCTGTGGCTTGAGAAACTTAAAAGAAATGATATAGATAGATAAGATAAATTATAATGTAACTCAATAAAACTTTTAGAACTTTCTGCAATGATGGAAACTTCTCTGTGCGCTATTTACCACTAGGCAGCTTAATTAACAGCTAGTTCAGCTAAGGAAGTGAATTTCAAGTTGTATCTCATCGTAATTAAATTAAATTAGACTTAAATAGCTCTGTGTGGCTAATGGCTACTGTACTGGATAGCACAAGTTTTGAACAATGTGCTAAATTAGAGTCAATGAGCACTTGTCTGAAGGCCAGGGGACAGATATTTTGAAAATGTGGCGGCCTTCATTTTTTGTTTTAATTTACTTCTGCCCTGCTCTGAATGAATAATGAAGCCAGCCAAAGGCTCTCCAGCAGACCTAGATGTGGCAGTGGAGTCAGACAGTGATTTGGTTCAAAGGGGACAGTTCAGTCTTAGTGATAATGTTAAGGGCAAGGATGGCCAACCATGAGATGCAGGAAAGTTCAGTCTGAGGTGTTCCTGGGGCCAGGTAAATCTGGAGAGAAAACCTGGTATTGTCAGGAAGAAGTGCTGCATGGTCTGAACTCTTCCATCTGGGTCACTCAGGACAGGGAGTTGGACAGCGGAAGGTCCTGAGACACCCAGACCAGCTCAGCAAACAGTCCCCTCAGGCGCATATCACGTTGCTGGCACCAACATGGGCAACGGCAGCACATTGATGTGGGGTTTTGTTGGAGGTAGGTAGGAGTGGGGGTTGCTCTCCAGACTTGCTCACAGTTTTTCCCAACACAGAGCTTGAAGCAACCAGAATTAGCATTAAAACTCCTTTTTGTCCCTATCCGAGAGAGGCAAGTCTCATTCTAATTCATCAGGGAAGCTTAGGGTCTCTTACCTGACTGGAGCATGTGGGTCCTGCAGGGGTGACTTGGTGGCTTTCTGAGTAGGGCAGAGGCAGCTCTGCTGGAAGAAGTTTACCCCCAGCATCTTTGTTAGCTGGTGTTTGCGAGAGCTAGAATGAACGCAGCAACTTAGACCTCAAAGATCCCACACCAGATACATTCGTGTTCAGAAATGGCATCTGTCTGTCTCTATGCAGGGAGGCCAAGCTTCCTCACTGGATGTGGATACACGTATATCTCTTTCCTGGTTAAGGATAACATTGCTTATATGTGGCCTGTAGGCACACACCACTTTCCAACACACCAGCTCTCTCCTTAGTGAAAGGGTCAATTTAGCCTTGACTCCCTCACTATTCCACCAGCTCCTGTTTCATAATCTAATCCAAGCAATTCTTTTGTTTTTATCTTTTAATATTTTTTAATTTTTATTTTCTAGAGAGAACACGCATGTGAGTGTGTGAGTAGTGGGGAGGGAGAGAGGGAGAGAGAGAATCTTAAGCAGACTCCAAGCTCAGCACAGAACCCCAAACACAGGGCTTGATCTCATGACCCTGAGATCAGGACCTGAGCCAAAACCAAGAGTCAGATGTTTAACTGACTGAGCCACCCTGGTGCCTCTCTTTTGCTTTTAAAATAAAGATATACCTGTATCC
Organism: Lutra lutra; assembly: GCF_902655055.1. Classification (NCBI taxonomy): domain Eukaryota; kingdom Metazoa; phylum Chordata; class Mammalia; order Carnivora; family Mustelidae; genus Lutra; species Lutra lutra. The sequence continues at coordinate 60,180,862 of NC_062283.1, forward strand.
GTGCATAAGTACAGATAGGTGTGTGCATGTGATGTAATAAAAAACAATAATTGATCATTACAGAAAATGGTATACAAAGAAAATTTTAAAATGCATATAAACAAAAGAATCCAAAGAACCCCCGTTCAGGGAGATCTGGCTGGCTCAGTTGGTTAAGCAGCTGTCTTTTGCTCAGGTCATGATCCCAGGGTCCTGGGATTGAGTCCCACATTGGGCTCATTGCTCAGTGGGGAGCCTTCTTCTCCCTCTGCCTGCCGCTCCCCCTGTTTGTGCTCTCTCGCTCTCTCTCTGACAAATAAATAAATAAAATCTCAAAAATAAGAACCCCCATCCAAATACAACCTCAGTTAACATGTTGTTATATTTCTCCCTCCTATTTCTGCACAGAGATTTCCCCCTCAACCTAGTTCTAAGCTTTTTATAATCAGTTTCTTGTTCTCTGTTTTATCATGAGCACTTCCCTGGTAATCCCACAGACTGAACAGGCTTCACTTGTAATGCCTACAGAGTGTTCTGTTAAGAGCAGTTACCATATTCACTTAATCATTTCCCTTTTGAAAGACCTCAGTTTCCCAGCACTGCCCTTCTCTAAATTAGGATAGCAAATAACTCTGCCTGCAAAGGCTTGCCCCCTGCCTCCAGTTTGGGGGCACCCTCCTTACATTAGAAGCATAGAAGAGAGGTTTCTGAGTCCAGAGTCATGAAAGAAGGGAGCCACGGTTCAGGAGAGTGAACCAGCAGAGCCAAGTTCAGGGACTAATGATCTTGACCTTGTTGGTGTTGCCATTCCCAACAGAAGACATACTGGCCCAGGAGCGCCTAGACATCTATTCACACAGCAGATTCCTGGGACCCACCTCAGACTTGCTGAACTAGGGCATCCTGGGTTGAGCTTGGCCATCTGGATTTCTCAGTCTGTAGGTGGCCGTTTGACAAGCACTGCTTCCGAGCACAAGACCTCCAGGTGGGAACACGTTGGCAAAACTGACTTTTTAGGTCTTGCGTTTATCTATCGCTTTCAAAACTGCAGATAACAGGCCTATTTCTAACCATGCCACTTGGCAGGGGGAGAAAACATCTTAGGACTACAATCGGTTTGTTTCTTCGTTTCTTTTTGAAGGGTTAAGTTTTAAAAAAATATTCTTCATCACCCCACATGAAGATATGGAAGTTGAGATCCCACTGATTAAAAACCCTGCCTTTACCTTACATGATCTTTGAAAGTAAGCCCTTTCCCACGTGGACTGCGATTCTTTTTCTCAGTCTTTGCCTTGCTGAGCCCATTTCCAGTCCTTCCAGAACTCCAGAGTCTTATTTTCTCTTTACCGGAGGATAGTGAGAGGGGCTCGTCGATTCTAATTATAAGCCTCAAAGACTTCAGCCGGAATTTTAGCAATATAACATTGCACTTCTGCCAAAGGAGAAGTGTTTGGGAACCACTGATGGGGTCCTCCAAGGAGGAAAAGTGAACCTGGCTCAAACCCAGGATGGGCCAGAACGCTCAAAACTCTTTCCGGCTCCCTGAAACTGAGCGTGCTCCCATGGTGTTCCTTTTTATGAGGAACAATGAATTCACACAAACCAAAATTGAGAAACAAAGATACAGAAACCAAGTCAAAGGCGGAGACGATTTTGGAGTGCACTGGACTGCAGGCCAAGCTGGGTATAATCCCAGAGGCTGCCATCCAATGGGATTCCAGAGAAACATCTTGCCTCCCACATCTTGGCGCCAGGTCAAAACCTCTTTCTCAAAGGAGGCGCTGAAAAGGCGTCTGAGTATTAATTTGTCTGTTGTGAGAGGTTTTAGTGCTGTCATAAATCACTCCAGATCACAAACAGGGCTTCCGTGGCGGTGTCCCTAAGCTACTTGAACTTGGTAAGACCTGAAAAGAAGAAACTTCCATCGAAGCTGGGAGGGAGTACGACCACAGCCTGTCTTTAATCACCTGAGGAGGATAGAGACAATAGCTCTGGTCCCACTGAGTCACCCGACAAAAAGGAAGCTGACGTGTGTGGGGTCCTGGTGGTTGAGAGATTTTTAAGGAAGCATTTCTCTAAAGCAGGGTGGGTTGAGACACCCTGAGGCCGTGGTTCAAGGTTCAAGGGTCCAGGTCGGGAAAAGACATTATTCAGTGGGCTGTAAGAGGCCTCCTGTTACTATTACACAGTCAGCTGTATCTAGATGAGAAAGGTCTAAAATTGAGTGTGAGTTGTGACCCGGCCAGGTCATGGATGCGACTTCAAAGTAGTTTGAACTAGAACTTTGAAGTTGCTTCACCCACGTCTCCAACAATACTCAGCCTGTGATGACTTGGTACACTGAACCCAACCCAGAGTCCAAACTGTAAGTACCCGCAGATGAAGAGAACAAAAGCAAGGTGAGGCTCTTGTGATATTGTCCATTTTCTAACTGACTATATTATTATGCTGTGCCTCTCTCCAGCATACAGAATCACCGAGGATTCCTAAGGTAGTCCAGGAACCTGTAATGTTAAGCCTCCTTCTCTGAGTAATTCTGATTTTGGTGGTCCAAGGACCTAGTGTGAACAAGACCCTCTCCCAATGGGCCCTGGCTCCGTTTGTGGGCCCCAAATATAAAAGTTTTAGTCAAGTTTGAACAACTGTAAGATAAGCTCTATGCTCGTAGGGTGAAAAGGCCATGGTTTCTTGGCCCTTCTTTTGGAATGAATCACGGAAGGAGGACTGTGTGGTTGTTCTTTGTGCATACAAGCCAATGACTCAATTCTGGCATTGGTGTTCTTGTAAAATGGCCCATGCTGGGCCCCATAAGCAAAAGACTTAGTCAAATGTGCTAATTCAGCTAGCCAACTGTAGCTGACTCATCCTCAAAGTGCCCCTTACAGATTGCATTATTGTTCCCAAATATTCGTTCTCTCCTCCCCACTTCCCCAGAGCTTCAGCCAAGTAATATATGTAAGTCATAGGCTATAAAGTAACATAAGCAAGAAATAAATGTTTATTGTTTTAAGCCAATAAATTACTGGGGTGGTGTTTGTTACTGTAGCAAAAGCTGGCTAACACAACCTGTTCCTTGACAGGTACAGGAATGTAAGCCATTCTTCTACCCAACATAGCTCTTTTAAGCACACTATGTGCTAGGCGTTATCCAAGGATACACATGCAAACCTTACAAATACAGAATCTGACTACACCCTACCATCCAGCCTTATCCCCTTTGGCTAGGGAAAAAAATCATGTCACTCTTCTACTTTGAACCTTTCCATGGTGTTCCAGCTAACTCAGAATTAAAGCTCAAGTCCTTGGGGAGTCTGGGTGGCTCAGTCAGTTAAGCATCAGACTTTTGGTTTCAGCTCAGGTCATGATCTTAGGGTCCTGGCATCCAACCTCTCATCTGGCTCCACACTCAGCAGGGAGTTGGCTCGAGAATTCTCTCCCTCTGACCTTCTCCTGCTCTCTCTTATTTTCTCTCTCTCTCTCTCTCAATCTTTCTCTTTCTGTCTCAAATAAATAAATAAATAAATAGATCTTAAAAAAACACACGCAAAAAAACTCAAATCCTTATGATGACCTGGAGGACCCTATGGAGTCCGGCTCTTATCTCCTCTCTGACCTCCTTTTCCATTACACTTTTGCCACCTACTCCTCAGCTGCCCTGGCTTCCTTGCTGTTCCTCGAATAAGCCAAGTGTGCTTCTGCCTCAGAGCTTTTGCTCATGCTGTTCTTTCTTCCTTGACTCCTATTCCCCAAGATACTCCAGGGCTTCACTCCCTCTGTTCCATAAGCCTTTGTCTAAATGCCACCTCCTCATTGAAGCCTGCCTTGACTACCCAGTTTGAATTGCAATCCTCCTGTTACTACCCCCACACCCCTTCCCTACTACCCCTTCCCATTGCACTTCTCCCTGGTCTATGTGGTAAATACACTACACACCAACAGTTCTCAGAACATGGTACACAGACCTCTCAAGGTCTCCAAGCCGCATCTAGACGATTTTCCTAATAATACTAAGACATAGTGGCCATTTTTGCCATGTTGGTGTTCGTGCAGAGAGTGAGTAAACTGTTGGGACCTTCGCATGAATCAAGTCAGTGGCACCAAAACTCGTGACTGGTCACTGGGTCCCTCACAGCCACACACAATAAAAACGATGATAGTTTCACAAAGAAGGTCCCTAAGGAAACTGCATAAATGTTTCATTTGATTAAATCTTGACCCCTGAGTGCACGTCTTTTTTAGAGTCTGAGAACTCGGCATAAAGCCTCCTGTCGCCTACCAAAGTATGAGTTACCTGAAGGAAAAGTAGCTGTGTGATTGCTTGAGTTGCCCGTAAACTAGCTGTTTTTTTTCTAGCATACATTTTTACTTGAAGGAATGACTGGCTGATAAAATGATGGTCATTGAGACCTGGGTCATTGACAGACATTTTCTGGAAAACATCCAACTGGTGGTATTTGCTGTCAAAAATAAAATACAAGCTTTCAAGCAAAAACAAAATTTTCGCAAACTGCCACTTCCCAGCCCTTGAAGAGTTGTCTGATAAGATTGGTGATGCTAGTGCTCGCTTTGGCAGCACATATACTAAAATTGAAACGATACAGAGAAGATTAGCATGGCCCCTGCGCAAGGATGACACACAAATTCGTGAAGCATTCCATATTTTTAATCTACTTAGAAAGTGTTCAGAATAGTCCCTGCAGCCTGGGCATTATTCAAAGATATGACTCAAGTCATTCTACTTTTAGTTTGTTTTCCTCATGGAAATCTTCTTCTATATGTTTAATGCTAATCTAAAACATTTAATCTAGCTTTTAGCTAAATAATGATTACCTATATTTGCATATAAATATTGGGAAAGCCAAATAAACAAACGGATACATTAAAAAAAAAAAAAGATTGGTGATGCTATTCATGAATGTGATTTTGGGAACAGATAATGAAATGTATTAATATTGGGAAGATCTGCACAATTTGGTGAACCCATTCTTTCCAAGTGATGGATTCATGATGCATGGGTAGAAACTCAGTTCAAAGGTACATTCACGACACATTCAAAATGGACCAGTGGATTTTAATTAAATGGAGTACTGATATCTTTTCAGATTTGACATGGCAACTGATCTTTAGTAAACTACGACGTATTGAGTTCTGGTGTAGAATCAAAGAAGAATATCCACAATTAAAAGGCTATTAAAATACTCTCCCCTTTTCAACTACATAGCCACGTGAGGCCAGATTGCCTTCATGCGCTTCAGTCAAAACACCATATCAACACAGGTCAAATGCAGATATGAGAATCCAGCTGTCTTCTACTTTTGTTGGAAAATAAAGAGATCTGCAAAAATGTGAAAAAATACTACTCTCCTCTAAAGTTTTGTTCCTGGGGAAAAACAGTAATTTTCACTAAATCAATGTTATTCATACTAAAATATAATGCATCGATTGTTATTTTTAAATTTCCCTATATATTTTACATTTCTCAGTTTTAATTTCTAGTACTGTCGTTACCAGCAGCTATAACCTGCCTAGACAAAAGTTCTCTGAGGTCTTCAATAATTTTTACGAACACATAGGGGTTTCTGAGACCAAACATTTGAGCACTGCTGCTATATATAACTTCTTGTTATTTTTTGTCTTCCTCTTTTAGAATGCAAACTACATAAGAGAGAGGTTGTTTTCTGTCTTGTTCACTGCTAAGTCCCCAGTTTAGAAGTGTCTAGCAGTAGTAGGCACTCGATAAAGATCCACCGAATGAATGAGTAAATGAATGAATGCCACCAACTACACCTTCCAGTCACCAGGACCCATCTGCTCACCTTCCCAAGAACATCCCCGAACATCCCTAAGGCACAGAACATGGGCCCTAGCTAAGGCCCCCATATCCATCCATCTGCTCTAGAGCATTTGCCAGCATCCTACCCTCTCCAACCAGACTGTTCACCAGCTCTGAACTGACCTTCTGAGTCACTCATTCTGGCCCTTTAGGCTTCCGCTCACCTTGTTTACCTGCATATTCATTACTCCTCACCAGACTAGAGGACCCTGGCGTGCCATGTGTCACAATTCCTTAGTCTCTCCTTCAGCTCTAAACACAGGGCCTCACACAGAGTAAGTGTTTTTTAAATGAATACAGTAGGTGCCTGCTCAGCTGTGGGGGATATGTTTCAAGATCTCAGTGGATGCCTGAAACCACAGATAGTGCCAAACTCCATCAATATAGATCTTTCCTATACATGTATACCTCTACTAAAGTTTAACTCCTACATTAGACACAGTAAAAGAGGGACGCCTGGATGGCTCAGTTGGTTAAGCGGCTGCCTTCGGCTCAGGTCATGATCCCAGCGTCCTGGGATCGAGTCCCACATCGGGCTCCTTGCTTGGCGGGGAGCCTGCTTCTCCCTCTGCCTCTGCCTGCCATTCTGTCTGCCTGTGCTCACTCGCTCTCCTCTCTCTCTGACAAATAAATAAAATCTTAAAAAAAAAAAAAGACACAGTAAAAGATTAACAATGATAACTAATAACAAAATAGAACAATTATAACAACATATTGTAGTAAAAATTACATCGATGTGGCCTCTCTCTCTCTCTCAAAATATCTCATAGTATCTCACCTTTCTTCTTGTGGTGATGTAAGAGGATAAATGCTCACACCATGAGATGAGTGAGGGGAAGGACACAGACATCCTGACACATTGACCTTCTGACCATGCGGCAGAGGGAGGTTCGTCTCTTTTCAGACCTCTGGGGACCAACACAATGGAAGGCAAAGCCACGGAAAAGGGGGACTATTTCACATGCTTTTAAAATAAGTGAATTATATACAAAATAAACCTCTGTTGGCATGAATAGCGTATATACACACATTCAGAAGAATTATTTCCAGCAACCAATTAAAATCCTTGTCCAAGGACCCCCTGAATCCCACACATTTTTTAACCCATAGCTTAGCTTTTTACTCACTCCTGTAGGTTCTCTAATCAAGCCTCAGTGGCCAATGCACCTGACCTAGCATCGGGGTGTCTGCCTTATGGCCGTAGGTCCAGTAATGGGGCCCAGGCACTGTCCCCTTGCAGGAGTGCTTGCCTTGGTGATGACAGTAGCATTTCTGGAGCATCTTCTATAGGTCAGTCAGCCTGGCCATAGATATATATAATCCTTAGACCTTCCAGCAACCTCAGAGGGAAGACCCATATGAAACGAGAAGTCATGCCTAATTAATCTGTTGTGTCTCCATTCCCTGGCACAGTACTTAGCACATGGTATGTGCTAAGTCAATACTTAGAAAAGAAATGGATACATAAAAGAATCCCGTAACATGTATGTTCCTATTCCATTTTACAGAGGAGCGAACTGAACCTCCTAGAGGTCAGGCAGCCCAACCATGATACACACAGTTTTGCCTCCACAAGCCTTTCCACCCACTTGTAGGAAAAGAAAAGAAAACAAAACAAAACAAAAAACAGTTTTCAGGTCACAGGCTCTTCTGGTCTTGGTTCATCCTACTATTCATTCAGCAACAATGAATGCAATAAGTCAGCTCGGTCCTTCCAACCCAGCCATCCTCCAAGGAACAGCCAGGTGCATTTTCATAGTGTGTTAAACCTCTTGAATTAAACTTTTTTTCAGCTGGTTGGTCCAGACCCGAGACCAATACCACCATAGGCAGCTAACAGCCCAGAGAACAGCACCATCAGCCCAAAGGAAGCCATTCTGCTTTCAAAGAGTGTGAGGCCAAGAGTACATGTTTCTGTCCTCCCCAGTTTCTGTTTCGGGGAGTTGGGGGGGTGGGAGAAAAGTGAAGAAGGAAGTCGGGAAAAGATAGGCCACCTTATAGGCTCAAATTGCCCCCAACCTCTGCACCCTGTGTTACAGATTTTGCTGGAAAGTGGTAGACCAATGACCTGGGTAAGTCTATGGTGACTAATGCTTGGTTTCCTGAATGTTTCTAAGAGTTGCACTTAACCAGAAGAAGCAGCTGCAAAAGAGCTAGGAAGGCCCAGCTTTGCTTTCTTCCCCAGTGCCCACACGCTTGAGGCCTGGCCAACCAACCTTGGCTCAGTTATTGCCACTTACAGCACAAGGAGCGAGTCACCTCTTGTGCAGGCTAACCATGGAGCAGAGAAGGAGCACCAGGGCCCCAGGCAGAATGGGAGGGCCCCAGGAACAGGCCTTCTCAAGCTTTCTTGCAACCCATTGTCCTCAAGGCACAGCACTACTTGGCAATGGGAGAGGAGACCAGAAGGGACAGGCCCTTCCCTGCAGCGTCCATACAGAACAGAGTGCCCCCTCTGCCCCCAAATTCTTTTATTGCTTCAGGGTATTTTCTACTTTAAAACATTTCCAAAGTAGAAAATGTGATAAACAATAGGAATAATTCAAAGAAAGGAAAATTAAAATGACCCGTGATCCCACCCATTCCCCAGAAATGTTGTGGATATTTTGATCAAAACATCCAGTCTTTCTTCCGCACATGTCTTTGGTCTGTGGCACATTGATCTGGACCTCATGATGTTCATACGGTTTTGTAAATGGGTTTTCCACCAATTACAACAGGGTAAACATTTCCTTCATTACTGTAAACAAGATAGTGATTATTTTATTATTTTATTATTTTTTAATTATTTTTTTTTAACAAGACAGTGATTATTTTAAAAGCATACACAGGATTCCATCATCATCTGGAATTTATTCAAGCATTAATTTTTTTTAACTACATCCTCTCATAGAATTTTTTCACTCTTTTAAACACTGTGCTGAAGATCGTGAATGTAAATTGGGCACTTCAATTATTTCCTTAGGAGGGTGACGAGAAATGGATTTATTGGGTCAAAATGTACACATATTTAAAAATTGTTTAAACTACCTTATTAAGGCATAATTGACATATGATAAATTGCACATACTTAAAGTGCTCAATTTCATAATTTTTGACATATGTACACACCCCTAAAACCACCGACACAATCAAGATAATGAATGTATCCATCACCCTTGTAACTTTCTCTGTGCCCCTTGTAATCTCTCCCTCCCTCTGCTCTCCCCATTTCTAGCAACCACTGCTCTGCTTTCTGTCACTATAGATTAGTTAGCATTTTCTAGGGTTTTCTATAAATGGAATCATACAGTGCTTAGTCTTTTTCCTCCGGCTACTTTATGTAGCGTAATTATTTTGAGTTTCATTCACGTTACTGCACTTTATAAAGCACTCACTGCTTCTCCCTATAGAGGAGTATTCCACTGCATGGATAGGAAGGTGCACACATTTTTAACTCTTGGTGAACACTACCAAATTGTCTGTGGGGACTTCTGGAGACTTGTTATTATATAATTGTGGTAATTTGGAGTTGACCACCCCTGAAAGGTGAGTATAGAAATTCCATTTGTTCCAAGTGCATCATTCTGCTGCCTGAATTACAGAGCTTCCAACATGGGTTACCAGGAAGAAATAAAGATTACCAAGAAGAAAGGCAGGAGAAGGGGGCCAGTGAGGACAGCATTAGGGTTTCAGGGGGCCTGAAACCCTTGTGTCAGCCCTCCAAGCCCAGGAGGGACCTGTTTCCTAGATGCTGTGCTCCTTCCCAGCAAAGGAGCCTGCACCGGGCCAGTTTCACTAACAGGTAGCAACAGGTGTGATGAGCAAGGTAATTGGCACAATACATGTCCTCAGACCACACAGACAAGTGTGTGTGAGGCTCGTCTCCTCCCCTATAGCCATGAGCGAACATTGCATCAACACAGACAAATATAACTGTAAATTAGGAAGAACAACAAAACAAAACAAAACAAAACAAAACAAAACAAAAAACACAGCATTTGCTTTGCTACCAGACTGTAAAACCACTTGAGGATAGAATCTGGGGCTGACTTATCTTTCTACACAGCCTCTTGCTCTGGTAAATTCTTGATACATTTTTCTTGAATGCTGTTGACTACATTTTCTTTGAAATGTAACAACTCACCTGCCCAGCACCATGAAGACAGAAATCAGGTGACCGTAGGGAAAATGGGCTGGGGGCTGGGCCCCTGGCAGCCAGGGAAGGATACGTCTTTCTGAGGAAGATGAACATGAGAGTAGCTGGAGTGGATTTTTACATGTCACACACGAACATGTTTACAGACCAACAAAATAAGGAGGAATTGTCATGAAAATTATAGTCCTCGTTTCTGCAGCTGGCCACATGGTTATAGCTGGTATTTATAACTACCTTCTTTTTTTTTAAGACTTTATATATTTATTAGAGAGAGAGAGAGAGAGAGTGAGAGCACAAGTAGGGGGAGGCCCAGAGAGAGAGGGAGAAGCAGACTCCCCACTGAGCAGGGACCCCCCCCCCCCATATGGGGCTCAATCCCAAGACCCTGAGATCATAACCTGAGCTGTAATCAAGACACTCAACCGACTGAGCCACTCATGCACCCCTATAAACTACCTTCTTCCACTGCTCATTCTGCATTTCCTTTGTCTTCAGCAAGCAGCTAGGCTGGTCAGGGCCCTTTACCTGATGGGCTGGTCCATACCTTCACTCCTGACCGTTTTGTCTGGGCCATTCGTTGTCCCACCTAGATTGGGTCATTTTAGGTTTCCATTGACTACCACCAGTCCATAGGTCAGGAACAATGAGGGAGATGTGCAAGGGATACAGTGGCCCCACTGAGGAAAGACACCCATAACAGAGCAGTCAAAGAGGTAACAAAGGTTTTCTGGAGGGGTTGGGCCTTAAAATAAGCCTTGGAAGAATGAATAGGACTCATCCTGATACAGGATGAGAAGGCAGGGATGAAGGAGCAAAGGGAGAGAAGCAGTGGGTGGGGGAAGAGATGTGCAGAAGGGAGAGTCAGCACATTCACCCCTAGAGGACGAGAAGACCACCAATACAACATGGCTGAAGAATGACTCAGATGCTCAAGAGCCTCATTAAGGGCGGAGCTGGAGAGGCAGGTACAAGCCAGGGCACCATGGACTTTGTACACCATGTTGGGTGGGCCAAGGGGAGCCATTGAAAGTTTGAGTGAGTGACTTCGCTAGCCATATATTTTAGGCAAGGCATTGTTCCTGCCATATAGAAGAGCAAATAAGGAGGATAAGACCAAATCAGACAGACTAGTTATGAGGGAAGAACAATGATCAATAAAAGAGATGTGAAAGACCTAAAGTAGGGGAATGTGCTGGAAAGCGAATTACAGATGAGTATGATGAATATTTCTAAGGCAGAATTGGGAAGGGCTGGTGTTTGATAGCAATGTGATAGCTAAGGGAGAGGAAGAGTCAACAGGGACTCTCAGATTTTCAAAGGTCACTAGGACAGACCAGGGTCATCCCCCTCTCCATTCTCAGAGATCAACAGAGTTCCTAAGCTATATCCAGTGCTTAATAATATTTCTGAATGGATGAATGAGTCAAAAATAGGGCCACACACACACACAAATAGGGCCACAGTCTTGCTTAAATGCCAGCACTTGTATCTACAAAGGGTACAAAATGAATGGTGTCCTGGTATGAGGTAGCTGGAGGTCCTTCAGGAACACCTCAGTTTGAGGATGGGCTCCTGTTGCAGCAGCCTGAGTTCCATGAGGGAGAGTGCTAAATGAACCCTCAGCCATGGCAAGGAAGAGAGGACACCAAATAACAACAGGCAGAGGTGACTTGGATCCTTGTCACATTCAGGCTACCGATAGCTTGTCAGGTCTCTCGCAAGAGAAGAATCCCAGGAGCTTGACCTAGAAAGAGAAGAAGAGATTTGGAGACTTTGGTTAGCAAAAGAGACTGAATAGGGACAAGTCAATGTTTACAGAGTCATGAAGTGAATACCAAAACAAAAAGATTCCAGCCCTCTTCTAAGTATAAGAATGTTATCAGAGGATAACTAAATAGAAACTCTACTTCCTGGAGAAGGGATCACATTGAATTTGGATCCCTGTCTGTTGAGAGGAGGTAAGGTCAAAGACTACAACAAACTTTTAAGGTGTTAAACTGATTATGGCAAATAAAGTTATTAGAAGTTACATGGGTGTTTGTGGCACATCCCTTATATAGGATGGGATAATTAACTACTTTCTCCATCCCTCTCCTTTTTTGTCTTGATTGAGAACTCCTCCATGGGCTTTATAGATCTCTAGTGGGAGCCTTCTCAGCTGAGTGCCTTGAATAAGTTTTTAGACTCTCATTTTCATATTTGCACCACAGAACAGACAAAGTAGCCCCAAGGTCTGAGGGTCCATGGAAAGAGGATGGGGAAGATGGGGAAGATTGTAATATGATTGTAAATATTGTAAATATGACCCCAGTTCTTCATCCCTCCTATATCCATACCCTTTGTCATGTAACTTCATAACTTTGTATTATCATCCAAACCTGTGTCTGGGCTTAGTTATGAATTCGTTTTGGCCAACAAGATAAAGTGGAATTGATGTGTATCGGTTTTGAACCCAGACCTCATGAGGCCTTGTACATTTCTTCCTGCTTTCTTTTGCATCTATCACCATCCTTAACCTTGAAGGGCTGTTGTGGGACTGAATGAGATACTACACATGTAGTACCCAATAAATGTCAGATTTTATTCTCAGGGGCAAAATCCTGTCATTATCTTACAACCAATCAATCTTTTAGAGTTTTCCAAAAGAAACGACTTTTGAAAAAGAATGACTCCCTTTTGTGAGAATTAAATGAGATAAAGGATGGTGAAGTGTTTTGCATACAGTGAAGAATTCTCTTCAGAATAAAATGATGATGGCTTTGTGGGATTGATGAAGGAGAATCAGGTCCCTTATTCTCTGGAGATACTGAGGATTTTCACCCAGAGTTTCACCCATTTTGTCTTTAATTCAAGGCCTGAACTGCGGTTCAGATTGGAGATCTGTGCACCAGAATGCTCAAGAAGGAGACTTGGGAATCCCCTCCAGGACCACCCAGGAGTCTGAGCAGCCACAGGACGCCTGCAGCTTGTTGACTTAAGAATATGAGCCACTGGAATGTACTACACCTGTCTTTACTGGCTACCTAGTCTTGTAGTCCTTCAATGTGTTTAATTTAATCTGCAGAACTCTATACAGTGGGACCCTCATTCCCTCTGAGCTTATTGCTTGCTTTTATGACATTGAGCTAAGGAAGCTGTAAAATTACAGAGTGTGGGAAAAAGACTGAGAGCCTAACCTTGGTTTGACCACCTACCAACTATGTGGTCTTGAGCAAATCATTTGACTTCTCTAGGCCTCAGTTTCCTGGCCTATAAAATGGGGCTTATAATTTGTGCCTATCTCTCAAGTTTATGAGAATCAAGAAAACAATTGTGTATTGTGCACAGTTATATAAAATATAGAAAATTGTTCATACCATGTCTGCTATATTAGATGAGTTAGGCTATCCTCTGCTCCAAGAACACAACAGAGAATCATTTCTTATTCACATAAAGCCAAATGTGGATTGGGTGGCTCTTGAGGGCAACTCTCCCCCATGTAGTGATTCAGGGATCCAGGTTCTCTCTATTTTGAGATGCTGACATCTCAACATCTGAGTTGCCCTGGATTGTGGACAAGAAGAAGGAGAGCGATTTATCCAGGATGTTGTTAAAATCCATGCCTGGGGGGTGTTCATCAATCACTTCTGCGACATCCCATTGGCAGAACCCAATCATGTGGCCCTGCAAGTGAGAGTGAGAAGTTTAGGGGAGCCCATGGACCAATTGGTGAATACCACTGTCTCTGCTATACTCACACTAATGACAAGGGATTCACATGTTTAGAAAACTTCAGGACAAAGTAAAAAGACCTTAGAATCAGACAAGCCAAGGTTCAAATCCAAGCTTTGTTGCATACAAGCTATATGACATTGAGCAGTGCTTAACTTTTCAAAGCCTCAGTTTCTTCATCTTTAAAATGGGAGAGTTCTGGGGTGCCTGGGTGGTTCAGTTGGTTGGGCATCTGACTCTTGGTTTCACCTCAGGTCATGATCTCAATGTCGTGGGACTGGGCCCCAAGTTGGGCTCTGAGCTCAGTGGAGAGTTTGCTTGAGATTCCCTCTCTCTCTTCCTGTCCCTCTGCCCCTCTGCCCCCTCATTCTAGGGTGAATAAATGAATCTTTACAAAGAAAACAATGAGAATGTTAATAGAACCTACCTCACAGTTTTGCTATAACTACTATATGAGGTAATAGATGTAAAGTGGTTTTTATCTGACACATAATAAATGTTTAATAAATGGAGGATGTTTATTCTTATTCTAATCTCTGAATCTTGAAACTGCTCCTTCATTTCTGTGACTATGAATGACAGCTTGAGAAGGAAAGATCTTAACACTGACCAACTCCCATCTTAGAGACACGGTATTGCTAGTGGAACATGACCAAAATGACCTTCAGAAAGAAGAAATCATCTGAGGGTTATTCATTTTTCAAATAAGTAGCTTGTACTGTGGTCCAGGTGCCAATGACCAGAGTATCTATGTGCAAATTAGGAAAGAAGCACTTCTTGGTGTATCACAATCCAGTGGGGCCCATTGCCTGATGAATGTGGATTTTACTCACTCCTCAAGCCAAGCACTCTTGTGCAGTGACCAACATGCACAACTGTACCCACAAGCCCTATCCTACTCTTGAGGAGCTTACTGGGAAGCTCTGGGAAGATAAATCCACAGCAAATCGACTCCATTTCCCAGTGGAACAGAGAAGAGAGAGCAAATACTTTTGTGGATACTCACTCCAGGGTCTGCTGATAGAAGACTTATGTTCAAGCAGCATGATCACAGCTCGCTTGGGGAGTTGAATGTCTTCCCAGAAAGTAGAGAGATAATGTCGGGAATTTTAAACAGTGGAAGAGCCAAGATGACAAAGTTGCCCTTTCTTCCTTTTCTTTCTTCCTACAAACTAGCCTGTCTCAGAGTGCACTGCCTTTCAGTCTTGGATGGTCTCTGCAGGGTTAAAAAGATTCAATTGCCTTTGGTCTTCCTGACTGGGGTCAGTCACAGCCCAAGATACAGAAATTAAATCACTTTAGCTTGGTCTAGTTGAGATGTGCATTAGATCCTCCCTGAGAAAGCCTGGGGAACCTGTTTTCCAGTCCCTCCTGGGGAACCTGTTTTCCAGTCCCTCTGCAACTCTCTAACAGGTTGTGTACTTTGGAGAACTCATTTAAACTTCTTATGCCTCAGTTTCCCCTACCATAGAATGAAAATGGGATAATAATCACAAGTGTATGAAGGGGGACAAGTAAGAACAGTGTGAGCTTTGAAAATTATTAACAGATGTTATATATAAATACAAATACATAGAGATTATTGTTATGTGTATAAGTGGTAAAACTCTACAGTAATTAGCAGTCATATTTTCTATGAAATATCTTAAGAAAGCACTTTTACATATTTGTTCTAAGCACTTTCTCCAAGACAGGACAAAGTAGCCCTTAGAATGTGATACTAAGAAGTACCGTAAGCTACAAATAAGAGAAGCTGGAAAAAAGGTAGCACCAGTGATTAAGAAGTTTCATTTTTTCTCTCATATAACAAGATGTACAAGAAGGCTTCTAGTACTAGTACAGTACTAGCCCTGTGGCCATACTCTCCAAGACCCAAGCTCTTTCTGTCTATCCTCCCAGCCATTCTTAGCTTAGCTGTGCTCAGGGTCAGAATAACCTCCAGCATTACATTCTCATTTCAGGCAGGAAAAAGGACAGGGACAAAAGGAACCTCCATCCCCATTTGGGAGTTCTACTGGATACTTTGTTTCCTTCTCATTGGGCAAAGAAGTGTCACATGACAACTCTTTACAGCAAAGGAAGCTGGGAAATGTAGGTTTTTAGCTGGCCACATGGTTTTGTTTTTTTTTTTTTTTTAAAGATTTTATTTATTTATTTGAGAGAGAAAGAGAGAGACCTTGAGCAGAGGGAGGGACAGAGGGAAAGAGAGAAGCAGACTCTCTGTCCAGCAGGGAGCCTGATGCAGGACTCCATCCCAGGAACCTGGGGTCATGACCTGAGCAGAAGGCAGATGCTTAACCTATTCAGCCACCCAGGTGCCCCACAGCCACATGGCTCTGATAGCTGTGAAGAAGAGAATTATGGGTATTAGGTAGACACCTATAGTGTAGACCAGATGATTTAAGTGACCATTTGATTGAAATAAGGATTAAAATTTGATAATAAAAGTATATGGGGTAATGGCCCATATCAATCAGCCACTTCCACAATGAAGACTTACCATCGTGAAACCTCAGAGACACACAACAATAAACATCAAGGGATCGCCACAGGTCAGCTAAGTGGCTCTGCCAATCTTGACTGGTCACATGTCTGAGGATTGGCTGGTAGTTGGTCAATCTAGAGTGGCTTTGGCTGCGACAATTGGGGTGACTTGACTCTGCACCTCAGTGTAAACCCTTTACAACAGGCTAGCTTATGCCCGTTGTCATGGCGGTGATAGATGCAAAAGAGAGCAAGAAGAAACATACAAGGCCTGATGAGGTCTAGGTTCAGAACCAATACACGTCAATTTCACTTTCTCTTGTTGGCCAAAACAAGTTCATGCCTAAGCCCAGCCTTGGAGGATGATACAAAGTTACACGACAAAGGGCACGGATACAGCAGGGATGAAGAATCAGGGTCATATTTACAATCTTCCCCCATCCACTTTCCATGGGCCCTCGGACCGCGAGTCTAAAAGAGAGATTATCCAAAAAGGATTCTCCAGGCAGTAGGGTTCATCACATTCTCACTCACTCCCAGGTCTGCTGATAGAAGAGTTACGTCCAAGCAGAGTGATCGCTTTATTTCTCACAGCTCGCTTTGGGAGTTGAGTGTCTTCCCAGAAAGTAGAGAGATAATGTCGGGATTTTTAAACGGTGTAAGAGCCAAGACAACAAAGAATTGCGTCAAGTTAGCAGGGGGAATACAAATCCTTTAGCTGCAGAAATGGCCCTTCACCTGAACTTGGCTCTTCACCTAAACTTGGAACTAACATACAACTGAACCTGTTTCAAAGCTGCCTTTTCTGCACAGTGCTGCTATTGTGCGGTGGGTGGTACGGATTTAGCTAACCCTACAAAATCCATTTCCCTGGACACATCCTGCAAGGTTTCTCTGACTGCTGGTGGTAAAACACCTACATGGAGCTCATTCGTCAAATAGTGCTGTCATTCAGCCCCATTCCTCCTAGAGGCACAGACTGGAGGGGAGAATTTCTCCTCTGGGGTCTTGCGCTAGTCTGTTCGTGGTCTTGTAAGTCCCAGCAAGGAGAGGAAAACACGGGGGAAAATAAAAGTGTCCAAAGGAAACAACCAAATGTACAGAAATGGTGCTTTAAGACCAGCTTCAGGAGAACCTGACAAGGACCTTCTTTCTCTACAGAGGAGAACAAGAATGCAGTCAGCATAGGGCTTTGCACTAGGGTAAAGTGGAATGGGTTGTAAGAGGCCTGATTTTCACTTTAGATAAGTGAGAACCCCTCTCTAGGCCTTGGTTTCCCCAAATGAGCTGCTGGAACTGGGTGAAATGGAGGTCCCTTCCAGCCTTTTGAATCTGTGTCTGGGAAAAACCAGAAAGCCAGCCGCTCAAGGAATTTGTACAGGATCGTGCATGGGTTCTCCCCAAGGGGAAGAAGATGGCAGGCGAGCTTGGCATCCGGATGACTGGGAAAGAAGAGCTCCCAGCCCTGGGAAGCAGGTACTTAACAATAAGCACTTAGAAGGGGCAGGGGGTTGTGTTTGCTGTGTCCAAGAGAGAGGCAAGGGACCCAGGGAGGGTATATTTTGGAGAAGCGGGATTCAGAAAACAAGCTTTGCTTTAGAACTCCAGAGGCACTGGGACACGGAACGCTCTGTGATATGTGTGGGCAATGTCCCCTGCAGACAGCCTCCGCTCCCAGGCCAAAAGGGTGACCACGTCAGGCAGGGACAGCCACACGGCATTTTTGAACCTGACGTGCAGTTCCAAGAGGTGAATGGATTATTATATTTAGTAATTCCATGTGGGGGTTTACAGCCCTTAAATTAATTGGATCTAAATATCCACTCATTGATCAAACAGGAGCAGGTCACTCACCGTGGGCCACGGGGTTGTTTGGTTCCCTTCCTGGCTCCACGATGTGGATGACAAATGCCATCACCTCTCCGCCGCAGGTGGAGCTCCCAGCTGGGGAGGCACAGCGGAGTCTCAGAGCAACAGGTCAACCTTCTGTTTCTCCACCCTCACTTCTAGACCAAATTTCCTGCCCTGAAACACTGTCTGTGGCCAGACACAGGAGCGAGGAGGAGGAGAAGAAAAAGAAAAAGAAGAAGGGTGGCGGGGGGGGGGGGGGAGAAGGAGTGAAGAAAAAGAAAAAAAGAAAAAGGACTTTTAAAATTAGTGTAGTAGGATATGGGGCTGGTGGGAGGAGGGATGAGAAGAAGGATCTTGGAAGGGCTCCAGCCATTTTATTCCAAGGTTTTCATTCCGGTTTGGAGGTCTGGGACACATTGATTCACAACTTTATAGCTCTCATTCAGTGTTGATTTATGGGTTGACCAATCTGGGCCTAATCAGTTGGAGAAGGATTGGTTTTGGGGTCCAATAATGTTATATTTATGAGCCCGTGAAGTGCACCACGGTGGCGGCCCTGCCTGGATTCACTAGCACACGACTTCTAAGATCTCCAAGCGGGGAGTTCACAGACTATTTTCTGCTCCCAGATCAGGCTTAAAGCTCCTCTTTACATTAAAGGCTTCTGATGTCATTTCGTATTTAAACTCCGAACTGCCTGCCCGTAAATCTTTCACAACCGTGAACAGCTCTGACGGTTTTGAATGTTCCCAGTTCTGCCCGCCTGTCACTTTCCACCTCCCCCCTTTCTTTCGACTCTGGCAATAAGGAGCCGGAGCCCAGAGCCTGGCTGGCTTCCCTGCCTCAGCAGAGAGGCAGCCGGCGGGCCGATGTGCTCCGGGAGAGGCCCGGCCAAGGCCACGCAGAGTTCAGCGGGTTATCGCGCTCTTCCGGCTCAAGTTGTGGTTACTCTGGTTCAGTAACTCTAAAGAAATGAGCGGCCCGAACAAACAGGAACTAGTTGAGAAGCCTGCCTTGGTGGGGAGGAAACAGAGGTAGGCAGATCACAAGCAGCTCCGTGCTTCTCTTCGAGGAAAAAGACATTTTCCTTGTCGCTCTTGGGAGTCTGTTCTCTGGCCCCCCCTCAGTCAATCCTCCTGGGGCCCCGCAGGAGCGACCCAGGGTGGGTACCAGCAGGAAAGGCCTTGACCCCCTAATTCACCTCCGGATGTCTCCTGACAATAGGTTCGCCTCCTGGTTCATCCTGGGAAGACAGGAAACAAGCCACAGAAAGACCACTCGGAGAAGTCACAAGCATCTGACGGGGTAAAGGGAGGAAGCTGCAAATTCTCAATTTCACAGTTGGAACCCTATGGAGAGGACCTTATAGGTGGGCCTCTAAAAGAGGAGTCTTCAGTCTCCTGGACAGATTGTTTACTGTCATTGGGGGAAAAGGCAAATGTATTGTCCTGACTGGGGATCAGCAAACATTTTCCGCAAAGGGTTAGATGGGAAATATTTTTGGCTTTGCAGGGCACATCCGGTCTCTGTCACCTAAGCTGCTGTCCCTGCTGCTGCTGCTTTTGCAATTTATGAACGTAAAAATCACCCTTCGCTCCCGGGCCGATGAGAACAGGTCATGGGCCATAGTTGGCTTGACCCCTGGTTTACAAAAAAAAAAAAAAAAAATTGTTTTTTCATTTAAAATTCTGGATCCATCCTGCATGTGCGTACATGTGTGTGTTAAGCGTGTAACCAGCCTCAGGGGCAAGGGCGTTGGAGGAAGTGGACTGTTCTGGGCTGTCCCATCTCACCCCTGGGAAGAGTCACTCAGGAAGCCAGGAAGTGCTGTGGTTGGAAGGACACAGGATCAGGAGACGGTAGCTGCCAGCCCAGCCCAGCTGCTCATCTCTGGGCAGCCCCGAGCAAAACACCAACAGGTTGAGGGGGTCAGACCAGATGCCGTCCAAGCGCTCCCCAAAATGTGGTATTCCCTGCAGCTCTCTCAAACACTTTGGGGAACAAGGTGGGACATAAGGAGGAAGGAACAAATAAAATCTGTTAGATCTGTTCACTTCAGCTCTAAGCACGGCCGAGTTTGAGATGACGCCCCCCGCCCCACCCCATCGGAAAGCCCACTTTTGGGAGCAGCTGCCTGGCACACTCCCTGCCGGGGGAGACCACGAGGAAGGCCAGGCCTGGGAGCGCCGACCACCTCTGCCATGCTCACCACGGAAACAAGTTATGCGGCCCGTGCGCTGCGCCAAGAATCCAGGCAGCTGAGTGAGCCATGCCATTGTGGGCAGACACCGAGGCTCCCAGAAAACAAGCAAAGGCGAGGCCTGGAAGCTACAGCGGAGGCAGGTCGTCATGACCTTCCCTCCTGGGCCAGCACCAGACTGGCGGACGGACAGGTCTTCGTCTCCATCCAGGCGGGGCAGGCAGTGCTCAGGAAGCGAGAGGTGGAGCCCCCACACTGCCGGACTGGACCCCGGGGACTGCTCCCCCTCCCACAGCGGAGCTCTCCAGCAACATTTGCTGAGCACCAGCTCTGGGTCTGAAGGGTGCTGGTCATAGTGGGGATGGGGGTGGGGGGCAGGATACAGCGTGCTCCAGAAGGGACGGCCGGGCCAGCAGAGCGCCCTCCAGAGAGCATGTGGGTAGTAGAGAAAACACTGGGTGCGTTCTGGAGGAAGATGGGAGCCAAGAGCCTTGGGAGATGCTCCTGGTGGCCTCTCAGCAGAGGCTTTGCACATTTGCTTTGTGGAAATGGTTTGAGCCCACTGGGTACTGGCCAGCCTCATGCGTGAGAGCCAAGGTTAGAGTCAGCCTGCCTGCTGCGTGCTAGGGTCCTTGCTTTATAGGAGGCTTAAAAATGCCCCTGAGGGGCGCCTGGGTGGCTCAGTGGGTTAAAGCCGGTCATGATCCTGGGGTCCTGGGATCGAGCCCCGCGTCGGGCTCTCTGCTCAGCAGGGAGCCTGCTTCCCTTCCTCTCTCTGCCTGCCTCTCTGCCTACTTGTGATCTCTGTCTGTCAAATAAATAAATAAAATCTTTAAAAAAAAAATGCCCCTGAGACTTGAGATGCTAATACTGGCCCCTGAGAGGCTTATGGAAATCCTCGCATTTTCTGGTCCTCCAAGCACATTGTTTGCTTCAGTCAGGTGGCCCAAGGGGGTAAGGAGCGGGGTAAACAAAATACAATTGAAGCTAAGTCACCTGTACATGCAATATAGTTAATGACATTGACCTTAAAGGTACTTCAGAGACACCAAGTTGGCACAATCCTTCCGGTCTCTCTCCTCATCCACTCTTCCCTGTACCTAGTCTTGTCCTCCCACATCTCCTCTTCCTCCCAAGCCCAAGATGTATGACACCACTGGTGCTGTGGGGTGGGGGGAGGGGAAAGCCCCTTGCTTTCCGGTTTATTATTCCAGTGATGGCATTTTCTCACTTGTCCAGGGACCTATAACTTCCAGAGAGCAACTCGGCTGTCACTCTGGGGGAGACTCACCAGCCAAAGGCCATTCAGCAACCCCGGGTTTTTAACATACTTCTGAAAGGAAGAGGTCCAATCAATGTGATAGGCAGCCCTAGGTGGTGGCAGGGCCGGGACCCCAGAGACAGACAGATCCTGGCTCTGACAGTTACCAGCTGTGCGACCGTGGGCAAGTCACACCATCTCCTTGTACCACAATTTTCTGATCAATGAAATGAGTATTATAGGATCTCGCTCCCAACCTTGCTCACAGGGTTGCTATGAGACGTGAGTAAGATCTGGCTTGTAGATAGAGTACCCAGCACAGAGCTGGTGCATGATAGGAGCCCAGTAAGTGTTAGTGCCTATGTCCTTTAGATAAAGGAATACGTCCAAGGGCAAGTCCTAGGGCTGCTTCCTGTCTCCCAGAGTGGCAATGCTCATCGCTAACCTACTACTATCCAAGACCCAACGAAGGCTGCAAAACCCATCCTGTCTGTCTTTCGAGGACAGTCTCACAATTGTACCCCCATACTGGGGAGTAGTATCCAGTGAGAGAGCCAGGGTGCCTGAGCCCACCTGGGGCTGGGTCCTGAGGGTCATCCATCCCTCTCCGGCTGGCATGGGCTCTGCTCATGTGGGTCTCCAGGGGGCCTGCTTCCCGGTGCTCCCAAGGCCAATGGAGCTGACTGTGAGACAGCTGCTTTCTTTCACTATACCACTGCTCTGACTCACATTGCTGCTAGCATTGTCATTGGCCTATCTGGTGTCAGCTGTGCTCTGTCCTGTGTCATCAGGGCAAAGGGCCTATAGTCTGCATTTCCCAGACTCCCTCCAATGGGAGCTTCCAGCTAGGTTCTAGGAGAGGGAGGCACTGGCTGAGAGCCAGAAGGTAGGGGGAGGGGAGAAGCAACTCCCTCCCTTCCTCCTGCTGCTCTCTAATGGGGGTCTTAGGCCCTGGTGACAGCACTAGTGATATTCGCAGGGGACAGTGACAGTGGCAGGGCCTACGGCCTAGCCCTGGCAGTGTCACTCCCAATCTCCTGCTGAGGCAGCTCAACTCTATTGTCCCAACTTGGGGATCACTGGGGTCCTGCACTCCCTTGGCTGCCCCAGCCCAGGGCTGGTAGTGCTTTCTTGCACTTACTCATCTTGGGCCACCTGAACCTGCCCTCCATGCTCCTCCAGACCCTTCCAACACCCTTGTTTCCAATCCCTGAAAGAGGCCCTCGATGGGCAAAACTTAGATGGCTTCTGTTTCCTGATCAGACCCAGACTTATGCACCATCTGAGGGACGGTCAAGATCCTCCCTCCAAGGTGGCTTTGCACAACTCTGTTCTGGCCCACTGTGCTCCGATTTCAACCTTCAGAAGGCGGTCCCGTTTTCATTTCCTCCTTTCTCCAGGTTCTTGAATGGAACCACCCCGAGGCCACTGAATTCCTCCTCTCATTCATTCACTTCCCCTTTTTGAACCTCGGTGAAGCCACAATGGCAACCTAAAACAAGAAGTAAGAATGTGTGCCCTTTGACCCAGAAATCACACCTCCAGGAAATTACCTTAACACACAGAAGAGCAAAAACAGGTATGCCCCAGATATGGTCATGACAGTACTGCTTAGAAACCAAAGCACAGGACTGACTAAGTAAGTGTTGCTTCATATATGACATGTATATTTTTTTTAAGGAGAAAAATTTTCATCCATTGTCAAGTTAAAAAAATACAAAAAACAAAACCAGGCTGCAGAACAGCAGGCCTAGGGTGATCACAGTTAAGTTCAAGTACACACATATGTATGCATTTTGGGTAGACACAGATGTTTCAAATAGTAGTTGCCAAAATACTGACAGTAGTTATCTCTTGGGGGTGGATTTTGGGGTGGGTTTTGTATTCTTCTTTGTTCCCCTCTGTATGGTCTGAACTGTTACAATTGATGTGTCCCTTTTACAAAAGACTTCTATTTTTTCAAAGGCAGTATGCTGAGGTAACAGAGCAGGCAAAAAGTCCTTTCCTCATGGAGCTGACATTCCAATGACAAAAAATAAAGTAAGCATATAGTGTGTGGGGTGGTGGTTTTTTGCAAGGCAGAAAACAAGCAAACAAACAAAAACAACCACACACACACACACATACAACAACGACAACAAGAAAACAAGAAAGGAGAATAAAAAATATATCTGGGGTGTGGAGGGTTAAGGTTAGGAAGGGGGTTACAACTTTTCAAAGGGGGTTTGAGCAAAGACCTGAAGGTATGAGGGAGCAAATCATGTTACCTATCTGGGAGAAGAGTGGTCCAGACTGAATAAATAGCCAGTGCAAAGGCCCTGAGGTAGAACGTGCCCAGTGCAGGGGAGAAGCCCCAAAGGCTGGTGGGATTAGAATAGAGGACAGTGATAAGGGATGAGATTGGGCAGATAATAGGAGACCAAATTATGTAAAACTTTGGCTCTTACTCTGAGTGAGATGGAAGCCACTAGAGAGTGTGCAGAGGAGTGACCTGGTTAGAAATGTTTTTAAAAGACCATTCTGCTTTACCCCAAAGATACAGATGTAGTGAAAAGAAGGGGCACCTATACCCCAATGTTCACAGAAGCAATGTCCACCATAGCCAAACTGTGGAAAGAGTGGAGATGTCCATCAACAGATGAATGGATAAAGAAGATGTGGTCCATATATATAATGGATATTACTCAGCCAGCAGAAAGGATGAATATCTATTATTTACATTAACAGGGATGGAACTGGAGGGTACTATGCTAAGTGAAATAAGTCAGTCAGAGAAGGGCAATTATATGGTTTCACTCATAGGTGGAACATAAGAAATGGTGCAGAGGACAATAGGGGAAGGGAGAGAAAACTGAAGGGGAAGAAATCAGAGAGGGAGGCAAACCATATGAAACTCTTGACTCTGGGAAACAAACAGGGTTGCAGAAGGGGAGGTGGGTGTGGGAATGGGGTAACTGGGTGATGGGGCTTAAGGAGGGCCTGTGATCTGATGAACACTGGGTGTTATCGGCAACTAATGAATCACATTAAACATTAAAAAGGAAGAAAAAAAAAGACCACTCTGGCTTCTCTGAGAGAATAGGGAGGGAGCAACAGGCCAGTTAGGAGGCTATTGTGATAACCCAGGTAGGAGAGGATGGTGGCTTTGGCCAGGTGGTAGCAGTGAGAAGTGGTTGGATGATTGAACTCTTTCGAAGATAGAATCCATGTGACTGGACATTGGATTGGGTATGGGCTTGAGAGAGAGAGGAGCCAAGGCTTATGTCAATGCTAGAGTGAGAGGGTCATTAAATTACTGCTCTACACTGTAGAACCCCATTTGCTTCAGCATCAGCAGCTCCTCATCTGGTCTCTGCTAGAATGCCCTCAAAAACAGGCCCCTCATTACCTCACAAAGACGAGCTACAGTAATGGCTGGTACATGCAACACTGGCTTAAGCCTTCTATTGCTACCGTAAGTCTTAGACCGATTTTCAGCTT
Source organism: Lutra lutra (assembly GCF_902655055.1). Classification (NCBI taxonomy): domain Eukaryota; kingdom Metazoa; phylum Chordata; class Mammalia; order Carnivora; family Mustelidae; genus Lutra; species Lutra lutra. Next base: position 60,205,799 of record NC_062283.1, read on the forward strand.
GCCACCTTGAACCGTCATGTCGCCGTCTTATGTTGTACCAACCCTAAGGACACCTAAGCCTCAGGAGAAGAGGTATCAGGACAGTTTGGTGTCATTCGGGGGAAATTCCAACCTACAATCTACAAGATGAGATTTCTTTTTCTCCGCCCAGCCCCTTCAGACTGTTACTTTGTTTGAACGCAATTCCATTGCCTTGGCTGCTCTTTCTGCAAATCCCGCCCCTCCTATCCCCCTTCAGCCCCATCTCCAAAAACTTTAGATGAGGCCCATTTTCTGAGACCCCATGCACCCAGGACAGGCGCTCAGACTTTCCTCTGCTCCCCCTAGATGGAATGAGTGTTACAGCAGCCATTCCTTCTGATTTCCCCAACTTCAATCTCATGTGTGCATACGGGGCTCTGACCAAAGGAGTCAGTCCTGTATCTGAATTTAGTCCCTGAATTTAGTCAGATACAGTCCCTGTATCTGAATTTAGGATTTATATGTCAGTCCCTCTTTGTTCTCAAAAGATTTAGTTTTTTGTTGTTTTTAATCTGATACCAAAGAAGCCCCTCAAAATGAGAACAGAAGACTGAAAGAGCATCTGAGTCAGAACCCAATACTGATGTTCCCAGCCACTGTGGTTAATGCCAGCTTAGCCATTTCTTCAGCTAAAGAGCAGAACAAAGGACGGTCACTTTGGGCCATGGATTCTTTTCCTGAAAAAAAAAAAAAAAAAAAGAAAAAGAAAGAAAGGGGAGGGCCTAGTCAGTCAGAGGTGGAGGGGCAGCTTGGATGTGAGTGCGTGATTCCCCCTCTCCAGGGTGCCTCCGGCCACAGGACCCAGGAGAGAAGAGGTAATGACACCCACTCACCATCTAAGGGCATCTGGACAGCACTTTCTGGAATGCAAAGCCCCCAGAACATCCAAGTCTGCTTCTGTTGGGCCATGACGGAGCAGATGCCATCATCCCCATCTGACACAGATCAAGAGACTGAGGCAGGAGGATAATCCTCCCAAAGTCAAAGCCAGAAGCCTGACCTCAATGACTGCCGTTCTCACCACACTCTGCAGCTTCTCCCATCTCCTCCTCAAGTTGTTTACTGGAGGGAACTGCTGATCCCTCCCTGTGTGGGCCTCCGGGCTGGGAGCCCCTGGAGGGCAGGGCCCTTACTCTATTCATCTTTGTGTCCCCCAGGCACCAACATCGTAGACACCCAATAAATGTTGAATTGGTTTGAACTCCAGTAGAGCTTCTTTAGAAGTGGGTGGCTAGACCTAATACACCCTGGCTTTTATTTAAAAATGTTTGAAGTTTTTATTTATTTCACGCACACACAGAGAGAGAGAGAGAGAGAGAGAAGCAGGCTCCCCACTGAGCAAGACAGCCTGACACAGGGCTCAATCCCAGGACCCCAGGATCATAACCTGAGCTGAAGGCAGCCCACACCCTGGCTCAGTCGGTTAGGTGTCTACCTTCAGCTCAGGTCATGATCCCAGGGTCCCTGGATCTAGTCCAGCATCGGGCTCCCTACTCAGTGGGGAGGTCCTCTTCTCCCTCTCCCTTTGCCCCTCCCCCTGCTCTCTCTCTCTTTCACTCTTTCTCTCAATTAAAAAATTAAAAAATCTTTAAAAATAAAAAAATAAAACAAGAAGTCCTCCAGAACGGCAGTGAAAGTTTTGTTAAGAGCTTGGGGGGCATCTTGGCCACGGGAGGATGCAAAGACAAGCAACCCAAACCAGCAGGAATCCCAAAGTGGAAAAAGCCCTTACTACTCCCTTAGTACTCAAGACGTGTCTTGTACCGGTAGTATCAACACCCTCCTGGAGCTCGTTAGAAATGCAGAGTCTCAGACCCCACCCCAGAACCACTAAAGCAGAATGGGCACCTTCAAAAGCTCTCCAGGTGGGTCATGCATGCTGAAGTCAGAGATGTGCTGGGTATGCCAAGGGCTATAGAGTCCAGGCAGCCACTGGCCTCAGCCCGTCACCTGCGTGTCCTGCAAATGCCCAGAGACGGTCTTTTACTCTGTGCAGTGTGGTTTCTGACTCTTGGTTTGTTTCCAGGAAAAGAGCAGTGTATCTGCTTCTGACAAATTAATTCTAACTCAAATAGGAAAGTGAGAAGAGCCCTGGCTCCTTATGGGAAGTCAGATCCTGGAGGGTAGGAATTATCCCAGATTTCTGAAATTCCATCTAGGTCTCAGTCAGGGGACATTGGCAAAGCCTGGAGATGTTTTTGGTTGTCACAGTGGGGAAGGGCAGTATCACTGGCACCTAAAAACTAGAGGCCAAGGATGCTGGCTTCCTCCACATTGTCCAGGCACTCTGTGACTCAGTTTCTGTTCCAGTCCAGAAGAAAGGGGTGGATTTACCAAATTTAGGGGAGTTTTAGAAAAGAATCATGAGAATTTTAGAAGCTTATTCTTCACAAGCATGAGAAGTGTTGAGATAAGATCCGAAGGAGTACAGAAAGGTCGGGACAAGTAGTCAGGAACAGGGGCCCATGCAAAGGAAAAAAAGGGAGCTGAGTGAGGCCAACATCCAGAAAGTACACATAAAAATTTTGTTTATTACACAAATACTTTCTTATTCATAAGAAAGACTTAAATACCCCCTTCTCCAAATACATCAGATTTTTTCACGTCTCTATTTTCCAAACTTCCTGTAATAGGGTTATAATGAGAAAAAATAAATTTAATTATGCAAAAAACATTTTTTTAAAGAAATATGTAAACATCACCAAAGATCAGATAGACCATGAACAAGTCAGAGAGAAAAGCTGGAGCGGGCTTGCCTTCTCGCCACACTACTCAGGAGTCACAACTGTGGGATGTGAAAGAACGATTCCTCCAACATTTCCTCGCCCAAGGTTCCACCAGCTTCTGAGGGCACGTCTCCTCCCCAGAGTTCAAGGCCTTTTCCAAAACAAGGAGAAGGACATCTGAAGATCCGGGAGAGCCCCGGGGAGTGGGGGCAGCGGTGACGGCCGAGAAAGGACCTGGCCCGACAGTGTGAGAAGCACCGTCATTTCAGACTGAGCGGCCAGGGAAGGTCCATTCCATCAGGCCGAGCCGAGAAATGCTCTCTTCTGCTGGTTTCGCTGGACCCCTGTGGGTGACAGGTGACAGGCGGGGACGCTCCAGCACACTGGGGATCCCTCGAAAGTACCCAACCCGGTGTCCGCTCCTGCATCAGTTGGCATCCCGGGCCTCGGGCAGGGGCTGTGGCGGAGGCCCCAGGGACGAGGCGAGTTTGGTGAGGGCCCTCGCTATGACGTCCAGGTGGCCGTTCATGGTCCGCAGCTCCACCAGGATGTCCCCGACGCTGGCTTCCAGGCTGGTGGGCGCGGCGGGTCGGGCACAGAGCGGCGGGGAAGCTCCCGGGGCCTCGGCACCCTCCTCCCTGCCCGCTGCTCCTGGACGCGAGGTGGGTGCGGGCCGCTCCCGCTCATCCCCACAGATGCCGGGAGGGGTGGCCGCGGGGCCACCAGGCAGCCAGTCGCCGAGGCGTGGGGCTCCGTCGGGGGAGGAGACGACGACGGAGTAGAGACCTGCACGTCCAGGGGCACCAGGGCCGGGGGGCGTGGGGGCAGCAGCGGCAGTGGGGGGCGGCAGCAGCAGCGGGGGCAGCACCGAGGCCCCCGGGGAGAAGGCCTGGGGCTCGCAGGAGGAAGAGGGAGAGGGCAGTGCGGCCGTGGAAGGGCCCGGCTCCTCGGAGGACAGGAACAGGGTGGTCGAAGACTGGGAATCCAAGGTACTGGGCTCAGAATCTGTCGAGGAAGAAAGGAGAAAGAGTCACTAGGGCATGCACGGAGTGCCAGCTGTATGCCCAGCTCCGTGCAAGGCCCTCTAGGAACTGAGACAGTGGACATTCATTTCCTACCCCAGAGTAGTAAGGAAGAGTGGGTTGTAGGAGCAGTAAATGTCCCAAGAACCAAGTGGGAACGGTGTGGGGCTGAGCATAGGAATTCTGAGGCGGGAGGATAATGGAGTTCAACAAGGCATCCAGGTGGGGCAGGCTGTCCCCTGCAGTCTAGGGAAGTGGCCCTCCCATGAAGATAGTGAGGGCATGGGGACAGAGTTGCAGCCTCGGCTGACACCGTCTTGCCAAGGACAGTGGGTGAAGATGGAAAGGAGGGCCCTTCCCCACTGTTCTCAGAAGCAGAAGTGTGTTAAACAGATGGCCTCCTTCACTGTCCCACCAAAGCCAGGCTCTCAGGGGGCAGTTGAAAGAATCTTGCGCCAGGAGCCAGATGACTGTAGCACTAATCGTCACAGAAAATGCCATGGAACTTTGGGCCAGTCCCATCCTCCCCTCCCCACTTGGGGACTTGATTTCACTTTCCCATCTGTACAAGTTGTACATGTTGGGTCCAGTGACACTCCCCACCCCTCCCCACCACCCAGACCCTTCCAAGGCTGATCAGCCCACTTTCAAAAATCTTCAACTTGAAGCATTGATCTGGGTTCACAGTGAGCTTCACTCAAGGCCCTGGAGGCACTTGACAAGCCTACCTTTGCCAGTCTACCCCTAATCCCTTGAGCCTCCAGGTTAAAAAGTGGGCGAAAGCTCTTTGTGACTGGGTCTGGTAAGGAGGTTTACCAAGTTCACATCAAAGGATCCACATCAGTGCAAAAGCCCTTAACTCAGCTGTCTCAGCCACCCTGTTTGCTGCCTTTGGGGAGATGGTCCGTGCTGACTCTGGAAGCAGTTCTGAGTTTTACTGGGACCAAGTCTCTGAGGCCTCGCCCCCAGTTCCAGCTGGAGTGTGTCTGCTCTTGGCTTTCTGCGTTGTCTGTTTGAGGGCCCACCTTTACGCCCTGCCCTTCAGGATTTCCAAGCCTTTCAGAGGTAGAACTTGCTTGATTCCCTCAGCTTGTTATCTTGGGAAGGGCTCTATGATGAAAGCCCACGAGTAAACCTATACCCCTGGAGGGTGAACATGTGCACCCTCACGGGCTAGCTGTCCCTTCACTTGTGCCTGGCTGGGGCTCAAAGAAGCCCTGATCACCAGAGGAGAGCTTGTTCCCTCCTGCATCCTGACTCTGGTCCCCCACGGTGTTCTCACAGGGCCCTAGAGGCCGCAGACTTCCAGTGGGCCAGTTTGTGTAGTCGGGAATCCCCTCTGATGGGCCTAGAGGCTCTTGTTCCTCCGGGGAACACAATTTGCAGAGAAGCCACAAGAATGCCTAAAAACTTCTCTGGTAGAAATTTCCTGGTCACCTTCTGCTATTGGTTTTCAAAGAACTGCCCCTCCTCCACCAAAACTTCATTTCTTCCGGTTTCCATGAGGATCTTCCTTTGGAAACCAAGAATCTGTAGACACATCTGAGCGTATAACTCCTGTGAGCTGAAAAATGGTAAGAACTCTACAAACTGATGTTGAGGAAGACATGAGTGAGCCCCACACATCCAAGTCTCACAGCAGATAAGAAGCCTGTATGTTAAATCAAATACAAGTCTAATGTATGAAATGCAATGGACACAAGCACACAGAATGTTCTAGCACAATCTTTCCTAAACTTTAACATGCATGCCATTCCGTGGGACACTCTTGAAGGACAGGCTGTGACTCAGCAGGTCAGGGGTGGGGCCGGAGACTGCATTTCTAGCCAGCTCCCAGATGATGGGGATGCTGCTGGCCTGGGAACCACACCTTGCCTAGCAAAGGTGTAGACCAAATACACAGCTTAGCAATAAAACGTAGGATTCATGACCATAGCAACTTGACTAACCAGGGGTCGGGGAACCACCTGCAAGCGTGATATGATCATGAAGATAGCAACAGTGATGGTGCTAATGACTGACCTCTCTTGGCTGGTAGGAGAGTAAAACAGGTGGCCTCTCCAGCAGTGAGTCTCACGGTCCCCAGCCCAGCCTTGAACCTCCAGGGGGCATAAAGACTTTTTTTTTTTTTTTTAAAGATTTTATTTATTTATTTGAGAGAGAGCGAGAGAGAGCATGAACGGGGAGGAGAGGGAAAAGCAGCCTCCCCACTAGGGGCTCGATAAGCCAAAGGGAGACGCTTAACCAGCTGAGCCACCCAGGCACCCCAGCATAAAGACTTCTTAAAAAGGAAAACCCCTCCCTACTGTTCCAGCTAAAACTTCAAAAACACATCAAGTTGTCAGGACTCAATCCACCCTGACCGCCACATAGAAATTGAAAACAGAAGCATCTTTTTAATAAGTACCTGACCTTCCTGAACTCTTTCCCAGCTGTCAGGGAACTTGGTTGCAGCCCCAGCTCAGCTAAAATCTGCACCAAATGATTTATAGGTCTCTTCCATCCCTGCAGCTGACCGTTTTATCCCTGATTTGGACAGGTGCCTTTGGATCAATGACATCATTTTCATGCAGCTTCACTAATTGCTATAAAATCACGTCAGGGTCCTACTGTTACAAACACAACTCTTGATGGAGGTCAGGGGCTCTCAGGTGGAGAAGGTCAGGGTCATCGGACTGCTTGAGTCCCTCCTTCCCCTCCCCCCCTCACATGGTCTCTGATCTTTATCCTGCTTTATTAGTCTTCTGAGCTTTAGGACCACCTGATATTTTATGTACTTTTTTGTCTGCAAGGATGTAAGTCATGTGAAAACAAAGACGCTGCTTTATTTTATTCTCTGCTGTGTACCAGGGCCTAAATTTAAACCATGTCTGGCATCTACTAGATGCTCAATAAATACTTGTTGAATGAATGCCAAGTAATCATCATCAGTCCAGAAACACTAGCCCAGGTGCAATGCACTGATCCAGCTGGATGTTGTGTATCATTCAGTGCTTCCGTTATTTTCAGAGTCATGCACTTTTTGAGACATACTTACACTAAAAAAGTATCCCTTGTTTATCTGATATTCAGATGTAACTGAGTGTCCCATATTTTACCTGGCAACCCCATGGGAGGTCAACATTTTCATCTGGTTTCATAGATGAGGGTACTTTTAAAAAAGAAAAGCAAAACAGCTTAGGCGTTTTCATAGAATTTCAGAGTCAGAAGGAATTTTGCTTCTATTTGGATTAACTCCCAAAGGTATGGAGATGGAGGTCTGTGCGAGACAGGGACTTGCTGTTTCCTGACCTAGCACGGAACAGAATTGAGAACACAGAGGGACAGGGTCTCCTCTCTCCTAGCAACTATTCATTCAGTCTTCCCATCATTCAGCCACAGAACATACCTGTACCGAGGAATGACCGCGTGCCAGGTGACCTACTGGGCTCTGGAGACATAGCCCAACGAGACACAGTCCCTCCCCTGGTCCATTGGCTCCCAGTTTGCCTCCCAGTGGATATCAAAACCCATCCAGTGGATCAGATTGGGGCAGCAATCCAAAAAAGCTGCACGGCAAATATCCGCCATCTATTTAGTGAGTTTTGGTTTGCTGAGAAAGCTTGGAGCCTCATCCTTCCAAAGGTGTGCTGGAGACTGGCGTGGGAGCCAGGGTCACCCAAACACGGAGTCGAAACTTTCTGCCACAGCACTCCTTCCTCTCCCCATCGCTACCCCCATCTTCCTCACACACAACCATTTGGGGGAGATGCTACTGCTAGAGGTGGGAAAGGTTCTATCTACCATCCTAGAAATAACTTTGCCAAAGTCAGTTTTGAAAAAATATGTATAAATCATAAGCATTTGAAAAATTTCTGGTTCCCATTTACCATCCTAGAAAAACTGTGCAAAAGTCAGTTTTGAAAAACGTCAGTTTTGTGCAACTAATAAGCACTTGGAAAGTTTCCATTCTCTCTAGAAATGAAAGAATTGAAAATTAAAAGAATGGATTATGAACTAAAATACATGGATTGAAAAATATAGATTGAAAAATAAATATATTTAAATATATATTATCAAAAATATATATAGGGGCGCCTGGGTGGCTCAGTGGGTTAAGCCGCTCCCTTCGGCTCAGGTCGTGATCTCAGAGTCCTGAGATCTGGCCCCGCATCGGGCTCTCTGCTCAGGGGGGAGCCTGCTTCCTCCTCTCTCTCTGCCTGCCTCTCTGCCTGCTTGTGATCTCTCTGTGTCAAATAAATAAATAAAATCTTTAAAAAAAAAAAATATATATATATATATATATAACTAAGAAGCATTTGAGAAGCATTCATTCTCTCTAGACATGAAACAACCACAAATTAAAATAATAATGAATAATGAACTGAAATAATTAGGAATTAGGAATAATAAACTGCTATTTTTAACTGGTAAAGTTTGCAAAGATTGTCAGGAGAGAGGCCATTCTAGCACATTGTTTGTAGTAGAGTACATCAATACATCCTCTCCGGAAAGCAATTTAAAAACACGTGCTTCGTTTAGTGAGAAAGGAAATTGCCAAATCATGTTTTGTGAAGGAGTTCAACTGCTTATAGAAAAACGTGTAAAATAAGGACTGGGAGGAAGTACACAAAAATGCTAGGCATGTGATGGGATTATCGTTTTCAGCGTTGCAAAGATGTTGGCAGTGACAGCGCATGGGTATGCTTTCCCTCTCCCTGGTCACTGACCTTTAGCAGAAAGTGATGGCTTCCTACCCAGTCTACAGGGTCAAGGTCCTCTGACCACTTTCTTTTCAATCTTATTGCTGAGTCAGACTGAATCACTTCTTGGCTGGCAACTAGCCACCTTGAAAGGCTGACCCTTTTTTAAATCTGTTTTGCACTCATTTGGCCTTCCCTGTCACCACCGGGTACACCCACCAGCCTGGGGCCACCCTTGCTCTGGGGATGCCCCTGGGGGAGAGATGAAGCCTGGGGCTGCCTGTGAGAACCTGCCATTCATTTGCAAATAAACCCTTTAGATCATTTCCCTAAACCGTGCTCTTCTCTCTGACTTCCCCTTCTCAGGGGGACAGTCAATTAGAACTGTCCCCAAGCTCTACTGCCTCTCCCCAGTCCTCCTGGCCACCCACCACCACTCACCTAGGAAAATCTCTTGCTGAGTCTCAGCCTCTCTTACTTTGTGTGAGATAATAGCTAAATCTATTCATTAATTCATTCAAGAAATATTTATTGAGTACCTACAGTATGCCCCGCAGAATGCTCTATGCTGTGCAAAGCCAGACCTAAACTCTGACCTCATTGTGGGGGCAGAAAATAATCAAATGACTGCATAAAATAAATGTGTAATTGCAACGATGATACCATCGACATGCATGCGATAAGCATCTAAATGGGAGGGTTGACCTAATCAAGGAAGATTCCCTGAGGAAATGCTGCTTGTGCAGAGTTCTAGAGTCAAATCAGAATAGGGGAGAAAGCTGAATTCTGAGCAAGGGCCTGTGGCAGGAGGGAGTGTTGCAAATACAGGGGACTTCTAGAGAAAGCCAGTGTTGACAGGAATGGAAATAGCTAGGGAAAGGAAGCAGGAGACCAGATGATGCTCAAGAAGAGAGTAGGGGTCAGGAAATGTAGTGTATGATATATACTCCCAGTGTTGCCCAACATCCGTTTTTCTCTTCCTGCCTTTTAGGCCCATGACCACTTAAAGAGTACGTTTTCCAGCCTCTCTTCCAATTAGCTGTAGCTAGTAGATAAATTCTGGGCAGAAAGATGCCAGTAAAGGTGCTGTGTGCGATTCTTCCTTTCTCTGCCTGGATTTGGTTGCAATGGCTGCTGCTCAAGCAGCCCTCTTGGACCACGACGTGGAAACCATCTGCTAAGGATGACAGAGCAGAGCATTGAGTTCTTGATAATTTTGGGGAATTGTTATGCCAATCCTAGCTGGTTCCACTGCAGACTTTTTGTGAGAAAATAAAATCTTATCTGTTTAAACCCTTTTTAAACGGGGTTTTCTATCCTCACAACCTCACCAAATCCTGACACACAGGGTCTTATTGAACTTGTTAAGGAGTTTTGCCCTTATCCTAAGAGCAATGGCAAGGTTTGGGAAAGTTTTAAGCATAAGGGTGTGTGTGTGTGATATAATTAGTTTTGCATTTTGCAAAGATCACCCGGCTGTGTTGGGCAAGGAGTAGACAAAGTAGGAACGGGACCACCAGTTAGGAGTTCCCAGCTCTGGGTAAGAGATTACAAAATGGCAGTGGTTATTGCTAAAGTGGCAGTTCTAGAGATGCGGAGAAGCAGTTTCTAGAGACCGCCGGAATGTGGAAATGTTAGGATTTAAGATCTTCAGGGATAAAGGAGGCATCCGAGAAATGGATGCCCTACCTGCTGTTGCTTAAGTGTAAGTTCGAAGAAATTCTCACTCCAGAAGGAGAACTTCCACTTTCTTGTTCTCTGGAGTCCAGATGGCCCTTCCCAGCCCACACCCAGCCCTCCAGCATAGCTCAGTTCTGACACACCTCACCAAAGGCAGCCCTTGGGAACACTTTCCCAGGAGCCTAGAGGGAGGAGAAACGGGGTAGCCCTGGGGAGCCAGAGGAGCAGAAGTCTGTGGGAAGAGGCTGAACCTGTCTGCAGAAGAAACAACGTCTCTCTCAGCCCTGCAGCCGGGCGCTTTCCTTTGATGGCTCAGACTTGGCTGGCTTGCTGCTTGCTGCTTTTGCTCCTTTCAGAAAGCCCGACACACAAAAGGGAGGGTGAGTGTCTGATGAACTCAACCCAATAATATTCACTTCTTTTATTTTCCAGGAACGTCATAAGACCCACAGGGCAGTCTTCTGGGTTTAAGACCTGGTGAGTCAAGTCTGCAAATACCTCTGACTCAGTCTGATCCCAAGTTCTCACCAGGCATCTCCCAGGAACATGGCTCAGCAGGGGAGCTGAAGTTGGACAGCCCCGGCAGGCAGGCGAGAGGATGGTCAGCTGCTCTGGGGGTGGTGGGGAGGGCTTGCCACAGTGCAGAGGACACTGTCATTCTCACCACGTTTGCCAGAAAAGCCAGCATTTACGGACTGTTTCCTAGCATCTGGCCACGTGCAAAGCTGGTATCTCTTTCCATGGTTGTAGAAAACCAGGGCAGACTCTGTTCTGAATCCCATTTTCCTGTGCTGGGAAACTAAGGCTCCGGTATGTTCGGAGAGCCTTAGGAGAGCTGAGAAGGAGGGCCCACATTCGCAGAGAGTCTCCTACACCTGAGGCCAGTGATTGGCCACCTTGGCTGCATATTAAGGTTACCTGGGGAGCTTTATAAAAACCACTGATGCTCCCAACCAATTAAATTGGGATCTCTGGGGAGGGCATCCAGGCAGCCTATGTTTTAAAAGCATCTCAGGTGAGGGGCGCCTGGGTGGCACAGTTGGCTGAGTGTCCAACGTCCAATTCTTGGTTTCAGCTCAGGTCCTCATCTCAGGGTCAATTTTTTTTTTTTTTAATATCAACGAATCCATTATTTTAGGCAATGTCACCCCCCCCCATTTTTTTAAAGATTTTATTTATATATTTGACAGACAGAGATCACAAGTAGGCAGAGAGGCAGGTAGGGGGGTGGGAGGGGGAAGCAGGCTCCCTGCTGAGCACAGAGCTGAATGTGGGGCTTGATCCCAGGACCCTGAGATCCTGATCTGAGCTGAAGGCAGAGGCTTAGCCCACTGAGCCACTCAGGTACCCCTCAGCACACTCTTTTGTGACTCTTCTCCCTCTGCCTCTCCCCTCTGCACATGCTCTCCTGCTCCCCTCTTTCAAACAAATAAATAAATCTTCAAAAAAAAAAAAAAAGCATCCCAGGTGATTGTAATGCTAATATGCAGATAGGGTTATTCATCCATTTTCTCATTTAATCCCAACAATGAAGCTCTGCCCATTTGCCCATAGAGAAACCGAAGCTCACAGAATTTGGACAGACTGGCCAAAGCCCAGGGCTAATAAGACCCTCATCTTCACCTGTATCTGGCAGACTCCCATGGGAGTGCTCATTCCTATTGATTCCATTCTCCCTCTTATCTGTGCCTCCTCTCTTTTAGAAGCGAACTTTTAAAACGTACAATTTGTTTTGCAATTTGCATCTTTTTCATTCAAAATCAAGCACTATTTAAGCCAGCGACCCAAAGTAATAGTAACAGGTGCCATCTATAGCCACGGAATGAAATGCACTGGCCCAAGGAGCCCTGAAACCATGGCCTTGCCTTCATCCAGGTTCTATTACAGCCAACACACGAGGTCCTCCCAAGAGATGTCCAGTGGCCCCGGCCGGAATGTGGCACTGACTCTCCGAGGAAGAACCCTGCCTAGTCCCTTATCATCCCCAGCCTCTGAGGATCAGAAGACCCAGGCCCGGGGACATGGTCCCTATTTCCTGCAGTGTTAGTAACTTCCTGGAGAGTGATATGAGAAAAGTCATGCCCTTTTACTTCTGTGTGACTTACTCAGCCTCTAATTCCCTAGTGGCTGAGGGCTGAGCTAAAGAGGAGTGCTCATCCTCAGTCAAGTTCATAAAGCAAAGTAGGTGGGAAGGGAGAAAGGCAGCCACAGAGACGGAATCAGGAAGCAAGCCAAGAGGTGTTCCTGTTCCAAAAAGTACCTTCAAGGGAGAGGGAAAAAAGCAGTGAAAGCAGGTATCTATATGCCCATAATCTCAGCATCGTTATTCTCCCAAAGGTCCATAAATGAATGCACAGGGAAACAAAAACGCAGGGTGTGTGTGTACGTACAGACATATATACATATATGTTATATATGAATATTATTCAGCCTTAAAAAGGAAGGAAATTTTGACACCTGCTGAACGGATGAACCTCGAAGACATTCCATATACTAAGTGAAATGAACCAGCCGCAGGAGCCCATCCGCAAAATCTTATATGATTCCCCTTGTGCGAGGTCCCTGGGTAGTCATACTTACAGAGGCAGAGAGGAGAATGGTGGCTGCCAGGGGCTGAGGGGGGAAGTGGGGACTGTCAGTGTTTAACCAGGCAGACTTTTTTCGGTTGGGGAGGATGAGGACATTCTGGAGATGGATGGTGGGGATGACTAACCACACCATAAAGGTACTTCATGCCCCAGAATGGTTAAAATGGTCAATGTTAATTATTTTGCCACAATAAAAATGGAGTGGGAACCGGGGAGAGGGGGTAGAGAGTGTGACACCTTAATTCACAATTTTACCCAAAGGCTTGAGAGAAGATCCATATATGACATCTCAGACTGTTTGTAAAGGAAGAATGGGGAAGGACTGATAAAATAAATTGCCACTGGGAATAGTATAGGTCAGACATGGGTTAAACCCCCCACTGAGGGTCCACTGAGGACCAGGATCACTTATTCAGTCTGGGACATAAACAAGACTGCAGCATTTCGAAGGTGTTTCCTTTTTCAAGCACCAGTGTGAACAATTCTAAAATGGCTTTGTGGAGACTGGGTACACATAGGTTGGAAGAAAATCGAGTCCAGAGCCTGACACTTGCACCTACTTTTAGACCCATTCTGCTTCCATAAGCAAAGTGATTCAACCCTCCAAAGCACTTCCCAGCCAAGCCTCTGGCTTCTCAGGGTCATGCATTCTCACTAGCACCACTGGCCACAGGAGAAAAGGTGGGAATTGTTTCAGTTCAAGAGCCCCATGGGGGTGTCTGGGTGGCTCAGTCAGTTAAGTGTCTGACTCTTGGTTTCAACTCCTTGAGTTGAAATGGGATTGAGCCCTGTGTTGGGCTCTGCACGCAGCAGGAGTCTGCTTGAGATTCTCCCCTCTCCCTCTCCCTCTGCCCCTCCTGCTCATCTGCTCATGTACTCTCTCTCTCTCTCCAAAATAAATAAATAAATCTTAAAAAAAAAAAAAGATCCCGACCGTCCTCAGCCACACTCCTAGCTGCCCCACACCTTCCTCATCCCCTCTGCTCCAACTATTCCTTGAAGGTACTAGGCACATTCCCACCTCAGGCCCTTTGCACTTACTGTTTGCTCTGCCTGGAATGCTCCTTCTTTGGTTATCTGCATGACCCACTCCCTCATCTCCCTCATCTCCTTCTGCCTTTGCTCAGTCCCCTTCTCAAGAGGCCTTTTCTGAATACCCTAGTTAGAAGTATGACCTGCATTCCCCCTCCCCCACATCAGCCTTCTGTCCCCCGCCCTGCCCTGTGCAGCAGATGCTGTCACGGAGCCCAACTCACGTCCCCGGGCAGTCCCGGTGGAGGAAATGGTATGTGCAAATGCCTGAGGCTTGGAGATTATGGCCTGACAGTTTGAAATAGCTGGAGTGTAGGGTGTGCAGGGATAGGAGACTCTGAGTGACATGGCTTAAAAGGTAGCACGGACAGATGACTAAAGAGCTTGTCCACTAAGCTAAGGAATTTGAACTTTAGCAATGGGGAGCCACTGAAGGGTTTTCAGTAGGAGAGTGATAGATTTGATTTGCATTTTTAAAAAGATTACTCTGGCAGCCAGCCTTGTGGAGGCTGACCTGGAAGGGGTGAGGCTGGAGGCAAGAAGACCAAATGCAAAAGACATTGCATCTTGAACCTTGAAGGCACTTAAATGATATCACAGCAGAAAGACGCACCAGAGTGGAGCCCAGCCAACTAGTACGAGAAGCATTTTTTTTTCTAGGAATAGATTGAATTTCAGTGAAAAGAAACTTTGCTGCCACCCTTTATGGACAATACTGTGAATGTTGGCTCCTGTCCTCGTTCAAGTTGGCCACCCTCGGTCCTTCATGCATCACCATTCAATAAAAGCAAGTGTGTGTTTTATGGGATTGTTTGTTAAGCCCCAAGCCAAGCTGTTCTACTCGCTCAGGCCGGGCTGCTCTGCCAAATTCTAAATTGGCTATTTTTTCACATCCAGGGTGTGAAGGATATCTCTATGTGTCCCTGTGAACATCCCCATTTGGAGGGAGACACAAGTTGACTACACATAATCCCTTTATGTGCTTTTTTGAAGGGATGTTTACACAACCTGTATACTCCTTGCCATGAATATTTTTGTAGCATGGAGAAAGGGAGGGACAAAATGAAAAAGTTATTCCCACACCATAACCAACTTTGGCTCGTGAAGAAAAATTCAAAATAGATTACGTTTCTTAGCCATGCCTCCAGGGTTGAACAGTTCCCATCAACCCATTTAATCTTTCCTCTTGGAGGGTCACTCACCTTCGAACTTCATTTTGTTTGTTTTGGGTTTTTTTTTTTTAATTATCATTAAAAAATAGAGCCCAGACCAGACCCGGCTGGAGCCCAGGCTCCCTGCCCACGACCGCCACCCCCTCCAGGAAGAGCTCACCAAAGGGGCCATCTCGCTTGTAAAAGAGCGGCTGCTTGATGAACTTGATGGAAAGAGCCGGGTTGTAAAAGACGGCATTTTGGTTTTAACAAGGCCAGGAAGCCCGGAGCGGAGCCAGCTGGGTAGTCTGAACAAACCCAAGAATATTAGAACCCGAGGTCACGCAGAGCTGGGACGCCACCAGGAATGCGGGGAGCAGAGACAGTCTGGCGAGAGGCTGCCAGCTCCCCCCCATGTGAGTCCATAGGTGGAGCTGGAGGGGCCGGAAGAGCTGGACCAGAGCAGTGCTGGGCCCACCACATGGGGTCCCCTGGGTCCTCTTCATACGACAGAGCCCCAGACCCCTGCGGGGGGGACACACACGTATCCACCCGCCAGCTTAGTGGTGACAGCATCTCCTTGACCGGCTTCATGGTGCCCCCTGGACCCACACTGAGTAAGGAAGGAAGCACTGGGCTCCCCAGCTGGAGAGGAGGGAGGGGTAATGGTCCCATTTCCCAAGGCAACGAGCAGCCAGGTTCTAGACAAAGGTGTTCCCTAAGCCAATGGCTGAGCAAAGGGCTCAGGATCCCCCCGGACCCTCTATTGTCAATCAGTCTGAAGTGACAATGCCCAGCTCCAGACATGCTTGGCAAACATCTATGAAGTGGATTGCCCTGTTTCTCCAATTGTTCTCTGCCGCCCGGGAGCAGACCCTGGCTCTTAACAATGGATGCTTCCGGTGTCTGTTGCCACCTATCATGACAATCCCCCTGCACCTGCCACACTTGGAAGCAAGTGATCCTAAGAGATGGCCATATTAGCTTCTCTAACTGTCCCATCTGGGCATTTTTAATACTCTATCCTTTCTCTTAAGGAATCCTCTGAGATTAGACCTTTCAGCCTTACCACTGTGTCTCTCCTCAGAAAATCTTTTCTAATTTGAGTACCAGCTTTCCCTTTTTTTTTTTTCTTCATTTCATGCCATTCCTCCTAATGATAACCCTTTGTGCCAGGCCCAATTATATACAAAGCTCAAATGAGCAGCCCCAACTCTAAATTTGGCTCTATCCATTGGAAGACGAGGTCATGGGCATCCTGCTTTGCCCAGAGGGAATGATGCTGATCCCCAAAGGGAAACAAAGCCGGGTGGGACAGGGAGGGAGTTGTGCAAAAATAAAAGTCTAGAATGAAGGAACAGACCCAAGCCGGCTGCCTCCAGGGCACGGGGGCTCAAGGCTGATCCTGCATTTTTAACCAGGCCCGTAAGGACTCTGCCTTGCCAGAGACATGCAGAAACAACAGAACTGCTTTGATTTTCCCTTTTTAAAAACGGCCTCCAGCCTGACCCTACTACCTATGCTCTCACCGCAGGGTCAGCAGAGGGTGAAATGAGAGCATTCTCCGGGAATTTCCTGACTGCTGTGAATTTTTCTCAAGATCTGGCCGTGAGTCAATGTGAGGCACTGTGACACATGGTATGACTTGTCGTGACTCCCCCTCCCTTCTGGAACACCATAAGAAGCATTTCCCTGCTGAGTAACGGAAGACCAACATCCATAAGGCCCCCGCCATCCGCAACTTGCCCTCCACGCTGGCTCCCAGTTAGAGCCGATGAGAGAATTATCTCTACACCATATTTCGTTAGGTTATTAATATTCTCCAGAAAGATCTTGATTGAGGCAGTTCACCTCCTTTCAAAATTAAACTATCTTGTACGATTTTTGTTGGTCATGACATTTGGGGGATTTAGAAGCTGGAAGTGGGCATGAGAGGAGGAAGGGAGAATTGAGAATAACTCAGATCTACAACGTCCTGACAAGATCTGAGAACCCAGAACTCCCTGAAAGGCCCAAGGACACTGGACTAGGGAGGGAGGGAAGGAGAATTATTGGACCAAATTTACTGATGTTTATCTAATTATTGATGTTCAATCTGAAATAGTCAAACAAAGCAGACAAATTCCAGCTTCATATAGTGAATTGTCTGACTCCCAGAACTGGGTATCACTTGTCCATGGGGACCAGCTAGAACCAGTCTCTGCTAGAAATGGTTTATAATTACCCCCCGAGAGTCTGGGGCAAGTGGTCAGTTCAATGACATCCTTCGAAAGATCCCGGAATTAAAACAGAAGTGTTCGAAGGAGACTGGTAACTATCTGCAGAGCCTGGCCTCACACGAGGTTTTGGGGAGCATATGTAAGCTCCCTAAGGCATTTTGCAAATTGCCAGACATTATGCAAACAGCAAGGAAGTGTTGCTATTACCATGATTGCGTGCATAACACACTACTGTGGAACCAAAGATGAAAACCACTTATAAACGTAGCATAGAGTAGCTATTATCCTTGGGAATCTTGGGGCAAACATCTTTATTCCTTGCCTTCAAATGGAGAGAATGAAGGGCAAGACACCAAGTGAGCTGGGCAGACACTGAGGAAACGGAGACACCTCTTGCCCTAAAGTCAGAGCCGCTCTGGCCCCTTGGCCCCCTTCTAGCCCAGGTCCCTGAGTGAGAACAGAACATCCTCAGTTTTAGGAAGCCTAAGCTGGGAAGGAAAATCCCAATTGCAAGCAAAGCTCGAAGCGCTCTTGCACGTCCTGCCCTTCTGAGGTAAACTAAGATAAATATTTTCTGGGGCACTTTCAACCAAGATGAACGAAGTTCTCACACCCCTCTTCTTCCCCTCCCCCAATCCTCGTTCCATCATCTCACAGCATTTCATCTTAAAAAAGCAACTCTTGTGGGGCGCCTGGGTGGCTCAGTGGGTTAAGCCGCTGCCTTCGGCTCAGGTCATGATCTCAGGGTCCTGGGATCGAGTCCCACATCGGGCTCTCTGCTCAGCAAGAAGCCTGCTTCCCTCTCTCTCTCTCTCTCTGCCTACCTCTCCGTCTACTTGTGATCTCTCTCTGTCAAATAAAAAAAAAAAAAAAAAAAAAAAAAATCTTAAAAAAAAAAAAAAAAGCAACTCTTCCATTTCCTTCTCCTTCTGGAAAAGAAAACCTCTTTCCGAATTGCTGCCTTTCCACTGACTTGCGAGGGCAAAACAAAAGACTACAAGGAGGTCACTGGGTAAAAAGGAACACCATCCTGGCAAACTACAGTTTTTTTGTTTGCAAATTTTTATTATACATTGCATATTTTCCTATATATATTATTTTGAAGATATTTTTATTGTAACTTTTAAGTATAGACATATTTTTAAACCAACAGGAAAGGAGGAGACAATTGAGGTCCAGGCCCCAGGGGCAGGCCTGCCAGGAGGAAGGGCTCTCCTCAGAGCCCTGGGCAGACTTCTCTTACTGGCGGGCTCTGGAGACATTTTCTTTCAAGCTCTCCATGTTGGAGTCCACCGATCTATAAAATGAGCAACACAACATTCTACCCTCCCTCAGGTGGGCCGTGAGGTTTGATCATTGTAAATTTGTGAACTGTTTAAGGTCCTCGGGTTAAAGCGGTTAACGAGAAAACGCACGAATGATTCCAGTGTGGAATTCTGCTGAGTTGTCCTGTTTCCTGTCACTGCTCTCCCCTGTGTGTTACATTACTTGGAACAAGGATCATGAACTATGAGGTCATCAGAAAGCCTTTAAGTAATTTCTTGGCCTACTTTTCTCTACCTAAAAAAAAAAAAAACTTCTTCTACTCTGTTTTATTTGTTGGGGGTGGAGGTGGGGGTTCCTTGCAGCCAAAAGCTTTTTCCTCCTAGTGGATAATTATCAGCATAGGACCCGGTCGGTCGGAAATGCACCGACCATTCCCATCTTGGTGTTTTCTCCTGGTCTCTCATCTCTGGCTCTAGTTGCCTTTGCGCCCCACCTCCAGTTTTTAATAACTTGTATGTTTTAATGACTTAAAACAAATTTGACTCTGAGCCCTTGGCTGTGAAATCTGCTTCTGCTTCTCAGACTGGCGGCCAAGATAGGGGACTGGATCCGCCAGAGGTATGGGTCACCGCTGCGGTGATGGCACAGAGCCCTGCGGCCCGAGGAGGTCTTGCCCATTCGGGGCTTGGCAATAGTGGTGTCACAGGTGCAGTGTGGAGCCACACCCGGGCAGCTGCCAGGGCGGTTGTGAGGCAGGGGCCAAGAATGCCCCTTGCTCCGACTGCAGCTGGGTTCCTCAACAGGTGTTGCCTGGCGGCGGGGTGTGCCCACATCTGTCCCATCCTTCCCTGGGCACGCAGAAATGCACCCCAGATCAGGGGCATCCTTGTGGGCTCTCTCCTACTCCCCACTGCCAGGCCCAAGGCCACAGAAATTTCTGAGCACAAGGCAGTCCATGGCAACAAAGAGCACCCAGAGTCACGTTTCCCCTGCCCACCCCCCTCAACCTGTGGCTAACTGAACAAGTTCGAGCTGCTCCTCAAATTACAGGCACCTCCCTGGCCACCCTGTGGGGAAAGAAGTATCTCCAGAGAAGGCCACAGCGGACCTTTTCCTGACTGACTCTGTGTAGGGTACAAGTGAGCCGCCACCGCCACCCCACAAAGCTTGCTCACCCCACATATTCGGTCAGGCCCCGACTTCTCTGCTCCCCTCAGACTGAAAGAACCACATGAGGAAGAGAGGGAGAGCAAAAGCAGGCCTGAGCTTGGGACAGGACAGAACCGGGTACCTTCCTCCTGGCCCTCCTTCACCAGCTCCTCCCTAGTGCCACCAAGATTCACTCCTTCCTCTTCTGCCGGGCGCCATTTCCACTCCAGTCTACCCTTGCTTCTCTGCTCAAGGATAGGTAGTTATCTTGAGTGTATGTGTGTATGCGCGTTGCATCCTCAACAAGACAAGGGTAAGAAGTCTGTCTTAAACGGCCAGATAGCAACCCCCAACAGTGTGTTACTCATCTTTGCAGACTTGAAAACCAAATCAGAAAAACATGGCTTGTTAAATTCTCTCTGCGTCTGTCCGTACAATCCAAAGTCTCCTATCCCAATCCTTTGTGCATTGGGGAGAAACTTACTGTGTCCTCCTTACCTATATTTTAGTTTATTTTACTGTGTCTTACATTTCCCATGGGCTACGATATGGAGATCCATGAAAATTCGGTTGCATTAATTTCCAAGTAATGCCAACCCATTCTGAGCTGAACAAAGTTAAATGGTTTCCTCACTGCAGGACTTCTCAGGACCTTAACATGATAACAGGCATGGTAATCATCCTTGAGGGGGATGTAGAATTCAGAATTTTCCATATTTACTCTACCTCAAAGCCCCCTTTATGGAGGAATATTCTGAAGGACTGATAACTTTGGCCAAGGCTGCAGGAGACATTGGCTCCTCTCTTGGATTATGTTCAGTGCCCAGCATAGGATCGGGAAAAGCCTGATACTTAAGACCAATATCCTTGCCTTGCTTCAAACCAGAGAACAGAACTGGCCTCATCTTCCAGAACCCTAGGCTGTCCCAGGTGGAAGAAGCCATTTGGCAAATGAGGGACTTGCTCAAATTTTTGCTCCAGGGTGTGTTTCAACCTAGGTAATAAGGCGATATCCAAAGTTGTTCTTTTCACAATAAGACCCTCAGAAAAAGCCACGACCCTAGAAAAAGCCACACCCCTCAGTTGCTGACCACCATCAATATCCAGCATCAGGGCCACAAAAGCACTGCAAAGCCTAGAAAAGTACAGATCTAGCACTGGGCTGTGTTGACTCTTAACTCTTCTGCTGCCTGCCTTCTGGGACCTGGCCTAACTTCCTTTGAACCTCTCACTAATCAAATCTCACCTCCTGCCCCCACCCCCACCCCGGGGGGCTTATTTTGGTGATCCAGATGACAAGGAGCTGGGACTTGAGCCCTTGTTCTGGAAGCCTCTGACCTGCCCTATGGCCTAGACATACATCCAAGGACCCAATTTCATTTTCTCAGATCAGGGGGAAGAGAGGAATGGTCTTCTAGCTTCCTGGGGATGTTAGGGATCTCAATCTTAGAGAGTGGCAGCCTGGGTGGGTAGGAGGCACTGTCAGAGCCAAGCCAAGGACAGGACCAGGGTGTATGGAGAAGCCAGGAAGGTTTCCACAGTGTGCCATCAGCAATGAAACGTGGAAAACCAGAGCGCACTTGGGGAAGGATCTTTATACCTCCAGCCATTCACAGTAGCATCCCTGGTGCCAGAGTTGACTCCTGTCATTTCCTCATTTCCCCCAGACATTGACCCTACAGAGAGGGCTGGGGACTATAGGAGAAGCAGGCAGATGACATCCTTTGAGCAGCCATCAAGGTTTCTAAGAATCACAGCAAGCTTCTTCAGGCCGGCTCATGCTTCTTCCTCTTTCTCTCCATGGGCACGAATACGGGGGCCAGGGATGAAAGGAGCGTGTTCACCTGTAACAGGAGCATCATGGTTCCCTCCTGGCTCATCTCACAGGGGCTTCTGAGACTCAAGGCAGGGAGGGGGCCACTGAGAGAACCAAGGGTGAGTCTCTCCTCCATTTTCCCACAACTTGCCATTCCTGCAGCTCAGCTTCTCTTCCCCAGGCAGATCAACTCCAGACTCCCTCTCCGCCAATACAGGAGGGCACAGGAGACCTAAAAATCCCACCTTATTAGATTCTAATTAAAGAATTACATGGTGAGGGTCCCCTGAACTGCCTCACCTGGGACAAGCTGTGTAATAGAAAAGACAGCTTCCAGCTCCCTTCCCTGACCACCTACCCTGCTCTAACTATACCTGAGTGTCTCCTCACCTCTGCAAGGCCTTCCCTGGGAAGCTCTCAAAGATGATGGCAGAGTAAGGATGACTTCACCCAGGGTAGCCATACCTCCATCTTCCCGACAGATCCATATGGAGTGAGAGGACAGGACCAGAGGGGAGAAGGCAGGAGAGACTAGGATGGGTTCATTTCTGCCTCCTCCCCACAAGCCCAGGCCAACTGCCAGGTCTGTGCTTCCAGTAACGGATCCCCCAAAGCTGCTTCCCAGCATTTTGCCCAACGTGAGTCAAATGGAAGATTAGCAGATGACTTTCCCCAGGTAGAAGAGCCCTCAGAGCACCAGCATGTTGACGAGGCTCAACGTGCTTCCTCTTGCTGTGTCTTGATCCTCTGACTTTAACTTGAAGCTTTCATCAGCCCAATCTCAGACTTTAGGATTCATAGACAAAGCCCCAGTCCTTCGCACACCCTTGCTGTCTGCAGGGACCTGACCGTGGTCACTGCTGCTTGTCCTGCTGCTTCGCTGAAGCCCCCCAAAACCCATCAGAGCTCCCAGCTTGAGGCAGCCAGGGAAAGACTCCAGGAGTGCCCCCACCTGTCACGTGGGAGAATCAGGGCACACTATCCAAGGACAAGAGGGAAGGGGGCTACAGAAAAGGGGAGGAAAGAAGGGGAGAGGAGAGAAGGGGGAGCAATGGAAAGGAGAAGAGAAGGGAAAGAACATCAGGCCAGGAAACGTTTAGACAAGAACTTTCTCTTCCCAAACAGAGGGATGTGACCAGGGGAGGAAGGCCACAAAAGGGAACACATACACATAATTATAAATATAGTTATTTTAGGACTCGATGGAGAATGGATGCTGGTGGTCTCCCCCTTCTTCCTGGTGGGTCGGTGTTCATTCCAGGGAGGAAAATGGGGCCATCACAAGCCTGGCCCTGTGGCCCGATGAGGCGGCCAGCGGGGAACCGCAGAGGGCAGCCACAGGGGCGGCGGCCCAGGGCCGCACCTTCGTGCGGTCGACTGGTCTGTGTGAGCAGCACTTTGATATCTGGCCACGAAAGGGCCAGTTCTCAAAGCCCCCATTCATGGACCCTACACACAGGAGCAGCAAACAGAAAAAAAAAAATGTTTCTCTGTCCGTCTAGAAAGGTGGGTTCCTGTTTATTAATCGAAGACCACATAAAGAATGCATGGTTACAAATGTTCTTTCTGAGGACCTCAGAAGCTGGTGGCTGGATGTAAAAAAAAAATAAATAAATAAGTAAGAATTCCATCCGGTCATTAGCTGGGACAAAAAGCTGCTGCGTGTGGCCCCCGTGTTAGTTTTAAAAGGAAAATTCTACAAAAGTACAGGGTGGGAGACCTGTTTTCAGTAGGCCGCCCCTCACTTGAGGCAACCTGGCTTTTCCAGAGGTCCTGTGGCAAACAGGCCTGCTGCTAGGAGCTCTTGGGTGCCAGGGTCAGCAGCAGCTGGCTGCAGGCACCCCCCTCTTCCTTCTGGCACCCCCTTTCTCTTCCTTCTGGGTCTGGAGTAATGACAAACATTGGCAATTAGCTCCCTGGGCAAATTCCTTCACCGGGGAGGCTAGCCCAGACCGTGAGGGTCGGGCCTCCATCCGAGAGCATGGGCCGGACTTCCCGTCTTCAGCAGGGACTGTGGAAGAGGAAGGAAGAAGCAAACTGGAAATAAGTTGAAGGCTTGTACTGTCCTTTGAAGCTTCATTAAAGCAAACTGATGAGCTGTACACGGTGTACACCATAGACCTTCCCAAATTACAGTGGTAATCGTGAACAGGGAGCCATGTTATTGCAGAGCAAGAGGTGAAGAGGAAGCTGGTTCAGGTTTCCGGTGCAGGACAGAAAAGTCTGGAGTGTGGTAATTAAGTACAAGTCACTCCTGGGGGTCACACCAACAGCAACAAATCCTTGCTCTTAGCGGAGAAGGGGGAAAGGGGACAGCCAGAGGAGCGGGGGGACTCAGGGCCTTTTAGGTTATTTTATTTCTCTGGTAGATCCTAACTGATTTCTAGAGGCGGGGATCGAGCAGGCCTGTCACCCAATCACAAGGTCATCTCAAATATGTGCAGAGTGTGTACCCCACCCAGCTCCCAGACCACCAGCATGTTTTTTTATTTCTTTAGACTACAGATATTGCCCATGCTGGAATTGCCCCATGAAATTACCTCAGGGCTTCGTCTGCTGTTCTGGGGTGTTCTTCAAGTGCCTGCTGGAGCCCAGCCCCCCAAAACCACTACCAATCTTCTTCTAATGTCACAGACAAATACGTCGTCCTTCCCATGTCTGCCTACCACAGCTGTGAGCGAAGGGAAGGTCTCCATTTGGCTGAGGTGGCCTCTGTTGTTTTCTGTATACCCAGACGCACATCTGGTCGGGATGAACTGGCCCTGCGTGATAGGTAGATCTCCTGTCAGTGGACTATAAGGCTGGTTCTGACCCTCGGTAGAAAAAGTAAGTCCAGGTCAGGCGCCGGGACAGAGGCCATGCCTGAGCACTGGGCAGCCACAGGGCAGCCCAATGGGCTGAGTCAGAAGACCAAGATTCAGAGACCTTCCTCCTTGAACCCTTTGGCCTCAGGCCCTCCACCCTCCTACCTGGAGAAGGGGACCAGGGCTGAATTAGGACAAGGAAGCCCCAGAAGCAGGGGAAAAGTCAGGTCTGAGACAGGGATGGAAGCCAAGGCTCAGAGGGGTCTGCTTGAAAGACACCATGCAGAGTGAACAAGGGAAGGGAAGGGGAGAAGGAGGCAACCACCATCAGAACTCGTGAGGGTACCCAGAGCCAACAGGCAGGGATGCACTGTCCTTGGTGAGTGCACTGTTGGCTTCTGGTCACAGAAGGAAGATCCACTCTATGTTAAGATCTTGACATGTGTCTACATCACCTTTTTCTTTGAAGCCAGTTCTCAGAGAATACAGTGTGGGTTCCACTCAAAGTCACCCTAGCCTTATTGAAGAATTCGGTATGATTTCCCCCACTTTGCAAGTGAGAAAACAGACACTGAGATAAAGAAGTGAATCTGGAGGAATCCAGGCAGGGTTCCTCAGGCCAGGCCTAAAGCCCCACCACCCAGCATGGCCCAAGACCTTTGCGTGGAGGTATCTGTACTTGTTTCTTAAGCATCCGTCTCCAAAAGCCTCCACATCAGGGGGTGAAGGACCTAACTCACCGACCTTGGTGAGCAGTCCCCTCCACTAACTTCCAAGGCCCACACAACACATGGAGGATGAAGTCCTGGACAGCAGCTAAGGCACCGTGTGGTCCATTCTCACTCACCTAAGCCAGGCCTGTGCACAGAGCTGGCTCCATCAGACCCCACCCCCAAGCACCCCTCTCCAGGAATGACTGCTAACTCTGGGGCCCAGGGAGTAAGACCATGAAAACCAGCCCTGCACATCATCAGATGAAGACAGGCCCCATGGCAAGGCCAACAAAATCAGTGTTTCCCCCAAGGCCACACCATGCTACCAAGCGACGACTTGGCAGCCTCCTCCTCATTTTTAGGGATGGTTTTGTCAATGCCTTCCCCAGCTCTGCTTCTTTCCTCCTGCCTATTGCTGAGATTCCCAATTTCTAAATAGCCCCTACTTCGTGTTGGCATACAATCCAGAGAAGACCTCATTTTTCCAAGCCCCTCCTCATAATTATTCAGTATGAGTCCAAATCATAAAAAAGCCCTTCCCCATTCTTTCCATCTGAGATGCCCACTTTTGGGGTATGTTCTCCCTTGCTGCAGCAAATTAATCAACCTGACTTTGTTTGACAACACCTACATTCTTGGTGATTGTTACCTGTTGGAAAGAGAAATATGGGGGGAACTAACTAAGACTGAGCCTTGCTTCTGGAACCATAGGGGTATCTGCAAACCCAGCCTCTACAGGCATGTTGCCAATGCTCTGCTGAGATAGTCACCTTGGAATTAACACCTGGTTTTCCAGAGACCAATCTGAGGCCCCAACCATAGAGTACATGACCTACATCCTGTATCTTTTTTCCCATTTCTCCCAGAGGCCACATTTCAAAATGTAGTCAGGGTTCCATGGAGAGGAACAGAAGGACACCCTGAGCCCTGAAATATATGCCTGTGTTGTTGTTATTGTCTTACTGTTGCTATTCTTTATTTTTACATTGAAAAAAGTCTGCTTTCTGATTTAGAAATAATAGTACAGAACACTGAAACTCTGGAAAAATATAAGCAACTAAAAATAACCTGAAATCCACTAGTCTGTTAATTGCCATTCCCGTTTTGGTGACCCATCTCTTCATAGCTGTGTACACAAACAGAGACATACTTTCTGTATAACTGGGAGAACACGCATACTGTGTTCTGTATGGTGTGTTCCTCCCTCTCTCTTGTGATCTTTGTTCTCGTCTCCCACCTCCCCCTCCTCCACAGTCCCCCTTCCAGGAAACCAATGCTACCTCATGTGCTTCCTTCCACACTGCTCTTTACTCTTTGAGTTCTACAGCTGTGGATCATTAGAATAGCCCTGCTGCCCCTGGGGACAAAGAAGGAGGTCCGCACATGCAATTAAGGAAGCTCTGATTAGAAGTCAGAAGACCTTGGGGCGCCTGGGTGGCTCAGTGGGTTAAGCCTCTGCCTTCGGCTCAGGTCATGGTCTCAGGGTCCTGGGATCAAGCCCCGAGATCAAGCCCCGCGTCGTCGGGCTCTCTGCTCAGCAGGGTGCCTGCTTCCCTTCCTCTCTCTCTCTGCCTGCCTCTCTGCCTACTTGTGATTTCTGTCTGTCAAATAACTAAATAAAATCTTTAAAAAAAAAAAAAAAAAGAAGAAGAAGTCAGAAGACCTAGGCCCCATGGATGCTGGATGTGATGTTATCATTTTAAGGACTGTTGGAGTCAGTTGCATAGCCAAGTTCTACTGAAAAGATACCAGTAGGACCAACAGAACAGCCTCAGAGAGTCCTCCTCTTTCTCCTCCTCCTCCTAAAACTAAGTTGCATAAGGTAAAGGCGGTTCTGTGTGGATTTGGACACACTCCCAAAGCCCCTTTAGGCAAGACTTCAGTTGGTCCTCCGGGTGTGGCAGTGATTTGGGCAGGACAGTACCCAACCAGGTTGTTGCCAGCCTTCTCAGGGCTGCACTCTCCTCCCAACAAACCCGTCCCCGGTTGGAAGGTCCTCCCCCATCCTTCTGAACAGGATCCCCCTCTGCTCCCACTGAGCAGCTTCTTCCTTTCTCTCTTTCTCTCATCTGATTATACAAGACCTTGGTTTTCCTGCCCTTCCCCTCATTGGATTCACCATATTCTGCACTGAGCTCTTTGTGCCTGTTCATACATGACATTAGTTTACCATCTTGCGTGGTGTCTTCGAGACCCCACACATGACAAATGACTGCTTCATAAGGGGTTGCATCCTACAGCCTGCGCTAAGAATGCACGCCGTTTTAACCAAACCTATCTTTTGAAAATTTAAGTGTACTCTAAAGATGAATTACATGGTAGTTATTAGATAAAAAGCAATTGGCTGCAGGGTGCCTGGGTGGCTCAATTGGGTAAGCATCTGCCTTCAGCTCAGGTCATGATCCCAGGGTCCTGGGATCAAGCCCTGAGTCAGGCTCCCCGCTCAGCAGGGAGTCTGCTTCTCCCTCTCTCTTTGCCTCTCCTCCAGCTCATGTGCTCTCTCTCTCTCTCTCTCTCAAATAAATAAATAAAGTCTTTAAAAACCAACTGGTTACATAGGAAAGGAAAATGCTATTTGGGACTACAATAATAAGTGACTTTTACCCAAAATTTCAGAAGCAGATTTACCGTGTTAAAAGGCAGGCAGCACATCTTTGTCCCTGTTTGTGGGTGGGTGTCTGCATCCCTAACGCGCGGGCCTCTGGTGTCTGGCTGTTAACATCACCACCAGCTTGCCTGCCACGTTCTGCCCCCCTTCCTGTCATTCACCAGAAGCAGCTTCTTGTGGCCACAGCTCTGCTGGGCAAACAGGTGCTACAGAGTTCACCCAAAATATTTAAAAAAAAAAAAATAATAAAGAAAGAAAGAAAGAAATCCAAAAACAAAACTTTCCACTCAGAGCAAGCAAGGTTTACTTTTTTAAAGTAAGTGTTACTTAACAGAAGGCCTTGTAAAGCTCATAAAACCCTGGAACATCTGGTAAACGGTGTCAATTTTACACATTCTCCAGCACAGGGTACATGACTCTTGTTTCCACTGGCATAACTCAAGGCTGCTGGTGCGTCTCCGGGCACCCTGCCCACCCTGATTTTCATGGGACAATCCCCAGCCAACAGGTCTGTCTCTACCTTCCACCAGCCCAGCGACGGACAACAGACAACCTCATGGCCCCAATCCCGGAGGCTAGGAAGGTGGTAGGGAGAGTGGAATGGGCCAAGGACATCTCTCCTGCTGTGACCGGCCGGCATGCACAGCATGCCGGGAGGCTAAGGGAGGGGTGTGGAACACGGCGGTCCAAGTGACTAGCAGACCCATTTTTCGGGGTGCCTTTAAAATATCACAAGAACCTGTGGTTTTAATCTTCCTTCATGTATCCTAGATCTTAAACACACCACCTTTTTGCCTGGGTTAGGTGCCAGGATTTGGGGAAGTTTACTCAAAAACATTTAAAAGTGATATTTCCAAAGTGTTCCGGAAAGGAGGTCACAGTCCCATACGCAGATGCTATTTTCTATACCTGTTTTTATATCCTGGCAAGTCAGGATCCCGAAGGCTCCACTGTGAGATTCTGACTTTGCTACCAGAAGGCTTCTTTCTTCCCAGTCAGCCTGCCGTCCCACTGTGTGACTTTCAATCAGGGGGTGGGGGGGGAGAGGGGGGTGTTGGGGATGATCACAGGAAAACATCAGAGGGATAATCTAAATTTGGGGCCCCCAAGCAAACATCTCAGAAAGCTAACCCTCACCCTTTTGCAAATTCTCATATGCCTGCCTGTCTCTTCAGGAAGTCCTGTGTTTTTAGGGCTTAGGAGATGATCCCAGTCTCCAAAACCTGGTAGACCCAGCGCAGTGTCAGCCCCCAGGAAGGATCCAGGACCCCTGGCCAAAGGAGGCCTGACTATGAGTTCTTGGGCAAGCCCCTCACTTGAGCCTCAATGTCTTCATCTGAGAAACTGATTATTGTCATAAAATTGATGGGAGAATCAAACAACTTAATACATAAGAATGTGGTCTGTACAACATGCCACAAATGTGACCTACAGTTATACATACATAATTGCTGACTACTTTGTCTTTTCTATTGTCTTCACTAAAAACCCAGTTCGGGCTAATGAATTAGTAAAAAGTCTGCTGAAAGTTTTCCCGAAAAAGAAATTTTGCTGCTGCTGAAATATATTTGTGTTAGAGAAAAGAGCTCTCTGATATACCCTCTTCCTTGGATCCCATCTTTGAAATTAGAGCCACAGCAACATTTCTGTCACCATGAGGACACCAAGATTGAAAAGCTCATATGTCAAAGATGGCGGGGGGTAGGCATAGAAGAGCCTGGATCTTTGATGACATCAATGAATCAACACTAGAAAATGCTGGCTTTTGAACTCTTTGTCATGGGGGGAAAAATAAGGCCAATTTATGTGAGCCACTGTCTCATGGGTTTTCTGTTACTTAGAGCTGAATGCATTCCAGTGGATTTAGTCCCTCTGTTACCAGTTTTTATAGGACCTTATATTTTCCTCTGAAGAACTTACGGTTGTAATGACTTGATAAATAAATTATTTAATTATTAGTGTAATTTTCTGTTTCATGTCTCTATCCCCCTAGATTTTAAGTTCTATGAGGGCAGGAATGACATCTGTCTGGCTCACCATCAAATCACCAGCTCCTAGCTCAGTGCCCAGCAGATAGTAGATGCTCAGTAAATACTGGGTGGTTAAATAAATAGTTCTGGTTCCAAATGGACACTGGTCACTTTGCTTCTTGTTCCCAGGAGCACTGTTGCAGTGATTGCTCAAATTAGTGCTTAGGCATGGACCACGTAGAGTGGCCTCCCTACCATTTCACTGCCAACACTAGCTGGAGTCAGATGTTCCATGCCAATCAAGCCACCTCCCTCAGAGAGAACAACACCCAACACCAACCCCTTAGAGGACCCTCAACAAATACATATTGAACAGAATTTACAGTCTCTAAGAGTTGTTTCCAATAAGATACATGCATTCTGCTTTGTAATGGTAATTTGAATCCTTTCTTCGGAACTCTGAGGCTCGACCTCCACTTTGAGAGCAGAAGATAACCTCAATGAATAATAACCCCCATACACTTTCCTGATTTTGCTTGCAAAAGAAGGAAGAACATTCTCTTAATGAAAAACGTGCTTCCTTTTCTTGCTTCTCCCTGGGATGTGTATTACCACCTCTGGTCTCAGCTGGAACGAACAACCCGAAAGCAGTCCCAGAAAAGAGAAGGAAAAAGAATTAAATCACACCACCCACAAGGGATCAGGAGTTTACCAAATAGTTTCCCCGTGGTTGGCTGTGAACACAGTGCAGAGGGTGGTCTTCCCTCCACCGCTTGCCCCTCGTCCCCCCTGTGTGAGTGGGGTGTATATTACCTTTCCCTCCTGTTAAATGCCAACACACAAACTGCTGGAAAGTGTCCACCAGCAATTCCAAGGCAGGCTCTCCCACGTAAGGCAAGAGAATCCTGAGTTTCAGCTTCCTGTCTTCAGCCAATGTACCTTCCAAAGGGAGGGAAACTGGTTCCCCTGGGGCCATAAAGCATCACGGTCAAGAACCAGGATTCCAGACCTGGGAACTCCGCCACTTCCTGGTTATATAATCCTGGCATTTTCTCCAATCTCCATAAAGCTCACTCTCCTCATTGCTAAGCTTGGGAAATAAGGGAGATAACCCAGGTAGAGTGCAAGCTGGCCACACAGGGAGCCTCCAAACACTATTCAGATGGTTTTACCCAGGCTCAACCAGATGCACACTTACCTAGGAAACCATGCTCTGGGACTTGTTGAATGGGCTTCGGGACTCTGCTTCCCAACTGACTGGTCACTTCCCAACCTATGTGGTCTCTGAGACCACCCGCCACTCTAAGCCTCACTCTCTAAACTAAACGAGCTACTCCAATTTGAGAAATGCCTCCTACCGCACTTAGACTGTAGGGCCCAGCAACAGGCCATCTCAACTCTGACCTTAGCTACCCTGAAATCTGCTTCCTGGCTCTCCACCAGACCACCCCCACCCCTGCTGGTTTCCATGCTCTGAAAATCAGGGCTAATAATTTCTACACTGCAGGATGGCTGAAATTGTAAATAATATTCAGAAAGTGCCAGATACATCCAAGGCACTTAGGCTGTACTTCATATAGTTGTTAGAAATAATGATAATACCACTATTATTATCATTAGTCAAGATCCAAATTAGCATATGCCTACATTAACCAAAATAAACAAACACACCAGAAGCAAGAGGGAAAAAAATGCTTTTCTTTTCGTAAAGTTGAGATGCAGCTTGGCAATCTGCTGGGGTCTGGAAAGGGAGCCGGCCAGCCACCCAACGCGCTAGCTGCTGCTTCCCGGGGAAGATCCTGCTTTACAGCCAAAGCCCCACTGGACGGGACCCAGAGATGCCTGGCACATTACTGGTACCACCACACAAATAAAGAAGAATGTGTCATTGCAGATACATACACAGATTTGGATTAAAAAGAAAATCCCCAGGTGGACCCACCAATCTTGTATTTTAGAAGGATTTCTTTCTCTCGCTGTCCCTCTGTGTGTGTGTGTGTGTGTGTGTGTGTGTGTGTGTGTGTGTGCGTGTCTGGCAATATTCTGGACGCCTGAAAATAGAGGTTTATTATGGAAATGCTGACAGACCCTTAAATAGAGCACTGTATTTGCAACACTGTAATTATGCCTCCATTGAAAAGCTCCAAAGAAAACATGATTTCCTTGTGCAAATAAATCATACATGGCTTTAAAGGCCCAGATTTAAATCATTCAAACCATAAAGAACCATCGTCTTCCATATAGAAATGGATTATAAATAATAATGACCGAAAAAAATACCACCAGGCCCAAACCAGGGAAACATAGATGGACTTTATGGTATTTGTAATATTGGACCTATATCTCATGCCCATCCTCCTGTATAAGCAGGCACCAGACTAGCCTCATTATGGTGTGGATTTGATTGGCTAGAAATTGCTCCTGGACAGAGAAGAGATGTGTATCATCTCCTATGCATACCTAGCATAGGACTCAGATGTCTCTCTCTCTCTTTCTCTCTCTCTTTCCTTCTCTTCTCCCAGCCCTTCACCCACAGCCCCACTTTTAACATATTTGCTCTGGGGCATCGTCCAGCCAGATGGTCTAAGATTAGGTCCCCCAAACAATGTCTCAAGGTGACGCAGGACTTCAGATATGTCTGATGACCACAGACAGGCTCTCACTCCCCATGGAACATGACTCACATGCTTCTCCATGCTCTCAACACACATCTCCCTGAAGACAGGAGGCCACCAATCCTTTAGAACGGCACCTTGACAAGCATCGTGTATTTGACATAGAACATGTGTCTGCAGTCTCTGCAAAATTTGCTCCAGATTTCTCAGCCGCCATACCGAGCCCTGGATAAGGGGCCTTCTATGTGCCTCAGCGGCTGCTCCCAGCAGAAATCAGAGAAGCAGAACATGGTATTGGAGGACAGGGTTTTTTTTTTTTTTTTCCATCCAGATTGTGGTTTGCTTATTTTCAAACAGTTATTGATAGTTCCAAATGGCAGTTGCTAAATGACAAGTTTTATTTAGATGATTGTCAAAATGAAACTAGCAGACTTGAGGCTATAATTCTTTTTCATAATAGCAAAAGAAAATCTGCATTGCAACTACAAAGACCTACATGTAGTTACAAATACTTATTTATACCTACCAAAGCTAAAAGTTTTATATGGCATTCATTCGTTCGACAGTACAAACATTTCTTGGCTTTTCACAGATGGTAATTATGTCCTTACTGAGGGTAAGTTCACTCCAACAAAGACTTTGAACTTACAAATGAGAGATTTGATTAGGTGCCTTCCAATTTTCTTATCAAGACTATTTCATTACATTCTAGTTTCTCGAAAATTGGGTAACAGAGAATTGTCTAAACCGATGTACAACCCCTATAAACCCAGAACACCTGGGACCCAGGCTTGTTGCATGCTGTATCAAAACCAATTCAACAGAAAATGTAAATATAATAGAAAACAATTTAAAATTTTCTGCATTTGTTGTTGTTGTTGTTGTTGTTGTTTAGAAAAATACCAATTTGGGCGTGCCGGGGGTGGGGAGACACATATTTAATACAATAAAAATAATCTTAAAACCCTTGTTATGGATGAAAAGGTGCCCCCCCCCAAATTCATATGTTGAAGTCCTACCCCGCAATGCGACTGCATTTGGAGGCAGGGCCCTTAAAGAGGCAATGAAGGTCATGACGGTGGGCCCTGATCCAATAAGGCTGTGTCATGGTAAGAAGGGGAATAGTCAGCAGGGATACATGTGCACAGAGCACAGTCCACGTGACAACACAGGGAGAAGACAGCCATCCGCAGGCCAGGGAGACAGGCCTCAGGAGAAACCTAACCGCCCACACCTTGATCTTGGACTTCCAGCCTCCAGAACTGGGAGAAAATCGATTTGGGTTGTTTCAGTCATCATCCAGGCTATGACATTAGATGGCGGCAGCCTGAGCAAACACAGACAAGCTTCTTTAGATGGCTTTCACCTTTATTCTCTCTCTATACCTTTCAGGGGTTCCCTCAAAACACCTATTTACCCCCACACACACAGACGCTCCCTAATGCCTCCATTCTGCCTGCTTCCTTTTTGCTCCCTGTAGGGCTCTGGGCTCTGTTCTTTATTACGTGTATTGACTGAGCCCCCAGGCCACTTAAGCCTTTCCTCATCTCCCCAGGGATTCCTTCCTCCGAGAACTGGATGAGGGGAAAGGCCAAGAGCGTGATGATAACCTTTGTCCTTGTGGCATACTTGAAGATTACAATGTCGAAGCAGCTGGGACGAGAAAGAAAGGGAGGAAGGTGAAAAGAGCAGAAATGCAAACAGCAGCACGACCTCCATGATCTCAACAGTTGAGAAGAAAAGACCAATTATTTCTGGTCATGAGAAAAAAAGGAATCCACATGTCTAATATGTTTGCCACATTGCTGAAATTGATGCAAAGCTTTGACATCCTGTCCACCTGGTCAGAAATGAGTGTGAAGGTAAACTGGGTGAAATGGTCTCATCACCAAGCTCTTCTCTAGGTAAAGGCAGAAGCAAAGTAGACCTCGTTTGGCCATCTTTAACCAGAGAGAAACGAGAGAGAGAGAAATTAACCAGAAATGCTCAAAAGTACAGGGATGACTTTTAGAGCACCAATAGCAAGCCTGGCTTTTGTTTCCAAATGGGCTTGTTTACAATTGACAGCCAAAATATTTAGACATGTAATGGGAAGAAAAGGTCACCACCAACTCCAACGAGTTCTATGATTAGTCAGCAAAGTGTCTGCAAGTTGGGATGTGGGCATCAAGCTGCCATTATGACACCATTTATAATGTTGTCACCTTCACTCTTTCCCTGTCATTCATTAATAAACCTCAAAATACCCTTGTTGGGGAGGTGTGACTATATCTGTGCTAGAGAGAGGGGATGGGATGGCCTGAAGAAGGCTCCACCTTTCCTAGGTCTGAGAGAGAGGCCTCCAGAGATACAAATCCTTGGCAGACTCTGGTCAGCCAGGGCTCCCCTGGCTCAACAACCACTTCAGACTTCCTGGTTTCCGTCCCCTGGGTACAGGAGCTCTCCAGAAGGGGGGCCACCAGCTTATGGCTACCACTTCTCGGAACTGAAAGACACAGTGTCTCTTTCTCAGCAGTGATAAAATTTCATTCTGTATCCAAACAAAGATCTCTTCTCCAACCATCAGTCTTCAGTATCCTTGCAACATGCATTGGCTTTGTTCAGTGTCAACTTGCCCAAGCTGTAACTGGGATTCTCAGAATTCCCTTCCTTCTGTGGTTCCGGTGAAGGTTGGCCACAAGAATGGGATTTAGGAGGTGGAAGTGAAGCAGCCTCCATTGGGCTGGGACGGTGGAAGCCTCTGGGAGTTGTACCTGTTGCCGCCAGTCCACGAACCCACTTGTTGGAGGAGAGCAGAGCTGGGCCTGCAGCTCTCACAGATCCTGCAGGATCTCCTTCAGCTTTTCTGAGACTCAGGCCAGCCATGCATGTGGTTCCAAGGAGAAGAGCTTCCACCAGTCATCCATCTTGCTCAGGTTAGAGGTGACAAGTTCCTCACCCAGGTTCCAACTTGTCTTCCTGGGCTTCTCGAAGGTGGTTCCAGTGTGTCTTCAGTTTCTCCCCTGCTTCACCTATCCAAGATTTTCCTCCCAGTCACCAGCACTGACCTGCAGTGATTTCAGGCTCACCACCAGACACAGAGGCAATAGCTTCTCATCGACTTCTTCACCAACAGTTGTGCAAAGGATAATCCCTGCAGAAGATCTCTTATTTCCCATTTTACTCATAGTGGTTTGACTTCCTTGATCAAACCCTCACTGACAGAGACCACCTGACTACTTAAGGGATCATAGATCCTCCAAACAAAATGGAGCCCCAGCCAGGAGTCTCATCCCCTGGAAGCCTACAAGGTATGTAGGATGACACCCACAGTCAGAATGGGCTTCCCAATGTCCCCCGTTTCTCTCTTGTAGGTCTGTTTGTCCTCCTTCCCTGGGAACCAGGACTCAGAAGACCTGTACATGTGAATTCTAATCCAAGAGCACATTTCCAGTCCTCTCTTCTGCCTCCTACACACTCCAATCCCCCTGGTAAGGTAATCGAAGAAACAAAGACTGGGCAACACAGTGCGCTCAGCACGTGTTCTTACAGGTCAAGTGCTTACATAACAAGGAGCTGCCTCTAAGGTACTCCACCCATGTAAATTTCAGTCTCAACTGCAGAGCTAGTTTGGGGAGTGCAGCAGCTTCACCAAACACTCTACATAATTCTCTGAAAAAGACTAAATATGGAGGGAAAAGAAATTGGTCAGTACAACCCTCTCAAGGGGCCACCATTTATCTAAGGTAGGTACAGCCATATTCCCTCAAACACCAGGAAGAGTGTTGGGGGAGTATGGATGGATGGATGCTTTACTTGTCATTTGCCTGTTTTCCCTCAGATCCAGTCCCCATCACTTCCTTGCCCTTCTCTGTACTCAAAAGGGATGACCCCAGGAAACTACCAAGGCTGCCTTACCCACTTTTTCCCGCTCAGTTTGGCCAGGGAGAAGCACAGGCAGGAAACTGAAGAATGAGTGAGAAAGAGAAGCCAGGTGTTCACCTCCACTCCACCCCACACTTGGGGCTGTGTCTTCCCCATTCAGCACACTACCAGTTGGGCATCCTCTAGAACCAGATTCCAACAGGTAACCCAGGTGTTTGCACTCAGGTAACATCCCTGTTCTTCCAGCCCTAGAGGGAGCAATGGCTTTCTGCAATTGCTAATCTTGGGGTTGCCTTGCTTTGCATGGCTGCTCTTTCAACTCTTCTGAAAATCTTTGTAACTAATTTCTGCATTAAATTTCTTCTATTAAATTGATCCATGTTGTTTTTGTTTTGTTTTGTTTGTTTATTTGTTTTATAGAAGCTGGCTGATACAGATGCTTTCGACCCTGGGGCTTAGAATTTGCCAAAACTGACTTCCTGATTTCTAAACTTCCTGGCCTAACATCATTTTTTAAAAAAATTACTTCTAAGCAACAATACACCAAGTGGTGCAGAGAAGGAAAATTTAATGGTAACCCTGCACCCAGCCTCTGGAGTGGAGGTGGGGGGTAAAAAATTGATTCAAGTCTTCCTATTCATCTAGCAAGAGCAGACATGTACTAGATGAGATTCTCAAGTGATGGCAGTGGGTTTCTCCTCATAGTAATGGATTTTTACACTTACCCAAATTTCACATCGTTCATATATTCATTGGCATGGGACATGTTAGGCATTGGAGATATATGATGGACAAAAATGCTACCAACCTCAAGGAGCATTCGGTCTAGTAGACAAGTGTATGATCACATGCAAGCCCATTCTAGGATAACCTCTTGCCATTAAAACAAAGGGAAATTAACTGGCTTCATAGGACTGAGGCTGGGGTATTGGCTTAGCATGTCCTGCTCTAATCAAACCAGCCAGATGAATTCACCATAGACTAAAATCTTGGAAGTCACTTGCATAGAGGTATTCCAACCAAAGGAAGGACTCTCCAAGCTCATCCTCACAGCCATACCCATCACTGAGGTCATTCAGATAAGGACAGCGGTGACATGCACCCCCAGGAAGGAAACCATGTCCTTCTTCTCAAAGTCTAGAGCCTAGTTTTTTCTGGGGTTGAACATTCTTGTGGTTCATTTCACTACCCTATGTGCTCTGACAGTGTATCAGTCTAACCTACTAAGCTTTCAAGGGTTGTCTAACCCTACCTATTCAAAAGATCTCCTTAGCTTCCTTCCTCCTCCTTCTCCAAGAGAGAAGCTGACCCTGCCATCTTACAGTCCCTTTAGACCACACTTCCCCTTCTTCCTTCTTTAATCAGCTGTGTATCTTTCCTCAGCACGGGACAGATTCTGACAAATTTAAGGCCTTGAGTAAGTGTTTGCTGGTTGAATGCGTGACTGCATGGGTGCATGGTTTAGTCTGGAGTGGGAAGCAACCACCGATGTGTTAACTAGGAGTTGTCTACAAAGCATCTTGCTTTAAATGCAGTAACACATGCACTCTTGATCATCCCTGGAGTTGTATGCCTGAAATAAGACTTATAAGGAATAAGGTTGAATAAGGAGTAAGGTTTGTGCCCATCCCCAGGCACAGACCGGAACCGGGATGTGCAGAGGCAGGATGGCTGCTGTGACCAGACCTGCAAAACGAGTTTTGTCCTAAGATTTGGGCTGTTCTAGAAAACCAAAATTTCTAAGGAAATGTTCGAAGCATTCATTTTGCGGAGTCTCCTCCACAACCTACCCCCCCCCCATAAACCTGGCTCGGTGTGGATCCAATGTTTTAAAATCTTCCGCTGGCATTTCCAGTTGCAGACAATGTGGATCACAGCAGGCCACAGGCAGGAGGCTCTGTTCTCCTTTACCAAAGCAACCTGCACACCTAAACGTTCTTTGAATAGTGTAAGTTAGAGACCACAGGATGGTGTCTGTTAGTAGCTGTGAGACTCTCCCTTTTCCCAGACCTCAAAGTTGGTCTCTCGCTCATTAAAGGTAAAAGGTAGATTCCCTTGTGGCCCAGACTTGTACCCAGCCTACTGGAAATAATCAGGAAGCCAGCAGTGACTCAGCTCCTTCTTGGGACCCAGAATGACTTTTCTACCAGCCAGTACTGCTTTTGTGAAGTACCTCACCATCTGGGTTCCTGACACTGCTTGCCTTGACCTCCAAGACATGTTTTCCCTGTCCTGCCATGAATAATGCACTGGCTGGGCCTTAGGCTTACTCCTGACCTCTGAGAGCATTAAGCTCATCACTCTTAGCCCGCAGACCCCTGGTCTCAATTCCTATTCCATCTCTGCTTGTCCAGTCCTAACAGGAGCCACCCACACTCGAGCCTGAGAGTAGCTCTCCCCCAGGAGACAAATGAAACAAAATACAAACCAGTAAAAACCCTGGCTGAAGACTAGATAGGTTTGTAGGGACTTGGGCGCCAAGCAGAATTAACCCAGAAAGCCTTGTGCCATAAGATGAAATCACAGCACCCAACGATGAACCAAAGGATGGCCTCCAACTGTCCCCCCACCTTGCTCAGACAGGGTGGCAGAGGTTTGCCCTTTTTCTGCCTCGTAGGCAGGAAGTCTTATATGGTTCTTACATTCCATCCAAAAGACAAAAGAGGGGGAGGATTTCTCTGAACCCTCGCCAGGTCGCATTGAGGTGGGCGTTGGGTCTTTTGAAACTGTCAGAATGAGTATGCTTCTGATTATGGGGTTCCCAAGACTCTGCGCCAGTTTTTTTTTTTTTTTTTTTTTCTTGAGCCCATACATTTTCTTTCTGGACCAGAGCCACGTTGCTCTGGCTATGCTAATCCTCCCGGTAGTCACAGTGCTTCCCAGGGCATCCAGGGAGTTGCTTGTTTTAGGGAAATCCTGTTAGTTTGAACTCTGTTCAAGAATGTGCCCAGTGGGGGCGCCTGGGTGGCTCAGTGGGTTAAGCCGCTGCCTTCGGCTCAGGTCATGATCTCAGGGTCCTGGGATCGAGTCCCACATCGGGCTCTCTGCTCAGCGGAGAGCCTGCTTCCCTCTCTCTCTCTCTCTGCCTGCCTCTCCGTCTACTTGTGATCTTTCTCTGTCAAATAAATAAATAA
Organism: Lutra lutra; assembly: GCF_902655055.1. Classification (NCBI taxonomy): domain Eukaryota; kingdom Metazoa; phylum Chordata; class Mammalia; order Carnivora; family Mustelidae; genus Lutra; species Lutra lutra. The sequence continues at coordinate 60,244,859 of NC_062283.1, forward strand.
AATCTTTAGGAAAAAAAAAAAAAAAAAAAAAGAATGTGCCCAGTGTGTTTCAGCCCAGGAGCAAAGTGAATTTCGCCTGGAGAGTTAAAAGCACTTGGATAGTTGGGGGTGGGGGCGGAGAGGACGGTATGGGAATCTGAGGGGTTGGTTACCTCAGTTCTGCAGCGATCTGACCTATTATCTTGACGTTGAACTGGCTACTGGAAGATGACCCAAATGATGAAAGTGTCAGTTAATACTGATCGAGTGTGGGCAACTGTGAAGTGGACTTTTCTTCAGCTCTTGTTCTAAAATCTTCCTCTCCCACGAGGTTCTCTGGACCCTCTCTGCATCTGAGAGACCCAGGCATTCCCAATACATTGTCTTCGCTGATAGGGAACTATGTTGCCCATTTCCAGAATTTTACCTCTTATTTTTCTGACCCATCAAAATGCGCAAATTTTCCCGACCCATCTAGGAGATGATCATTAATCACTGTCAATGCGTTTTCCAGGGAAACCCTTAAAAATAACTGGAGTGAGTCACCTCCTGCACAATGGGGATTGAAAAACAAACAGTTGCTGGCCCCCGTCGTTCTAAGAACCCTCCACCTCTGAGTCAAGGCCTCTTAGAGGTTCACTGTGATGTACATTAAACAGCGAATGGAAGAGGCAGTATAAGATAGTGGGGAGGCCCATGCACTGAGAATCAGGGCTTCTATCTCCCTCTTGACTCTGCCATCCCCTAGTTATGTGACCCTAGGGAGTTCCTTTACCTCTCTGGTTCCTCGTGGAGCCCATGAAGGCCATGAAGGGGAGTAAGCAATTTACTGAATCATTAACATTACACAACCTGGAGGACTGCCTGTAGGGGGCGCCCTCCAAATATTTGATGAACAGATGTGTTCGCCCCACCCACAAGCCTGCTGGCCAGTTAAGACCTTAAGATAGCTTATCCTTCTACATTCATCAGATTCTTTCTCAAAATTGGGTTTTAGTCCATGGGAGGAGGGAGAAAATGAGAGAAAGGAGAGAAGGACATAAACCAATGAACTCAAACATGCCATCGAGAAAAGAAAAAAAAAAAGCAGAAAGGGAAAGGAAAGGTAGTGGGGCTGAGGTTACCTCCTTCACAATTTCGCTCAACTGGTCTTCCCTTTGCCATAAGCTAGTTAAATATACCACAGGGCATGTGGCCCAGTAGTTAATCGAGCAGAAAGAGAATGTTCCGAACTTGAATCTAGACTCGACCTCTCAAAAAAGTGATTTAGCCTCTTGATGCCTTGATTTCCTCCTCTATAAAAGGCTAACATTAGTATCCACCTCCGTGGGTTGTTTTGAGGACTTAAAGCAATAATGCATGTTGTTTCGAGGATTAAAAGCATGGATTCATGTTAATAGCACATGTTAAACCTTCCTCACTAAATACTCATGGAGGTAGGCTCCTGTCCATGCTAGGGAGGAATTCAGCCTGAACCAGAGAGGGGAAGGCATCTAGAGCAGGAAGTGTCCTTTCAATAGGACAAATGCATTAAGGCATCAAGGTCTCAGTGTCACACCACGTAAAATGGGAAAGCAAGTTCTGCTCAATGATCAACCTTAGAGACATGCCTGGATTCTATTTATAAACCCCAAGTAAGCCACAGGTGCCAAATTACCAGTGCTCTGAGTACATCCCCTGCCAAATGCCAGGTTAAGACTTAGGCTAGCACGAGACTCTCCACCGCCTGTGAGATGTGATCCTCACGCTGCATTCTGAAAGCTGCTGGTTCTTGACCATTGAGTTATTTTTTAGCTAAGAATAAAAAGTTAGGCCAAAGCTCTTCACAAGTTAAATCATCCCCAAGAGGAGAGGTCAGCTGAGGCCTGGGGATCCCACCCTGCTCAGAGGGAATGGGGATAGAATGGGTGGGGTGTTTTCTTCTCAAGCTACAACTTGGGATTTTGTGGGCAACGACAATGATGTGGGCTCAGCCCAAGAGCAACTGGAGCGTAAAGACGTTTGAGTATGAAAGAAAAATTAACTAACAAGGTTTTTTGTTGTTGTTTTCTAATATTGCATACAGTTCTTTTCTAAAGAACTAGTTAAATAAAATCCAAAGGCCTTGTTATGGATTCAGTGTTCTACACTATCACACCCCTTCTCTGACTTCCTCTTCCTCTTTCCCTGGTTCCTCCCCAGTCCTCAGCAAACCCAATCCCTCTTTAATTGACTCTACCCCGATTTTGGAAAATTCTCCTCAGATACACATTTAGCTTGCTCCCTCACTTCATTTAGGTCACAGCCCAAAGGTAACCTTACCGGCAAATCCTCCCTGATCGTGCTATTTGAAAAGGCCACCCCCGACCATCTTTGTGCCTCACTCTGCTCTATTTCTCCTTCATAGCACTTAGCACCACCTATGTGTTAATACAAGAGAGGGAAATTGAAAAATTTGTTATGCTCATTGTGGTATCCACATAGAGTGCCCAACACATAGTAGGCACCCAATAACTATTCCTTGAATGAATATACAAATGAATTTGTTGAGTGGGCAGATGAATGAATGGAGGAAGGAATGGGCATACAATAATGTGGCAGGGCCACTAAGTGACTCTCTTATGGAAAGTGCATAATCATCATCCTACACATTTTTTTTTTTATGAAAGAGAGCATATAATAGAAGATTTGGCCATAACCATAATCCATTTGTGTTCTTACTTAGTCTTAAAAACTTGAATTCCTCTTTCAACCCATTGTTTGTAGAAAAGGACCTGGATGGGGTTTGAAGAGACTGGGATTCGATCTTGATTCAGTCACTTCCAGGGACGTGATCTTGAACAAGGCACGTGACCACCTGGAATTGGAATGTGCTCATTTTTGAAGTGAAGCTGAAGCTCGCATTTTCAGAGGGGGGTCGGTGGAGAGAATTAAGTGAGATCTGTACACAAAAGTCTTGGAGCTGTACAGTGTGATGTAAGTGGGGGCTGTGGGTACTGGTGTTACATTGTAAAACATAGAGAGTGGCCTCCCCTTGAGAATCTGATCGTCCCTGAGCTGGAGTTGGGGGGGGGGAACTTTAGTCAGGACTATCTCTAGAGGAGTGTTTTTTAAAACAAGGGGTCTTCACTCATTGGTGGGCTGTAAAATCAATTTAATAAGATTAAAACAAAATTTAGTATGCATTGATGAGAAAAGAATTTTTAAAATAGCAAAATATTTTATAAAACTCTTATTTTCATTTTGTAGATGTGTTTGTGATGTCATGATATAAAATAAATTTTTCACTGTGGGTCAAAAATTACTGACTTAAAAGCATCTATTGAAGTTCTGATGTGAGGTGATCAAGGCCTGAACTGAAGTGGGAGCTCTGAGAAAAAGAACCATAGCAACAATAACTATTATTATCTTATATAATTTTTGCAATAAGCCTATGGGGTAAGGTTTATTGCATTATCCTAAGTCTTCAGACACTGAACAACAGCTCTTAAGACACAAAACAAATAAATAGAAGAGCTTGTTGCCAACCTAGTTTGTGTTCTTGGTTTCCCAGCTGACTCCAGATCCCATGGTCTGTCCACTAGGCTACCTGTCTCATCAGTACGGGGACTGAGGAACGTGGAAAGCTCAGAAAATGAGGAGTCGGTATTGACACTAAGGGCCCAGTCCCGAGTGGCTGAGAATGCTGGCACAAATGTCCAAAATGGCACATCGGCAGAGCGGATTGGTTTAGGCAAGGGAGTGGGGAAAAACCTGGATTTGAAGCGATGGAGGGACCCCCAACTGCGTCTAATTTTTAAGTCAGAAGAGAACTTCAAGCCCTTGGTAGAGATGCCTCACACTCGGGTTTGCACATCTCTGGGTCAGAGGCAGGACCTGTCCTTCCCGTGGAAAGGAGCACTTCCTGTGCCCAAGCCAGGCTGGCTGGCACCTGTGAGTCTGCACGTGCCACATCATGGCGCCCATGTTCTCCTGACACAGGAGGACTGTGAGGGGTCATCAGCCCTTCCTTGTGTGTATACTGCCTCCCCAAATTGTAGTCTCCTACGCAGAGGTCACAGAACGTGCTAACGAGTTCTTTCTTGTTCCACAGCCTCAGTCTCTGAAAGCCTCTCAAAGCTCCTTGAGCTGCACCCCCTTCAGGTTCAGAAGCATTCATCGGCCTCTCGCTCGCTCCTGTGATCTGCTCACCCTGTGATTCTGCACACCTTCCCCACCCCTCTCAGCTTCAGCGTGAGCCTGGTATTTTCTGAAGATGTGGACACCGAGCAGGTTGCACCCTTCTAAAAACACCCCAGCCTAGGGCAGCCATAGGTTAGGTATTGAATGCTGAAGGTCAACATCACGCCAAGAGCAAAAATGAAGGTTCATATGAATTGCCGCAAAGAGAGGGCTGAGAGAAATTTGACACACAGAAGAGGAGAAGGCACAGATTAGAGGGATGTGGTTAAAGCCAAGGAATGTTGGCAGCTACCCGAGGCTGGAAGCAGCAAGAAACAAGTCCTTCTCCCTCCGGATACCCCACAGAGAGTGTGGCTCTGCTGACACCTTGACCTCAGCCCGGCTGAGGCTAACTTCAGACTTCTGGCCTCCGGAGCCATGAAGGACTAAATTCCCACCATTTTAAGCTACTACGTTCGTGATCATTCATGACAGCAGTGATGAGAAACTAACAGTCTAGAATGCCAAGGGATGTGAAAATGCCTACCGTAATAGATGGTACATAATAGACACGCAATGAATAGTCATTTCTTGCTTGCAGGCCTTTCTCTGCTCCTTCCTTTCTTCATGCGCCTTATATTTTTCTCACCTTCCTTTTTAAAAAAAAATCCAGTCTGAAAGGTATAGAAAAAGGAGCACAGACTTTGGAGCCATCGCTCAAATTCCACCACCACTCGTTAGCCGGGCGTGGGCTAGTCACATCACCTCCCTCAGTTTTCACAGCTTCAAAATGGGCTCTCGCCACTCACTTTGGCTGGGTTCTTGTGAAAAGCAAAGGAGATAAAACACATCAATCTTCATATAGTTTGTTTGCATCGGGTACCCATTTATCCTGCAGATCCAACTTTCCTTATTTGGGGAAAGAAGAAAATGAGAGGAAAAAAAGATAATAATCACACACACAAAAAAACCCAAAAACTACTTAAATTCTGCGGGGAATTAAGCCTGATCTTTTTCTCCATAGGCATCTGCCACAGGGAGCATGTGAGAAGGAGGAAATAAATCTCCTCTTTCCTCTAGTCTTCAGCCTCAGGTGCTTTGGGAAGTGTGTGTTTGGAGTGCAAGTCTGACTTTTAAAGACTTTTTTTTTTTTTTAATAGAACATGGTCCCTAAACACAAGCCCACCTCTTCATCCAGTGCCTCACGCAAAAACAGCATTATGATCCAACATAAAGGAAAAATCATCTGAATGTATGCCAGCCTCCGGTTGGATGGGATTTTCGCCAATTATGAAAGCATGTATGGTGTGTACCTTAGAGTTGACTTCAGGACATGGACCCAGGTAAGATGTGACTGAGGGTCATTATCCTCTCACACAGCTGTGCACAGGGCTTGTCAGCCCTTTCCTCCCATTGCTCCACTCAACCAACCCCCACTGTGCTTGAATACATGCCAGAGGCTACTGACCTCCGGCAACACTGTGTTCTGGAAGAGTTATCCTACTTCTATCTTATCCACACTACCTAATTTTCATGCAGAGCTGCAAAGAAGCCGTCAAGAGGCATAAAGATTCTCAAAAGCTGGAGAAATGTAGAAAGCACTAAAAATTCATGAGACTCACCAAATACCAAATTAGTGCTCCTTGCCCTCAGCAAATCTCTCAGCAAAGACATACATATTTATAGAACACTGGTCTTCCTATAGCATCTCCCACTTCAAAAGTGATTCTGTTAAACTGTGGCAGAATTCCCTGCTAGACAACCACGTCTGCATTCAATAGCTTTTTTGGAGGGAGGTTATAAAACAGATAAGCAGCTCTACTGGAGTCATAACATAGCAAAAATCTAGTCAGACCACTGTTGGGGGGCGGTGAAAACCCTGAAATTTACCCTACCCACGTTAAAAAGGGAGACTCAGGGAAAAAAAGAAAGAAAAAAAGAGCAGTCTCTGGCTTCCTTAAATATCTCCCTGTATTTAATTTCACTGAAAACCACGCTTCTGGCCCCGCTGTGCCTACAGCCCTTCTCATTACCTCCAGCAATTTACATTGCATCTTTTTTGAACTCTGGATTCCCGGACAGACTTGAGTGTGGTGCGGCAAATTAGTGAATCATAAAAATTAGAACTGGAAAAGGCCTCTGGGGTCACAGGGTTATCCTCTGCCAATTCTAGATGGTTCTCTGTGGTTTGTTCCTGAGTGCTTTGTTCAAACTGCTTTCAAGTCCACAATACATCCCACAGGGAGGGAGAGAAAGAACAATAACAACAAAAATGTCTCTTGCCCATCCATTTCCCTCGCCAGCCCAGCCCAGCAGAGAGAGAAGCCTGGGGCCACCGGGAAAGGGGGGATGAATCATGGGATATGAGGGCGGAAGGCACTTCAGAGGGCATCTAGGCCAACATCAAATTGTACAAATAAGGAAAATGGAGTTCAGGGAGTTTCATGCTCAAGCCCGCAAGGATTATAGGAGACCCATGACAAGGAAAGCAGGGCCTGGCCCATCAAAGGTGCTAACAAATACTGGTTCCATTTCCTTCTTCAGATCATCTCCTGCCTTATATTAGAGTTTGTTGCAGACACACACTAAAGTGTGCCTTGAGGGTGGGTCCTCCATTTTATTTATTTTTATATCCCCACAGGGCCAAGATCAGGGCCTCGTATGCAGAGGATGGCTCAGTTAGTGCTGGTCATGTTGAATTAACTTACTACAAAAATGGTCTTTCTTCCTTATATAAATCTCACTAGCTTGTACCTGTGTGTGTCCCTGCCCGCACCTTCCAGACCTTGGAATGACAGGTGTGCATCACAGGAAGGTGGGTTTAGGGTCAGTGTGAGCAGAGCTCTCTATGGATTGCACCAGAAATGGACAGAACCGCCCTGGGAGGCTGTTGGGCAAAGCTAGAAACCGGGCAGAGACTTAAAGGAGGGGACTCAGGCATCTGATTGAGGTTTAGAGTGCTGACCTCTAAGGTCCCACCCCACCTTCAAGCTTTTAGACTCTATGATATGAAAGAGCTTTATTTCCAAATGCACATAAGGTTTCAACTAGTTGAATCCCTTCAAAGTCAAAACTCTCTCAAGACAGATCCCTACAGTCCCTCACCTTTATAAATCAAAGACATCAAAATATGGCTCCAACCGTGGACATGACGAAAGAGTTGTCCCCAAAGTTTTCTCCCAAATGCACCCCTTGATCTAGCTTAGAGACTTCAAAAGTTATCCCCTAATACACTTTTTAAAACCTCATTTAACATAGTCTACAGTGGAATTAGTTCTGTGAGTTAGTTTGGCAGAGAGATGAAATCACATCAAATCCATATTCATTATAGATATCCCGTATGTCATCTACGAGGATGGATGGCAGCTCTGGTGTGGGAGAAAGGGTGCAGCAACAGAAAGACTCCAGGGTTTATAAAGACCTGTCTGCTGCCTTCCTGTTTCACCTCCTTTTAATTGATTCATCCCCAAATGCTGGGCAGCCAGGGAGACTCATCCATTCCAGCTGAAACCCTTCCATGCTTAATTCTACCCTGCCCACTCTTTGCATGAGCCTGTTATGCCCAGATAGGCCTTTCAAAACATTTTAAAATTCTTATGTGCTGCTTTGAAAATTAACTTATTTAAAACTAGGGATACTACTATAGAAAAATTATGAAATGTAGATAAATATCAGAAAAACTCCTAGCTCCTAGAGAGAATTGCTACGCATATCTAGCATGTAAGCTTGAAAGCCTTTTTTTCCCCTCCCTCTCAGTCCTTCAGAGCAATGGGGAAGAGAGTACTTAGAGAATAACTTTGTTACCAAGACTCTACTGAGAGACAGCTGTACCTTCTAGGTCTTAACCACAATCTTGAACACAGAAAAACCGAGAGTAGGGGTGTGTGGAAAAACTTACAGAAATGATACAGGCTGTTTCAAACAAAACATCCTCCCCTGTGCTGGGAGCAGGGGGAGGAAGGGATAGGGACAGCCTTCTAACCTAAATTGGTCAGACTTCCAATCATGATAATCACAGCTACCATTTACTGAACATTTACAACGTGCCAGGCATCCTTCATCTCATTAAGATGAGGTCTTCTTTTTTTTTTTTTTTTTTTTTTGAGATTTCATTTACTCATTTCACAGAAAGAGCTCAAGTAAGGGGAACAGCAGAGGGAAAAGGAGAAACGGGCTCAATCCGCGCACCCTGGGATCATGACCCGTGCCAAAGGCAGACATTTAACTGACTGAGCCATCCAGGCACCTCAAGTTGGTATCTTCTAAGAACCTTCTCAAGGTTGTTACTGTAAAGTTTAACAACTGGCAAGTTTGAGGGTAAAGCCCTGACTTGTATTATCTGCCATTTTTCTATGGTATAAATATTACCAATTCAAGCAATAACTCCGAGTTAGAAAGGGTCTCAGGAGCACAACATCCCATAGTGTTTCTACCATTCAGACATAATAGTCACAAGTTACCTCAAGAACACGGATAATAGTGAAATGCAGGGTCATAATTAGGAGTAGTAAGCTTTGTGTATTTCTTACTTATTTTTTTTAAGATTTTATTTATTTATTTGACAGAGATCACAAGTAGGCAGAAAGGCAGGCAGAGAGAGAGAGAGGAGGAAGCAGGCTCCCTGCTGAGCAGAGAGCCCGATGCAGGGCTCTATCCCAGGACCCTGGGATCATGACCCTAGCCGAAGGCAGAGGCTTTAACCCACTGAGCCACCCAGGTGCCCCTCTTACTTATGTTTTAAATATGATTTATTCAATGCAAAGTTTGTAAGTTTAATTTTTATTCATGGTTGTGTTTAGCAATTAGCTTGCAAAATTCCTAAAAAGTCATCGGTTGGTTCTCATGAGCCAGCATGAGTGAGCTAGCTCCCACACACCACAGGATTTTCCTCGGCCACTCTTCCTCCAGTGCCATCTAAGCAGAATCTGATTCCTGAGTTTTTGTTTGACCTGGATTTCAGTTTTGTTTTTATATCTTCCACCCTCAAGACATTCTTCCACTCCTCCTCTTCTGATCTTGGCTTCCCAGTGACAGGAAAGGCTGGGGTGGGGAAGGGAAGCTATCGGTTTAAGGCAAGTTCAAAGGCCATGCTGTCAACATCATAGCTACTAGCCACATGTGGCTACTGAGCATTTGAACTGTGGGTAGTCTGAATTGAGATGTTCTAAAATCATAAAATATACACAGGATTTTGAAGACCTAGTTAAAAAAATATGAAATATCTCATTAATACTTTCATCTTGACAACATGTTGATTATATTTTATGTTGAGTTTAAAAAAATATATTATAAAATTAATTACACCTGTTCTTTTTCTTTTTTTAAATACACCTACTGGAAAATCTTAAAGTACAGATGTGGCTTGCATTATTTCTCTACTGGACACCAGTGCTCTGGAGAATGACCCAGAATCAAGGATAATCTTTGCTGGAGGAGGCATTTTGGAGGTATGGTTTCGGAAACTTGCAGCCTGGAGAGGTTTTTCCCATAGAATCTTTTAGGATCTCAGGCTAACCCCAACTTACTTAGAGCTGATTAGGAAGAACAGTATGAACAAGAGCCAGCATGTGCTAGGACAAGGCCAACAGCACATGGCTGTGACTTCACACCATCTGAACTTCTTACTGCATTACTGTCCCTAAGCCCAGCAACATTCAACTAGATCTAAGGAGAAAACTCTGAGGACAGCTGGACTCAAGTTATATCCCCGAGTAGTTATTAAACACTTGCCGTGTATTAGCCCTGAGCAGAGTCTACAAAAGACAGAGGCACAGGAGTACAAAAGAAACACACCCTCAGCTACATTGGCCAACTTGCTTTCTGATGTAGGAGCAAAGGCATTTCAGGGGAGAAAGGAAACTCTGTCCAACAACTGTTGCTTAAATAATTAAATAGTCATATGCCCCAAATTGAGACTTTATCCCTACCTTCACACCACAAACAAAAATTAACTCAACATGGGCCACAGACCTAAAACCTACAATGACCAAACTTTTAAAGAAAACATGAGGGAATGTATTTGTAACCTTGGGTTAGGCAGAGATTTCTTAAGTATGACACCAAAAGTACATCCACAAACAAACAAAAATTACAGATTGGACTTCATCGAAATGAAGAACTTCTGCTCTTCTAAAGGCATCATTCAGAAAGAAAGAAAAAAAGAAGGAAAGGAAGGAAGGAAGAAAAAGACAGGCTCCACACTGGGAAAAAATTTGCGAATCATATATCTGAGTAAGGTCTTGTATCTATATTACATAAAGCACTCTCAAAACTTAATAGTAACAAAGGAAACGACCTTTGGGTTATGGACATTAGGGAGGGTATGTGCTATGGTGAGTGCTGTGAAGTGTGTAAACCTGGTGATGCACAGACCTGTACCCTTGGGGCTAATAATACTTTATATGTTAAATAAAAAAAATTTTTTTTAAAGAAAACAACCCAATACAAAAATGGGTGAGTGATTTAAACAGATACTTCACCAAAATGGATAAATGAATGAAAAGGTGTTCAACATCATTAGTTATTCAGAAAATGTAAATTAAAACCATAATGAGAATCCACTAACTGCTACAAACTTATTAGAATGTCTAAAATAAAAGGACTGACCATAACAAATGTTGTCAAGAATATGGAACAACTAGAAGTCTCATGCAATGCTGATGGGAAAGCAAAATGATACAACCACTTTGGAAAACAATTTGGCACTCTCTCAAAAAGTCAAACATACACCTGCTGTATAATCCATCCCACTCATAGGCATTTACCCAAGAAAAATGAAAGTATGTACAAAGACTTATATAGGACTGTTCCTTGCAGCTTTATTTGTAATAGCCAAAAACTAAAGACAACCTAAGTGATCATCAATCGAATAAGGCAACAGATGTCTATATCCATATGATGGAATACTACTTAGCAATAAAAAGGAATTGACTAAATATATATAACTATATGTATATAAAACTAGATAAATAGGTAACTGTACACACACACACACACACACACACATCAATATGGTTGAATCTCTGAATAATTACACTAAATTAAAGAAGCCAGACAAGAAATAGAGTATATATTGTATGATTCCATTTATATAAAATTCTAGAAAATGCTAACTAATCTATAGTGACAGAAGCAGATCGGTGATTGCTTGGGAATGAGGGGGATGGGGAGAACCATGAGAAAGGAATGATAAAAGGGCACAAGGAAACCTTTTGGGGTGGTGGATATATTCATTAGCTTGATTGTGGTGATTTTCCATCAGTGTATACATATGTCAAAACTTATCAAATCATACATTAAACATGTGGTTTATTGTCAGTTATAACTAAAAACAAGAAGTGGAGGTGGGGAAGGGAAAGAGAAGGAGGAGAGGAAGAATAGAAGGAGGAAGGAGGTACAAGGAATGGCACCTGACCTTAGGGAACTAGCAATAGAAATTGTGTAATCAAGATTCACTGTGGCTTTCCCTGTACACCAGTCAATGGACAGTGGCTCCAGAGTTTCTATAGAACAGGGGGTGAAGGAGGATACCAATGGATGAAAATAGTACAGGGGGGCGCCTGGGTGGCTCAGTGCGTTAAGCCGCTGCCTTCGGCTCAGGTCATGATCTCAGGGTCCTGGGATCGAGTCCCGTATCGGGCTCTCTGCTCAGCAGGGAGCCTGCTTCCCTCTCTCTCTCTCTCTGCCTGCCTCTCTGTCTACTTGTGATCTCTCTCTCTGTCAAATAAATAAATAAAATCTTTAAAAAAAAAAAAAAAGAAAATAGTACAGGGTACTTCCTGACACTTATCTTGAAACTGAGTCTGTATAAAAAACTGTTAGGGCTTTTATGTTTGTTTGAGTGGTTTGGGGGGGGTTTTTTGTTTGTTGATTTTTTTGAGTGTTTTGTGGGTGTTCATGGGAGGGAGGCTTATGGGGCTCTGCTGCTATTGTTAACTCTGCTAAGAATCCTACCAAGTAAAGAAGAAGGATTACTTTTAGGATCTGGTCCCATACCACCCAAAACCAGGGCCAACCCTCAGCAGGCTTCTCACCTCTGTCTAGCATTCTTCTGCCCTCTCCTATCTTCACTCCTCCTGGCCACTTTGTCTGAGTGCCCTGTGATGAGCTCTGTTCTCATCTAGTCTCACTGAGGAATTAGTGCCTGAAAAATGCTTGTCGTTATTTCTCTCAACAAGACCTACATTTTTATAGATCTATAGAACAGAAAGACCCAAAAAGATTCACGCCTAGAGGGGACAGTTCAGATTCTATTAGGGCTTGTGGGACCTTTCTACCACATGAAGCAATTGCCTGCCATCACCTCTCACCTTCTGCAATTACAAGTCAGGGGACCTCTACTCTCTGGCTATTGGTCTGCTGGTAGAAGGAAGCTGAGCTAATTTCTGACCTCCCTTCAACTTAAATATTCAAGAAAGAGCAGGTGGTGGGAAGGCCCTGGAATGCTGCTGCTTGTTGGAAACCCAGTAGTGCTGTCCACCACAAAGTTGCACCTGAAATGGTGAGTTCCAGGCTAAGAAGTGGGGAACACACCCAATGTCCTATGAAGGACACACTCCAGAGAAACCATGCCTGCCAAAGGGTGACTTGGAGTCCCCCTGGAATGGGATCCTTCTTCCCTCTAGGAAATAATGCTGGGGACACATCAGCTCTACAGGGGCTAGAGCTAGAGGATGAGCCAGGACCTCAACTCAGAGCTCCCTGCGTTTTGAGATGGCACAGGTTAGCCCCTCAAGAAACCCCTCTGGAGTCTGACTCTCCCAGGGCTGGCTGAGTCCCAAGTCAGAACCCGGTCAGAGACACAGAACAAAACGTTGTTGTCTAGAGTGATTTGACCAGTTCTTTAATTCTTTCGGAAAACTTAACACAGTATCGGGTAATCTCAGCTGGAGGAACACTAAAAGTATTCTCGCCCAACCACCTCCCCAACATATCAGTCTCTGAGGCAACGTTCCTGAGAGGCGGCTGTCTGGTCTTCACCTGAATGCACCCAGTGACAGATTTCTTTTCAAACAAGCTCTGATTGTTAGAAAGTCCTTCCTTATATGTGCAGCTGTGAAAAAGAATGAGGAAATTCTCTTTGTACTGATGTGGAAAAATCTCCAAGATACACCATCAAGTGAAAACAAAAAAAAAAAATAAAAAATAAACAAGAACTGGTGCTGAACCATGTGTACAGTACACTAACTTGGGGATTTTTTAAACGAGAAAAATAAGAATTGATATTTATGTCTGCTTGTATGTGTACTAAGAAACTCTGAAAGAACACACAAGAAACTTGTTAAGATAATGGCTATTTATGGGGGAAAGGGGAGAATGAAGCAGAAGGTAATGAGAGCTAACATGTACGAGAAGTCACCACATACCAGGGACTATTCTAAGTACTTTACATAAAGGAACTCATTGAATCCTCACAACAGGCCTACACTGTTATCCTTATTGTTTCAGATGAAGCAGCTGAGGCTCAGAGAGGGTAAAGAACTTGTCTGAGGTCACACAGCTAGTAACCAGCAGGGCTGGGATACAAACCCAGGCTGCCACACAATTTCAGATATTGTGTTCTTAAGGACCATGCTATACTATTCCTACCAGAGCGCAGGGGTGGAAGGGAGGCTTTTGCCTGTATTCATATTTGTTTTTATACTTCTTTGGTTGTTTGGTTGGTTGGTTGGTTGGTTGGTTATTCATTTAATTATTTGGTTGTTTCATTGGTTGGTTGGTTGGCTGGTTTGTTTCTGAACCATGTGAATACATTATATAATACACAGAGGTTTCTCTGGTTACTGTGAGGAGACAATGTTTGAAGCAGTGGGGAAGAGGAGGCAGTTTGAGATTAAAAAGAAATATAATTTCTTCCTTAAGCTGAGCAAAATCTCTGCTTCCCTGAAGATTTTTGCTTTTTGGTCCCAAGTCTCTGGGCAACTATCTATCGGGTCCTGCTAACCGGACCCTTTCTCAGAAATGGAAAAGGACATTTGCCATTCTTTCTGTTGATCCCTGGATGTCCTGGGCTCCTGTACCCTTTGCCATACTGGCCAGTCTTCTCCAAATATGTGCCAGGGTATCAGTCCTCTTAAGCATAAGGCCCCGAACAGAACACAGTTCTCCAGCTCTGGTCTGGCCCATATGATTATCACCTCCCTTGTTTTGAGAACTGTATTTCTACCACCGCAGCCAATGTTTCCGCTTGTCCTTTCAGAATCCTCATTTCTTCACTGCAGTTAATTTAAATGTCCCACATTTATTTCCGCCTATTCTGCTCTTCCTGATTCCTGACTAATACAGTTGTTTTCTGAGTCCATGTCTGGAATGTTAAATCTCTTCCTATTAAACTTTATTTTGTTAGTTTGTTTGACCTATTGGTCCAGCCTGCCTCAATTGGATCCTGTCTCCATTTCCCAAAATAGTCAAGCTCCCTCTCAGCCTCACACATAAGACAGGTTTCCATCTGGCAGATATGGAAACCGACACCCAGAGAGGGATCTTCCTCCTTATGATCTCACAAGCATTGGTGCCAGGGAGATGACTGAATCAAGGGCTACTGACCTCTCCTCAGTGCCCATTCCAGGAAGCCCTGGTGTCACAGCCCAGTGCCTTCCAGAACTCCAGCCTACAAGCATTACGTAGGCCCCTGGCTGGGTGCTATCTCCCCAGCATTCAGCTCTAGCACCTTCTACCAGAACAGGGAAAGAGTCCGCTCAGGTAGTCCCACAATTGAGTGTTGTCATTGAGATTGAGAAGAGAAGGCCGTCATGTGCACGGCACATGTTCAAAGTTCGGCTGGTGATTATAGCAGCTTAAAACATCATGTTCTAGATTAGCTGCTTGGGGTTTTCTGAAGCTTGTGCCGAAATCAGAGATGCCGTGGGGATGACATCTTCTTTATCTGTGAAGTGATGTGATGTGAAGCTATTCAACAAGCAATCCCCAGAGACCACAAACCAAGGAAGCAATCCAGGAATTCCACTCTCACCCGCCTGCCTGCCCGCCCGCCTGCCAGATGTGCAGGTTGAAGTGTGTTTCGACGCTCCACATGTCTTCTCTCCAAGAGACGAGATCAGACAGCTATTTCAAAGATGAGTCAAAAAGTATGTGGGTGTTGAGGGTGGGGGATGCCTACCCCTTATGCTGGTAGCATGTCTGATTGGGTGAGGTGGGTGGAAAGAGTGAAAACAGTGAAATTCTCAGGATTCATTAATCTGTGGTCATGAAGAACCCCCAGAAAACACAGCAGAAAAGACAGAAAACACAATTGGGCATATCCAAGGGCTCTAGGACCCCAGGCCATGGGAAAAGTCAGGAAAGCACAAGCGGCAATGACTGACACCTCAAGAACTGAAATTTGCCTTTGTGTTGGGGAGACACCAATAAAACCTGAAGACCAGCCCTCTGTCAAGGTCGTGGTGGGTCTGTCTGATGTGTGGGACACATCTCAGTATCTAAGTCTTAGATGTCACCAGGAACTTGGACTTTACTGGAGGGGGTAGAAGTTATAATGAAGCTCACTAATCTAGAGCCCAAGACGGTAGCCTCCAATTCTGAGCGAGCCTTATTGGAGGAGCTTCTGAGCATTACGTAGCCAACCTCTGTTTCCCCATTTTGGTGGTGACTATCAGGAGGGCAGGAGGCAGCATAGAAGAGATGATCAGTCATCTCCACCCTGCCTGCCTGCCTGCCTGATGTCCTACAAATACAAAGATGATAACATCAGGACATTCTTCTGAATTACTTCAAGAAAGACAGAATAAATAGGAAACTTTGTTATTATGATGATGAAATTTGTAAAACTGCCTATGTTTTCTGAAATTCTGAAACACAATATTTTCTCAACTATGTAAGAGTCTTCACCTTGTCAAAACACTCAACAGAAAGTCCCCACGATTCCATCATGGGAAACTAAATCATCCCTGGAAAAGTAGAAAGGCCTCTAAAATATGCCCTTCTGACCCCAGACCAGGAGCAGGTTAGTGCGGGAAGTTATCTCAAGTATGTTCAGTTGTGAACTGGGCGCAGCTGGCATCTCTTAACGGATGAAACTGGTTCCAAGAATGAGTCATACTGATTATACCCTTGGGACATCATTCATAAATATCATCTGTCCCCAAAGACTTCCAAAACACAGGAGTCATGGCAAAACACAGACACAGACACACACACACACACACACACACACACACACACACACACATATACATGTAAGCAAGGTTTCTAACAATCAGGTCATTGTTCACAGCAGAAAAACCAGGCACACCCTTCATCTAAGATAAAAAGAAAATGCAAAAAGCAATCAAATGAAATCCATCTTGCCTAACCTGAAAAACGACAGTTGGACTAAAACATTGTCTATGATCCATTTTTGGCAAGCCACCTTTCCGGGGAACATTTCGGCAAGCAGAACAGTTTCTCAGGCCAGCCCTCGCCTAAGTGAGAAGAAAGTGCTCCCTGCCACCTGGCCCATGCCCCCTTTTGTGGTCATCCTCCCAGTCAGTCCCATCCTCTCTCAAGGAGCCCAGCATCTGGTTAATGAAACTGCCTTCTCTCCTATAAAACATATTCTCAGAAAAGTAGATCTCTTTTTGTTCTCCCAATAAGTAACAGAACTTCAGAAATGTTCACTTCAGTATCTGGGGCACGTGCAAGCCCACAGAGACTGGGTAAGTTAAAGCAAAGGGGAGATGTATAATATTGTCTCCAACTCCCTAAGGAAGAGGCTGTGGTCCACCCATTCAGGGTATACCCTCCCTCTTCCCCCCTCCATTCCAGCACGGAACAGAAAGTCTCTAAAGGCCTCGCCTCTCGCCATGGATACTTGGTCCCACTGTGGCATTGTATGCCCCTAGAAAATTCCCCTAAGGTTGCCCTTCTACAGAAAGACTTGAGAAGAGTCAGCGGGCCACACAATGTGAGACCAGATGTAGCATATACTCATTCTCGCTGAGCCTGCAGCATGGGGTAGAAGTTGAGAGATTTCAGACTCGGTACTCAAACACTGGGGTCCTTGGTAGGCTCAGGAGCCATCTTGTGCATGTCCTAGAGAGATGCACATTAAGTTCTGATCGCACAGTCCCTCTGCACCCCTCTTCTCTCCACTGCATTTCAAGACTTAGGAGCTAACTGGAGCCGGACCTGCTCCTATGAAAACCCAAGTGTGGCCATGCCCTACACCCTGCTAGAGCACCAGAAGATGTCACCCCACATGAATTCTACCATTGAATCTGCAAGTTTAAAACATTCTTGTGAAGAGAAAGATGGAGAAAAGGACATGGAGAGAAGCGGGAGGGAGAGGAGATGGAGGAGAAAAGAAAAAAGAGACAGAGGTGGAGGAAGAGGGGAAAAGAGAGAAGGAAGGGAGGCCACCAGGGCTGGAAGTCACTTCCTAAAATGAGTCCAGCCAAGCCACTAATTTTTTTTTCTTAATTTCTTCAGTGGTTATAGATCCATTGCATTTTGTATTTATTCTGAGTTAATTTTGGTAATATGATAGAAAGTTGTCCATTTAAATTTTCAAATTTATGCCATAAAATTATTCAAGATAGACCTTATTTATAATTCTATCCCTTTTTTCCTGATTTATTCATGCCTTCAGCTCTATCTTGCTTGAATTTGCCACAATTTGCTTGGAATTTGTCTTTCCAAAGGACAGGATTTTGACTCCAGCAAATCCCTCTTGAATCTTTGTTTCCATTTCTTGAAGTCATGTGCATACTATTATCTTTCCCTTCCTTCTGCTTTCTTTACATTTAATCTTGCATTTCTCCCAACTTCCTAGGATGAACACTTCCTTCTCTGAGGTAAAGATTTTTTTCTTCTCTAGTTGTAATGTCGACTCTCACCCAGATGATCACAGACCACATTAAGTCTCTCTTGGATCAGTTTCACTTACAAGAATATGGGGAAATAGCATGCCAGCAGGCTGGGATCAGACACGTCTCTCCTGTGGGGGTCCTCATGATAATTCAAGGTCTAGTCTTTCATTTTTAAAATGAGGGTATTTAGGCCAGAGAGAGAAGTAGTTTGATAAATATCAACTGCAAGTCAGCAGCAGTGTCAGACCTAGACCCTAAGTCCTCTGTCTCCTTGGTATGCTGTCTTAAATGGAAAACCAAGTGGCAAGTGTTTAAGCATGAAGTTTTCCTCCATACTATCATATTATCTTTGACTCTACTTTAGTTTCTTCATCTATCAACTATAAATAAAACCCTTCTTTTGACCATCCCAGATTCGAGGCATAAGAAGAAAAGAGCCACCTATACTTAAGTTGTCTGTGTGTGCAAGATACTGTTGGTGATCATCATTAAAGACTATCCTTGCTCATGATGGGGTCTGACTGAGGTCAAGATGTCTTGATTTGCCCCATCTGTGATCTCAGCATTTATTACCCCAAATGAATCCAAAGATGAGTTTCTCACTGATAACAGACTTCTAGATCTTCAAATCATGTCAGTGGATACAGCAGGTATCCATAAAATTTAACGGAAGAAAGAAGAAATTTTGCTAGGTTTTGATACCTTGTTGGAAGGGCCAGAGGGAATGGACTCACATTTATTTGGGGCCAACTCCATGTCACATACTTCCACATGCCTTTTATATATATATATCATTATGGGAAAATTTTTAGTTACCAATTTAAATTTCTTTACTTGTTATGGATTTATTCAGATTTTCTATTTCTTCTCCAGTTGGTTTTGATATTGATTCCTTCTAAGAATTTATCAATTTCATTGGACTTGTCTAATTTCTTGGCACATTATTCATAGTACCCCCCCTTAATTCTTCTAGTTTCTGCAAAGTCATTACTAATTTTGCTGATTTGTGTTTTTTCTCTTCATTCCTTGGTCAGTCTAGCTACAGGTTTGTCAATTTTATTGATCTTTTCAAAGAATCAACTTTTGTTGCATTGAATTTCTCTATTTTTCTTCTATTTTCTATTTTGATCATTAATATTCACTCTTTATTATTTCTTTCCTTCTGCTTATTTTGAGTTTAGTTTACTCTTCATTTTCCAGTCTTTTAAACTCTAAGCCAAGGTTAGTATTTGAGATCTTTCATTTTTTCAAATATAGAACTTAAAGCTATAAATTTCCCTCTAGAAGCACTATAAGTTGGTGGAGTAAGGACCTGTGAAAATCAGCTTCTCCATAAAAGCAACAAGAACACTGGCAAAAATGACAAAATCAAATTCTGGGGGGGGGGGGTATTTGTTAACAATCCAAGGACTATTAATGACTTTTAGAATAAGCATTCACATGTTTGCAAGAAAGGAAGTTAGAACTTCGAGAGGGATTGCACTGAATCTGTAGATCAGTAAGGGGAGTATTATCATCTTAACAATATTAAGTATTCTGATCCATGAACACAGGCTATCTTTCCACTTATTTGGGATCTTCTTTAATTTCCTTCAACAATTTTTTTTTTTTTTTTTTTAGTTTTCAATATATAAGTCTTGTATTTCCTTGGTTAAATTTATTCCTTGGTTTTGATTTCATTATAAATGGGATTATTTTTCTAATTTCATTTTGGATTGTTTGTGGCTAGTAAATAGAAATACAACTGATTCTTATATATTGATATTGTATCCTGAAAACTTGCTGGATTTGTTTATTAATTTTTAAAAAGTTTTCTGTGGATTCCTTAAGATTTTCTAAATACAACAGCATGTCATGTGAAAATAGAGTTCTATTTTTCTTCCCAACTGGGTGACCTTTTTTTTTTTTTTTCTTTTTTTCCTTGCCTAATTGTCCCGGCTAGACTTTCTGGTACAATATTGAATAGAAGTGGTGAGAGAAGATAACCTTGTCTTGTTCCTGACTTGAGGGATAAAGATTTCAGTCTTTCACAACTAAGTTTTATTTTAGCTCTAGGTTTGCCTTAGATGCCCTTTATCACTGGTAGGGATATAAAATGGTGAAGCTGCTTTGTAAACTATTTGGTAGTTCTTTAAAAGTTAAACATAGAATTACTATATAACCCAGCAATTCCACTCTTAGTATAACCCCAAATAATTGAAAACCTGTGTCCACACAAAAACCTGAATATTCATAGCAGCATTATTCATAATAGCCAAAGAGTGGAAACAACCCAAATGTCCATCAATTGATGACTAAACTAAATTAATGATGACATCAACTCAATTGATGAATAAACAAAATGTGGTGTATCCATACAATGCATTATTCAGTCACAAAAAGAGATGAAATACTAACACATGGTGCAACATGGATGAATCTTTAAGACACGCAAAGTGAAAGAAGACAGACATGGAAGGCCACATGTCATATGATTGCATTTGACTGAAATCTGAAAAGCAGACAGTTCATAGAGACAGAAATTACATCAGTGTTTTCAAGAGAATGGGGGAAGGGGACAATATGGAATAACTGGTAATGGGTATAAGGTTTCTCTCTGGAATGATGAAATGTTCTAAAATTAGTGGTGGGGTTTGCAAAACTATGATATATACTAAAAACCACTGAATTGTACACTATAAAAGGGTAAATTTTATGGTATGTGAAGTACATCTCGATAAAGCTGTTTATAAACAAATTTCCTTCTAAGTACCTCAGCTGCATCAAATAAATTTTAATGATATGTTTTTGTTTTCATTCAGTTAAAAATATTTTCTAGTTTCTCTTGGGATTTCTTATTGACCCATGGGTTATCTAGACATGCGTTGTTTAATTTTCAAATATTTGGAGGTTACCCATATTTATGTTGTTAATTTCCAATGTAACCCCATCACATTCAGAGAAATGGCTTTATATTATTTAAATATTTTTAAAAATTTATTGGCACTTTGCTTTATGACCTCACATATGGTCTGTCCTATAGAATGTTCTGTGTATGCCTGAAAAGAAGAATATTCTTGGGGCGCCTGGGTGGCTCAGTGGGTTAAAGCCTCTGCCTTTGGCTCAGGTCATGATCTCAGTGTCCTGGGATCGAGCCCCGCATCGGGCTCTCTGCTCGGAAGGGAGCCTGCTTCCTCCTCTCTCTGCCTGTCTCTCTGCCTACTTGTGATCTGTCTCTGCCAAAGAAATAAAATCTTTAAAAAAAAAAAAAGCATATTCTTCTGATATTGAGCACAATGTTCTATAGAATGTGCCAAGTTGGCTGTTAGTGTTAATCAAACCTTCCAATATCCTTGCCAATTTCCTGTCTGGTTATCTACCAGTTCTTAAGAGTGGGGTATTAACACCTCCAACTGTTTTTGTTAAATTTGTTGAATTATCTATTTCTCCCTTCGGATCTATCAGTTTTTTCTTCACATATTTGGGATGCTGTTTTTAGGTGTGTATAAGTTTTTAACTTCTATATCTCCCTGGTAAACTGACCCAACAACTATCAGTATGAAATATTCCTCCATGTCTCTAATAATTGTTTTTTGTTTTAAAGTCTATTTTGTCTTTGAACATAGCTCTCTTATGGTTACTGTGTCTAAGTCATATCTTTTTCCATTATTTTATTTTCAACTTATTTGTGTCTTTGAATCTAAAGTACATCTCTTGTAGATAGCACATAGTTGGATCTTGTTTTGTATCCAAAAATCTTAGCCATTTGATTGGTGTGTTTAGCCCATTTACTTTTAATGCAATTACCAACATGCTTAAGTTTATGTCAGCTATGTTTTTTTCTATAGGTTTCATGCTCCTTTTATCTTTTCCTCCATTACCATATCCTTTTGTGTTGAATAGATATTTTCTAGTGTGCCATTTTAATTCATTTTTGGGGGTTTTTTAATTATATTTTAGTGGCTACTCTGGGATTAGCATTTAAATCTTAATTTATTGTGATCCACTTTGGATTAATACTAACTCAATTCCAGTACAATAATGAAAGTTTACTCCAATATAACTCCCTTATATCCCTCCTCCTTTCTGCTATTCTTGTCATATATATTCCATCTTTATGTGCTATAGGACCCAGAATACAACTTTGTGAGTGTTGTTTCATGCAACACTGATATAAGATATTAAATCTGATATAAGACAAAAATAAATGATGCATTTTTTATATTTACCTACATAACTGCCTTTCTAATATCCTTTATTTCTTCACTTGAGTCATTCTTTTCATTTTTTTTCAGCCCAAAGGATTTTTGTTAATGTATCTTGTGAAGCAAATCTGCTAGCAATGAGTTCTTTCAGTATTGACCGGGGAAGGTGTTTAATTCACCTTCACTTTTGAAGAACAGTTTTGTTGAATATAGTATGCTTGGTTGACTTTTTTTTCTTCCAGTGCTTTGAATATGTGGTCTGTTGCCACCTAATTTTAAATGTTCCTGATAGAAATTTCAACTTCAATCATATTGTTGTTCCTTGTATGTGATATGCTGTTTTCTCTTGCTGCTTTCAAGTTTTTCACTTTGTCTCTGTCCTTGAATAGTTGCAGCATGATGTGTCTATGTGTAACTCCCTTTTTTCTTATGCTTGAGTTTGTTGAGCTTCTTAGGTGTTTAAATTGGTATTTTTAAATCAATTTTTTGGAATTTAAATTGTTATTTCTTTAAATGTTTTTTTCTGCCTCTTTTCTCTTGCTTCTTCTGGGACTCATATCACCCATATGTTGGTATGCTTAATGCTGTCCCACAGATCTCTGAGAGTTTGTTCATTTTTTGTCATGCTATTTTCTTTCCCTCTTTCAGACTGGATTATTTCTGTTGATCTAACTTCAAGTTTGCTGATTCTTTCTACCATTATCTTACACCTGTTTTTGAGGGACTCTAGTGAATTTTCATCTCATGTTTTATGCTTTTTAAATCTAGAATTTCAATTTGGGTCTTGTATATAATTTATTTCTTTATTGATATTTTCTATTTGATATGTCATCACCATAATTTTCTTCAATTCTTTAAACATGGTTTCTTTTGGTTCTTTGAGTGCTTATAATATCTGCTTTGAAATCTTTGCCAAAATCTAGGTTTTCTCAAAGACAGCTTATTTTAGCTATCTTTTTTTTTTTAATTCTATGTAGGGGGTCATACTTTTCCGATTTTTTTTTGCATGTCTTATAAATTTTTGTTGAAAACTGAGCATTTCATTTAATATATTATAGCAATTCTGAATTCGGATTTCCCTTCCCCAAGAGCTGTTGCTGCTGTTTTTTTATTTGCTCTCTTGATTGTCTAGTGATTTCCTTGTACTAATTCTGTGAAGTCTATCCCCTTGTAGTATGTGGTCACTGATATATCTGCTCAGGTGTTTGGTGTTTTTCCCCTTCCTTTTATAAAGTCTGGTTCCCTGCACTTTATGTCCAGCCAGAGATGTATGGACAATTGGTCATACTTGAGTATGTGTACAGCCTTGTATCTGTGTGCAACCTTCCAGACCTCTAAGGATGTTATCAATGTCCACCATGCCTCTCTTACTCCCTGTTCATTTTTGGGAAAAGTGCCTATCTGTGGTTTGCCCCAGTCAGGACTGCAGTCTCAGGATGGCTACCAACATTGGCCTTCCCTATTCATCTGCCACCAAGATGGTTACTGTTCCCATAAGGTTTGCCTGCACTCCACTTCAAAACAATTCCACCTCTTCCAGCAGCGAACCTCCTGGCTTTCATAACAACTTTTGCCTGGAAGAACTATTGGCCTGGTGGAACTGATTGGGGAGGATGATAGCAGCCTCAGTCTAAAATGCCACAGATCCCTTTGTTCTTAACCAGGGTTTAGTAGTTTATATTGAATAAGTGATTCTCAGTTTGTTGTACATTTTACTTGATTTTTCAGAGTCTTAAATGGTGTTTGTAGTCATTTCCCCCTAGTTTCATCCTTGCATTGGAAGACAGTGTTTGACAAGCCTCTCATTCCACTGTTCCAAAAGTTCCATCAATCTCCATATTATAGCTCATTTCAACTCCACAATACTATCAGGTAATGTTGTTATTTTTATTTCCAGTTTCTTAATGAGGAAACTGAGTTTCAGAGAAGTTAAATAACTTACTGAGAGTCATTACTCATATTTCTCAAAGGTAGTGCAATGTTTAGAAGGTTCTCCACCTACATCTAAATCTTCCCTGAGTGTTTAAAGACACAAGATGCCAGCAATTTAAAGAACCTCATACATCTCGAAAAATAAGATTAGGAGTCAGCACTATCCTCTGGATAGCTCAGGTGACATTGTCTATTTTGGTCATGATACAGATACAAATTGTATCTATTACATACAACCCATGTTCCAGGAGCCAAGAAATTTTCTACCACATTTCAAATTTAATTCTAATAGCAACGCTGGGAAGGAATGAAGCCTAGACATGACCATTCTGAAGATGTGGAAACTGAGACTCAGAAAAAAACATCTCAGTTTTTAAGGGGTAGAGGTAGGATTCAAACACAGACGTCAGACACTCAGGTCCGTATCAGACACAGTGCAATGTTCTCTTTCAATTGGGATATCATCCAGCTGAAATAAACTGGGGAATGTGGAAAGAGCCCTGAGAAAATTCATAAGAATAATGGAAGATTTGGAAATACAAATTGAGAGACAGAAATTTAATATTTGGGATTTTTTGATATAGAAAGATGATAGAATAACACTATTTAATAGAAGAAGTGATATCAGTGTTTGCTAGTAAGCACTAGACTGTTACTTTCACTTAAGGAAAAAAGCAAAACAAAACAACAGGAAGAGCACTTCTATTTCATCAGGAAAACCTTGCTTCTTTCAAGGATTCATGAGGCGTTCAAGTTTGTTGCCCAAAAAATTACAGGATCTCATTCTGCAGTACTGAATTGTTTTTCAAGTCTCCTTTCAAGTACCAGGGCAGGGGGTGACTGCCCAAGCCTCTTACAGCCCTGCACGCACCTCCCAAATTAGAATGACTGGCTCTCCATGCAACCCCACCAGTGCCGGGGTTCCATATGTTGTTTGTCTTAGGTGCTTCTACATCTCTCTCCTATAACGAGTTAAAGCAAGACTCTTGCATGCTACATGCTCCCAGGCAGGGCCAAATCCCTATCTGGAAAAAAGAGGCCACTAGCATGCAAGTTCTAACACAGACATATGTAGAAGGCCCACTTGCTCCAGCGTATCTTTCTGACCATCTGACATGAAAATCCTCCACTTGATTTAATACATTGAGGGAAGGCACAGTCTCCAGAATGGAACAGATAGAACACATGCATCTTCTTGGACACATCTACTTAAATGAATGTGCACATCCCATAGGCCAATCATTCCTGTAAAAGAAGGACTGACTCTGAGACCTACCAACTTACATCAGGGAAAGCTCCATCTGTGGACCAAAATGGGGAGAGGTTGAAATTTCTGCCTTGGGGGAGAAGTGAGAACTGAGTGGGGGAGAAGTGGGTCCTGAGAAAGGAAAAAGCCAGTGGGGAGGAGGGCGAGTTCACATTCAGAGAACACTGGTGAAGGCCAGTGGCATGAAACAGTTGTCCTTTACAACTGTCCTTCAACCCAGCCTTGACTCAGAACATCCATAATTTATTCCTGGGGACTGAGAGCCTGGAGTGAGGACCTCACCCCTCTGCAACCTTGCCTGAACCATAAGCATATGTTTTTACGTTCACTGTTATTTTAACTTCATTTTGCTAGAAATTTCATTAAAACCCATTTCCAGTGTTGATATATGCAAGCACAAAATCCTCCAGATGAATTGGTTCTGTAGACGGTGACAACACTCCCACCACACTCCATGGATCAAATTGCTCTTTATCCACTTGACTTGGCCGGAATGTAGAGGCAAACACTAAGCAAATGCCATGAAATCAATAGCTATAAAGTGTTGGTTTTTTGTGTGTGTGTTTTTTCCCGCAGAGGCCCCAAAGGAGACTGACATGCAGATTAGACAAATCACTTTTCATAATCCCAGGGACTGCTGTATGATGTATCCAGCATATTAATCAAAGGCTAAGACTGGGTAAAATGTGAATTAAACTTCTTAATGGAGAGAGACATGAACTCTCTATCCTTAGATCTCTGGCTGTGGACGTCTCTAAGGCAATGAAAAATTCAGCTACCCAGTTTATAATATTCTGAGAGATATATCACCCAAGTGACACAACTTATCATGGTTACGTTTTCTCTTTTCAGAACTCAGCTTCCAATGTGGTTGAAAGCTGCTCAGCGAGCTGCTGGCAGACACTTGGAGAGGAGCCCATGAAACCCGAAGTCCTACAGGTTTGGGGTCAGTTAGAGATTCCTTTCCACCAGTGTCTGGAGGCCTGACCTGAGTCTCAACCAGACTCCAGGGCCTGAGTCTTTTTTATTTAGTCCATGGAATTGCCATGAAGTGAAATTGTTTGCTTCCTATGCCAGCAAAGCCAAGATGAGCCTAAAAGAAATTAGGTTACAAGCAAATGAGATTGAAGATTAAAATTCAAAATAAACCCACACTGTGGCCTTTTAAAAAAAAAATTCCAACTCACAACATCTAAAATCCCTGCTATGACTGGTGAAGGGATGGATAAAGGATACGAAAAACAGAAACAAAAAGGAAAAGTCAGTCAAAGTGTTTGTGAAACAGAAAGTTTTTTTTCTTGGTTCTTGCGAAAATGTTTTGGGTGACATGGCAGTGCCCAGTCAACCCAGAGCAACTGTCTACCTCAGGAGGAGTGGATGCCACAGCAGCTGGGTGTTGGGGACATTTGGGTCCCTGGGGATGGATGAGGCAACCAACACACATGCAATTTTGATAGGGCACAGTGTCTGTGTGTGGACAACTCTCCCCTAAGGGATAAAAAGCCTTTTATGAGCATTATCTGACTTATCTCCCCAACTTTCTGATAGCTGGAGGGAAGTGAGGGGAAGCCGGCAGAACAGATTGGGACACCAGTCAGAAACCCACAATGCCAGTTTGAGGCTTGAGAGAGAGCAAGCTGGTGGCAAAGGAAATCAGAGGCATTGAGCTTTGCCAAAGAGTAAGGGCAATAGGATTGCGTGCCTCCCCTAACACACACACACACACACACACACACACACAGTCTGAGCCTCCCTGTGACTGTTTGCTTCACTTCCAAAATAGGGATTACACTATATACGTCACTGGATTTTAATGAGGATTCAGGAAGAGGTCATAAAAAAAATCCATAATAAAAGGCAATTCCCTCCCAAACCCATCACTTTCCTCTCCTCACTGCCGTATCCACTTAGAAAATGGGCCAGCCACAGATGGAGGCAGAAAGTCCAAGGCAGCCAGCTGGGCAGTGGGTGGGGTGAAGCTGATTACACATACTATGTATTCCGGGCTACACACTGCCCATGCACGTGAAAGCACCACTCCGAAATGCATTTGGCATCTCATCAGGCTGTTAAGAGTGCGCTGAATCCCTAGTTAAATCCTCAGCAGCTCCTGCCATGCCCATCTGCTCCTCTTGACCGCTAATGTGTTCTCGGTAATTGGGAGGAAGCGCGTGCACCCTAGCCCCCCACCTCTGCCCAGCTTAGAGACCCAATGAGACTATGGGCATATGCGCAGTAAATCTTGAAGATCTATCCCCGCTGGAACACAGGGTGCTAGAGTACACCAGGTTACGAGATGCGTAATTAGAGCTCATTCAGCTGACAGATTAATGGGGGTGTGGCAGAGGCCAGATAGTAGTAAATTAGGCAGCTCACCCAGCAATCTCTGGTGTAACATCAGCACTCAGTCTGCCCATCTTTTGCAATGCCTCGGCCACTTCTCATAGCTACTTGAAAGTGTGTCCATTTTATGAGGGGCTCTGTTTGTAAGGAACCTCGGCGTAAATACTTTTGTGGAGAGCTCAGCCTGCTAGTATTCACCACGCCACTGCCCCGACTACTTCAGAATCACCTACTTAATGATATGTTATATATCGTCATGGTCTGTTATTGGATGAATAGCCAGATGTATCTGTAACAGCAAAGGCTTTTTAGTAGGACTTAGAAAAACTCTCGCTAGGGGCACCCAGGTGGCTCAGTTGGTGGAGCATCTGACTTTTGGTCTCCGCTCAGGTCATGATCTCAGGGTCTTGAGACGGAGCCCTGCAGTGGGCTCCGAGCTCAGCGGGCAGTTGCTTGGGATTCTCTCTCTCCCTCTCCTTTTCCCCCTCCTCTCTTGTGTTCTCTCTCTCTTTAAAAAAATAAATAAATAAATAAAAAGTAATGATATGTTGGGTAATTGAATCTAAATTTAAAAATAAAAATAATAAATAATAAAATAAAGTACTCTTACTAACTAGCTAAGAAATAATAAACCAAAAAAACAAGTAAGCTTACAATATTTGTACATGTGTTCTGATTGTCTGATTCTCTTAAAGTGAAATTTGGCGGGAAGGAAGTGAAATTCCAGAGTGTTCAGATGCATATAACAAACCTGAGTGGTATGGGTATGTGTCTCTCTAGAAAGAGACAGCTCGCCAATATCACACAAATGTCAGACAAATTCATCTCCAAGCACAGGTACCTCCATCTTCTCTCCCATGGTTTCTTCATTCTTAATACCTCTCTTTCCACCTCTTCTTAGAGTTCTGCAATTTGGACAGCATTTTTTTCTAATTTCAGACTCGTTTTTATTAATGAGTGTCCTCCTTGTCTATGTCTCCAACTTTCTCTAAACCAGGGGTCCTCAAGTAATTGTGTGTGTGTGTGTGTGAGTGTGTGTGTGTGTACTCCCACTAAGAGAATTTTTTTTTTCTTTTTATTTGACAGAGATGACAAGCAGGCACAGAGGCAGGCGGGGGGGTGGGGTGGGGAGGGAAGCAGACTCCCTGCTGAGCAGGGAGCCCGATGTGGGGCTCGATCCCAGGATCCTGGGATCATGACCTGAGCTGAAGGCAGAGGCTTTAACCCACTGAGCCACCCAGGCGCCCCCACTAAGAGAATTTTTTAAACTGCATTTTAAGATGACATCTAAATAGCATCACATGTTTCAATGGTTATAAAGGCCATGTGTATTCTATTTGAGCTTTAGCTATTTTTCATCAAAATCCTTTTTGCAAAAGATTTCAGTTATTCCATTTATGGGAAATGTCTGCCTTAAAACCTTAATGGTGATGCCAGTCTCATGGCCAATCTCATTGGCCAAATCAGGATCACTTTCTCACAGAGAAATTTTAACTTCATCTTTCAATTCCAATAAGTTATGTTAATATGTGTCCCTGTGGCAATTAATTCATTTCTCAATTGTCATTGTAATAGATGGGTAAGTGGGTAGACAGATAATCGTGGCAGATACTTAAGTACACAGACATTTGCCATGAGTTTGTCATGGGATGAAACAGAGCTCTGTCCCCTTCCAGGATTTCTTCCCAAGGCTCTCTTTCCTCTGTTCTCCTGGGACTCTTCTTTGGGCCAAATGCCTTCTCAAAGTATTTCATCACTCAGATATGCGGAAGATATTTAGACCTGGGGGCAATGCTCTACAGAGAGATTGGGGTGGGTGAGAGGATGCCTTTTATTTAAAAAGGCTTTATTTTATAAAAGTGTGAGAGGGGCAACTGTAAAGTGATGGTGGGAAAGGAAAATCAGAGATGTGTTCTCAGACTGGTGAGCTCTAGAAAAGAGGGCAGGGGAAGTCAAGAATCTAAAACTCAATGCCGTGAAAGCCATATGCATCTGCATAGCCCCTCAAAAATCTCCAGGTACCCCCAGAAGGATGCAAACCACAGTGGGAAGGTGGCTGTTCATGATTGAGCACACAAGACAGGAAGCCTTCTAGGGCAAGCAGAAACACCTGCTGTACCACAGTCTGCCCTGCTACTCTAGCCACCACAAGCAAGGGGCATCCCCTCTTCCCTTCCTCATTTATTCATTCAACAAGCATCTTCTTTGTGTGAGGCACGGTGGGTGCTTTGTATGTCCCCTTGGCACCCTATCCCGGGCAGCCTCTTAAGTAATCACTACCAACGACATACAGAGATTCCTACCAGCCCACGACTGAGATAACTTTGTATCCTAACAAAACCAGGCTGTGTGTCGAGAGCAACGGGTTTCTTGGTTAGAAAAAGCTGCCCATGGCATTTCCCGACACCCAAGCCCACTAGATTCCAGATTCAAAATAAAATAAAATAAAATAGAGGTGGCCTGAGGGAAGAAGTCCTATTCTAAACTCATTATTAACTTGCTGGGAAGTGTGAGTGATGAAAATGGCCAGAAAATATGATCCTTCAGTGAATTGGGATCTCACTAATGTTTAATTGGGCCTCCTGTGAGACATTTAAATCTATGGCCAGCTATCAAGAGTGAGAATTCTACTCTAGTGGCCCCCAAATGATTTCACCTTCACTTTCATTTTAGTGGTGGAGGGAAGCCAGGACATTTGCCAAAATATTTGAACTGTGGGTGCATGCATCAGCCTATGTGTGTGTGTGTGGTAGTCACCAGTGGAGAAACTCAGGGCTCCATCATCTCTTTCAGTGTGTCACCTACCGAACACAGGGTGGCCACTCTGGAGGTCTGGTCGCCACGGACCGAGCCCTGGATTTTTCAATTTCCCCTAACAGCGTTTTGTTCAAGAAGTACAGCTTAAAAATGACCCTATTCCAATGTTCGCCAAGTATTTTCAAACCTCCTCAAGGCTGAAACCTATGTGTTTCCAAATAAACAAAAATAGTTTGCAAAGCACTCCTTAGTTTCTTCACCCCAAAGCCATTCAAAATAAACACAAAGGTGAAACGTTGGTGTGTGTGTTTTCCTTTAAAATTCCACCTCCGCCTCACAGGTATGGGGATTGGAGACAAGTGTGGGGAAATGTGGACCAGGAGGCAGGAGAGAGGAGTTCCAGGCTCAGTTCTGTGGAGGGACTACGTGGGCCTGCAAGTCCCTGCCCCATCCTTCCTTGCCACGTGCTCCCGGCCTCTGACCTTAACCGCCGTCTCCTTTGGTTTCCTCCTTGGCAGGAGCCTTGCCAGGAGTGTCGAGGATGTAAGGAGATGGGCACAGGGAGTGCACAGCCCAGTGCCCAGCACAGAACAGAGCTCAACCATATTTGCAATTACTGTTGGTGGCACAGGGCAAGTCATTCAGTTTTAGGAGGCCCCCTTGCTCTCTTCTTCTGCCAACGTGGAAAAAATAAAGCGCTTCTGATGGCCTTTCCTAGGGGTAAATTTTACTGAAAGGCAAATGGATCAAAGATGAGTTTCTCCCTCCATCCAACTGCAAATGTCTTGAAGTGTAGGAGCAGAGTCTTGTTTTTATAGCCTACCCAACCTCCCAAGCCCCCTCAGTTGCCCAACACGACCTAATACATGGTAGGCACCAATAAATGTTTATTGAGTGGAATTATCTGGAAGTTAGGCTTTATGATAAGGGAGTAAATGAGGGAGGCCGTTTTTGTGGGGGTGTTAAAGTGAGCCTGGGAGAGTCTGTCTGAGGGAGAGTAGGTGTGTTCGTTAGTGATTTAGAGAGGCAAGGGGACGACTACGCCTGAGCATAAACATTTCTGTAATTACCGTGCCTGCTTTAACTGACCCAGAGACTTTACCGGAACGTAAATCCCCATCTGGCGGTTAGAGATGCCATTATTAAAACTTAAAAATAATAAAGGGGTGCATTTTAGCTCTCAAATGAATCAGATTTGGCCAATGATCTTCTGAAGATAAGTTTGTATGGCGAGAAAATGAGTTGCATGTTTTCCATCTTTGCCCTTTCCTGCCTTTATCAAAAATACCACCTAGAAGAGGGCTTTTTCGCTTAAGAAGACAATGAACATCAACCCCTGCTTTGCCAGGGGCTCCATCTATCTCTGCTGCAAATAATACCAGGTAGAGAGGAAGCCCTTTGAGACAAGCCTGGGTATCCAGGACTCTTAAGAAACTTAAGAAACTTGAAATTAAAAATAGATCTAAACAGTGGATGTTAATTTTTTTTTTTTATTTTTAAATAAAAGGAGGGAAAAAAAAACCACCAAGCGTTTCATCACCTGGCATATGCACTTGTGATGACTCACTTCAAGAAAATTCGGGGAGGGCGGGGGGCACCTGACTTTTACCTCTAGGAAATTCCCTTTTCATGGGAATGAAAATCCTGGCTCCCACGCTCTCAGATCCGGGGACCTTGGCGCGGGGAAGTGGGTCTGTCTTCCTGCCCTGAAGCTCCAAGCCCAGGGCAAGTCCGTGCTTTCTCTCTAACCAAATCATATTTTTCGATCTGAACGATTTTATGGTGGGAGCTTAAGCAACTTCCTACATTGCCGTTGTTGCTATTAATTTCTCCTACTTAGAGTGAAACCTCTACAGGGAAGCTATAAAGAAAATAAAACAAAGAACGAAGGAAGAAAATATTTCTCTTCTCTTTCCTCCCTAAAACCCCCTCATAAACATCCCACCCCATGTCACAAAATGTATGGCGAGCGGTAAGCCTTGGCAGTATTTTGACACAGTGCGTGGTCCCCTTCTCCTCCTCTATTCCTTTGAGGTTCATCTTGCAGCCCGAGGCTCTGTTCCCCTGCCAACTTGGTGGGAGTGTTTAGTGACTGGAAGGCTGTGGCCTGCTCTCCCCAGAACTTCACACTTCATTTTTCCATATCCCTGGGAGCAGCAGCAAATATCTCACCAGCCTGCTTTGCTGGCTACTGCCATAAATCAGACTTAGGCCTCAAAAAAATAGCCAGGCCTGTCAAGGCATTAAGCTTTTATTTTCTGACTCGATCCAGTGGTAAATGAGAGCTTGTATTTTCCTTTAAAACTGTAAAGGGATTTTTAAGGATTGTCGCTGGAAGACTGCCAGCTCTGAAAGATACAATGCAGAGGGTCACTGGTTACGAGAGATTTGGAAAAGTCTTAAGTATGAAAAATGGCTTTTCTTAAAGGTTTTTCAATGAAATGAGAAACGGAGCTTACATTTCATAAAGGATTTTTTTTCTTTTTTCTTTTTTCCTGAAAGACCTGAACTATTCACGAGAAAAGCATTAGGAAATGAAGAGTTGCTCTCTTAGAGAAATAGGAGTTCTATTTGTTATGCGTGCCCCCTGGCCTCCTCTCTCTTTCTCTGTGTACACAGATACTTGGGCC
The DNA here is from genome assembly GCF_902655055.1 of Lutra lutra. NCBI lineage: Eukaryota > Metazoa > Chordata > Mammalia > Carnivora > Mustelidae > Lutra > Lutra lutra. The sequence goes on from NC_062283.1 coordinate 60,277,896, forward strand.
GGCTCATTAGTTAGTTCCTGCCATCATTACTGACGATATGACAGCGAGAACAAACAGACTGGACAGTTTTATGTGCTGTATATTAACTACTTCATCATTTAGGCCTGCAAACCAGGACAGTGAGGCAAGTCCATAAAAAAAAAAAAAAAAAAAAAAATCCTGCTCAAAATTCTGAGCAACTTTGTAAGGTGCAAATCTTGCCCATGAGATCACTTCTTAATGTCTCCCCTGGTTAGGCAATCCCATCTCAAACTCCAGACGCTGAAAGCCTTTTTGCAGTTGGGAGGGCAATGAAGTGAAAGTGGACAGGTGTGGCCCCCCAGACACCACATCCAGGAAATCTGGAAAAAGGTGCAAGGAATCGGGCTGAGATCGGGCATTCTGTAGAAAAACAATCTGCTTAGATTTTGTGATGTGTCATGTTTCATTGAGGTACGCATTTAATTTCGGCAAAGTGTAATGAAATGAGAATAAACATAATCTTTCCTCTGTCCAGCGAAGGTCACTGCATACATTCACAGCCCAGGGTCGTCAGGGGGTGTGGGAAGGCAGGAGAAAAATAACCAAGGGAGGAGGGAAGCTCTGTTTAGGGGGGCTTCAAAGGAGCACTTAAATCAGGATGAAACTGATCAAGAAGGGAACAAGGGGCATACAGAAAATGGGATCTGGTTTTATCATCAGGGAAGTTGGGGATGAGGTGGCTGGGACAGATGGGAACACAGTAGGAGTGGGCCTGCAACATGGAAATGACAGGTGTGTACCAAGGAGTGTCATAATAAAAACAGTGAGGAGGACATACCCTGGCTGGGCTGATTTTGCAAGGATCCCACAGACTGTCTGCCCTGCTTATGTAGTGATTTACGGACATCTCTCCCACCCAACTCCAGGGTCAGCTAGTTGCATTAAATCTTGGGTGTTCCCAAGGAGAGGCACTGTCTTCTTGGGTGTTGCTTTTTTTTTCTTCTTGAGAGAGTGCAGAAAAACCTGGAAGCAGACTTCCTGGCGTTTGAGCAATGGTTCAAGTCTCCCTGCGATCCCTGAACAGGTCCTTCTTCTCAAGCTCTTTCCAGCTGATCTCCCTCCACCACCTGCAAGCCTTAGGGGCACACTGAACCCAGCTGTCTGTGGCTGAAGCTTCTGCAGGTGCATTTGCCCCCTCCAACCCCGATGGATGATCCCTACGAACCTTCTATCGGTTCTTCAGATTTACTGAGCTTTCTCTTTTCCCTCCGAAAGCTGAGGAAGTTGTATGAAATTCAGATGTCAACGCCCATAAATAAAGTTTTATTGGGACCCAGCCGCGTTCATCTGTGTACATACTGTCTATGGCTGCTTTCACGGTATAACAGCATCAGTGAGTAGCTGGCACGGAGATCGTGTGACCCACAAATATTCACCAGCTGGGCCTCGACAGAGAAAGTTGGCTGATCTCTGCACTATTTGCCCTCATTGGCCACACACACACCCACGTGGAGCCTGGCCAGCCCCTCCTCTTCCTTCAGATCATCCTAAGGACTAACGGTTCCTTTCTTGTTCACTCCACACTTCTCCTTGCAAAGCATAGTTTGTACATTGAATTCATTTCTAAATGCTTTCTCATTCCAACTACAAAATGGCAAAACTATTAGATGTAAAAACTAAAAAGCCATCGAGCAATCATAAAAAAAAAAATACTCCAACTGAAATCTGGAATAAATATACCCATAAGGTTTACGTTGTTTATCTCTAAGAATTACGGGTGAGTTTATGATGTTTTTGATTAGCTGCATTTTCTAAATTTTCAAAATAGAGATTTTCTTTTAGATTTTCTCCGTAATGCACGTGTTCTAAATGTCCGATGATGTATAAATGTTATTTTTCATGGATATTTTACAAAAATGTGTATACAGCAGCTTCTACACAGAAGGCCCTCCATTAAGCACCACGGAGGATATAAAGAAATACAGGAAATGATCCCTGCCCTCCAGGAAATCTAAAATTGGTAGTTTAAAAATAAGGACATGCATAATGACGGTGACAATATGCACATTTTGCCTATTGAGGTTGAGTATTCAAGAGAGCAGCTATTATTCACTGAGGAAATGTGTTGAAGTGTTGTTAAATAATATACATGTGTCTATGTCCGTGAGCCCCATCTCATGCCCTCCCTCTATGGGCACCTACTTACTTACTATAAGACCTTGAATATGTCTATATGCTTTTAAAAAATGGAGTATGTGCGTTTCAGTTTACATTAAAGATATTTCGGTATCATATCCCTCTTTAATTTCCCTTCTTTCAAAGAGTAATTAAGATTTCCCAAAAAGGTTTTGGGCAATCCTCTGTTAGGTTAATTCCCAGATGTGCTGTGGCCTTAGCTGGCACGGTGAGCAGGCTCTGGTTTTCTATCACCTTTCCTAGTTGGTTGTTGCTGGTGCATGATGAATCTTGACTGTGGCAATCTGGCTGGGGAAGGGGAAAGTAAGTGGAAGAACAGAGGACCCTCTTGTAGATCACTGTGCCACCAAGCACAGAATTCAGGTCTGCACCTGAGGTTGAAAAGCCTGGGGCGGGGTGGGGCGGGGCTGAGGAGCCTTCTCATATCTGTGCGCCTGATCAGTGTGTTTCATGCTCTTCATCACCGAGACCCCCACAGGCCTGCTTCCCATGAACCTCATATTTCCTGACCCCATACCACTGCCACGCTCACGACCCTATCTCGCCACATAATCACACCCACCAAGGAAACCTTTCCTTCCTTAAAACTCCCCTGTAGAGCCTCGCTGAGGCTCTAAGCCTATGATCTCTACTATAAATCTGTTGGAAACAGCAGTGGGGGCAATCTCCCCTCTCTCTGTGCCTGGGTGCTCTCTAGGTTAACCTGGCAGGCTGAAGATGGCCTCCAGCACCCAGCAGATCGAATTGGATGGGGCTCGTTATTTTAGGGCACACCTACTAGTTCAATCTGGAGGGATCTAGAATGACCTGAGCACCAGAGGTTTCCGATCTTGGCTGGTCCCACTTACTATCACCACCGCCACCTGAGCTAAATCATCACTGATGCCATGATTCCCTCATTCTCTCAGAGGTTTGCGGGGAGGACCAATTTTTGGTGGGCATCAAGCGAGCTGTTTGTCCACATGCACGAAATGTTGGGAGTAAGCTTTTGAGAGGCATCTCAAAAGACTGTAGATAATTAAACCATCCTTAGCTAATGTTTATGCAGGAATCAGCAATACTACCTCTCATGATGGCCAGGCCCAACTCCTCCCCCGAGACTTGCCTTCTCAAGGACAGCTATCATCTGGTTCTTTCCATCGCTAGACCAGTGGCTCTCAATTACAACCACCTGGGAGCCTTTAACAAATGCCCATCCCTGAGCCCCACCCCAGAGAAACTGACTCAGAACTTCCCCATCTGCTATGCCAAGAATACCAGGTTGGGTCTCTGAGACCAAGGAAGGCATCTCTGTGTGTGAGGGAGAGGTGAAGCGGTGGGGTGGAAGCTTGTCCTCTGCCCCACCCCTTCCAACCACATCTAAGTCAAAACCACAAAACCAAGTAAACAGGCGAGTAAGGGTTGGTGCAGTGATTGGAAGGAAGGCGGAGTGGTGGGGTAGGGAGGATGGATGAGGAAGAGAGGGCATATTTTACTGACAGAATCTTCCTCCAGTGCAGAACTCCGGGGCCATGATGGATGGGACCCTTGAGGCCCCGGGAGAGGCATGGGCCCACCAGCGTCCCGGCTGGAGAAGGAGCCCCAACTCGGGCCAGGCCTTCGTTCCCCTTGCTCCCTGCAGCTTGAGCCTGCTCCTTCCTGAGGAGGCCCGGCTCACACTCACTTCATCATCACCGCTGCCCCGGCCTTGGGCTTCTTTGGGTGTTCTCCTGGCTCTGGCTGCCGTGTGAGGGAATTAATTTCCTAGAAGGCCACAGCCTCAGCAGGCCGTTTCAAGACCAGGCAGCAAGGCAGTCCACGTGGCTCAGGACAATGTGTAGCCAACAGTTAGGGGTGCTGAAGACACATTCTAGGGGCACTTGGGTGGGACCATTTGCTCACCTGGGGTGTTTCAAAGAAAAGAAGGAAATCAGCACTCCGAGGCCTCCTCTAACACTCCCACCAAAGTCACAGAGAAACAGAAATAACTTTGCTTCCAACTCTCTTTTCCTCTTAAAATGACCTCTTTTTCCCAGCCCAGGCCCTCTTCGCTTCCTCTCTGTAGTAATAAATACCTTTCACTCAATGCTAGCTCATACTAAAAGCATTGTGCTGAGTGCTCCCTTCTGCAGTGTTCTGTTCAGAGAAGAAGAAATCGGGGCCCAGGGATATTAGGTGGCTTGCCCCAAATCTCTTGGCCCATAGTGGGCAGAAGACAATTTGGACGTGAGCCTGTCTGAGACCAAAGTCAGTGCCTCTGACCACACCCCCCTGCCCACATACACACACACTGAGAGGTCTGTAGGCCAGGGTGGTCAGTAAAGTCAGAGTTGGTGCTCAAAGTCCTGGCCGTCATCCACCAAATTCACCAGAACTCAAAGCCACTTGGCTAACTCTGGTGGGAGCAGTTTCTGCTCGAATTGGAAGTCCCCACAGGCTTTGCAATCAAACTAAGCTTCAGTGTCCTCATCTGTAAAACAGGACGATAGTATGTCCTTCCTAGGGTTATGGACGAAAAATCAAGTAACACAGGGAAGAAACACTTACTCTGGGGTCAGACATAGTGTCAGAGCTCCATAACATGGCCATTTTATCATTAATAGTATTAGGATCAGAAATATAAGCACCAGCCACTTCCTCACTCCTTCAGCAAATACTCTGAGTGCTCTGCGCCAGTCGCTGAGGTACACGGGTGAGCCAAAGCGAGAGCACTGCTGTCAGTAGATTGGTCCATTCTCTTCCCAGGTAGAAGGTCTGCTGTGGAAAGCAAGTCACCATTGGAAGGCTGCCTAAAGTTACGGCATCATCAGAGAGTGATGGCCAAGTGCCTTTAAGATGTGACAGCTTAAAGTGGTCATTGCTCTTCAAGCAGCTTTGAATACTGGAACAGAGCTTAGGATCCCCTGTTGCATGGATGGGAGATGTGGTGAGAGAAGGGACCAAGCCTTACTGGGCTCTTTCTAGGTGTCAGGCACAAGGCTCTCAAGGTCTCTTCATGTATGAGACACCTCTAACTCATGATGCAGGAAATGCCTTGAGGCAGCATCCAAGATGCTCTTGGACATCATGAAACCATAGCAGTAAACAATATTGACTCACCATGCCAGGGAAGAAACAGCCCTGCGGTGCCAGATTCTAGTTCTAGAGACAAATCACTAGGGTTCCCATCGTGTCCGTACCCCCAGCGAGCTGCGTGCTTTCAGCAAGTGATTTAGTATCCCTCAGCCCTGGTGCCTTCAGCTGGAAAAGGCATGTAAATAACAGGAGAACCTGTCTCACCTGATTGTGGAGGTGTTGGTGGCAATACACAGAAGAAGGGATTCAATGAATTAAACCCATTATTGCTATCCTTTGGCAGTCTTCTTCATTACATCAAGAAGAAAGAAAGTCTTAGTAGGGTGTACTGGTAAACCTACAAATGGCTAGTCTGCCCTTTAGCAAAAGGAGAGAAACCTCCGGCCCAGAGAATTCCACAGGTAGTAGTACCGAGCTATGATTTAACAACACTGTTTTGTTTTCACTGTGGGGTGCGCATGTGTGATTAGCTTGCAGTTGTGACACGTGATACTGGTTTTCCATCTCTTATAGTAACAGAAAGCTTCCCTGTAAAGCAAACACTTCAATAAGAAAGAAACTCAACTGCAGTTCAAATACGAGGAAATAATAGGACAGGTGGCAGGTGAATATAGCAACTATCTTGATTTTTTTAAATTTATTTATTTGACAGAGAGAGATCACAAGTAAGCAGAGAGGCAGGCAGAGAGAGAGAGGAGGAAGCAGGCTCCCCACTGAGCAGAGAACCCGATGTGGGGCTCGATCCCAGGACCCTGAGATCATGACCTGAGCTGAAGGCAGAGGCTTTAACCCACTGAGCCACCCAGGTGCCCCAACAACCATCTTGATGTGGCCTTCCAATGACCGAAGTTTGGGAAATGATGACACAGTAGCCCCCATGTCCTGGCTTCCAGCCTCCAGTCAGAGATGAGGCCCCCGAAGCTGAAGAGTAGTAGACCCAAGTTCTGAACCTAGTTCTATCTCTCCCCAGCCCCTCTGCCTTCTCTCAGGACATGCTATCCACACCTGCTCCAGCCACCCATTATTCAGACTCTTCCAAGACACCACCATGCTTCAGCCACCCTCCTCCTAGTGGGTCGTGCACCCCTGCTGTGGTGGTGACATCTAGACTTAGGGAGAAGCCCCCCTGCCATGGGCAGGATCAGGCTGTTGCTTTAGTCTTCTTTTTTTTTTTTTTTTTAAGATTTTATTTATTTATTTGATAGAGAGAGATCACAAGTAGGCAAAGAGGCAGGGAGAGAGAGTGAGAGGGAAGCAGGCTCCCTGCTGAGCAGAGACCCCCCCCCAACGCAGGACTCTATCCCAGGACCCTGGAATCATGACCTGAGCCGAAGGCAGCAGCTTAACCCGCTGAGCCACCCAGGCACCCAAGTCTTCTTCTTTTTTTTTTTTTTTAAATATTTTATTTATTTATTTGACAGAGAGATCACAAGCAGGCAGAGAGGCAGGCAGAGAGAGGAGGAAGCAGGCTCCCCGCTGAGCAGAGAGCCCGATGCGGGGCTCGATCCCAGGACTCGGAGATCATGACCTGAGCCGAAGGCAGCGGCTTAACCCACTGAGCCACCCAGGCGCCCCGGCACCCAAGTCTTCTTAAAACACATCTACAGACTGTCTCTGGGTGTGGTCTGCTTTTGCACAGCACTCACCTCACTCCCAGGCATCTGTTCCAACTACTTCCTTCCTTAGATGGCACCTTGCTGTAGCTCCTCCCATTCCAACCACACATCCGAAACAGATGAGCATCTCATGAAGGGGGAGAGGCCAAAGCCACATGAAGGATTCTGCTTCTACTGTGGCTCTGATTTCTGTGTCTCACATCAGAGAAAGGGGAGCTCCAGGCAGACACTGTCGGATAAACGGTGTTCTTTAGCACAGCCATGGTGGTGGGTCTAAGCAGCTGGTGAACTAGGGATCCCGGGGGATATGAGTTGGGAAGAGATGAGAGTCACAGAATTTGAGATGTAGAAGCTTCCTAAAACCATACAGCTCCACTATTCTGCTTCACACCCAAGGGGGATGGACGCAAAGAGGTTATTTGACTTGCCCAAGGTCACGTGCATCCTGTTCAGAGCACTACCGTGTTTTCCTTTGGGCTTCTGAACCCAATTTGACCTTGGGCCTCATTAAAAATTCTTGCCATGTCTTCTTTCTCCGATGGATAATTTAAAATAGAAATAATAATAAATATAACACCTCGTTGTATATGTGTAGCACCTTTCTTCCAATAAATGGCGTTCTTTCAGCTTGCCCACCCACGCTGCACAGAGCGGAAGTGTTTCCACTGTGGACTCTGACACTGGTTATTGACTGGAGCCTAGCCTCTAGCCCACACACGTACCCCTATCAAAGCTATAGCTCAGGGGACAGGGCTCAAGTCCTACAGGGAGATCTGTTATTAGCTACTTCAGGAAAGTGTTTAAAAAAAAAAAAAAAAAGCCCTCACACGTAATATATATGAGAAATATGTTTAGAAAGCTTAATTTCTGACTGTTTTTAAAATCAACTATTTTCCTTTCAACCATCTAATTCTTTGCTTCTCCATGGAATAATAGGCCCTTTTGTGTTTTTAGTAGTAATCGTTGTTGTACTCATAGTAGTAGTAGTAACAGAAGAGTGGCAAGAACAGTAATGGCTATCATTTTGTAAGCTTCCGCATAGAAGTATACCCAGTATCTTATTTAATCCTCACAAAAATCTTAATGATGGGAGTATTACTACTTCACCAGTGAAACAAACTAAAACCCAGAGCCTTTTCTTTCTGACAATAGGAAAAACTAGATTTTCATAGAATTCCTAAGTGAACTAGATAAAATATGAAAAACATTTTTCTAATGTGTAACAGATTTGGCTAGAAAGTGAAGTAATTACTTGGGCCCCAGAAATTATCAGAAAGCCCAAATCCAGAGCAGCCATTAAGTGTTTGAATCAGCATTTCCCACACGAAAGGGACAAAACCCGAAGCCCACGATGAACAAAAGGTCTAAGTGGGGACCCCATAAATGAAGCCGAGAATAATGAAGGGCAACACTCTCAGTGAGTGAACTAAAAAAAGGCTTATGCCACGAGAACAGGAAGATAAAGATACAAGTCCAGCTTGGCCTTGGCTCTGAGTGGAACAGCAAAAGAAAAAGAAAAAAATACTCGCACTCCAATTCTAATTTCAGATCTGGACTTTCATGGGTTTGGAATCTGAATATACACAACTGTTATGGCTGAAAGAAAACTCTGAAGATTTGGTTTAAATTGGTTCTACTTGATAATAGCATCAGACACCTGGCAGAAGCAAATTCTAGTCTTCTCTGGCAGAAGATATGTTTAAATGGGACTTCAAAATGAATTCTTACACAGTGAGTTACAAGGAAACTTGAACTTCTTTTTTTTTTTAATCACTAAATGCACAAGGAAATCAGCCACCCTGAGTGAGAGTTAACTGAAACAAGAAACTCTAGAATCAGATCTACAGAGACCACAGATACCAAAACTAATCAAACACAGAATATGAAATTAGTATAATTAATAGGTTTTAAAAAATCAGACAAGGTTGAAAGCATAGCAAAGAAGAAAAGAATTATCATAACTGGCCAGATCTGAAAAATGACTAACTAGAAGCCAGAAATGAAAAACATTGAAATTAGAATTTCAGTGATGAGGCTAAAAGGGAAAACTGCTGAACTGGGATATTGAAGAGATTACACAAACTTGTAGTAGAGAAGGAAATAGCAATGGACAATGTGAAAATGTTCAACAAACCCAGAAAATAGGGTGAGAGGATTCTATAGGAAACAATAAAGAAAACAGAAGGTAGCAACATTAAAACTAATAATGGCTAAGCATTCTCCAGAATTAATGAGAGACATCAGTGCATGGATTAAAGAATGCCCAGAGAATCCCAAACAGAATGAGTAAAAAGAAAGCCATTCCTAAACATATCATAGTGAAACTGCAGAACAACAAAAGCAAAGAGATCTTAAAAGCAATCAGAGAGAATGAGCAGAGTGTCTGGAAAATGACAAGCTGACAGCTGAATTCTCAAGAACGGCAAGGAAAATCAAATGCATTAATATCAACCAACTATTATCAAATAGCTAGTAATCTAGAATTCTAAACAAGGAAAGCTATCTTTCAAAAATGGAGGGGGTGACAAAGAAGGAATCTCAAACTATCACAGAGAATTTACTACCAGAACACTCTCATTGTAGGGACTTCTAAAGGACATGTATTTTAAGGGAAAAAAAAAAAAAAAACGATTTCAGAAGGTAGGTCTGAAAAAATGTAGGAGGATCAGTACACAAAGATTTAATTTAAGGTAAACAGGATTAAATAGAAATAGAAATCGATAGTATAAAATGAAATCAAGAGAGTTTTGAAAAACCAAGGATTCTTTGGGTTTTAAAAAATCAATGGAAGGGGTGTCTAGGTGGTACAGTTGGTTGGGCATCCAACTCTTGGCTTCAGCTCAGGTCATGATCTTGGGGTGCTAAGATCAAGCCCTGCATCATGCTCCACACTCAGTGTGGAGTCTGCTTGAGATTCTCACTCTCCCTCTGCCACTTCTTCCAGCCCTGCGTGCTCTCTTTCTCCTTCCCCAATAAATAAATAAATCTTTCTTAAAAATCAAGAGAAGATTAAAATCTGGACAACTGCATATAAAATTTGGCAGTGAATAATCATAATTCAAAAGTTCTTTGCTTTTTTATTGTTCAGAAAGAGCTTAAATACATGGATGAACTTTTAATTCTATTATGCTAAATATGCATACAAAAATTTCCAGAGTGACCCCTAAAAGAACTGGAATGCAGAGAAAATACTGGAATTGGGGGTGGGGGGACAAAACCAAGCAATTCAAAACAAGGAAGCAAAGAAGAAAAAAGCAAAGAATATAGAAAAATCTGGATGAATATTACTAGAAAGTGCAAAATAAGGTAGTAAGAAATGAATCCAAATAGTTCAGTTATTACAAATAGTGTAAATGGGTTAAACTCTCCAGTTAAAAGGCAGACTATCAGAGGAGAGCATGACCTGGAGGGAGTAGTTGGTCTGAACTGAAGAGGAGTGGAAATAAGGTTTGGAAGGTAACCCCAGCAGCACTGTGGCACATAGAATTTTGAAATGTTTGCTGAGGCATTTTATTTTGATTTGACAGGCTGTGCTAGTGAAAAGTGTGGGGTAGGAGTCTGTTATTTTTCAATATAAGAGTTCTATTATGATTTGAATAAATTTTTGTTTAGCATATGCATGGATTTTATTGAGAAACATTTTAAAACATTTTAAGAGGAATCAATTTCAAAATAAATAACAATCCTCTAGTTTGAAGATAAATAGAAAACAAAAGAGTTGGTTATCTTCCTTTATACACTCCTGTATTGTTTGAATTTGAAATCATAAGGGCAATTTTTGTGATTAAAAAAAACTCAAAAATAGGCAATGGGGTACTGCAGAATTTTGCATCAGTAGGGGTCTGAGAATAGAACATTGTTTGGAAAGGAGACTTCAAGGTGAATTGAAGGATCAGGAGACAAAGACTAGAATCAGAGATAAGTTGGAACAACTAAAATGATTGTCTGAGCTGATGTAATAAGTGTGGGATGGAAGGAAAGGATAAACCCAAAAGGAAAGAAATGATAGAATTTGTTTACTGTTCTTGTTCCTGCAGGTCCAGAGAAGTAAGAGCAATTGAGTACTTAAAGATGAAGGAAGAGGCAAAAATTACTTAATGAATGGTGATGATAATGCCTATTCTAGTCTGTTCCTGCGGGAGGATTCATTTCCAGCCTGAGCCAGCTTCAGGGAATCTCTGATTGAGAAAGAAAAAGACTCAACTCATTGGACATTCAGAAAGGTTATATAGAATAGAAACCCTTCCTTGATATCTTCCCTTGAAGGGAGTTGACATAGCAAAAGAGGAAATACCACTATGGCCTTCAGAGCCTCAAAAACACAAGCCAATTTGCTTAGAATGCAAAAAATAAACAAAACCCCTCATTTGCATGTTCTCCCAGGACCCTCCTAATCCCAGTCCACAACACTAGATGATCTGGAATGAGTGTGACATTTTAAATAAGATGTTAGAAGGGAGAGGGCAGTATATCAACCATACCATGGGCACTTGCGTGGGGCTGGCAGGTGCATCCTCTGTGCTCTAGACCAGGGTGCTTCTGGAGCCATGTTTCCAGTGCTTCGGGATGAGATCTGAAGCCCCAAAAGGCAAGGAACCAAGACCCTGGAAATGGAGGCACTTTCCTCATCAATGTTGGTGTCTCCAGATCGTTTCCAAGTTGGCCATTTCCCAGGCCTTCTAGAACTCCAACTGTGTGACCTGAGCACCTTAGCTCACCTCTCTGAGCCCTAACTTCCTCATTTATAAACTGGTGATGGTAACAACAGACTTCTAAAGGGTTGTTATGAGGGCTGAATGAGATGATGATACAGAAAATTACTTGACACAGTGTGTGGCCCATGTATGTACTTAACACTTATTTTTTTAAATTAATTTTTTAAACAGAAGATACAGGGAGGGAGGAAGTAAGGGAAGGAAGAAGAAAGGACAAACCATAATCATGCAAGGCAGGTGCCCTCCTCCAAGGCTGTGACAGAAGAACTGGCATACCAGGCAAGGTACCACTGTGGCATCCCTGGCTGACATGTTAGATCCTGAGACTTGTGGCCCTTTGTACATTACCCAGAATTCTTTCTGAGTAGCTAAGCTTGCCCTTGAGCTTCATCCTCTGCTTCCTGTGAGCATTTCCTGAAGTCTGAGCCCTGAGACAGGACAGTGGTGTGCACAAAGAAACATGGCCTTCATTGGCCTTGCTGGTTATAGGTATAACAGTGCGTCATAGCCTGAAGCTTGGGTACCAGCCCCATCTTCCACCACAAAGCTCTTCCACTCCAGTGGTGTTAGCCCACTCCCACCTTGACTCTCACTCCTGGTAAGTAAAGTCGTTTTAGAGAACATCATACATGGACTCAAGACATGGAAGGGGTTATTTATTTTCCCCGAAGATGGTTTGTTCTTTTGGTAAACTACAGCTTTATTATACTATATTTTATTTTATTAATGCCAATAGTAGATTGTATTTTCTCATGATGAAGTTTCTCCTCCCCACCACCCCTGCCACCTCCCACTTTAGACTTTGGCTATAAATAGGAGTTTCTTTGTTCTGTCTCCTCTGGGCAATAATTGGAAACATAAACTGGGAACACCCTCATGTCTTTCCATGTGTCTTGGTTGTTTCTCCCTAGGCAGACAGTTGCACAAACAAACAGGCGGCTTTGTTTGTGTTTTCTCTGCAGTCACAATTTCTTCCACCAAATGTTTACGCATCCCAGCATCTCAAGAACTTCAGGACCAAGATGGATGGTATGTTAATATTCGTTTGAACATGTGCACTTAATGTGCTTGGTTAATTGGTGTAATTAGTAGTCTTTTCATCCCAAGGCCGTTGCTGAAATTAAAACAGGGCGGTTATTTCTTTTAATGGACTAACTGAAGAATTTTAATTTTGAAAGTCAATCACGACGCACAGACATGAAATTCTGCTCTGGGACAGAGGAGGAAGGGACACACATTCTAAGGACCTGGGGGTCTTTTGGAGAGCTCCCAGTCCCATTTAGACCCTCCATATTTCCATGTGTTGGTAATCACAATGCCCAAGGTGATATAATTTATCACCCAAACCATGGCACTTTCAAGAATGAAATGGGGTCCCATTACTGATGTCACAGGGACAACAGTTCTAAACAGGGACTGTCCCAGGCAAACCAGGAATATGGTCACTCAACCTCACATGTGTCCAGCTCCTTCCATGGGGTATTCACTGTTGGATTATATCTGCTTCTCACCCTCAACCACAAGACAATGGGATCATTCCCATTGAAGAGATCAAGTGAGTAAGGCTGAAAAGCTAAGTAACTCGCCCCAGGCCTGCTGGGCAGTGAATAAAGCCATGTTCAACCCCATCCACCACATGGACCCACATTCTTCTGGCCAGCCAGGAATAACCACAGGGATAAGTGGTAGCAAGTGAGCATGCGTGGCAGAACGAAAAACTGGAACGGGAACAGAAGAGTGGCTGAGGGGAAAATGGCATGAAGGAGCAGGCAGGACGTCCTGGCCAGGAGGCTCAGAGGTAATGGCTTGAGTTTCTGAAAGCGGATGACCTTCTTAAGGGGCCTCAAAGAAGTTCTGATTATAAAGGCAACAGCTGTTGTGACCATATTTTCTAGAAGATAATTTTTGACAAATTCCTGAACTGAAAGTGTTAGCCACATGGCAGCATGGTCTGTGGGCTGTCACAGTTATTCTGCATGTCCCCCTCATCTGTGACGCATCTACCAGGCAGCTCTGATTCTCTCCTTCCTCCCTGCTGCTTCTCCCCACCTCCCACCACTCCTTCTCCCCTTATCGTCCCTGCTCGGTGAAGGCAAACGTACCCTGCTCTGCTAAACCAATTCCCTCTGATATTGGCATTTCTATCTTTACAATTTGGCGGCCCTGTGAAGTTTCCCTTTGTATGCACGCTTCCCTGTTCCTGTGTTCCCAATATTCAGGTATCATCACTCAATAACCATTTGACAGCAGTAATGCTTTTCATATGGAAAGAATTGTTTTTTATTGATGGCAAATGTTGCGATGAACTTTCATGCCCACTTGGAGCCAGAGGGGCTTTTTATTGGGTGAACCACACTAAGATGTGGTTCCAAGAAATGTCTTTGGAGTGTGGACTGAGATGTACTTTTGGGAACAGGTCTTATGAATGGGGGGAGGGCAGAGAGCCTTTCCCTTTATCAAAGTCTCATCAATCAAAACATATAATAGCAACATTATTAATAATCGTACAGTTGCCTCACACTTGGTATTTTTCCAAGCACTTCCCTCGAACTCTAAAATGAAGGCAAGGAGGCCATTATTATTTCCACGTTACAAGTTAAGCAACATTGTAACAGGACTGACTGGTCCCTTGAGCTAGGAGTCAGTTGATAAACAGCTAAGTGTCCCATGAGAAGGATACTTTGAGCAGGTGGAAAAGCTATCCTGAGCGTCATAGATGCTCTCAGAAGATCAGGAGTCCTTCCCAGGCTAAATTCTCAAAGTCCTCTATGCCTAGTCCATATATAAGAGCACGGCCATGACGTCCAGATAAGGTGCTCCTTGTCTCAATGGCACTTACAATGCAGTTAAGCATCCTGACATCTAACCCAGAAGCAGTGGGAAACCATGGGTTATTTAACAACACACGCTGTTAGCATATGATGTGGCAGACAGAATGTGAATGCCATGTATTTTTTTTAAAAGATTTTATTTGAGAGAGGGAGAGAGTAAGCTAGAGAGAGAGAACAAGCTGGGGGGGGGGGGAAGGGGGAGGCAGAGGGAGAAGCAGACTACCTGCTAAGCAGAGAGCCCGATGCAGGACTCGATCTCAGGACCCTGGGATCATGACCTGAGCCGAAGGCAGATGCCCAACTGACTGAGCCACCCAAGTGCCCCGTGAATGCCATGTGTTGACCATTCCAAGCAAGAGCCAGTCTCCACTGGACCTAACAAGAGAAGGGCAAACACTGGAACCCCAAGGTGGTGATGCTACTGGATCCCATCCACATTAGCCAATGGACCACAGCCCAAACCTGCACCCCTCAGAAGCCAGCGTTGACACTGGCCTTGATAAAGGAAGAGAATTAGGGGACTAGATAGGAACTTGGAAACCATCTAGGGCTACCGGCATCGCCATTTTATTACTATGGAAGCTGAAGCTGAAGGGACTGAAGGGACTTGCCCTCGTTAGCATGGCTAGCCAGGGCAGAGCAGCGTGAAGAACCCAGGCCCTCACAGAGAATGTGGCTCTCCACTCAGTCTCCTGCACTGACTCGGGGGATTTTGTAGCTCACCCTGCCTGTCTTTTCCTCTTCTCCTCCTCCTTAACCTGTTGGCACTCCCTTATTACTTGTCTGCAGCTGGTGCTCAGGGACTGACTCACCAGGCTGAATGAAGAAGAGGACAGTTTCCTAGATATTTGGTTTCTCCTTGCCCCCTTCACCCTCCCGGCCATTTCCTTCACTCTGAGGGAGCAAAGCTCCCTGAGCCACAGGGCGTGCAAGGAGTACCAGAGGTGGTGTGAACCCTAGCAGGTTGCCATAGCTCACTGGGGAGGCTCGTGCTCAGGGTCCAGCCAGCACGGTTTGAGGGGTGTGCTATGAGACAGGTCCTGATAGCTCAGCTTCAAGTCTGTCCTGGTCCCAGACATGCTGGGTTCCCTAGGATTGCATTGGGAGGAAAGGTGTTTTTCTGTCTCGAGACCACCACCTTCCATTATTCATGGATGTCCCTCCCCAGCCCCACAGCCTCCTTGCTTGTGTTACTCCTCAGCTCTTAATGCAACATTTGGATTCTTGGGAGCTCAGATCTTTTGTCCGTTATGATCTAATCCTCCCTGGCTCATGTTTCAAGGGATGTTTCCCCGCTCACCCTTTTTGTCTTTCTCTACTTCTTTGTCTGCTCTTTCTGCATTGCTTGGCTTATGAAATGTCGTATTTCATTCTAAGTCAAATGCAGCTCCTCTAACAATTCGACTGCAGTCCCAGAATATCAAAGAGAAGCCCTAAACTATGATTAGCATCTACAGACTCTAGGATTATAGGAAATTCTGGCCAACAACTCTCCAGCGATTTACCGATGCTACAGGCAATGTTCTTAATGTATATTTCTTAGTTTATATTTCACTTTGCAAACAAAGCAACTCAGAGGGACTTTTCTTTCCCAACCTCCCCAGTACGACTGGAGAAATCAACCATCGGGCACTACCACTGTCACCATTCAATTAATGAGGAATCCAGAGCCACCAGCTGGCACAGTGATGGCGAATAAGGCCCCAGTTTCATAGTTGTTAGAGTCTCAGCTGTTGGACTGGAGGCACAATTCCACCCACTCCTCTGTCCTTCCAGCACCTGTCACATGTGGGTCTTCCTCAATCCACCTTTTCCAGTTTGGATCCTCCCAGGTTCTCCCAAGGAGGATAGCTTTAGGGTCGTTTCCTTGTATACCCATGGCTGTTGCTCTTCCCTGGGAAATTTCATGAATTAAGTACCTATCCTGCTCTGGAAACCATGCTAGACACTTTGCATGTATCTTCACACACTCCTGCACATTAGCTCACTTAATCTTCACCGTGACCCTACACAGGAGATAGGAACACTGAGCTCAAAGAGTGTCATGATTACCCAAGGTCAGCGAGGGATCCAAATCCCAGTCCCCTCATTTCAACACCTCTCCACGATGCTATCAAGTTTTCTTGGGGAAATGATTTCTGCAAATGGCCTTGACCAAGCACAAGAACTTTTACCATAAGCCAGGTTTTCTCCTCTACCACTGTCTTAGCTCCTTCTTTTTCATCATACTGCTAAAGCTTACAATCAGGCCTGTCCTTTCAGGAACACAGACCTCGTGACCATTTGCAATGACAACCCGGCACATGCACTCCAATGAACAGAGATAGGCTGGCGTGGAATTATCAGAAACCTGAAACAACAAAGCCTCCAACTCCGGCAAAATAGCCCCAAATCATAAGCTGCTCCCAGGGCTAGCCGAGAAAAAAGCATTTGTGGTTTCTACTTGCCCTCAGAAAGTATGAGGGGACCAGGATCTCCAGAGATCCTATAGAAAAGGTGCCCAGGCACTTTGCAGAGATGGAAAGAAAACATGTGGTGGAGACAGCCCACCCCAGCCCGTGAGAGCCCACTGTGGACACTGCATCTCAACTCTCGTTTTAGTGATGTCATACTGATAGCTTGAACTTGGCCATGGTGGGAGTGTTCATACTCAAACTAAAACAGTATCCCCACCCACTGCATCACTTTCTATCCCACCCCCCTTTTTCTTTTGTTTACACAAAACTCTTGTCTTAATGCTATGTATTTTATTCCAGGATTGCTGGTCATCTGTCTTGGTTACTACCTCCAGCATCTAGAACAGTGGATGGTACATATTTTAAATTATATTTAAAAACGAGTAAAAACTAACTGTTGTTCATATGCTAATCTGACACACATCATACTTGACCAGGTATTGTTGGTTACCTTGTTGGGTTTTTTTTAAAGATTTTATTTATTTCAGAGAGGGAGAGCAGGGACGTGCGGGGATGCAGAAGGAGAGAGAGAGAATCTCAAGCAGACTCCCCACTAAGCACGGAGCCCAACAAAGGGCTTGATCGCATAACCCTGAGACTGTAACCTGATCCAAAACCAAGAGTCAGACATTTAACCAACTGAACCCCCAGCACCCCTGTTGGTTATCTTTCTATGTAGATCTATCTTCCATCTCACCTAGTTCTGGAAAGTTACTTTTTTTAGCAAAGCAAAAAAAAAAAGCAAACTTTTTTTATTGATTCTCTTTTATTTACCACTTGTCTAAGTGACAGTAAACATAATCATTCTCATTATAAACTAATTTAAAAAGGTAATTTTCCAATTAATAAATATACACCAGTGTAAACTGTTCTCATGGTATAATAATTATAGAAGCTGCTAACAACTTTGGAAAGAAAACAAAGGCATTTGTTAGTGGCAAGACCTAATGAAAAATCTGATGGTCCAAACAAGAAAAACTGACAAGCACCCTTCTCCCCACAAGAACCCTGGTAAATTACTTTTGACTTAATAATTTTGCCTGAGGATAATTTCAGGCGTCATATGCCCAAATTCTCCCTGTGGAAAGCACACAATGAGAAAACCTGTGTTGAAATTTTGGCTCTACCATCTACTGTTTATAGAACCTTCGCCAAGTTGCTTGACCTTTCTGAACCTTTGTTACTTCACCTGTCACGTCATTATCTACCATACTTTGCAAGGCTGCTGCGTTAAATGAGAGTAAGAACAGGAGGGCAGTTTGTAAACTATAAAGTACCATAAAAATACGGCCTATTATTTTACCTCTGAAAAACATTTGGGATAAATCAATGCCTCGAGTACCATTTAAAGTATTAATAAAGCTGACAATGGTGCCAGGTATAAAAAAATGTGGCTCTTCCTCTACGTAGTCTCTCAAGCAGTACTGTGCAGAATTGTCCACAATGATTCAAATATCTTACCCCTTTGCCATCTAACACAGAAGCCATTAGCCACCTGTGGCTATTGAGCCCTTGAAATGTGTCTAGCATGTCTGGGGAACTGCATTTTACATTTATTTAATTGTATTAATTTTGTTTCATCTTATTTAAACAGTCACGTGTGGCTAGAGGCTACCGTATTGGATAGCACAGCTCTAAGGCATTTCTTCAAATCCATTTTGCAGAAAACTCCCTCCTGACCCTAACTGTGAAGGGATTGGGCTTTGCAAGCATCAAGAAGCCTGGTGATGGAAATCTCATGGTTTCCAGCACAGAAGAAAGTGTGGAATGGAGTGAAGACTGGAGGACAACAAGAGGAAGGCTTCTTCACCCAGTGACCATGCTGATTTTGGAAAAGCAAACAGGCCCTGTCCTTTTGGGGATTCCAGTGTCCCTTCTTATTTGCTGTGTGACCTTATAAAAGATATTTAACTTCTCTGAGCCTCAGTCTTTTAATTGTAAAGTAGGAAAACCATAATGCCTACTTCACAGGAGTATGGCGAGGATGAAATGAGAGAGGTTTGTCATCCAAAGTGACTAACACAGTTGCCAGCCCAGAGCAAAACTCTGAACTGTCGGGAGCACAAGCAAATGGGGGAGAGGTGGGAAAGTGTGCTGATTCGCATTTCTGGCCTCAGACCATACCACAGCTGGGTTGCCAGGCGTGAGCAGGGCATCACTGGAGCTCCACTCAGCCTCCAGCAGCCCCGGGCTGGCACACACCCAGCCTCCCTCCCTTCATTCAGGCCTCCTGAATGCCCTGACCTCACCCAGCATTTTGCTCTGAAGATCTCTGAGGGCTTCAAAGACTCCTCTTTGGATTCAATACAAACGATGTTCCTTCTGGATATGTACACAGGTGGGGGGAAGGCTGGAGGGTGAGGCCCAACCACCTCTCAAAGGAGGGCTACAACTCCCTTTGCTCAGCTCTGGGGGGCAGATTTTCCCCACACTGGTGTTTCCTCTGCTGTCAGTAGGGAAAAAAATAAAAATGCAAAGTCTAGTTCATTGCCACACTGGCCCCCAGGTGAAGGCTTCAGTGTCCCCTGGGACAGTCCCACTCCAGTTAAAACGCAGGTGCTCTTGTCTCACAGCTCCAGTGTGGCAGAAGAAAATGTTAAACAAACTGCTTAAAAAGCTTACTTTCCCCAGGATTAGGCAAGATGGTCCCATGTTTCATCAAGTGTCCCAATCTCACCTCTTAGACTGCCTTTCTCTTTCAGAAATGGCACCCAAATCCTTTAGATGGCGGGAAGTCAGCCTCCAGAAAGCACGATCTCCAGATGGGAGGGCTTAACAACATGGCTGCCTATTCTTTGACCTTCATCCCCAAGGGTGGGGCCCCCTCCTTGAATCTGGGTGGGATCCTGACTGCTTTGACCAATAGAAGATGGTGAAGGTGATGCCATGTGACCTCTGAGGTTCTGTTGCCAGAGGCCAGGCAGCCCCCACCAGCTCGGCAGGGACCCTTGTTCTCTGAGCCCAGCACCCAAGCTAGAAGCCTAACTACCCCAAGGCCAGCATGCTAGAGACCCACACAGATGCCCCCCAGGAGACAATCCCAGTGAAGACCATCCAGGCATCTGGCCTGTCAGCAGAGACCCCCCGGCCTTTCGAGCCTTCCCAGCGGAGGCCACACACATCTGCAGTGGAGACCTGCTGTGTCCACTCTGCACAATTTGTGAGCATAATCAAATGTTGCTCTCTTGCAACGCTGAGTTTGGGGGTGATGTTGCTCGGTAATAGATGATGGGGCTCCAGTTCTGTGTTCCCCAGATCCCCAAGCCTCCTGACTACCCAGCTCCAGGAAATTGAACTCCACAGACCAAAATGTCCAGACTCTGATCTTTATAATAACTTTTTTAAGTGGAAAAAAATTGATAGAGGAGCAAGGACTTACTAATGTGATTTCAGGAGATGGTTTTATTCAAAGAATTTTGCGTTGAACTTGTGTGCGGTGCGTTAGGTTTTTTGGTGGCTTTTTTGTTGTTGTTGTTGTTTTTCTTGTTTTGTTGTAATGTGCTGCTAGCATTTTCTGATCACCCCTATGTTCTTCAAGGTAATGTGCACTCTACCCAAGAATAAAGGCAAAAGTGGCCATTTTGAGTTGCACTGTGGCTGTGAGGAAAAGTTCTCTATGTCCTTGGAGGGGCTTAAATGTCGGTGGGGCAGAAGGGAGAGCTCTGAGCAGAGGGGGGGACAGAGGGACTCACAGACGTGTTGCTTACACTTAGACGAGTCACTTCAACATTTCCAGGCCTCAGCTGGGTCATGCACAAATGGGATTCAATGATGTCTAGGATCCATTTTCTAACATTTTAGAGAGGAAGAAGTTCATGCTTATTAAGTGTTTACCCTGTGGCAAGAAGCATGCTAGGCCTTCTATTTATTTTATTTAATCGTCAAAAAAATTTTTTTCCTGAGAACCAGCGTCCCCATTTTGTACATGAGGAAACCATGTCCATGGAGTTGTCAGAAGCTGGGAGGTGAAGGGATGCAATTCCAGAACCCACAAGGCTCCCCCTCCAGGGAATGCTCACACCCCTCTGTGCCCCCACAGTGCTTCCCACACCTTGTGCCCAGAGGCCGAGAGTCTGGTTCTTCAGTCTCTAATCCTCCCCAGTGTAGAGGGAGGGTCCCCACTGCATTCCTTTGTACTGTCATCAGCAGCTTCGAGTGGCAGGAAACAATACCCTCTTTCTCTGCTTTCCTGGAAGGGTGGCTCTTGGACCCTGCTGAGTCTCAGTGGCAACCAGGGCTGCCCTCCCAGCCCAACTGCCCCCAGGTGCCCTGGGCAAGTCTGGAGGAATCCTGCCACCCAGCTCTCCCATGCAGATCTCGAAACTGCTGAGCTGGTGTGAGCTTCTATTTTTCCCTTTAACAAGAATATTTGACATACACCTGACCCATCCCAGCACTGGAGGAAGCCTATGCCAACCCCGTCTACAAAAGACTGGGGTCTCATCTTTCTCTGCCAGACATGCACTTCTCCACCTCGGGAGAAGTGTGGATGAAGAGGGGTCTGCCTATGTGGAGATGCCTCGCGCCCCCAAATCTCCTCTCAAACTCCTGTTATTGGTGCCTAAAATAACTGCCAAGGGTTGACAAAGGCCCACTGCCTTTGGCCCCGTGAGGGACCATCAAGAACCAGGAAATCTAAGAGGGATGATTGCAGAGCAGATAGGATCACAAGCATCAAAGCCAGCGTCAGCTACATGTGATCATTTGAAGACAACTAAAAATCTTTTGCCTCTTCTCCTCTTAAGAGTTGGGGGTCTATTTCCATTCCCCTTGACTCTGGGCTGGCCCCTGTGACTGGCTTTGACCAACAGAACACAATGGAAGCAACCCTGCCATCCGCCCCTCCAAGGCAGAACTTCAGCGATGCGCGGTTTCCACTTGTGTGCTTCTTCTAAGAGCTCGGGGAAGACTCTGCCTACCCTTGGACTGCCATGCTGTGAGGAAGCCCAAGCTACCCTCCAGAGCCACTCTGTGGAGCCCCACCTGCTTTCTTGACCCACAGAGCCAGGAGCAATAAAATGGCTGTTGTCTAAATCACTAAGTTGTGGCACAGTTTGTTAGGCAGAGACAGATAACTGAAAGAGTATGAGAGTTAGAGCACCAACCTCGTGGTGCACACAACAGAGGCTACCCCCACCCCCTGCCCTGCACAGCTGCGTCAAGACGAATGGTAAGAAGTCCTCATAAGGGAGGGGGCCCTGGGGTTTCAGAGACTATGAGAGTTGCACAAGTGAAAGGGCAGGGTGTGGGTAGGGAAAATTCTATAAGATCCTGCTACTCCACAGGCCTCTGGAAAAATGCCCCGAACACTGACAGGACTTCTCAATTATTCTCACTCTAGTCACCTGACTACAGAAAGCAAACCCTAAATCTGGCCCAGAGTAACCTACTATAAGTAGAAGATTTCTCTGAAGTCTTGCTTTAGCTTTACAACTCTTTTGAATTTTGTATTGAATTCCATAATTTATTCATCTGCATTTTTATCTCAAAATACATCAGGGAGCCTGGGTGGCTCAGTCAGGTAAGCATCTGCCTTTGGCTCAGGTCATGCCAGGTCCTGGGATTGAGCCCCATGTCCAGCTCCCGGCTCAGCAGGGAATCTGCTTCTCCCTCTCTCTATGCTCCTCCCCCTGCTCATGCTCTCTTTCTCTCTCTCTCTCAAATAAATAAATATTTTTTTTAATGGTTGAAATTACTTACCAGTTAAATGACTTCACTTCACTCTACCCCAAACTCTTCAAGAAAATGAGACCTGGGACTCTGTGCAGCCCCAGAATATACAGGCATCCTGAGGGGATATCAGGCTTACCCACCTGCTGAGGTTGAAGATTTGGGACTTTCCTTTCAGGATCTAGTCACACATCTTCAGCAGGCAGATCTGGCCCCTGGGTTCCCCCTCTTCTATCCCATTCTCTGCTGTGAGCTGCCCCTATGGTCACAAGGGACCCAATCCTGGAGAGACCCCGCAGTCTCCCTCCAGATGAAGGCTGAAAACTTAAGTCACATGACAATCTAGTTCTTCTATCTCTGACCCACGTTTCAGGTCAGCCTCCCACAGTGTTTGGAAAGCCACCCGAAGCAATTCCAGCCTTGCCCAACATCCTCAAATGCTCCCCAAACTGCCTTTTTTTTTTCTTAGACAGACAATTCACACACACACACACACACGCACGCACACACACACTCACACACACATCTACACAGCCTGTGTAGATACGTTGACGCTTGGAAGCAAAATAGAGGAAAGCTTTTATTATTGTTTGCCATTTGAAAATGATTATCCTGCAGGATGATGTGGATTGAAGGAGACAGCTTGCAGTTAGCATCCCGGCAAGAGCTCCCTTTCTAGACCTGGGTGAGCCTCCACCACCTCCCAGCTTCCCGAGTGGGGACTGCCTGGTGCCAGACTTGGATGCCTACCAACACAAATTAAAGGAAGAAAATGCCTCCTAGACGGAGGCGGCCGGGGAAGTGAGAATGCTGAGAATTTTAAAGGGATCATCACCTCAGCAGGAGACCGACACTCAGCCTCAGAGAGAGCAGCTCCCCTAACAGATGCTCCAGTTCAGCGAGTCTCCGGTTCTGGGGGACCCTGTGCTCCCAGACGCCCCGTCTCTCCTGTTCCCCGCCCCTCCCCACCAGAAACTCTCTCTGTTCTCCTTGCCTTTCCAGAAACACAGCCGAACCTTATTTAAAATCGTGAAGCCCTAAAATGACGCTCTGTGGGACAGAGCTAACCAACTTGTACTCAAACATGAACCTGGAGGTGGGGACAAGGAGCCACCGCTTAATGGGTACAAGACTTCCGTCTGGGGTGATGACATGTAGCATTGTACAACACTGAGAGTGTACAGAGAGGCCACGTATGGGGCCCTTTAAAATGGTTAATTTTATGTTATGTGAATTTCACCTCGATTCAAAGAAAAAAAAAAAAAAAGCTTCCCCAAAAAGGGGTCAACACTTCCAGAATCCTGTCGACCAAACTACATTTGACACTGGACCTCAGTCTCCTCATTTGCTGGTGGGAGACTGTGCAACAAGAAGGGGTTCTGCCTTGCGACGATTGTTCCAGCTCCCAGCAGGACAAGGATCTCAGATGGTCTGAGGACAGAGAGAAAGTAAGATCAGCAAGCTGCCCTATAGGCTAAAATCAAGTGACCTTCCATGATCTGGACTTGGCAAGGACTGAACTTCTCTTATGTCCCTCCTCTGTGAGCTCAAACATTATCTTATAAGACTCCTGAGTGGAGCCTATAAAAGGGATTCTAATACTCTGGCCAAATCCAGGGAGCCATACATTTGAATCCTATAACTTTATTTCTTTCTCAGCCACCAGCTGGCAGTCTCCAGCAAGTCCCGACGTCAGGCAATGCCGGGTTTTCCTAATATACGATTTTAATCTTCAACAGCCCTTGCCAATTCAAAATAAAGAGGAGAGAGAATTCTGGGAGCATGTGCCCTACAAATTTAAGAAGAAAATGAAAGTGGTCTCATCTTGTACTTCAACAAGTTGATTTGATATTTAGAAAATGATCCTTTGGGCCAAAAAATATTTTTACGTGGTGTGTCTCTATAAATGACTCCCCCCCTTTTTAATAGAAAGCACATCGCTGGTGTCTAAAACCAAACGTGGTTTTGATTGAACCAGACTTACATTTCTATCTGAAGTTCATTTGCTAACAATAGAACTGGCTTTCCCATTTGCCAACATCAATGTTGACCTGTTTTCACCTAAATTTTATAGATGTCAGAAAAAGAAACTGTTCACTGCTCAGTGGCCTACCCTGGCCTTTTTCAGCCGCACTTGCTTGCATTTCTGCAGCTCCTTTAAATTCCCCTTGTCACAAAAACTAACAATAGGGTCAAGTATTTCAGTAAGAAATATTGAATTATTATCCAACTTTGTCAAACAGCCAAGAGCCTGCGAGAGCTAACCACGAACTGGAGAAGAGAGAGGCTTAACCTCAAGCCTCCCGGCCCTGCCTCCATTGCAAGGATTTTTGGCACCCGGGGGGGGGGGGGCACCGGGAGGGCTGGGAGGAAGCGGGGAGGGCGGATGGGTGGAGTGGGAACTGGACGGCTCACAATCACGTCCAAGCTCCCATCCCTCAGGAGGGTCTCGTTGCGCTTGTTTGCTACTGCCGAGAGCCAGCTTTGATTTTTCTTGGAGAGGGCTCCAGGCACCCTAGCATCTCAGCCATGCCAACACCACGAGGCTGCTGACCTCTCCTGATCCCCCAGCCATATCCCTGTCCATCAAGGCTAATTTCTATGACAACATAAACTCCACTGTGTAGCCAATAAACCCAAACCCGATGGAAGCTGATGTGGCCAGGACGGAGATTGACAAACTGGCAAGATGTCAGGGCTGGAAATAGAACTCGTTTTGCCAGCCAGAGGCTCGGGAGGGGTAGAGATGGATTTATGTGCATGTGCGTGTGTTTTATGTGTCCTAATAACCCTAATAAAGATTCCATTAATCAATAAACTGTCGCTTGCAGAGAAGGAAATAAATGCTGGGTTCCTCAAGTGAGCTTCAGGTAGAACCAGAACTCTTTTACATTTCACTCTCACCTGTGGTGGTTGAGGACAGGAGGAACCCTCTGTTACCTCAAAGCGTCTATCTGGAGAAGGTATTTGGCTGAGAAAAAGGGGGAGAGCGAGAGCGAGAGAGAGAGAAAGAGAGATTAAGAAAAGGAGGATTGGCTTTTAGCTGGACAAGGAAGAGCAGCCTACAAGAAGGCAGCAGTGGCCCCCAGGATGGGATGTGAGGGTTGTCAAAAAAGCTTCCCAAGGAAGGTTTTCTGCCCTTCGAGCAGAGTATGTGGCTTTGGAAGTGAGGTTTTAGTGGTTCCAGAAAACTTCCCTTGAAATGCAAATACACTGACTGCTCAAAAGTGAGGGTCAGGGCAAGTTCATTTAGAAAAGGGGAGGTCCACCGTGCAGGGTTAGTTGGTGTGGCCTTGGGGAGAGAGACAGAGCCAAGGGCTGGCCTCCAAAGGAGACGTCTGGAGGTGTGGGTGGAGAAGACCCCAAGATCCTGCTTTAAAGTTTAGCATAGGGTCAGTCACAGGCCTAGCTCTCACTCCTTTCTTTGAGTATGTGACCATCCAGAGCATAAACTTAAGCCCACCCATTTGTACTTGTCACCCTTCCCTATTGAATGTCAACGGGCCCTATGTACCAAAGTCACCCTCACTCATCCAGACTCCACTGCACATGGTCATCGGCGGTGAACAAGCAGTTAGATAAAATGTACCTACACTCTGAAAGTTTGATATCTTATGCTGTCAGTTCTCATCATTTTTTAAAGCTTTTTTAGCGGTGGACAGGCAAAGGGAGAGGGAGAGAGAGAATCCCAAGCAGACTCCACGTCCAACATGGAGCCCACATAGGGCTCAATCTCTCGACCTTGAGATCATGACCTGAGCAGAAACCAAGAGTCAGACCCTTAACCGAATGAGCACCCAGGCTGCCCTCTCAACATTTTTATAACTCATACCCCACAGAGGCTCTGACACCGCTCACCCCAAACCGCACCCCCCCCCCAAATCTAACCTCTTTGAGAATCCCTCTTGCTCATCGTCAGGGTAGAAGTGTGATAGGGCATGCTAAGGAACACCACAGAGCCCAGGGGCACTGTCTCATTGTCTCTCTGGAGAACTGTCAGCAGGATCTCCATGGTGGGAGGGGGCGGTCTGCCTACTTCCGGGGTGGATGTGGGGCCAAACCCCGCAAGGCTGCAGACCCAGAATGGCCAAGAATCAGCTCAAGTGTCATCTTCCTGCCTTGGCCAGGAGTCACTACCTCCTTTTGTGGGGGCAGGGGAGAGGGTGGGAAGCCAGGCCTCCATTCACATCTCCACAGTGGCACTGCTCCACTCTACTGTCACTTAAGAGTTTATCTTTCTGTCTCTCTGAGAAGGTGGTGAGCTTCTTGAGGATAGGGGTATGTCTCACTCATTATCATTTCTATCATTTCCAGTGGTTATTGCATGAATATAAACGCAGCCCCTCCCTGAAGATCAGATGACAGTTGCCGATGGTGAGGCAAAGCAAAGATGCTCTCTCACCATTCTCTCCAGCAAGGGACAGAGTGAGGCCACCAGTTCTCCCTCCTCTCAGCCCTCCGCCTCCTCCTGCCCTGCACATGGCTTGAGCTGCCATCGCCCAACAAAATATGGTTATGTCTACCCTGAATCAGGGGTTAGATGGTGAACCACTCAGTTTTGTCTGCTAACATGATATCGAGACCTGTGTGCGCCATCATTGCCCTGTTGGCATGGGGTTTCCTTTTGCAGCTTGCAAAGAGGAGAGAGGTTGGTTGTAGGGAAGTCAATAAGCAAATAAAAGGTGAAATTGAGATGAAAATTCTCTCTTTCTTCAAGATTAGCTGCCATGCTTTCATTTGTTGAGAGGCCTTGGATACCACATTAAAGAAGTCAAGAGTGTGGCCCCATCCCTACAGCCAGACCATGAAACAGCAAAGAAAAAGACCCTGACCACAGCAAGGCCAGGACCTCCATCCTTCACTTGTCTACTTGTCCACTAAAGGGATGGGTCATCTTTGTCCAGGAAGGAACGGCATGGATGTTCTTAGCCTTAATGTCCCACTCACTAAGTCAGGCCTGGTATACAACTTTATCGTTTTTTTGTTTTTGAAATAATATATAACAGGTATCTTTCAATATGGTTAGCTGGAGCATGGTATGGAATCAGTATGCTGGAAGTTTATTTACGTCAGTATACGAAGTTTTTAACAGAATCAGCTTGCCTGAGTTTCTGTCAGGTGAAAATCGGTTCATAAAAACTAGAAAAGTAATGAAGCGTCGGGGCTTCATGAAGAGAATAAGGAAGACACTGCCATCATAAAGGAGCGAAGATTCTTCAGAGAATGAGGATGGGAGCTGCTCAGAAGTAGATGTCCAACCCTTGGCTTCCCCTCTTCAATTTCAGGGTGACCTCGTGTAAGTGATCTGACCTCTCTGAGATTCCATCTCTTCACCCTCTACAAAATGGTCACTTTTGCCAATTCTGTGAGAAACAATGGACCTCATTCTCTCTTAATGCTAGGCAGACTCTAGCTGCACCTCTTAAAACTGCTCATAATTTCTGTGTTCTAGAAACCACTCCTCATCTACAGGTAAGAGTTACTACATAGTCTCTTAACATGCCGTCTAGCAGGTAATATATTATTGTCCACTATTAAGGAGGAGGTCAAGAGAGGTTAAGTGGCCTGTTCAAGGTCACATATTTAGTTCGTAGGGGTTAAGGATCTGGAACCCAGATCTTTTTGCCACTCTCTGCTTCCCCCTTTCAAAACATACCTCAATCCCTCCACGCATGGTTGGCTGCGCGGCTGTTACGGCAGGGAAGAGAAAATGGAAGAGCGGCCCCTCTCCCTTTGCCTGTATGAAAATCATCCACTCTTTAAACACCAAGCCTCCCATATATTGTGGTGGAAATGAAAGGCTTGTATGACTAAATATAGATGCCAAGTACCTTATAAATACGTTGAGTATTTTCGGAAATGAGAAATGGGAAATGAAATTGGCTATAAGCAGAAATCAAAACCATCTAAATTCTATCTAGAAACCAATTGCTAACTTTTTAATCTCTGTTGGTAATCTGAAGCTCTCACGACTTTGCTTACATAAAGAGAGACCCTGACAAACACCTCTTATTGGGAGGCATTAAATT
This sequence comes from Lutra lutra, assembly GCF_902655055.1. NCBI lineage: Eukaryota > Metazoa > Chordata > Mammalia > Carnivora > Mustelidae > Lutra > Lutra lutra. Next base: position 60,306,424 of record NC_062283.1, read on the forward strand.
AAACAGAGATGTCTTCTTAAATGCTTTTTTTTAAAATAAAGATTTTATTTATTTATTTGACAGAGAGAGAGATCACAAGTAGGCAGAGAGGCAGGCAAAGAGAGAGCAGGGGAAGTAGACTCCCTGCTAAACAGAGAGCCCAATGCGGGGCTCAATCCCAGGACCCTGAGATCATGACCTGAGCTGAAGGCAGAGGCTTAACCCACTGAGCCACCCAAGCGCCCCGCTCCGATATGCTTTTTAGTGGAGGGGAGCCTGCCAGCCTATTGCTCTGCCCATTGTAGGGGTTCAGTAAATATTTGCAAAAATGAAGCAGAGTGGCGACAGGGAGAGAGGTCACTTCTGTTCTCTAGGATTTCAATAAAATGGGATATCAATTTCATATCAGGTGGACTTAAGGAAATAGTTTGTAAAATGCTCTAAGAAAGTTGGAGAAGCCCCACCTATTCAGCAAAAGAGATTGAAGTAATCTAGGGGTGGGAGCAAGGATGCCCCCTTCCCAGGATCCTCCAGGCTGGACACGTGTGTGCAAAGCTTGACACACACCAGTGTCCTATCTCAGGCTGCAGCTGGGTTTCCTCAAGCCTTGGGCCTCCGATCAGCTGTCTCCACTACACAGCATTGCCTCTTAGTGATGCCAGTTCAGATATGGGGGCCTTCAGTGCTGCCCCTTTGTCAGGTGGTGAGACAGACCCCAAAGCCACTCCTGGAAAGGTAAGAGTTGATGTTGACAGAAATTTCTTGGCCTCGATATTTCTCCTATTACGTGAGGCTAATACTGCCGATTTAAGTTCCATAATACTTTTTTATCAGTAGCTCAGTCGGTCAAGTGTACACCTCTTGATTTTCGCTCAGGTCATGATCTCTGGGTTGTGAGATCGAGCCCCATGCCAGGCTCCATGCAGAGTGTGGAACCTGCTTAAGATTCTCTCTCTCCCCTGGCCTCCCCCGCTTATACTCTCTTGTGCTTTCTCTCTCTCTCTTAAACTTTACTCTCTCAAAGAGTGACATTTTTTAAACCGTTTAAATAATGGTTCTTTTAAAAAGATTTTTATTTATTTATTGGGGGGGGGGGTGGGCAGAGGGAGAGGGAGAAGCAGACTCCCCTGCTGAGCAAGGAGCCTGAGGTGGAGCTTCATCTCCGGACCCCAAGATTATGACCCAAGCCAAAGGCAGATGCGTAACTGACTGAGCCATCTAAAATAATAGTTTCTAAAAAGTCATTCCACTTGGTGCCCCAGCTCTTTGGTGATTCACACACTATCTGAAAATTTTATTTACACTTTTTAATATAATTGTCTTAATTATGATGAGTAATAATAATGGGTTCCATCTATCTATTATGTGCTAGGCATTTTCTTATCTCGTTAACTCATTTAATTCTCACTATGTGGATGATAACTGAGATGGCGTGTCAAGTTTTAGCTTAGGAACGTAGTCTTTGGAATTGGGAAGATGGAGGCTTGAGTCTTCATAGTTGTATAACCCTGGGCCAGTCTGATCCTCAATCTCCTCATCCGAAACAGAGGGATAAAAACAGTACTAACTTCTTCACAGGCTCCTGGGAAGTCTGACACAAGGCACGTGAAATACCAAGCAAAGCACCAGGCTTATAGTCAAGTGTGCTGTGAAAATTAAGTATTGAGTCTTACTGTTATTACTTGATCCTGCCACCAGTACCAAATCCAACTTTTCCCCCAAAAGGAAATTAAAAGAATGGCCTTCAGTGCCATCCTAAGGGGGAAGGAGGTAAATAATCTGCCTCCATTCCTTTCTCCCCAGGATGTTCATCTCAGGGAGGCTGGGGCCAAGTGAATCTCCAGGACAGTTAGGGAAGAAGAAAACAGTGAGGAAGGGGGAGCTAGCGTGCCCCTTTGTGAATCGCAGGGGAGGGCTCAGGAGGGTGGTGTCAAGAGGCCAGGGGAGCAAAGGGACTTTCTAGAACTACAACGCGCCTCTCCACCTGCTCCCCGCAGCCCTTTCTTCTCTCTCCCTCACTCTCCTGCAGGCCTGTGAGCAAAGCCCCAGAGAGAGACGGTCAGAGGGCTCTGTGTGGTCCCCCCGCTCAGGGCAACCCCACTTTCTCGCGGAAGCCACCTCAGGCCGGCCTCCTGAGGTGGCCTGAGCGGCAGCAGGGCAAGGCCTGGTCTCTGCCTGCTTTGGTCAGCGGGCCCCCCGCCCCCCGACCAGCCCCCACAGCGCCTCTGGCTCTGGCAGCTCCCTGGGAGAGAAGAAAGCAGCATCTTACATGTGTGGCATATTCTAAAACAAAATAATAACTGAGAGGTTTTATAGATTCTGACAGGGGGAAGAAGGGAGTGAAAAAGATGGAACAAAGATGCCATTTTAAAGTTATTGGCTCATGTTCAGGATTTCACTATTTTCTATGGCAAGGAGCAAGTAAAAAATTCCTCCTATTGATGCGTATTTTTCTACAGTCATTGAAAGCCAAAGGGCTCGGGGCTTCCGACTTCCCCTCTGGGGGAACCTGCGAGCCAGTCCTCTGGCTCGCTCAGGCGAGGGCCGGCTGGCGGAGGCAGGAGGCCCCGGAGGCCCCCAGCGAGCGGCTCCGATGAGGAACGGGTGCAGGAGGAACACACTGTGTTTTCAGCCCGGGTTCTGTGATCTTTCTGCCAAACAGGGGTTTACAAAGCAAAAACCTCCAGAGACTTCTCATACTTTCTGACTTATTCTCCTGGTGTTCATCTTAACAGGAATCAGCTGTTTGCCTTCTCACTTATACAGCACGTTGCCGAGGAGAATTTAGCATCTGGTCTGGCTATTATTAAAAACAAGAACATCCTGCTCTGTTGGGAGAACAGTACCACTGGCAATAAAAGGACAGAGATCATTTGCATTCAGGATTCCAGAGATGTATCGCAGTTCAATATCTGCTCTCCCTCCTCCCCCCACCACCCCCTTTTCCAAATTTCCCCGACGCATCCATCATTTGCCTCGCGGTTCCCTCCTCTTTTCCCTGAACCCAGACCAAAAGTGGGCTTCTTCCTCACCCGGGGAGGCAGGGAGCCCGGGAGCCGTTCAAACACTGATCTGCTCCTGCCGTGTGATAAAATTGAACTACCAGAGGAGGTGTTTTTTTTTTTTTTTTTTTTTTTTTACAACTGCGGAAATGAAAAAGTAAACACGACTGGGACGGCCCTGGTAGTTAGGTTCCAGCTTTTTGTTGTTGTTTGCGACTTTTTTCTTTTTTTAAGCATCGGGCTGGGAGCCTGAAGGAAACATATAATATGAAAAAACCCTGGGAGGTTTTATTAGCCAATAAAAAAAACTGAGTTCCTATTAACCACTTAACTCCTTGAGAAAGTTCCACACTCGCCTCCCTCCCGGTCCTTCTCGCTCCCTCTCGTGCCCACAAGACAGGAAAGTGGGCCCCTCCATCCTGCCCTACGCAATCTGATAGCACAGAGTAGGTTCCAGAAGCCGTGGTGGAGGGTCACAGTCAGTGATAATCTCTGCCCTTCTCATCTGTGAAACCACTAATAAGATCTTGATAAGGACTCAGACTCCCTACGCCCCCCAAATCCGCACATAAAAAGGCTCTTGAAGCACACATGGCTGAGGAGAAGGAAAGGTCAGGGTGACTTTCAAGACTGAAATATGAAATGAGTGTTAGAGAAGACAGAATGGGGCTGAGGTGTCCCCCCCACCCCCGCCCCGGAGATGTCAGGATGCCACAGAAGGCTCCTCTGCTTTGGGAGGGGGGAGCAGAAGAATTCAGAGAAACTCAGAAACAGAAAGTGAAACTCGCCTGAGCTGTTGCTCTGTCAGAGGGGTGGATGGAATTCTTAAAAAAAAAAAATAAATAAATGACCTCATTTAGGAAGGAAATGATGTCGAAGGAGATTTAAACATAAAACTGTTGTATTAATTCTCCCACGATGATGCGTGTGGCGGGGTTTCATTGCTTGCTTTCTTGCTTCTTTTCGAGGAATCAATTCGCACGTTTACATCAGTCCATCATCCAGCTGGGAGTTCCCGGTACTCCTCTCCCTCAAAGCCACCAGATTCTGAACCGCCTCACTCCACACAGCCTGTTGTATCCCGCTTCCGTTTTCCACATCCCAGTTCACTCTAGTACTTCAGGTTCTCCAGGAGAAATGTCTAAGGCTTAAGGAGTACAGGCCACCTGAGACCCGGTTACAATTTTGGGTTTTGGTCTCATTTAATGTTGTGCAGACAAAACTACTTCTTGAGGGGCTTGTGTGGAAGAACCTTTGCTTGCCCCCCAGATTTCCACCTCAGTTTTTTTTTTCTTTCTTTTACCATTTTGCTGTATGGTCTTGATTTCCTTATAAAAATGAAGGGGACGGGGTGGGTGGGCAATTCTTCCCTTTTCCCTACTGGCTACAGAGTGGCACAGAATGACCTTGGGTGGGGGGAAAAAAGCCATCAAGTTGTGAGCTGCATTGGCTAAAAACAGAAAGCAGGTTTTCCAGAAAACCTAAGTGGCCAGACATCATTGCCACAAAATAAGAAAACAAAACAAAATAAGTTTTAGCAAAAGTTAAGTGGGCTTCCAGAAACTTGATCCTTCTGCTTTCCAATGAGTGGTGCATGTCTCAACAGCAGGGCCAGTTGCGTCACACAAAAAAAGCTCTTGAATAAAAGCTTCACAAAAGTAACAACCCCTTCTTAAATGTCAGCTTCAGGGTACCCCCGACATTTCAGGGAACATCCGGTGTCCCTCGTTCTGTCTAAATAACCTATACGGAGAAGAATTGCTTCTTCACCACTTATGGAACGAGGTACTCTTTTGTAGGATTTGCAAGAAAAACACCTGAGACAAGTAAATGCTGTATGGAGGAGTATATGTGCGTGTACATGTGTGCGTGCGCGCACTTCAGCTTTCCCTGAATGGCTACTCAGGCATCCCTTTCCATCCCTCTACGTCCTCGCTCCCTCCCTTGAGGCACACACATGCGCACAGCCCTCAGTGTAGTACCCTTTTCTTCTGTGGTGGACCCTGCTTTTTGTTACATTCATAACTGAATTCATAGCTTCTTAACATCTTCACTCCCAAGGACTCCCAGTTGAGTACCCTCTACTGGGAAGTCACCGAGAGACTTATCAGGGTACCCAGAAATGGAGACAAGGAGGAGAGAGATTCCCTTGCCTTTGCTCAGAGCTCAGAATTCAAATACAGAGCATCTGCTATCCACACATTGGTTCCTACCTGGCCTTGCTTAGCACCTTCTGCAGTCCTGAGGGGAGAGCCAACGAAGGAAGAGCAGAGGTGGGCAGAAAAGGAATTGGAGTAACCCAGTGTACCCAGCCCTGGTGGGCAGTCCAGCTGTCTCACCACCTGCACTTTCCCTATACCAACACCTGGACAGCTCTGGCAAGAAGACATCCTTCCTGGGGCCCCTGAGGAGTTTGCTGCCATCCCACAGGCAAGCTGGCCTGGGCTCACTAAAACTGGCAGGCAGTTGAGTTGTCCCCAGAAAAACTTAGAGACGGTAACATGATCATCTTCTCCCAAGCCCCCTACCTTTGTAGATGCCCCCAAACCATTGTTTCCTAGACTGGTCTCTAAAATGATTTCCAAATGATTGGGGCAGGGAAGCCAAGTGACTGGATTGTACAGTTTACCTGATACTCGCGGTAGGGTTGTTTGCTTGAATCAGTCAAGCTGTGGCTTTTGGCTGTGATGTGATTATTAGCCACCCATTTCCAGAGGAAGGAGAAACCGGCTTGTGAGGATCTGTAGGCCCTGCTCTCACTCACTGGTTATGAACAAGGTCTTCCCCTACTCCTCCCTTGCCTTTTCAGACTGTTTTCAAATCCCATAAATATAAACATGTGGCTCTTCAACCGCATCTGTAGATAATAACTTCAGGGGGTTTCCTGTTTACATGACAATACCCATTTCCCAGCCAAATAAACTCTGCAGCAGAGAGCTGAGGTGTTTATTGGGCCACTGTTGGCTGGGATTGAGTTAACAGGAAATGCCCACTCTCAAAGCAGTGCCTGATGATAAGGTTTATGGGGGGCAGGGGGCACAAGGGGTCAGACACACTGGACAAACGTCTCTCTTCCTCCGCCTTTTGTTTCCATTGAGAACTGAAGCAGCCATGATGAACATGGCCAAGCCATCCGGGCCTCACAAAGCTCCCCAGCTATGCCGTTCCCTTGGACATGAGGAGGAAGAGACGTGCGGACAGAAAAGCCAGGAGCCCCACTCATGACACCTCCCAACCTCAGAGAGACAAGCAGGTGAAGGGCTGGAAAAGGATGATGCACGTCCACCTCCGGGGAGGGCCCTCGGTCTTCCCCCTGGCTATCCTGTTATAACGAGCAGTGTATTTTCACACCAGTTCTGTCAAGAAAGCCTGACCGAAGAATTGAGAGAGAGCCTTTAGCCCACTGGTTCTGGATTGGGGACGACTTTTCCTCCCAGGGAACATTCTGGAGACATGTCATTGTCACAAGTGGTGCAGTGCTATCGGCATCTAGTGGGTAGAAGTCAGAGACAGGCAGCTAAACCTTCTACGATGTGTAGGACCACACACCCTACACACACACACACACACACACACACACACACACACAAAAGAACTTTCCAGGCTGAAATGTCAAGAAATCCAAGGTCTAGCCCAATGCCTCTCCATATGCCAAAAAACTGAGACCCAGAGGAGTAAAGCCATTTGCCCTGAACCATGCTGCTGGACAAAGCTGGAGAGAAAGGAAAAGCCACTCTGCCCACCTCCCATGCAATGCCTTTGAAAGCTACACAGATGTCTAATAAAAAAGGATAAATAAATATACATCTTCAAAGAGCTGCAAACAAGTTCACTGGCCTAGGTCTCACCCACGTGATTTCAGGATGTCTCCTAGTCTTAGAAATTAGCGGTCTCCAAGATTTCTCAGAACACGATGCCAAAGGGGTAAGAATGAGCAGATCTCAAAGGAGGCCTCTCTCTCTAGCGTCACGTGGTCCACTGGCCCGCGCCTGAGCATCTCCACCTCACGGTTTCTGGTCCTTCTTTTAGAACTGTGTTAAGCCAAGGCGGACAGATAGCATAGGACAGAAAAAGAGCAGCCACTCTACCCCAGGCCCTCAACCTTATCAAAGGGGAGGGACTTACCAAAAATACACAATAGCCCGTTAAAAACAAACAGATCTCCAAACCCTAGTCCTGCTGCCTAGTAGAATTTTTCTGAGGTTACAGCTCTCCAGGCCAAGGTCCATTTTTACTTACCCTTGAGCTTTGACTGATTTTGTTTTTAAGAACCCAAACGAGATGTGGGAAGCAGCTAGATTATCTCCTATGGCAGGGCTGCCTGAGATCTTCTGACCCTAGCCAGGAAGAAATTCACTCGCCAGCAACTGCTCACATGCCCAGAGATTAGAACCCTTGGACTGCGGAGCCCACTATCTTTTATATCCAGTCTGGTCCCTTCGTCAGAGTAAAGGGGCTTTACTCAAGGATGGGGTGGGCACGCTCTCCTTCAGACACAGGCTGACAAGGAAATAAGTTCACTGCTAGATCCTTCACCCACACCTCTGTAGGAGTAGGACAAACCAAGAAGGCAGTGCTCAGCGAAATGTTTTAACCTCTCACCAGTCACAGAGAACCCCGCTCTCCTCTGGCCCTGGCAAGTCCTAGGGCCAAGAAGGGCCCAGGTGTAGGCAGGAGTAAGCGTCAGACTAGAGAAGAAACCGCGGCTGAGAAAAGACCCAAAGTACACACGTAACAAAACCAAAAAAGCCATTTTATTGAAAATTAAATTCAAACTTCAAATTAATATTACAATCATGAGAAAAATGCCAAATAATTCCATTTACAGTTGCAACATACAATACAAATAGTCCCTTTGAAGTTGAAAGTAAACTCATCCACAATCATGGCCTGTGGCACAAAGCAGAATTTGTACAATATGTGCAGGGAAAGCAGATCTTGGGCAACAGCAATTGGAAAAACAAAAATGAAAAGCTTGTATTTACACAAAATGCTACAAACATTTTTTTGTTCCACAGAAATCTAAGAATGGTAAAGCATATCCAAAAAAAAAAAATGGAATTTTATTCAGAATACCTAAGAAATTACTGTAACTTATGGTTTTGGCTGATATATTTCAAAGTACTGCATTAAAAAGCAAACAGTTATTTGTAAACATGAAGTAAACAAACATCTAAAAAATTCTCACACAGAAAATATTTTTTAAATGCATTCTCTTTTGAAGAACAACAAATTCAAGGTTTGCCAGAGTCCTCTTTATTTATGATTGTTCTTTCGAATGTCATAAAAGTCGTTATTGTCTTCACTCATGCTTTGTGTTTCCATGTATTAACCTAGACTCTGAGTCAGTCCCTTTCCTGGGAACGAAGGGAACTCTTAAGGAGCACACACATCTCCTCCCCTCTGGGTTTGCAATGGATGGTCCCTAACGGTGTGGATTTCTCTGCTCATTTTTAAAAGGCCCTGGGGGCAGGGTGGGGGTTGGTGAGACTGTCTGAAGAGCAAACCATAGTTCATTGGTCGAGTCTCTCAGTTCCAGGCTGGAAGTCATTTCACTCATCTAAAACCAACACTGTGGTATGTTCTGGAACCCTGACACTGGTCACACTTTGTGAGACAACTAAAACAGACAGAAAACGACTGAGCTGGTCACGCCGAAAACTCCAGCAATGTCTGTGCTACAAAGAGAACCGTGCTCTTTGAACCTGAAGGAAATACAGAGTGTTGGCTAGTACGCGGTTCCGTGGTAGGAGGAATAGTCGGGCTTTGCTTTGGTCTTGAAATCACAGATCATATACATGACCCAGTGCAAATTAAGGGTTCGGTTTAAAAAAAAAAAAAAAAAAAGAGGAGGGGGAGGGAATATTTAACCCCCAGGCTGAAAAAGGGCAGAATTCAATCCAAGAAATGTGACTTACCCCCTTTGGAGTGGTTGGAGTGAGGGTGGAAGGAAGAAGTGCTTGAATTTTTCCCAAGGAAAAAAAAACTTTTTAAAGTGTTTCTGGGTTGCTGCCTGCAGCCACTATAATAACATTTCAACACAAAAGCATCCCTAAAGTCACTTAGTATGTGTACTGTAAACTTAAAAAAGCCCTTTTAACATTAAAAAATAATGTACAAATATAGTACCTTTTTTATTAAATAGGGTACAGCTGGCACTGGCGGTAACATTTTTATGTCAATTAATTAAAATTGAAATGTGTAACCAGACACTGGCTTTTTTAAGTGCTGCTGAAACAAACACACATATTTTACACTTAACAAATAAATGGACAGTGGCGTGCTTCAAGCTACCACACACAAACAATAAATAGTATCAGTTACTACTTCCATCTTAGTTAAGTAATAGAAAAGTGGCTTATTTATCTAAGCATACTTGGTATACAACCTTTAGAAGGCAGTGTTTTGTTTTGTTTTGTTTTGCCCTCGACTTTTGTTGGGAGGAGTCAGGGTGGTCGTAAGGGAGGCCCCCAGGCAGAAGCACAGGGCCAGATGCCCCCACAACACACACCCGTCCCACCAGGCTTGACGGCCCATGAAGCGGGCCTGGGAATGACTACAGAGAAAGGGTCCCCAGAGGCTGGGGGACAAATCTCTACAAGGTTCTGCTCAGTGGGGGCACAGAACTGAAACAAAGGGGTCCCCCGGACCTGTGAGGGAGCCAGCAGGGATCTGCCCAGTGGTGTCATGGAGTGATCCTGGCTTGGATTAAGGTCACGCTGAGAATTTGCCAGGTGGTCGCCAGGAGTGGCCAAAGTGCATCCTACAGGAGGGCTTCTGCTCAAATTCATACACAGTAGTAGACACCAAACTCCACATGGCCTTGCCTTCCTTTGACCCCAAGGGGTTTGATATGGGTCCCCAAGGCCCTACATTAACTCAGCTCAGCTATCTGCTGGAAGTCTCCAGCTCCTTCAGATGACAGGGCTCCCATGAGACAATGGCTAAATCTGCTCCTTTAAATGCAGATTCTGCAGAGAGCTGCCAGTGGGGCCTCAGGTGAGGCAGATCTGGGTTCTCCTGACTTACTGTTTGGTAAGGCAGGTTAGTTAAGAATCCCCGGTGCAATTTGGCTTTACTGTCCTATGTGTATCATGATCAGTCCTTAAGCCACATGGGTGGCTTTAAGCTGTGTCTTCACTATGAAGCCTGGAGATTTAGAGTTTTGCTTTAACTAGGAAACTACAGAACATTTTTCTGCAGTTCAATGATTCATTTGTGCTTGTCTTTTTAATATGACAAGAGTTACCATTATTCAAAAGAAACTGGGAAACCACATCACTCCAGCATTTCATGCTAATAAAGGGCAACATGAGTGATACAGGGCTAAGAGTTGGTTTTTAAATCCCTAATTATTGCTTTAGAAGGCAAAGCTGTGTCAGAGGCAATCCAAGGTCTGAAAGAACGAAGCATAACATTTCCTTCATACATCACAAAAAACAAGCTACATCTAAGATATTTGGAGATGGACGTATTTTTGAAAATCACATTGTGCCTGGATGAACTGAAATTGCTTAGCAATATTTCAGATATGGCTCTAGCCCACTGAAGAAATTTGTTATTTAATAAAGAGCACTTTTAGAGACCGAAGTCAACGTATCAGTACACTAAGAAATGTTTCAAGGGTCCAAATGTCATTAAATAATTATAAATATATCTTTAAAGTTATATGACCATTCACGTTAGCAAGTTACCTCAGATTTTACACATATTCATAATTTAAAAAAAAAAAAAAAAAAAGAAAACAACACACAGCCAAACGCAAACACTATCTATACCATTATGGCTATAATAAGATATTGCCATTTTGAGTTTTGCATAAAAGGAGAAAGGTGCAGGGACAGGGCAGGGGTGGTGTTGAGGGATGGGATTTCTTTTTGGTTAAATGGGAAAAGGAAACAAAAAAAGTATAAAAAAGTAAAATGAAATCATCTATCCCAATCAGTATTTTTTTGAAGTCACTTTCTTAAAGTAGGAAAGAAAAAAAAACAAAAACAAAAAACCAAGAACAAAACTGAACCAAACAGTTCAGATGAGAACTCACGGCAAGTCTGAAAGCAAAGTTTGGGACAGTGACTCGGAATGGATGGTACTGTGATGGAATAATCCAATCTCCCTCTTTGCCCTTGATGTGCACCTTGACCGGTTTTGGAAGCTGGTCTGCAGAGTGCACGGGTCCAGACATAGCCGCCACCACGAGGGTGTGTGGTATCAAAGCACAGAGAGGAAGTGGCTTTGCTCTTCTTCCTCCTGAACCTGGAGTCCACCTCTCTGACTTGCCATGGGAACAGATGATTTGTGGTAACAGGCCAAACAACAACACAACAAAAAAATACCTTTTTCCTTGGTTTGTAAAAGTACATTTTAAGTAGAAAACAACCTGGAACCTAGATAGGATGGTGTCTCTCGGGCCTTTTGCTTCTCAGTATCTCTACCCTCTTAACGGTTGGAAGATCATGACTGAGTGAGGGAATGAAAAATCTTCTAAAAAATAGGCACTTTGTAGATAGCTCATTGATATACATATATATGCACTCTCTCTATATATGTATATATTGATACATTTGGGATGCGGCTCCCAGATACCGCTGGGCCACTGCTGAGGAAATTTCAGTATGGTCGCCAAACGGATTCATCCATTCTGCCACTAGAATTCAAAACAGTTGGGGAACTGCTGTGGCTTCCATCAGCGTCAACACCATCATTCTGATTAGGCAAATTTGGATTTAATAGCGTGCTGCCATTCGAGGTGGTGGTGCATGGCGGAAGCATTCTGGAAGGAGACCGATCTCCCCCGGGCACCATGGGGAACTGATAGGATCCTGACGAAGTGCCATAGTAGAGATATGGAGTGCTGCTGGTCTGGAAGGGTCCACTCTGGCTTTGGGAAGAGCCGGGGTAGGGTGGTGGCAGGTAGGTGTGGTAGTGGGTGGTGGCGGACATACCGAGGGACATGCCTGAGGTGACTGGCGGGGTGTAAGTAAAGGTGGCTGGATAGTGCATTCGTGGGTTGGAGAAGCGGCTCTCAGTGAGGGATGAAATGCTTGGGAACTGCCTGGGGTCTGAAAAAGGGCCCAGTTCTGAAGCACCTAAAAATTATAACAGAAGATGGGGGGAAAAAATCTGTAAATATCAATTAAAATAATGAGAAAATTTTTACAAGAAAAAAAAAAAAACAAAAAAACCTTTAGCTTCCCAAAAAGGAACAGCAAGCCACAAATAGACCTTCAAATGCACTGGTCACTACACAGTTTTGTTTTTTCACTTTACAGTACTTAAGTCCTTCACCCCCCCCCCCCCCAGAGAATCCCAAAGGGTTTTAAAAACCCCAACGTGTGCTAGGTCTTATGTGTAAACCAACCCAACACACAGATTCACTCACCAGACTTAAGACTGAATCCTCATTGATTTTTTTTCCCCTTTTTGTTTCTCGTTGCACCTCAAGTATTTGAAAGAGATGTTTTTACTAAGTAGGACAAGTTTCTTTTTCTCCACCCAATATAAAGAAATCCCAAAATGATCAGTTTTGCTATCGGTACTCTTGGCAGGGCCCCTTCGTCAATGAAGGAACTCCAAAAAGATACCCTAACATGTTCCTATCACTTCTTTTCAGTTCTTAAAATCACCTATAGTCTTTGTTTTATTCATCATCTTAGTAATGGATGCCAAAAAAATCATACCAGATTTCAATGTATTCTGGAACTCTCTTATTTTTCTGGGGCAGTGGGGGAGAGTCTAGCCCTTAGAAATTCTCCTGAGGGTCATAAACTAAATAAGTAGGTTGGGGAGAAGTTGCATCTCGAGCCTTGATGGGTGACCTAGGGCTTATTCAGGCCAGGTGCCAACAGCCTCTTTTGTGAGAGGCTCCATGCCAGGCAAGCGGACAAGGAAGAGGGCGCCTCCCTCAGCATCCATTCACCAGGCCCCTGTGCCACATCCTATAGAATTAGCTTCAGGCTAACTCCAAGTGGTACCTGGAGGCAAAGCTTGTTTTGCTCTAAAATGTAAAGTCCCTTAACTTCTAAAGCCAACAGTGTGGCTCCTTTGTAGCTATTTCTGGTGCTTAAACTTATAAAACCATAGTCATAAAGCACTTCATGTGGAAATCAGTGTTCTGAAATGCCTGAAAAATTAAGAGTGGTGATCTTTAAAGACTGGGTTATGATTTTCAAAAATTGACAGAATTAGGACAAGGCCTTTTATGATCACAGCGTTCTTAAGATTTTGTCACATCTAAAACCTTCCAAGTCTTTGCGTCTGCCGTGTTTGCTTTTCCTACAGTTTTCATCCGTAAGGGAAAGCACTTAGTGCTCCATCAAGGCCTCTGTCAGGAGGTACATCCTCAGTCCCGTTTTTATTGAACTCTTGTTCTTGGATGCTACAGTGTTTATTAAAGGGACGATCCTAATGGTTTTCCTTAAAGGTACTGACTGAGAGTTGTGGATCTTTGTTAAAATGCACACTGCCTGGGATCTTCATAAGGGCCAGGATGTGCGTTTGTCATCAAAAGCGACAATTTAAAAAGCAATACCTAGTTTAAAAAAAGTTGTTCTCAAAAATCGGACAGTACCAATCAGCCGGCCCCGCCCAGCCCCCCCCCAGCAATTGTTAATAACAAGTCTCACCTGCCTGGCTCTTCTTACTGAGAGTGGAAGGCCAGAGGCAGAAGTCAGAGGTGGCAGTGTCATCATCTGTAAAATGAGGGGGATGAACTCTAAGTTCCCTTCCAGCTCTAACCACTCTATCACCACCGGGAACTCCGAGACAGGAGAAGAAGCAACAGTCTGAGGGGGAGGAGGAGGCAGAGAAATTCCCACCCCTCCTGAGTGCTTTCCCGGAATCCGCAGGCCCCCAAGCAGAGGGTAAAGAGCTAGTGAGCAGCTTCGAATACCAGAAGCAAACACTTTCAAGATGACACACCAAAATTCACACACTCTGGGCAGTTTACTCTCTGCTCTCTACAAAGTCTTCTATCTTCCAACGGCCTCTACCTCACCCCTCCCGGATGCAAAATCCTAACCAGCTCCAGTGTTCAAATGTGGGCCGAGTGATTCTGACAGAGGGCAAACGGGAGCAGGTGAGGCGTAGGGTCTCTCAAGCCCCGTGCTCCTGCCCTCTGCGGAAGGAGCCACACGCACGACGTGAGGGCCCCAGATGTTCCTCGGCGGGCCTTTTCCTTGCAGAGCAGCTAGGTGAACTAGTGCTGGCGCCGCGAATAGTTCTAGGCAGGCCACTTCTGTACAGATTAAGTTCAGTGTTCAGCTCATGTGAGAGAAACCAGAATAATGTGGACAATCGCAAACAGAAAGAAGTCACACTGAAAACACCACCATTTGCCCCCCACAGAAGCACGAAGCTCACACAGACAGGCTTGTCCATGTTAAAAAAAAAAGAAATGCTTCTCGTGGGTATCTGTACTTAAAATATGCTGTAGTCATAATTAACATTCCATGTGGTTTCCCTTATTTTGATGCAGAAGCCTCATTAAAACCCTTGATGTGGGGCCCTGCCAGTAAACTCCAATATGGTTTTGAATTTATTCCTCTACCCCCTCACCTTCTCTATTTTACCTGAGACGTTTTGCTGATGTTTTTATTACCCATCACATGCCAGGATCACTGTACCTTTCTGGTTTATAGATGCCAACTAATGGAAATTGACATTCATTTTTCAATTAATGAGCTCTGGTTGTGGTTTATAGAAAACAATGCAACAAATTTCTGCTAGGCTGACAGAATGTGGACCAATCACTTTGAGTCATGTGAGACTGTAATGTCTTGAGGATTAACTCCTTCTGGGCAAAGAGAGCTAATGTGGACTTTAAAGGGATTATACAGTCATTTTTATAACTAACAAAAAATGGGATTTTCTGGAATTCCCTTAATCATGTTGTGTTACCAAGAAATGTTTCTGAAACATACTGCAGTGTGTTCTGCATGGAGAGACATTAACAACTCGTTACAGTTTCACAGGAGATCCTTTATGTAATAACCTAAGGTGAGGAGACGGAATTCTAAAAAGAAAAACATAAAGCCCTTCCTAATCTTCAGTTTATAATCATTTTTGCAGAAGCAAATGATATAATTAAATTTCCTTTCACTAAATAAGGTTGCATCCATAATTTTAATCTCTGTTTTTTATGTGAACTCGGTGTCCTTGTAGATGGCCTTCTACTTCTTCTTCTACTACTTCTACTAAACTATGCTAGTTAGCCTCAATACAACTATAAACTTAAAAAAAAAAAAAAAAGACCTGGATATTATATCAACAACGGTAAAGAAAATGTATTATCTACTTATTGAGGGGTCACGGATAAAAGCCTGGAGAGTTCTAAAAGTACTAACACCTCAATCTAACTTTATAAATGTGAAAACAAAACTTAGTAACTGCCCCAGGGAGGTGCCTTGTCGCACAGAGCTCCCCCGAGCCAGTTTAAAAGTCCTGCCTCCAACTGGCTGATTAAATAAAGCCAGTACTGCCAGGAGTTGCTTGAAGCCCAAGATAAACATGGGGCATCTTCCCAACGGGCTGGTTTTACTCGGCTTGGAGACAGGGCATATGGGACAGTAATGGGATATGTATGGAATAGAACACTTGGGTGAATTTTTAGGTAAACAAACTAAAAGAGACTTGAACAAAGTTTTGTACTTACAAAGTTTTAGACTATGTCCTCCAGATTCCCTATAGCACCCATTTACCCTCCTCTGCTGCTTGGGGTATCTGATGGCAATGTCCAAATCCCTCACCTACTGCTTGGATAAGCAATTCTAAGCTAACCCATTAACACACGGGCAAGCTGAGATCCGGAGAAGGGGAGCAGTGTACACTACAGATCGTAAAGCCTGAAAGATGCAGAGTCATGACCTCTTTGCAATAGTGACCTGTAAGGAATGTGGTTGACACAATCACAGGTCCATGCATTTCTTGCCTTGAAAATCTAACTTGACCTGAGTATGTCCATAGGCTCTTCTGGAGCCTCTGTGTTACCCCCGGGAGCGTTAGTTACTATCTTTGGGATATCCTGACAGCTCTTTGAGGCCTCGTTGGAGCTAATCTGCTAAATCGTGGGCAATTAGTTCAGTCGCTCGTGGCATAATGTGAATGAGATCGAGGTCAAGGGTTTGATTCCCGTAGGACCTGCTGGTTTCCTACAGACGTGTTTCATTCCGGCTCTGCTATCTGCACCTCTGGCCACAGTCAGATAGCCTGCGAAGGAATGCAGCTCTCATAAAGAGAGTGGCAAGAACCTTGCTCATTAACACAGCAGCAGCAAGACCTAATATACATGAGGAGACTATATTAATAAAATGCGCAGGAAGCTCAAATAGAAATAAAATCAATATTAAAAATTTTTTTAAAGTCTTGCCTCTTCCTCCCCCAGCCTCCCCAAGGTCTACAGGGAAAAAGGAAATAGCCTCTCTTTACCCACTGGGTCATCAGGGCAAGCAGAAAGCATAGTGGAAGGAGTAAAACCAAAAAGACAAGGGCGAATAAAAGAGAATCCCTGATCTTTGGGTCCTGTGGCCTGCAATCCCCCACCAGCATCTTTCACACATTGCTTTCTAGTGCCAGTGACCTTGGCTCATCCCTGACTCCTCACTCAACAGTGGGCTGCTGAGGACAGGATTTGTCTAATCCTTGTTTGTCTCCCGCTCAGTGCTTAATCACAATACTACTGGACATTTCTAGGCCTTTACCTAGCACTCTCATATACACCTTCTCACTGACTAGATACTCAGTAAATCAGGGTTGGTTAAGAATGGGCAAGGCGATCCCTAGAATGAAAGAAAACAGGAGTCTGGGAACAGTAACAGACTGGGCACTTGCCATTTGGGACAGTCAGCTGGGAAACACTGGGCGCGCCTGAAGCAGAATTGTCACACCCCAGCGGAGGCGACAGGTCAGGCACAGGAAAGGAAGAGGGGCCCTGAAGCCAGGGGAACAGAGCTGGCACAGGCAGCGTCCCTTGCCCTCCTCTGCAACGCGAAGGCATCCGTGTACAGAATGAAAAGCCATCATGCCTCCCCGCAATGAGGTGTTAACTTCAAAGCTTCATTGGGGCCTTTTAAATGGTAGGAGTTATTGCTTCGACAAATCTCGAATAAAGCCCAAGAACTTGTTATTGACCCCTTCGTGGCATTCTTCCTCTGGAAACGTACAGTCCTCAACTCGCCACAGAGCTGCTTTCTTGAAGAATCTTCTTCCCCTTCGACAATGTTTTTTGGCTGCCCTGCCCCACCTGCTCTATTCTATAATTCCTTTTTTCCCTGTGGTGTCAAGAGCAGTTCCTTCCCATATCTCTCTTTTGGGCCCTTAAGAGTTGCTACTCTACTGAATTATTAGCTGTTTCTTAGCCTATTCTCTCCCAACTATAAAGCACTGGGTGTAAAGGTCATGATTTCTTTTCCTCTCATATTGCTTCTATACTCCAGGAGCTTAAGTGTTTTGGTTTTTGCTTTTTAGGGTATGTATATGGATGGATGGAGATAATGAGTGAATAAGTAAATCAGTCTGGGAGTCAGGAACTCTGTAGGATAGTTAATACATTTCTGACAAGTTAAAAAAATAGATACAGGGGCGCCTGGGTGGCTCAGTGGGTTAAGCCGCTGCCTTCGGCTCAGGTCATGATCTCAGGGTCCTGGGATCGAGCCCCGCATCGGGGTCTCTGCTCAGCAGGGAGCCTGCTTCCTCCTCTCTCTCTGCCTGCCTCTCTGCCTGCTTGTGATCTCTCTCTGTCAAATAAATAAATAAAATCTTAAAAAAAAAAAAATAGATACAAAAAGCGTTGAAGCAATACTGACATCAGACCTAACAGCATCCCAATACGACTCCGAAGAATCCATCCTTATAAAACTCTCTTTAAAGAGTGGTCGAAGCTCTTCCTGAGTGTCATGACATCACTGGACCTCACGTTTCGGACAGTCCATCCCCACTAGTGAACAGATACTGCTGTCTCTCCGCTGGTGTCATTCCCAGTACCCTCAGAGCCAGGATCCGGGTACCAGTCCGTGCCGGGCGCCATGCGGAGAAGAGATGAGGGAGCAAGAGGGCCAGGCCACAAATACGGGACCTGAGGGAGGGGAGGGGAGCGAGCCCACTCTTCTGCTGCAGGACCCTAGGGCACCTGCTGTCATCGAGGTGGTGGTATTTATGTGGAGTAGGTAAAAAGGTGACAGAGGGTAAAACTCACACTCTGTCTGAATTTCTGGACCAGTAGACAGAGCAAGTACGTGAGAAGCATCAAGAATCAGAGGTGACTTTTACAGGGGAAGAAACAGAAGCCTAGACACAAGGTAAATCTGAGGTTCTTCTGGCTCTGCTGCTCTGACTCAGCCTGCCAGTGGGAAAATGTGGAGGATCGATCGGTCTCGAGGGTTCTTAAATCTGCATTCTGTAGAAATGCATAGGGACAGGGAGAAACCTCCTGCTTGCACATCGCCTTCTCAGGCCACACAGGTGGCAGAGCCTGACAACCACCCCCTCCCAGGCAAAGGTCAGCCACCTTTCACAAAGCATGATGGGACACCTCAGCCATGGAGGGGAGGAAATGAGGAGGAGGCTACTGGCATATTTTCAGAGTCATCTGTTCTACTTTTCCAAGGTCATGTCCCACTACTCCTCAGTATGAACTGTCCTCTTCGCAGCAGGACATACACTCAGGACCCTCACAGGAGCTTTGCTCATGCTCTCCCCAGACTCATGGCCCCCCACTCTTCTCTCTGCCAGACCAAGTCTGGGCAGGCACCATCTTTAAAGCTCACCCATACATTAAAACTTCCCAGGATGCAAAGTCTCATCATCTTTTTTTAATCATATACCTCCTGAACTTTTTTGCACGTAAATTTTGCTCCATGCATTTTAAGGTATTTATCATTGTTTTTAGAGAAGTATTTTCATTTTCCAGCTGAAGGAAAGTAAATTAAGGATAAGAACCATGTATTCTTTTAAATCCTACCTACATAGTATGATGCTAAGACAGGTACTTCCAAAAAGTGTGCCTCACAGATGAATGACTAACATAGTCTCAAACAGGCAATAGGACAGAAGCAGAAATGCTATGTAAATATTATCCAAAAATCAATTTTAGACTATATGCAGAATAGTACTTTGCATTTTCCAAACTGAGGTTTTAAAGGATTTTTCCATCAATTTTCTTAATTTCCCTGAATTTGTCCCCTCACACTAAAATGACCCAGTATCTATCTCTAAATTAGTTTTACTTGTAATTACATTAGATAATAATTGGAAAAATATACCCTATGTGGAAGAAGTGTAATAGATCATACCGATGAAGAAGAAACCAGCAAAAAGGAGAATGTGAAACCAAATTTTTTAAGATAATGAAAGGTCAGACTAGCAAACTCCATAGTTTTGCAAAAGAGAGGAAAAGTGCCTCAACTATCCAGGATAAATATTTATTTTCCGTGTTGTAATGAATTGTACTTTTCCACTGCATGCTTACAAAATCTGGAAGACCAGCTGATCCCAAGGCTAAGAAAGTATGTTATGCTGAAGGAAAGAGAGAGGGAAAAAAACAAAGAAACAACAACCTGGCAGTTTCCAGAAACTTCAGCCATTCCCTAAACCCACCCAAATTTTGAGGATATTGTTGGAATAACATATTTCCTCTTTTGAGGGGAGAGGAGGCCAGCGGTAGGAGATGTGGGAGTGTACATGCATACACATAGGGAGGGAGAGTAGGAGAGAAGGAAGGAACCAGAAGGTTGGGGGGGGGCAGAGAAACGGAGGAAAAATGAGAGAGATCTTCTTGCTGGGCCTTGATTAAGAACTTTTTAAAGGCTAGGAAGGGTGGGTAGTCTTTGAAACCAGATCCGCTGCAGGAAGGAGGCCAGCACCCAGGACACCGTGTCTTTCAGAAGAGGCCACCCACGGTGCCGTGGCAGTCATATGACTGCTCTGTCACATCCTGAAGCCATTTCCAGCCCATGCACACGTCTGTGCTCCCATTTAGAGAGGATGGGATATATTGGGAACACACATATGGAAACACTTTCAGAGAATCAGTTTCCATGAAATTCATAATGAGCCAAGTGGCTTCAGATGTGGTTGCGTTCCTCCGATTAGCCAGAAAAAAAAAGGGTGGGGGGAAGGGGGGGTAAAAGTAGGGAAAAAAAGGACAAATCCACCCTTTCAGACCTTATTTCAGTTTCAGAGAAATTAAAAACCACTAATGACTTATGGCTACCTGGAGCCACAATTAAGAGAGGACACACTAGGAAAAAGAGGGAAAGAGGTTTAAAAGCAGTAGTCTTCCCCTCCTAAAAATAACAGCTTCAGTATCGGTAATCTTATCTCCAATCACGCGGAGGCTTTCCTATGATAATATCTGCCTCCAGTGGCAGGATTCATCCTCCAGCGGGCAGGAGGCAGTGCGCATGCGCAAGCGGGGCAAAGGCGGGGCGGAGGGGCCGGTGAAGGATGTAGAGGGAGGCGGAGGTTCCAAGACCCGCTCTTATTTGATAACATATGTGGCCAATTAAGATTATTTTAAAAATTGCAACTAAATGATAAATTGTTACTAAGTAAATCTTTCAAAAAAAAAAAAAAAAAAGCCTGAATGCAGAGGGGACGGCCTGGTATTTTCCTGTGGCCTGCGTGAGTGGTAACTCAGACTATATTAAAAGCAGAAATTTATGAACTGGCTGAGATGTTCTATATTAGACACCAAAGCCTGACTGATAGGAGGGCATGAAATACAAGAAAGGAACAAATGGGGGAGGGTTTTTAAAGAGGGACCTATAACTGAGTATTAGTAAGTTAAAACATTATTTTTGTATCGAAACAAAAAAACAGGCATAGTATGGAGTAAAATTCACATGAATTTTAAGATAAAATGAGAAACGTGAAAGTGCTCTCCTTGCAGGAGCTGGGGTTGTTTGGGGTTATTTCAACAGGTTGGGGAGAGCAGGAGCCATGAAGGAACCCTGGAGTTTCCTCTGCCCTTTGGGGTACCTCAGTGGAAACATCTGAGGAGAGTTTCTCTTGAGTTTGGTAGCAAGCCTAAGCCATCGTGTAGGAGCGCTCTGACTCCAGGTTGCTTGATGATGGGCTGAGAACGGCACTGGCTGTTGCTTCCCAGAGCAGTCTTCGCTCCGCTCCAACCAAAGGAATCCTATACATGATTTAATAGTCATGGTATCCCATGACGTGGCCGGTTCTCCTGAGAGGAAGGACTGGCTAACCAGATAACTGAGAGCAGATGGCTCTGATTGGCAGAGGATCTCTGCTGAAACACTCCTACCTGCATGACGGCACTGAATCCTCCCCTGGCCCTGTGAGGTAGAATTGTGTCACTGACCCCATACTGTGATGACCAACTGAAGCTCAGAGAAGTGAAGTGATTTCCTCAAAGTTGCAGACCATTAATGGGTGGCCGGGACCTGGACTCAGACCTGCGGAGCTCAGCTACCCCATCTTATCTTCCAAGCAGGGAATCAGTGTCATTTTCATGGCAATTCTAACTGCGTGGCCACACCCACCTGAAGGGCAGTGATGGAAAGAGGCCTGATCAAAGGTCAAAGATAGCCCTGGGGATGGGGATGAGGACAGGGATGAGAATGGGGATGGGGCAGAGATGGGGATGGGGCAGAGATGGGGATGTGGATAGAGACAGGGATGATGAGGATGGGGACAGAGATGGGGATAGAGATGGTGATGCAATGTGAAACGGGGAGGCTAATACCTGCCACCAATTTGCCACGCTTGACTCAGCCCCCAGATTCTCATGTAGTCTTTGCCACTAATGTTCTAAGAAATCTTGTTTTCTATTCGTCAGGTTCTCTCTTCGGATAACGCCCTTGTAAGTGTAACCTGGCAAAAGGACACAGCAAGTAGCAAATGTCTCCATCTCGAAAGGAAATCCCTTCCTACCAGTACCACTTGAACTAGTGGAGCCAGAGAAAAGAAAACGGAAAAGATTGGGTCCAAACTAGAAAAGACATGAGTTGAGAATCACTATCCCGAAAGTCCCCATTTACCCCACCTAACACCCAGCTCCAGTCCCAACTGAACTATTCTGTAAAAAAGGACAGCAGATCAGCACCACAGAGGCCACATTCCACCAGCCCATGATGTACACACTGTGCTTTCAGCTTGAGCTTCAATCCTCCACCTCCTAAAATAGGAAGAGCTCTGCTCCTTTCAGTCTAGCACCAATCCAGTCTCAGACTCTGCCTCCAAGTCCGGCACAGAGCACGAGAGGCCCAGGGAAAGGAAGAGTCAGCTCCAGGGAGCAGTGCCACTCAAAAGTGAAGGAGCTCAGCTTTTTCAAATATCATTCCCCTCTAAACGCTTAGCACCCTGGTATGTTCCAACGCCCTGAGGCCATCCTGGACCTTAAAGGACCTGACTCAAACCACCCAAGGCCTCGAGACCCAGAACTTGAACCAGATCACCACAGTACTATTCAGTCTGTGTCAGCTGCAAGGCGTACAGCTATGACAGACCTAACACCATCCATATTAATACTAGGATCAAAGCCACAGGCTCGAGCCTCCAGCTGTAGCCTGCCAGGACCCAGCCTATGTTTGCCATCTCTCTCTTGAGAGTCAGATGTACACACTGACCTGCTTCCCAGAGCTAGGCCTGAGCTGCTCATGCTGTGGCACGGTTCCTGCCCTGGGAGGAAAATACAAGGGGCTTCCTGGTCAGGACAGAAGGTTGCCTTAGAATCAAGACCTATTTTTGTGTGTGTGTTGGATCCTCTGCCCACACGGCTTATCTAGGTTCCTGAATCCTTGTCTTGTGCAGCTTACTGGGTCCTCAGGATTTTCTTGCTCATTGCTGCCTACATGTTCTGGGACTTCATGTCATGCCTTTTACTTAAGTATGTATACATTTCTAGATCTCTGTAGACACACGACAAACATCTGCTGCAATGACAGTCTTGTCCCAACTTACCTTTCTGGTCTTGTCTCTCACTGCACTTCATCAACTCACAAAACAGTCAGACTGGACCCTCTTCCATTTATTGTACTCCCCACCCCCCACTGTCACTTCCTGCCCTGGTTTACATGATCACCAGCCCCCCACCCCCAATCTCAGTCCCTTGGAATTCTAAGCAGCCTTTAAAGTCTACCTCACCAGGGTGCCTGGGTGGCTCAGTTGGTTAAGTGACTGCCTTTGGCTCAGGTTATGATCCCAGGGCTCTGGGATCAAGCCCCACATCAGGCTCCTTGCTCAGTAGGGAGTCTGCTTCTCCCTCTCCCTCCATCTGCTGTTCCCCCTGCTTGTGCTCTGTGTCAAATAAATAAATAAAAATTCTTTGAAAAAATAAAAAAATAAAGTCGACCTCACAATCCACTTCTGCTTCAAAGATTCTGCTCATGTTCTTGCTTTAGCCCACAAGGACCTCTCCTTCTGCACTCAGTTCTCCATTCCTATCTCTCCTAGGGTGCAGACAGCAGTCCTTCTCACTGCCTTCTCACTGCCACTGGCCTATAAATTCCTTGAGAACAGGCTCTGTTCAACTTATCTTTAAGTCACTGTGGCTCTTCTCAGAGTGACACACAGAAAATGTTTAAGTGTGGGGGTGGGGGAGGAAGAGACAGTGACCAGTTCTCTGACTGTGGGGTTTGTGTCTGCTTTCTGATTTCTGCCTGCCCATTTTCAGTCAATTGCTTTTCCTGAACTACAATCCCTGTGCTTACCAGGACCTCAAGGGCTTAGGTTAGTTCCAGACTCACGACTCTGCTCTGACCACCAGTTTTGGGGTGCAGCTATGCTCTGACCACCAGTTTTGGGGTGCAGCTATTGTTCTAGACCTTGCTCCCCGGTTTTCTCCCTTATCCTAAAAGCGAAAGCTTTTTCTTTTTTCAGCCCAAGCAAAGTAGCTTGTGCCACATCAACATTTACCCTCAAAAGTAATAAAAAAAAAAGAAATAATGTCTCAAATTCACACACTGCTTTTGAGTTGTCCCTGCTTTTATGTACATCTGGCTTTACCTTCACAAAATGGTCCTGTGAGGTAGGCGTCACGGATACCAACTGATCATGAAGTTCCATCAAAGAAACGATGAATCATTTCATGAAGTCAATTAGCGGCAGAACCAAAATGAAGTTGTTGGGTCTCCTAATTTGTGCCCCTTTTCCCCACTGAGCTTGTCTTATTAACATCTACTACTTTTCATCCTAATAGGAATCCTAATAGGGGAAAGGATGGCATTTCTTTAACAACAAGGGAACATTTCAGTTGAATTTTTTAATAAAGTGAGGACAGGCATGCCTCCTCACATTGGAGGTTTAGATTCAGTAACACCAGAAAACAAACTACTGACTTTTATTTAACTTAAAAACTGATTCACTTCGCAGAGCATTTCTTTGCTTTGTTTCTAGAGTTTAGCCTAAAACCATGTCCAAGAGTCTCCATGCTATCCCGAGACAATGCTCCTCATAGGACTTCCGAATCCAAAATTCAGTGTTACAGTAATTCATTCCTCTGACTGTCTCAGAGTTTTTCCACTCAAGCTTTGCACACGGAATTAACTCAAAACTTCTGCAAGAGAAACGTCCCTTTTAGAGTTTGATTTGGCATCAGTTTCAAAGAGCTGTTTGTATATTTTAGAATATGTAGAATTTTCCTTTGATTGAAACCTCTCTTTTAACAATGGACAAGAGATGATTTCTCTTCTGAGTGATTTAAACAAAAACAAACACATCTTAGTTACATAGAGCCTTGTTCTCAAAGTGGTTTTTTGAGAGAAATCAAACCCTACAGATTGTTAAGCATTTGGCAAAAGCCTTCAAACAGCCAAAGCCAAAGAGTGAACTTTTCCTTATTGTAGGAGATAAACAAATACTAGAGCAAATCGAGGAAGAAAAAAAAGAAAAAGAAAGAAAACTAGGACCTCCTTTCACTTTCTCCTGTGCTCGATAACACTCCCCTCTCAATACACACACACACACCCCTTCAGAGGGGTTTCATCCTCAGTGTTTACTTCTGGTGCTATAGTAATAAACTCACCACAAATGGACATTTCCAACATCTGTTTGTGGCTGCTCCCAGATCCCCTGTATTGCTTTAGGACATGAAGCCCTCTGTCTCCCAAGTGTAAACAGACACACCTAATTATGTATTGAGGTGTCTGAGAAGAGCTACTTGTTTTGATGACCAAAAGAGAGAGACAGAGAGACAGGGAGCACGCGCGCGCGCAAGCCAGCCTGGTCTGCACAGTGTGCTGTGGGACAAACAGTAGTCCAGTGGGAGCTCCTCCTCAAACAGTGGAAGTTCTCGGCCTGACACACACCAAACCCCAGCCCTATTTTTCTCAGCCTGAGCATACAGTGTACTGAGGATGGTCCAGATGTGGACCAAAACAGCCAATGACTGGTCAAAAGAGAAGGTGCTGTCCACATCCAGGGCAAAATCTATTCCGTTTCTTCATAAGGATTTAATTTTAGGATAAAAGAGGAAAGAGGAGGCAAGGGAGGAGGAGATAATTTGAGGGTAGCATTTTTCTTCTTCTTCAGATCACAGGGGCCATGTACAGCAATAACAGAAAAAATGTCAGCACCCTACTGGAAATGTAGCAGGAGAAAACAATTCTAGCGTGTTGACTATCAGCCAGGGATGTGGGTTCTGGTCACGGCGCTGTCCCCAACAAGCAGGACAGCCACCTGGAGTCCCTTCCCCTCTCTGACCCCCTCGTCCTTGTCAGCAAAATGACAGGATTTAACTAAGTCGTCCCCATGGATTTCCAGCTTCAAAATTCTGATTCCGTTACATGTGAGGCAACCTTGAGAACTGCAAAAATTTCTTTAAAAATTCTATTAGAAATACTGTTCCTCCATGAAAGGTGTACCTTCATTAAAAAATAGTATTACAGTTTTTTTTTTTAAATGAGGCATATGCACTGTGCATGAAATACCCAGGTTTTCTCTCCAGATATGAAT
Organism: Lutra lutra; assembly: GCF_902655055.1. NCBI lineage: Eukaryota > Metazoa > Chordata > Mammalia > Carnivora > Mustelidae > Lutra > Lutra lutra. The sequence goes on from NC_062283.1 coordinate 60,332,316, forward strand.
GCCAATTAGAAAATCTAGAATATTTTTCCACAAACTGAAAAAATGTAATTGTTAATAACCGTTTGCGACAGAAGCCAAAAGAAAATGGGAACGAAACATACCTTGTACGAAAGCTTTTCACCATTAAGTTGAGCAGTAAAGAAGGTTAAAATTAGCTCTAGGCTCACACTTTCAATGGGAAATAGAATGTGAGCTATTTCTCTTTCCTTCTTGTTCTGGGTTCTTCGAATTAAGTGGTATTGATCAGAACTAGCTGAAGCTACAATAAATATTTTACACCAACCTTTCCAACTTTTGCAGGATAGGATGTACTGTTATGCCTCACTCCAGTAGCCTCAGTTTCCCGTTCCACATATAAAAATATGAACTTTGAGGTTCTAAGCTTTCATTAATATGTACAATTTTAATCTCTAGAATAAAATTCAGATTTATGAAAGGAGAAGATAGATTGTTTCCACTGTTATTTCTGGCAGGAACTTGGTGACTTTTACTTTATTTTGGGACTCTGACCTTTATAAAGCATGAACATTGGCTATTATTAAGGATTGCTGGTGTTCTGTCCCCCACGTGTCACCTGGAAAGACCAGTGCGGTAAAACTCCCTCTGAGGATGACACCCAGCAGGCTCTGTAGCAAAGTCTGGTTCTGACAGGAGGAGACCCCTATGACCAAAGCGTAGTGAGGAAAGCACATTTGGAACAAAAAGACTCGGGGTTGGGGGTTGACACTCCTGCTCATTCACTGTGTGACTTAGGCCAAGTCTCTGAATGTCTCCAAGCCCTAATTTCCTACTGGCAGAATAGAGGCTATAGTGATATCTACACTCCAATGAGCTGTCATGGAGATTAAATGAGACCGTATCTGTGAGAGTGCTTTCTGTACGTTTAAAATTCTTCTAGGGGCGCCTGGGTGGCTCAGTCCATTAAGCGTTCCACTCTTGATCTCAACTCAGGTCATGATCTCAGGCTTACTGGAATAAGCCACACACTGGAGTCCACACTCAGTGCAGAGTCTGCTTGAGATTCTCTCTCCCTCTCCCTCTGTCCTTCCCTCAACTCAAGCCATCTCTAAAATACATAAAACTTAAAAAAAAAAACACTATCTAAATATTATTATTATTAATGTTAAGTTTTTACCATCACCTTTGGACTTAGTTTTGCTTTAACTCTCCCCATTTTCCTCAGCACCTGATTTGTCTTGGAATCCATGGTGTTGTTTATCCGGAAGCTTTCACTTCTGCCATCAGAAAAGCCACTGTCACAGATGACCTGGTTGTCCTGAATCTTTTCAACTTCCTTGCTCTCTGGAGTTCCCAAATTAGAGCAGAAGAAGAAATCAAGCTTCCCTATGAGGAGGCTTCCTCCTTCCTGATAGTGCCCTCAGTTTTTCTCACATGCCCCGTGGCACCTGCCCGAGTCTCCCATCTCCTGGCTGACCCAGCCTCCAGGCCAGCATCCTCAGAGAGAGGCTGGAATCCACCTGTCACCTAGCTGCACCAGGCTGTGTGCCTCCTCACATCCCACATGATGCTGTGGGGAGACTCCACGGTCCTAACTCTCAGGGCTCATTTGTACAGATCTCTTCACTCATCCCATGTCCCTCAACACTCACTTGTTTATTATCTGTGTTAGAACTCACCTGCCCCATCTGTGCGTCACTGAAGAGTTTTACCTCAAGGTGAATGGCTCCAATGGGCCTTCTACATACCCTAAGTGGTCTTGCTTATTGGATTTTTATAAACTTTCAGGAAGATCTGTTTAAAGCATTTAACTAGAAGTTCTACTATTTATAGTTTGAGATGTTACTTTTTTATTAAAATGCTGGCAGGCAGACCCTTGGGCGGGGTTCACTTTGGTGAAATAGTTGTTCTCTTTCAGGCATCAGGCAACATGGTGAAGGAGAGCATGGTAGATTCCAGGTTTCTAGTCCTAAGGTCCTACTTTTATCTGGTTACCACTTCTATGGTGAGTTTCAATATTATATTGCAGTGTGGCAGCAAAAAAGAACAGTAGCCAAGCCTTAAGGATGAGGACAATCAAGACCATCCCTCCTCTGAAGAGGAAGGGAATTAACTGCACACATTTGTACCATTGAGATTTGGAACTCCTGGCTCCTAGGAAGAAAATACCCCTCTTCCTAGAAGAGCACACTGTCCTTCGATTTTACTCCTTTCACAAGTAGCTTCCCCCGCCCCGCCCCTCCCAGTGGTGTTACCTGTTGCTCCTCAATCTAGATTTGTCTCTTCCTTACATTGTTTCTTTGACTTCTATTCTTCATTACTGTTCTATTCTAAAGGACAAAGCCAGGGAGAAAGGTTAAAAACTAGGTCTGACAGCCCAAGAAACAGCCAATCCATTACCCAGAGTTCTAATCTGTAAAGTTTTTAGAGCCCTGGGAATCATTCTACCTTTCCCATCCTAGGAGAGGATGATACTCTTTGAATTGTATCTCATTTTGAGTCCTTTGGGTTTCTAAAACTCAAAACAGATCCATCAAATAAATTTTAAGTAGATTAGATCACTGCTCCCAAGATACTGATTATACTGTTTTCCTTCTTTTCTTTAAAAATGGTTAATATGGGGGCGCCTGGGTGGCTCAGTGGGTTGAGCCGCTGCCTTCGGCTCAGGTCATGATCTCAGGGTCCTGGGATCGAGCCCCGCATCGGGCTCTCTGCTCAGCGGGGAGCCTGCTTCCCTCTCTCTCTCTCTCTCTCTCTCTCTGCCTCTCCATCTACTTGTGATCTCTTTCTGTCGAATAAATAAATAGAATCTTTAAAAAAAAATGGTTAATATGGGTTTGCAGCATGCATACTTCTGCACCTTGGGATGCCAGGAAGAAAAGGAGCTTATGCCCATGGAGAGCAGGACGTTTGTTACTTTTCAAATAGGAAATGTTAAGAACTACTTGTATCTTCACAAGGTCTTCAAGCTAATTTCAAGAGCCACTAACTGAAGGTTGGTTGGGGAGAGGTGGTGGAGGGGGTCTCTTTAAGGTACAGGGTATGGAAAGAACCTGAGAAGGCAGTGATAGCTGACTACACACTTAGACTAATCATCTCAGCTGTTTAAACTTCCTCCTTGACCCTTAGTTTCTGCTTACAAAATCTGACTTAGAACAAGTTCCTCCTCCCTTATCAATTTAAGTTCTTTCCAATTTCAGATATGCCCCCATTTCTCAGTCCTCTGGGACAAAGCTGTTCTGGATTGTTCCTCCATTCACAGGGAGGACAAGCAACCGTGCCTCATCTAGCTTTACTTGGCTCAAATGCAAAATAGAGGCATGCAAGACTGAGGCTTGCTCAGGGGTCTCCTCACCTCAGGGCTGTTACACACGCTTCCCGGGATGAGCACCTGCAGAGCCAGCCAGCTCACACCAGTGTGGCCATGTTCATGTCACCCCAGCTTAAAAGCAGTAAATGGAATTAGAGTATCTAAAGGCTACAAGAGACCTAAAAATGTGCCGCCAATAGTTGAAGAGGCTGAGGAGAACACACAATGCGGGTCAGTCTCCCAAATTAATCTCCTCATTGTGCTTCACTGCACTGAAATCTGTCTTTGCGCGGTGCCAAGGAAGGGGAGCTCCCGGAAATAATCAGATTAATGTGTCAATGAAAACTACCAAACTGAGCACTTCAGCTCTTACAATGGATTTCTGGCCTGAATTTTCCAGGTTGCTAGTTCTGCATTCACCCAATAAATCAAGCGATTCCTGAATTACTGCTGCACTCTGGGATGTGTGAACAATGCCTAAAGGTTAACTAACATTTTAGAAGATGTAATATTATTCTTTTTCAAGTAGACTAACAACTGGGGGAAAGCACCGCTAAAACATTTTAATGATGGAGGCAAAAGCCCGACTCCCGTCCCACGCATCTCCATCCCCACAATTTCCAGGCAAGCATGAGCCCCTGTCCTCCCAGACATTCTCGCTTGCTCCCACATCCTCTTCCACAATTCACCCTTGAACAGCCAGAGTGCCCTTCTGAAACTAGAAATCCATTTATATCAGGACCCTGCTTGAAATCTGTCCATGGCTTCTCACTGCGCGGACCAGCAAACCCAAACTTCGGCTCCTGATGGGCAGAGGACCCCGGGGACCTGAAGCCTCCAGCTCATCTTCTTCATGGTCTAGCCACCAGGCATTCTTCTTTCCACCCAGGGCCCTTGCACCCGCCTTCCCCACTGCCTGCAATGAGCAACACAGGGCTGACTCCTTCTTGTAAATTTAGAGCTCAGCTTCCTCATAACATTGCTCCGTTTTGCTTTCTTTACAGTACATTCCCCTAGATAATACTTTCTCATTTTCACTTGCCTGCCCTTCCCCAGTAATTGCTACCATTTATTACCAGGCATTATTCTAAGAGCCTTACATGCTTTATCCTTTCATCCTTATAACCACCTATTGAGGTTGGTGGTATTCTAACCCATTTCACAGATGAAGAAATTGCTGTACAGACAAGCTCAGTAATATTCCCAAGATCATACAGCAAGTAAGTAAAAAAGCCTGGATTTAAACCCAGAGAGTCTGGCTCCAAAGCCTGAGTGTTTAATCACGATATCACATGTCAGGGGAAAAAGCCCCCTGAGTTTTTCTGTCTTACCCATCACTGTATCTCCAATGACTAGAACAGTCTCAATAAATGAGTAAATTTAATGTCGACAGTAATTTGTATTAATGAAGATTTTTATCATGTGGTCATAAAATACTATGATTTGCAACGAGCTCCTCCTGGGTGGTTCAGTAGGTGAAGCATCTGCCTTCAGCTCAGGTCATGATCTGGGTCCTGGGACCGAGTCCCACATCAGGCTCCCTGCTCAGTGGGGATTCTGCTTCTCCCTCTCCCTCTGCCCCTGCTTATGCTCATTCTCACTCTCTCTGACAAATAAATAAATAAAATCTCTTAAAAAAAATACTATGATAGCAATGTTTCACACTAAAAGGAACTTTGTTATAATTCTAATAATATTTTCTCTAAATATATACTTTCTTTAATATATATAATCTGGTCCTCTGACCCCATTTATTCTATTATTAATAAAATTCACCTATTATTTTGTTTTCATAATCTTTAACTTACAAGATTCTCAATTCTCCAGTAAGATAAATTACACTTCATTATAACCATTCTCAGGGAAAGAGGGTGTAAAATAGCTAAGTTACATAAAACCATGCAAAGTATGTAAAATATCAATAAAATAAAGTTTTTTGATGTTAATAAAGCCGTGGTTTCAAAACCTGTCTACAGACTCGGACACGCATGCACATATACAGGGCTTCACCTTGAACAGAAGTCAGTTATGGTCAAGGGTCAAGGTCTGAATGTATAGTTCTTTGGCAGTAATTAACCTGATCCTAGACTGCTCCTCATCAGAATCAACTGAGGCACAAGACAAAGCTTTTCTTAGCATCTATGGTAGTTCTTCCTAAGAATTCAGTTCGTAAGTCAAATACTACATTAGCCTTTATTGTTATTATGGGTGGCAGTATTTAGATTTCTGATGTGCTGACTGCTAAATGTTTCTGAGAGAAAACCTAACCGTGCAGGCCTTATTTTAGAATCCTAGACATTCAGAATGATGGGCCTTGGGGAATATCTAGCCCAACTAACTTATTTTGTGCGTAAGGAACCTAAGGCCCATAGAGATTAAGCGAGCTGCTCAAGAACTCAGAGGCTCATCTAAAAACAGATCTCAGGTTCCTCAATTCCCAGCCAAGTGCTATTTCCACACGCTGCCAGGGAGGCTGGGGGTGTTAATCACCATGCTGCATGCCTGGACCTTGGAAGGAACACTTTTCTAATAAACCAACACAACACAATTTTATTGAGCAACTGCTATTTTGCCCTTTGGGGATGCATGTCCCAATTTAAATGCTTCAATCATTTGCTTGATTAAACAGATCATCTGAGGCTTTAATAACCCTTCAAAGGTCAACCCAACTATATTAGTTAATCCAACAATCATCACTTGAACATCAATGATCTAAATGCACCATTTGGGACAGAGATTGCTAAAATGGATTAGAAAACAGGACCCAACTGTATGTTATATACAGGAAACCCACTTTAAATATAAATGTACACAGAGATCACATAAAGCAACAGGAACTCGCATTCACTGCTGGTCGGAATGCCACATGGTACAGCCACTTTGGGAAAACAGTTTGACAGTTTCTCCCAAAAGTAAATATACTCTTACCATGTGATCCAGCAATTGCACTCTTTGGCATTTACTCAAAGAAACTGAAAAGTTATGTCCACATAAAACGTACACACAGCTGTGCATATGTTATAAGGTACTTACACTATACATGAAGTGCTACGGTGTTATTGAAGGTAGACTTGGGAGTAGTGGTAACTGTGTATTGCAAACTTGGGGTCACCATTAAAAGAGGGTAGAAAGAGAAGTATAACTGAAAAACAGATGGAAAATGGACCCATATGAAACATTCAACAAAAACCATGAAAGGCAGAAAAAGAGTGGAAGACAAAAAAAATGGAAGATCAAGAACACGGGCAATAAATTTAAAAAAAGTAACAAATATGATAGACATTAATCCAACTAGATCAATAACCACTTTGAATGTCAATGGTCTAAATGTACCAGTTAAAAGACGGAGATCGTCAGAGTGGACCAAAAACCAAGACCCAATGAATTCTTCAAAGGTACTGTACCTGTGACACCTGCCCACTCTGACTCTGAGGTCAAAAAAGAAAAAAACAAAAAAAAAAACAAAAAACAAAAACAAAAACAAAAAAAACCCATGAAACCCTGAACTTTCTGTATGAACTGTCCAGAGAGCCAAACTCTTTCCTTTTTGGGATCTTTTAGGTCAACTCACAACTGTACCTTTAAGCAACACTGAGAATGTATCGTTTTCCTCAGGTGTAGTTGGCAAGCTTCTGGGTTTGTTTTTTTCCTTTTTTAATGATGAGTACACCACATCACTATTCTCAGACTTTTTCCTCTTTTCCCAAGCCTGTTTTTATTTCCTTGGTGGTTTTTATTTATAAAGGGTTCTTCTTAATTAGGTATGGATTTATGGTGACCACATCAATGGGTTTATTGATTTATCATGAGTCACTGCTCTCCTTGGCCCAGGGCGGAGTGTTTATAACCATCATCATATTTGTTATTATTATTCCATTAACTATAGCATTATTACTAATTACAACAGAAAGCTGGAACAGTGACCATTGTGATTAGCAAGAGAGTGATGAACTCTGGATATAGGAACATCAGTCTTATTCCAGTCTACCATGCTGGACTGCTTTTCCAAGTTTATCACTTAAGGCCAAAATCTCTCTGGAAAAGGTGACAACTTCCTGCTTAAGAAATCCTCTCAGATATTCAGGACACTAGTGCCTGAGCAGCATTTCATTTATGAGACTCATGAATCTGAGATGTGTGAATTTCTGGAGCATCACATAAAAAAAAGGGCTGTCATTTGCATTTTATCATATGGGACTTTAGTTATATGGAAATTTTTTACTTGTTTAATTACTTCTTTCAACTATATCTTTCTAACTTTCCCCTTATAACTATTTCTCCATGTTAACAAAATCTAAAAACAAACAAAATAATCACGCAGTGTCTCTTTCCCCCTTTCTAGCAGCAGTGATCACTTAATATTTCCTGAGAAATCAATGCTCATTGAAGTAACAAAATAATACAAAGACATGATGGGTTTCAATGGTTCCTATTTTTCCGGAAATAAGTTCAAGTAGTAGCTTGGCTGATACTTACTAACATGACAAATAATAGACCTGTCAAGAATACTTATATGTATATTCATTCTAAGAGTAGTGAACAGGTGAGTACATACATATGTGCATATGTAATGGCATAGAGTTAACAATGTTGCTTGACTTCAAAAGAGAAAATAAAAAATTCTATCATATAAACACACGCTAGGACCGTATTTGTGCCTATGAAATAAGACATTAAAGTAAATGACAATTGTCATTGGTCTCCTCCAGCCCCACGTCTAGATTTATTAGCAATTCCTAGCAACAGATACAACATAAGGGACCTGAAAGCATGCAGCATTATTGGACAAACCTTTCTGCATTGGGCAGGTACTTCCATGAGCATCTACACACAGAGCATAAAACAAGGACTCACAGAGAGACCTCAAAGCGTACTTAGCAGGCCACGTCCTTGACCTAAGGGAACTTTCAATCTAGCTGGGAAAAGACAAGATCTTCTCTATGTTCTTGTCCTATCTTAAGAAACATTATGAAACCACACAGGCCAACAAATGGAATTTTTTTTTTTTCCAACTGAAAATGTAATTGACATTGAAGTACTCAGAGTAAAAGTATAATCTAGTACAGTGGAAGTGATTTTTCTTTTTTTTTTAATTTCCTAAGGAGAAGGTTTTAAGTTGCTTGGGCACTGGGGCAAAGAAATCACCTTCCACTAAAACCCTGAGCATTTTTTGCACATTCCGGTTTCTCCCTGAGCCAGCATCACAGTGTCACTGGGTCCTATTTGCATGTGTCAGCTCCTAAATAAGACTGAAAGCTTCCTGAAGGTACAGATGATGTCTTCGATTTTGTTTTTTGTTTGTTGGCTGCCTAAGCACATTACAATTATGTACCAAGGATTTGCCGAGCTGACTTGAGATGACTGGAATCAACTGAAGAAAGACATCCTAGGTAGGAAGGAATGCTGAGAGGCTACTACTATATTGGATGAAGTGATTAAAATCCAAAAAATTCTTGACAGGCAGGAACTATTACTTGAATTAAGTAAGATAAAAACCAAACAGGAATAACTGTAAATTATCCTATTGGATCTGAACAAATAACTGTAAAAGTTAAAAAAAAAAAAAGAAAGAAAGAAAAAAGAGGGAGTAATGGAGCTTGCTGGAAAATGGCAAACATGAGGGGACAGTGTAGCATGGTCGCCAAAGCACGAAGGTCACGTTAGCCTAGGCTAACAGAGGCCAAGAGTAAGGAAATTTGGTTCTGGGTGCCAGGGATGAAGTGGGACACTGACAAAGCGTGATGTGCCCAGAAACCACAGACCTGGACAGTAACAGGAAACCCCATCATACCGCAAGGGCAGGGAGGATGGGGAGAACAGGAGAAATCCAGTCTGGAGAAGGTAAGACTTTGTCAAAAATGTTGTCAAAACCAGATCTTTTGCCTTGTTTTAGAGGAGTAGTTTTGCTTCAATTTACAGCTTAGTTAATATAATTTCTATTATTTTCTCAAAAAAGACTTTGACACTTTATTACATGATGGCTATAATTAATGTCAGACTCTAAATTAGAAATCAAAAATTCTATTTGATCATTTGGTTTCAAGCTGGAACTAAAGTATGTTTTGGCATTATTACCAACTGTTAGCAGCAAGTTCTGGAAACAGATGCAGTCTTGCTATGTGTTCTAAATATGAAACACATTGCAGAAAGGCTTGGAGATAAAAATATATGCTGCTTATGCACACTCACACTGTGCTATTTCCTGTCCTTATCAGCAATAAAAAGTTCCTCTTGTTTTGTCCCTTCTTTGTTGTTCCAGGTGAACAAAATCTTCTTTCTTCTTTTTCCCTGTCTTCTTCCCTTATATCTTCTACATGCCTATCTTTCTGTACTTTTCTATCACCTTTCCTACTAATAATTTGTTTCCTTCAAGATTTACTGAGCATATACTATGTGCCCAAAACTGTGCTCAGTTGTAAGGTTTCCAAGTATGTACAACACAGTCACCATGCTTGAGCAGCTCACTTTCTGCAGAAGGCGAAAGGCATGTGAGCAAATGATGATACTAAAGGAAGGTATGTATCACGTTAGAAGTGTGTCCAAAGCCAGATATGAGAAATGGATGGGTGCGGGCAGAGGAATAAACTCTGAGGAAAGTGGTAGTCGGGGAAGGGATTCCTTTGGGGAAAAAGGTGGCTGAGAAAGATGAACAGGGCCCTGGCCAGCAGCGTGGAGGAGAGGGCTGGAGGCCTGCGTGGAAGTGGGACACTGGCGCAGCTTACATAAGGAATGCCAGGCATTCTTAGAGAAAAGGACCATCCTTTACCTAGGAGAGCAGCGAAGTCGCCAGATAAGTGGGTTATTATTTTTACCTGGGTCTGTTCTGTACTTGAATTAAGAATCATCACCACAATGTAAATGTTTAATCCGGAGTCAATGGAAAAAGCTAAAGAAAAATCTTCATTAAGAAATGGACCAAAGGTATGGAAAACCATAATCTGGACCATTTGGGGACAACTGCTATGACAGCAGAAGTGTTTCCCCAGGAAGGAATGCATGCAACGCTTTCTGAAAAAGAAGCACCACTGACAAAGTCATTGACAAAAGGAAATGGGGTGGGGGTATTCCCAGGAGGAGGGAGAGCAGCCTTGATGTTTTAAAAAACAGACTTAATATCCTTACAATAGAATACTATCCAGTGGTAAATGAAAGCGAGCTCTCGAGTCATGGGAAGATAGAGAGGGGCCTTAAATGCACATGGCAAAGTAAGAGAAAGAAGCCAGTCTGAAAAGGCTACAGACTGTATGATTCCAATTATACGACATTCTGACAGAACTAAAGACAGAACTATCAAGGCAGGTAAAAGATCACAGCCAGGGGCTGTGGGGTCTGGTGGGGAGGGATAGTCAGGTGGAGCCCAGGGTGATATTAGGGCAATGAAATTATTCTGAAGGACTCTGTGGTGGTAGATACATGGCATTATATATTTGACAAAACCCAGAGAAGCACAACACTGAGAGCGAACTCGAACTCGCTAACAACAACTATGGTCTTTAATTAAGAATAATGTATCAATATTGGTATATCAATCGTAACAAACTCACCACACAAATGCAAGCTGTGAATAACAAGACAAAATGGCGGGGGTTTGGGGGGGCACAATGGGGTTAGGGGATAGATCTCAGCTCTACTTTATCCTCAATTTTTCTGTAAATCTAAAACTTCTCTAGAAAGTTTAAATAAACTGCTCTAAAAAATAAAGTATCAATATAATATATGTATACATAAAACAGTATGTTTCTACATTTTGAAGCTCACAATAAAACTTACTTTCTGCACTGGTTTTTATCAGGTAAGGCAAGCTTTCTTTGCTAGAAGTCCTAAGAACAACAAATCCCGGGCAGACATCATTCACTCCTTGCACAAAATTCTGAGACACGTGACGGGCAATTCTGAGTAATCTGTTCACCGGGCCAGCAGAGCCCAAGGAATTAACTGACATGTCTGAGAACAGCACAAAGAATCTTCAGTGACAATGAAACCAAAACTCGGGGGTTCCCTCAGTCACACTGCCTCCACCCTCTCCTCGGATCCCAGGGAACCCCAGAAGTCACCGTGTCATTAAAAAATTAACTTTAATACTTTTAGTGAAGTGAGGTTCAAGCTCACAAGCTTTCTCCTATGAAGAGAAAGGGACTGCAGCAATCTTTCAGTAAACTCTGTAGCCATGTCTTTGCCATCCCTGCAATAGGCACGAGCCCCTTCATTTTCTACATCTCTTTCCTCATGTGTGGGTGGTTGCACATGGACCAAAAAACCAGTCCTCACGAAAACAACTGACAAGAACCATGTGTGGAGTCAGAGTCAGGCCATGTACGCAGGCTTCATGGGGAGCTTCCGTACCTCAGTCTAACTACAAGTAACAGCAAATACCATACAACCCAGTCCCCTCAGTTCTGTGAGCAGGCCCAACTAACCGACTGATCTGGTCGGAGTGGAACCACTTCTTGGGTCCTTAGCACCCGGCGCTCAGAACTCTCGGTAAACTGAGGTCCCAGGATGCCCTGAACCTGCCCCTCCCCCCAGCAAGAAGATAAAAACCTCAACTGCTCGCATCAGAAGAGAGCCTACCTTTAGAGAAAGCAAGATGAATTCTCACTTCTAGAAAGCAAAATAACCCAACCAATCGCTGTCGATAACACAGAGAAGAATACGGAACAACATTCCACTGGTAACACAGGGCTTGCCTTTGTTTAGGGTCTATTAAATTTAATAACTTCCCCCTCTGTGGCTTTAAACAGAGAACTTCTTCAAAATAAGAGTGGCTCCTATTAAACTTAATTACTTGCCCGTGGCTGCTGTGGTCGAGGTGTGTCTACTCGACAGGTGGCTCTTAATAAAGAAATGGTTCTGTAGTAAAAAAAAAAAAAAAAAAAGTAGATGTTCTAGTGTTTTATTATCGTTGCTTTAACTTTCTGGTTTATTAGTATTAATTGCTGGAGTTTTCCTTTTAACCTCTCTTAAGGCGTCACTCCCTCCTGTGAGTTAAGAGTGGCCCAGTGAAAATAAATGTGCACATATACTTGGCACATTACTGAAGCTGCCGGTTTCAAAACCGGACTCGGGGGACTTGACAGAAACTCGGTTATAAGGGACATTTAAAGATGAAGTGAAGCAAACACTGCTCCATTTGAAATCACACGAAATCACCCCTCCCGATCAGCCCTGAATGATCAAATGGGGTTTTTCCACTGGCAATTTCTCGATTTTGTGGTAGTAATAAAATAATTTTTAGTAACTTTATTTATTAGACTAGTGCCAATTCTGCTGACCTTTGGAAATATTATAGTTTAGCGACTAAGAGTCATAAAAACAGAGACATCTTGACTAGTCCTGCACAGTTGATTAAGTGGAATTTTTTGATATTTAAATATTTTGAAAGAAGAAAATCAAGACCATTTGCTGAAACAAACAAAAAAATAATATGTAACCTTCAAAGAGATTACAGTTCCTAACTCTGTCTCATGTAAGAAAAAAAAATCATGCACACAACCTGCATGGGCCTCTCCCAGAGTAACAGAGGCGGACAACACGTATGACTGTACCCTTGCGTCTCTAATTCACGTATCTTAACTCTCTAAGAGACCCCTCGAAAGCATCACAGAGGTCCATGGGCACAACAACCAAGACCACAGAAAAATGCTTGTATGAGTCCCTTTCACTTCACTTATGCCAAAGAGTGGGACAGACTTAGGTCAGTCTAAGCTGCTTCACTCGGCTGGGTGGGGCAGGAGAGGAGTTATCAGCAGGGAATAAACTTATGGAGGGTCTCCTTTCGGAGACCAGCGATAGATAGCTCCTACGCTACGCTAACCCACAAGTCAAAGAAACAGTTGTGTCTCTTTTCATATCGGATAATTACATAAAATACATTTTTGAAAGTCTGTAATTATTTACTTACATAATATTTTGTAATGACCTACAGAAAAGTAATTACCATCTTTGTGCCAAGCCTCACAAGTGCTTTGAACATCAAAGATGCCAGGGGTGATAACATTATGACAATGATAAAGACACACAATGGTTTGGGCTGTTTGTGGGCTTACTTGTCCTCACCTTGCCACACCCTGCTCTTTGACAGAATCAGTGAGAAACAATTTTGGCAACCTCTGTGGAGTGAATATTCTTTTAGGATCTTATAAGATTAAATGAGATAATGAATAAAAATCCCTCAGGGGTGGAGGATGCTACTTAAATACTGATTGTAAGGTGATAAGGCCATGCTTGTCATTGTGAGTATGGGAGGGGAGGGGAACCAACCCCTGTGGGCCTCATCCTGCCCTCCAATGTCTCCAGACTGGTTTCTGATAAGAAGCATTTGAGTTTTCTCATTCTGCTGAATAGGAACTAAACTCATTACAATACAGGAAGCCCTACTGATCAATTACACGACAGTAATTTATTGTTTGGTCATGAACCCATGACTGCTGCTATTGTTTTTGTTATAATATTGAAGGCTATTCAAGGTTAAGGAAATATTTCCTGAATCTTTGTTTTGTACTCGTGAACTTCAAGACATCTGGCTTTGCATCTTTATTGGTGGTAAAGGAGGGACTGCAGGTAACGTACGTTTATCATCTTATTCTCTCTATACCTTGCCTCCATGAGGGCCACAGCAGGGACAACACAATATAGCATCCATCACTGTCATTCTCGTAATTCATTAAGGTCTAGCATTTGTGGGGCGCCTGGGTGGCTCAGTGGGTTAAGCCGCTGCCTTCGGCTCAGGTCATGATCCCAGGTCCTGGGTTCGAGCCCCACATTGGGCTTTCTGCTCAGCAGGGAGCCTGCTTCCTCCTCTCTCTCTGCCTGCCTCTCTGCTTACTTGTGATTTCCCTCTGTCAAATAAATAAATAAAATCTTTAAAAAAAAAAAAAAAGGTCTAGCATTTGTAGCTACACATGAAAAATTACTCGGGGTGGCGGTGGGGAGATACCCAAAAGGAAGTTGTAAAATCGGATTCTCTGAAGATCTTCAAGTACGTTAAATGATGATCTTCCTTTGGAATGGTCTTTTAGGATGAAATGGAACTTCCTTAGGAACGGTACTTCCTGAAAGATCTTTCTGGTTGCTCTTATTCCTATGATCCCTTAGAAAAGAACATGATCACAACATTCTTCCAACATTGTAATGAAATAGTTATTTTCTCCTAGTATGTTATTGACCATTTGTGAATGGCTCCCACCTGCGTTTTAGTGTTACACACATCATTTGAATCTGTACAGTAATAATGACAGCAAACACTGAGGACTTCTACGGGCCAGGCACAGTGCTCAGTGCCTTATGAATGCCATCTGAGGATCCACTCACCTAAATATTTAAATTTTTGTTTGTTTTGCTTTACCTCTGCTCTGTGGTGGATCCATTCTACAAAGCAAATAATCCCTTTAAGAGTTCAGATTTTTATCCGCTTGACTCATTAAGCTAGTGCTTGCCTGCATATTATATACAGATAAGCAATTATTACAAAACAACTTTGTTCATACTTATCAGCCGCCCTCTGCGGAGCACGTAGCGTGTGTGCAGTGTGTGGCAGTATTTTATATAAAGCATCCCACGGTCCCTCACAGTAACTCTATAGGAGATTAATATTATGTCTTCTAATTACAAATAAGAGAGCTAAGTTTCGGAGAAGTAAGGAACTTGCCCACCAGGTACATGAGCTGGGACTCAAGCCTGGGTCTGAACTTTCAGTCCTACCATACAAGTAAGGACTTCTTTCTCACCCATAAGCCTCTGAGGGTATTTCTGTGCTCCTTCCTATAAGGAGATAAGAACTGAGTTCTCTACACAAAAGCACGAACTGCTCTGGAAAGCATCTCAAAAAGGGAATACAGGACTGCCTAGAGATGGAGAAGAAGTTTAATATTTTTGCTGCCCATCTTATGGAGAGAAAGCATCCTAGACCTTAGGCTTTAGATCTCGGGGGGAATAGACAGAAAATATGCAACGTGGCACTTGAAACCCAAGAGAAAGACTCTATTCTTGGGATGTTCCTGGGACCGGCCGCCAGGGAAGCGAAAGTGGCACTCCCTGGGGCCAAGGTGACTTGGTCCCCAAGCCCACCAGGCAGCACTCTGGGGTAAGGGCATAGCCCCATGCCCAAGAGCAAGGTCAGATAAATCAGGGCTCCTCCAGTTCCCTGACAGTCCCCATCTAGTTCTTTCTTCCTGTTTCCCAACATGCTGACAAGAGGGATTTTCTGTTCTCCTCCCTTTAATGTTTACACAGAACCTCCCACCGTGGGACCACGTTTACTTGGCCAGGAATGACTCAGAGAAATGTTTGGGGTAGGAGGAAAAACTGGACGAAACTCAGTTTTAACTAGGTTTAGAGCAGAGGCTCATTTGTACCCTTGGCCTCCGATCAATCTATGGCTGGGTAATTCACCTGCTTCTGCTCCTACTGCCTCTCCTGTGAAACGGAAAGAGTTGTGTGGTACTGGCTTCTGGAAAGGTTTTAAATAAGCCTCAGTCAGTGGACTCAAAGCAATCTCACAATCCCATATGACACATATAAATGGTGAACAATAGCGACTCTGCATTTACGCGGCGTGTTTTCAGTGTTCTTTCCCCTGGTTTTCCCATTCAATCTTCTGAGAATGCACCTGGGTGAGGAACCTCTGTAGAACAGTGTCCCTAAAGCTGCAATCACTCCCTGAGGTTTTGTCCTCTAGGTACAGCCAGAGGACAAACAGCCAAATCTGCTTCAGCCACAGAGGGTTGGACAGACAGAAGCCCCAGAGGACCCTAAACAGAAGCAAGTTTGCGCCAATCTGTCCTGGCCAAGCATCATTTGGCCCTATGTGAAACAAAACAGACTCGGCAGAAAAATACAGAAGTAGTGACCAGAACTCAATTCAACACCGTCCAGCCCCGTGCCTCGGATCCCACATCGGCCCTCATTCTCCCCCTGTGCCTCACTCATCCCTTCCCGTGTCTTTAACCGATTTTTGCCTAAAGGAGGCAGTAATTCCTATAAAGGGAAGTGATAACTAAAATTTAATACTCTGCGCAATTCCCCCAAGAAATACCACGTGATTCATAAAAATCGTAACAGCCGTCATAATGAAAAGGGGTCAAAGGGGTAACATAGTTTTCCAAAGAATCTTGTGGTTCTCCCTCCACCCCTCTTCTTACCCTACTCACCCCTGCGGGAGTCCATCTGCTGTAGAAAATGTGAAGGCACTAGGACCAGAGAGCCCTTTCCTGCCATTCGCTTGAGAAACAAAGCCTTCCCTCCTCCCAAGTGGAAAGAAATAAAGGAGTCTGAGCTAATCAAAACCTGCAAGCCTCCTGGTGGAGTTTCAGCTTGTCAGTGATGCAACTCAGCGGAGTGAGTAGCGGCTTCGAGCTTTGCAGAAAATGAGAGAGGGAGAGAAACAGAGACAGAAACACAAAGAGAAAGAAAGAGAGGCATTAAGCTGGCCAGGAGTCAAACAGGTGCACGGAGCGCGACCGCTGAGCAGAGTGTGTGACACACGGAGGATCCAACTGTGTGTGCCTTTCTGTGTGGGGGGCCGTGCTCTGGTCTGCGTGTCAGGGCTGTCCTGAGATTCACGGAGAGATTTTTTTTCTTATTCACAGGACTCATACGGTTGGCCGAGAGCCTCTAACTCTTCTCTAACTGCCAGCGTGAAGGCTGTGTACACTTTTCAGGCTCTCTACCATGAATTCTCTCGTGATAGCGAGAGAAGGCCAGAACGTGCGCCTCGTGTACTTCCACCATGAGCCACAGATCTCTGCGGTGCCTCTGGAATAGTGGTTGTGGGAACTCTGCGACTGCCAGGCTGAGAGAGTCTGCGGCTGCTGGACGGTTCGTGCACAGGCAGCGACGTCAGTCTGGATCGGCCGCTCCGGGGCCACACATGGCCTCTTAAGACTCTTCCAGGCCTGGCCACACTTCAAATGACTAGCTTCTGTTAAGGATCTTAAGTTTGCCGGGGTCCTGTCTCAGAACAAGCCAGCTTGGTCTTCAGGGGGTTAAGAGGCTCTAGAGATGGAAGGCTGTGCCATCGGTCTGTAAGCTGGCTTACAGGCGGATGTTGAGAAGGAAAGGAATGCAAGCAGAGGAAGGCCAGGTGTTAGACCTTCAGGAGAAGGCCCCAGTTGAGACGGTGCCCACCAAAGGAGCCACAATTCAGCAGGGCTAATGCTGGGTGGCATTCAATGTCATTTTAAGAAAATGATGCCAGCTCTGGTGGGTGTTTAGTCTTTTAACTTAAAATGTTTAAGGACTTGATAACCCCATTATTCAGAGGACCCAGTTTGCCAGCTGTCATACCGTGGCCCACACACCCCTCATAGAGAGTTCCTGTGAGCCTCGGCCCGGCCTACAACCCCAGCCCCACACCTGCACGGGAGTGGGTTTATAGTTAAAGTGTGGTCTTTACCTGAAATGCGCCTGGGCACGTCGGTGATGGCAGGAAGCCCTGTGCCCCGTGTGGAAGACAGCGGGGTGGTGGAGTGAATGGACGGGGACGTCATCTGGCTCAGGTAGGAGGGATAAGACTGGTCATAGGACCACGGCGGGGAAGACTGTGCCTGCCTGGGGTCTGGGAAAAAGAAGAAAAATCTTTAGTGTACTGGCCACTTGTGGACTTCGAACATGCAACCCCAAACTGAGAAAGGAGAAAGCAAGAGTAAAATGACACTCTATAAGGAAGTGTTAATTTCCTTTGACCCCATCCTTTCAGGCCCTGTGTGGCACACAACTTTCTAGTTTCAGAGTGACAAAATGGATTGTGCACAACGACTATTTCTCTCTCACACATTAAGTGTTTCTATTTGGAAAGTCTAATGGATACTTAAAAAACAACTTGCTTCAGTTATCTTTACAAAATTGAATTTTACTTTATTTATTTTCTGTATCTTCTCATATTACTTCCATGAACACTTTTTATAACTCTCAAACTTTTTTTTTAAGTCAGATTTTCTTTAACAACCAACTTAGCTAAAGAACAGGTTCACTGTACTTTTCCCTGCAGCGTACCCAGCTGCTATCTTTCAGATGTGTCTTTTGGTTTTAAAGTGCAGAATTCCATGATTTCGCTTTCTCTCCAGGCAGGTCAATGGATGGCACTTTCTAGCAGGGAGGGTTAGGAGGTTGGGGGTTGGGAGGAGAACAGAGGGAGCAGCATGTGAGAAAACCGAGAGGAGGACAGTCAGTTACAGGATTCTCATGCTAGAACTACTCCAGAAAATGACCCTTAAGAAAGGGATAAGCTCAGATCATGATCTCAGGGTCCTGATCTCAGGATCAGTTGTGAGATCAAGCCCCTTGTCAGGTTCTGTGCTGAGTGTCGAGTCTGCTTAAGATTCTCTCTTTTCCTCTCCCTCAGCTCTTCCCTCCACCCCCCACTTAAAAGCAAACAAACAAACAAACCAAAAAAAACTGGAAAGCTTCATCACCATCCAGTTTTAATGTTAAGCATATGAGTTTCTGACAGAAAATGACCCAAAAACAGAAGAGCAAGGACACATCTTTAATCTTACTGGAATCTGTTTTAAAGATGCCACATGTTTGGAATACAGCCTAGTGTTACCTACCGTCACTGTAATAATAAAAATAACAGGCAAGCCAACTTGTTCGGGTTAACTGCTGCGCATTAACAATATCTTTTGATGTATCTCTATGGGTTTCCTGGAGGCACAAGTTCAAGGCCAAGTACATTATCAAAAGAGTTTCAGTCTACAGAAGAAAAAAACGTAAATTTGTCATATATTTCCAGTGTGCATTTCAAATTAATTTGTTCTTACTGGAAGGCTAATCAGATTCATAAGCAATTTCTCTTAACTTTTTTTTTTTTTTTTTGCTACTTCCAAATGTTTTGCTAGTTTTAAAATTCTAATACACCAGGCTGTTCACAAGACAGCACTGTATACTAGAATATTCAGGGACTTTGTGATGAGCGGAATGGGGTCAAGTTCTAAGACTTCTACTTTCTAGCTGTGTGAACTACTCAGCAACTCTGAGCCTCGGTTTCCTCGGGTTATGTCCAAATCACAGTTTGTAAAAATTACAAGAGAAAACTGGGGGCGCCTGGGTGGCTCAGTGGGTTAAGCCTCTGCCTTCGGTTCAGGTCTTGATCTTCAGGGTCCTGGGATCGAGCCCCGCATTGGACTCTCTCCTCGGCAGGGAGCCTGCTTCCTCCCTCTCTCTCTGCCTGCTTCTCTGCCTACTTGTGATCTCTGTTTGTCAAAGAAATAAATAAAATCTAAAAAAAAAAAATGTCTTCACAAGAGAAAACCATATGGAGAGGACTAGCACAAGGAGGCACCCAGTAAGTATTGACTCTTATCTTAAAAAACAAAACAGGGGCGCCTGGGTGGCTCCGTTGGTTAAGCAGCTGCCTTCGGCTCAGGTCATGATCCCAGCGTCCTGGGATCGAGTCCCACATCGGGCTCCTTGCTTGGCGGGGAGCCTGCTTCTCCCTCTACCTCTGCCTGCCTCTCTGTCTGCCTGTGCTCACTCTCGCTTCTCTCTCTATGACAAATAAATAAATAAAATCTTAAAAAAAAAAAAAACAAAAAAACAAAACAAAACAAAAACAAAACACCTCCCGGTGAAACAAGAATAGTCCCACGGTTAGGACACATCTGAATTGGCTAGAACACATTTGGACCAGGCTTAAAACTACTCTCCTAACACCTATCAGCCTCTGAAAATGAAAAGCTTAAGTTTTTAAAACAATATGTTTGAATAGTCAATGCAGGCCTATCTCTAAAAATAAAAATGAGTACAACAAGACATGGGTATTTCTGAAATGGTCCCTCCTTTAAAGCCTCTTGGTTTTTTCCATACAATCAAAGCCAGTAGTTTCAGCTATTTCTTGTTTATTTGTTCAATTCAGAAACAATTTATTAAAGGCTGTCTAAATAGGACATACTGAGTCAAAATAATGAAATACATCTGGATATTTATCTGATGTTTACTGTATCAACAGATACATAGGAAATTTTCATCCAGCTCAATTTTAGGGAACATTTACTGGATTTTGCAACTTGAAAAAAAGTATGGTACTGTAAATGGTTAACAAACTTTTCCTTCAGAACTCTAAAGGGAACTTGGTCATTAAAGTAATGAACTTCTGTGCTTTAAAATGTTCAAGGCTGAGATTGTATAGATTGGCAACATTTCAAATCAGAGTGAGTGGTCCTTGTGATATATCTGATACCAACATACTTCCTTGTTTTAACCATTAATGTAATTCATTACATTTCAGATGTAAATACAAATGACCTTCAGATGGAAAAGGATGCATTCCTTACAGCACCCGAAGGCGATCTCATAAAGGCAAGGCCTTCTCTCAAGCCACGTTTTCAATAGACAAAAAGGACAAGAATCCCATAGATAACTGAGCTGCGCACACAGGATTCCGATCTGGATTTGAGTTCTAATCTAACCTGACCAGATGCCTTCTGAAGCAAGCAGTTTAACCTGCATGTCTTTTCCTCTACTGTAACTCGCTGTTAGCAGTAGCACAGGGCTCCCTGCCTAAAAATGGGAAAAAATACAAAGAAGTGTAAAGAATGACTAGAAGTATTAATGTTTAAAACATATCACTGAGGAATCGGGGAACTTAATGTGGACAGCCTTTCAGTTCTCCTGGAGCAGGCGGGCAGCCCAGTCCAGGGGGAACAAGTGAGCTTTCTAGTGGAAGGATAGGAGTTGGAACCTTGGCTCTATGATTTATAAGCTGCATGGCTTCAGTGGTGGTAGGGAACTCTCTGAATTTTAGAGGGGAGACAAGCTCCCCTCAGTGCTGAGCAAGCCACTGAAACTTCCAGGGCCTCAACAGCTCATCTGTAAAATGGGAATAAAGACGCTTCTTAAGGTTGCTGGGAGCATTCCATGAACACGGCCTTATCTGATAAGTCATCCGGCATTCCTGGTACATATTAAGTACATCATAAATATAAGTGATTATTGCTAGCTGTGAAATGAGTACTGTAACAACAGCTACCTTTTGTTACAAAAGTAAATGAGATAATGTAAGTAAAAGCATTCGGTAACTGTCAAGTGCTATATTAAAATTATTACTGCTCTTCTTTAGGAGCTCACGTGGTCAAGGCCCTGCTGTGTGACAAGGGTTGGGTTTCTTAATGTTGCTGGGCTTCAATCGCTTCACCTGTAAAATGGGTATGATACCATCTCAGAGCTGTCATAAGGACTAAATAATACACAGGGAGTGGCAAAATCATTATCA
The DNA here is from genome assembly GCF_902655055.1 of Lutra lutra. Classification (NCBI taxonomy): domain Eukaryota; kingdom Metazoa; phylum Chordata; class Mammalia; order Carnivora; family Mustelidae; genus Lutra; species Lutra lutra. The sequence goes on from NC_062283.1 coordinate 60,353,792, forward strand.
TTCAAAAAAATAAAATCTGACTCAAACCATCAGGAGGGCTGGGTTGTCTCGTGTTATTCTTGAAGGTTTCTAAGATCAGACCCAACACAATAGTAAGTGCTTGAATAAGCAAACATCAAGGAACCTCCCCGGGTGGTTTGAGTGAATTAAGAATTTTTAACGAAGTAGTAATTAGTCATCCTCTAACTTCCCCTCAGGTGATAAAAGAAGTTGTATCAGTGAGCGTTTAGTTTTTATATCATGTCCCTGACTTCCAGTTCCAGGATATACACCAGAACAGTCTAACAAAGGACAGTTTTGCTTTTACCAGAGGTCCTACCTGAAGATCTCCGAGATTAGCGAAAATCACTTCTCACTATCCTTAACAAGTGAGGTCTCTCTTTTTGTTTTTTTGTCCGAGAGGACAGACTGACGAGCCAAGCCAATCTTTTTCAGGGTGACCACCTTATGATTCTATGATAATGACCTACTTAAGGAGAGAGAGTTGCTATAAAAAAATAAGACACAAGAACTGCCACATGAGGGTCATAAAAATAATTTTAAAAGACACAGTAATCTCTAAAAAAAAAAAAAAAAGTAACAGTCTCCAATAGCCCAAGGCCTTCTCTAATATGCTGTGAATGATGTCATCAATCCCAACTCCACTGTTTCTGACCTGTGTGATCTTGGACAAATCATACAATCTATCCAATCTTCAAGCTTCCTAGTCTGTAAAATGGGGATAAATAAGAAGACCTTCCTCCTCAGGTTGTTGGGAAGATCAATCGAGATAAAGTAGTAAAGAGTGAGCTCATGAGAAGAACCCAACACATGTTCACCACTGTTAAGACCTCTACCTTTCCCGAACCTTCATTCTGCGTTAGTATTTCCAGCCCATATCTCTCATCCTAGCAGAGGACAATTTTTAGAAAGCTTCCTGTAAGTTCTGAAGTCCACTGTTTGGAGAATATATCCACGTGGGTCATGTCAATAACCTTTATGATCATTTACCTTTAACCGCGTTCTTTCGAAGTCCTGGTTTCTCCCAGACCGAGAAATCCTCATCAGTTTAGTGTATTTTTTAATACGTACACCTTAACTTTTTTCAAACCCGTAGTGGAAAAAAGAGCTATATATAAAATATCTTGACTTCCTAAATGCCCCATCACCAAGAAAACATAATCCTATCTTAAATATACAATTATAGCATATTTGCTTTGTTATGGACAATTATTAATGCTTACAGTACAGAAAAGTCACCTTAACCTGATCTCATTAGCAGTTTTGGAACTCAACTTCCTGAAGAAACTTGAGACTTCTGGGATTCGCTCTGAACTTGGGTGAGTCAGAGCAGGTGACAGATAAGGTTTTCAGGCATCACTGTTCAATCCTAAGGTTGCTACCGGGGAAGGGTGTAGGGCCTTGCTCTGAGACAAACCTACTAATTAGCCATTCACACACAACAAACGGTCTGCACCCTGACTTCAGGTCCCACGGGGCTGACAGAACCCTCTCCTTCAGTCCATCCCGCCCAGAGTTAGAGCAAACTATTTGTCCCTCTGACTCTGCAGGAACAGAGGGAGGTACTGTGTTCTCCACTCCAACATAAATGAGAATATTCTCGATTTTGTGTCTCTGAGGATAAAGGCAACTACCTATAAGCAACTACACATAAGCACCCAAGAGCTTTCAGAGGATAAGTAAACTTCCTTTCTCAGAAATTTCTCGAAAGAAATGAAAACTGCTGTTGAGCTTTAAATATTTTATGGTGTTTTTTTTTTTTAAAGATTTTATTTATTTATTTCACAGAGAGAGATCACAAGTAGTCAGAGAGGCAGGCAGAGAGAGAGAGAGAGAGAGAGGAGGAAGCAGGTTCTCCGATGAGCAGAGAGCCCGATGCGGGACTCGATCCCAGGACCCTGAGATCATGACCTGAGCCGAAGGCAGCGGCTTAACCCACTGAGCCACCCAGGCGCCCTATTTTATGGTGTTTTTAAAACCGTCATTCACTACTTTCACATGAGAATCTTCAGGAACAGTATCGATATTATTTTTATGACCATATTATAGAAATTCAAAGGATCGGCATATGTTTTTATACAGATGGTACAATTTAAAAACAAAACCTTCAGTGCTGCCTTTTTTTTTAATGTGCACATACTCCTTAGTGCCTGAGAAATCTGAAATCCTAAACAGCACATGAGCATTTAAATAGGCCTGTACCCTATTTCTCCCCGAAACTTCTCTGCTCTCACCTAAAATGGGGGTTTTAAAAGGGAACCCGTGATCAAATTTAACCTATAAGATAAACGTGAGAGAAAATCAGGTCTTCCCTCTATGAGGGCTGCCGTACTCACAGCCAGGAAGTGACAAAGCAAAATGACTAAATGAGAGAGAGGAGTAAAAGCAGCAGAGGGACCTAGGAGCAAAAGAGGTCCTGGAGCCTAGATGAAACCAGCGAGAAGATGGGCACCAGGTTGAACCGTGCAAGCATGCCAAGAACCACCACCAGGCACATAAGGTCAAGCTACTTAGTAGACACCTCAAATCTATAACTACACCCTTCCCGAAGAAATTGTGGTTTCCTTTGTGAGAACAGACCAATTCTAGCTACTAAGAGTTCAGATTGAATAAAAAGGAACCAGTCATTCAACATAAAGAACCCTTCAAAATAGAGGGGCAAACTGTTAAGAGACTCTTTTTTTTTTTTTTTAAAGATTTTATTTATTTATTTGACAGAGAGAAATCACAAGTAGGCAGAGAGGCAGGCAGAGAGAGAGGAGGAAGCAGGCTCCCTGCTGAGCAGAAAGCCCGACGTGGGGCTCGAACCCAGGACCTGGGATCATGACCTGAGCCGAAGGCAGCGGCTTAACCCACTGAGCCACCCAGGCGCCCCACTGTAAGAGACTCTTAAAGGTAGAGAACAAACTGAGGGTTGCTGGAGGGATGTGGAGGGGGATGGGCTGGATGGGGGATGGGCATTAAGGAGGGCACCTGTTTTGATGAGCACTGGGTGTTGTACAAAAGTGATGAGTCACTGAATTCTACTCCTGAAACCAATACTGTGTGATATGCTAACAACTTGAATTTAAATAAAAACTTGGGGGAAAATAAAAAGAATCCCTCAGCGTTGGTTTTATCTGAGGCAGAGTCTGTCAGAGACATTGCTACTATCAACAGTGTGCGGGGCTGCTCCTCCATATAGCTTATATTTTAAAAAGACACTAGAAGCCCAGACGTCAGCGTACACTTCACTGTCTCTCTCCCAACTCACTAAGTCAAGGGCAAGGCTCTTCTTAGCCATCCCTTTTCCATCTGTGGGGTACAAATGGTCATTACTGCCACCTTAACAGGGCTTTTGAGGGGCAGGGGGAGAGAAGTTCTTGCATGGTGTTCTGATGAACCAAAAAATTATCAATTTTTATTGCGATAAACAGCTTCTGTATGCCTGTATGCCCATGGGCCAGTGGGATGGTCTAAGGGGCAGACAGGACACAAAAGAGCTTTCCTGCCTTGAAGAAGCTTATGCAAGCAGTTGGGGAAGTTAAAATGGAAAGATGTAAACAATTAATTCAGAAATGTTCAGAGTATGTTCTTGTGTCTTTTAAAAAAATGCTCTAAAGATAGAAATGAACCATGAGGCATCAATGACAGAGCAGATATCCTAAGTTCTCTTTCTAGAGGGTTGTTTCTTCTGCTTGGGCTACTTGGAGGTTGTTCCAGAAACTCCCCAAAACAAAAAGTATAGAAGACGACATACCCCAGCGATGCTTCCAAATCCTAACTTGGGAAGAGTGGTTCCCATGTCTCAAGGTGTCTAAGCGCCAGGCAAAAATGGAGACAACCATCTATTTAAAGCTGTGAACATAAGAAGAGCAAGCTCTCTTCTTTGAGTCGCATCACAGCTTCTGAAGTTCGATCACCGGTATGGGGGAAAGGAAGGAGTGGCCATTCATCTCCTAAAATGGTACTGAGTCATGGCTCCGAGAGGATCCATACTTTTAAATGACTAGAAAGCGAATTCCATGTCTGCATAATTGAACTCCAAACACATGGGGACAACAAAAAAAGAGAGGAAGGAGGCAGAGCATTAGAAAAAAGCCACCCTAGGAAAATGAACTGGCTCTAAGAAAATATGCAGACGTCTGTCTTCTCTTCAGTTTGAATGAGTTTGAGTCTGTGGGGAGCCGAGGGGGAACAGAGCTGCATGAAAGTCCAGCGAGAGGTAACGAGGAAAATCAATGGTTGCTCTCAGCGGGCCTCCTTTCGTAAACACTTCAGTTAAACGTGTGTAGGTGTGAAGAAGGGCCTGCTTTCCTAAGAATCACTCATAACAAGGCACACCCGCACATGACGTTGAACTTCATGCAGAGATGGGAGGAAACAAGTTAACAGGGGCAAAGCCCGAACTAGCGCACAAAAGGCTTCTTCCTGCTTGTGGTGCCAGCAGATTTCTGTGTAATGTGACCCGACAGGAGCCCACGGTTTCTGCCAAAGCTCCGTGTGCCTGTGGCAGCACCTTCTCTATTTGGGGAACACGGTAGAGTTAGAAAGCTCCACGTTCCCACCGTTATCCTCCACCCATTTTTTTACTCTAATCAGCACTCACATCAGCCTGTGTAAACCTCAAATATTTCTTAAGAAAACTAGGGTACTTAAAAGGAACTGTGTAGAGTCTAATAGTTTATGACTTGTGCCCTGTCAATTGCTACCAGGGTCAAATATTGCCAGTCATCTCAACAGAGAGACGCAGGTTTACAATTTTCTACCCTAAACTATGTTTGTTGTGCTACTATCATTCACAGTACAAATAGACTCACGTTCATATGTACATTAATTCCCATTTCAAAATAATTTACACTAAATACTAAATGTTTAAATTCTGTCTTCTCTAATAACCTTGTTAGCTAGACTGGATTTTCAGAATGAGCTCTCCCACTCACTTCTGGGTCTCTTGACTAGTAGGACACATGGTTCTTAGAACAAACAAGCTCCTCTTCCAGCATAGGAAGAGCCCTGGACTGGTTGCTCTGGCGCCAACTGTGCAGCCGTGCACCACTGATTTACCTTCTCTGAGTCTCACCATTTGCACCTGGAAGAGGAGATGAGAACAGATGGGTTATCGCTAAGATGATTTTCAGTTTTCTCTACGATACTAACTACTCAGGAAAGCAAGCTCCCTAGCCTCAGTCCTTTCTGGAGACAGTAGTTGTCACTAAAATTACTGACGGTGTGTTGAGCAGGTTTGGGCTGGTTGTGAAAGGTCGGTGACATGTGGCCCTCACAGAGCCTCCTCACAGAGCAGAAAAGACCCTAAGAGCAGGGTTCTTGAATCCCCCTCCTGTCCCCACCTGGGACTTCCCCAAACAGACCAAGATGGCTACCAGATTCATTTGGCAGAAGACCAACCCAACTGATTCACAGAGCTGTGACTGAAATCTGAGGAGAAAAGAGCAGCACACTGTTTGGATAAAACTGGATGCTATGTAGGGTACACCGGCCACGATGAGTGAGGTCACAAAGCAAACAGTGGGAGAAGAGGGACTTAGTCACTCTTAGGAGACAATAGCAGGGAAGAGAATGAGAAATGATATGCATAGTCTGAGAGGTCATATGCCACAACAAAAGGTTAAAAAAAAAAAACAGAAGGAAGTTGAATTAAGATAAAGTCGTGAGAAGTGCCTTCAAAACATCACCAACTTCTGGATGAATGGAACTCTTAACTGTCTCATAAAAATATGAACTGTTTCATAAAAATATGAAAAATATTTTTGTATTTAGAAAAAAACTTAAGAGAAGAAACAAGAGTCTCTACCACATGTCACACCTAACCTGGCCTCAGCCTTGGCATGCCCTGGACCTCCATCAGAAGCCAGCAGAAAGATGGGAATAAGCTACACACAGAACTTGAAATATAACTGGAATGTGGGGCTGGCCAGGGAAAGTGAACTTCAGTTCAAATCATCATCCCGAAGTGGGTATAGTCAGTCAGGTCAAGTCAGGCTGATGTCAACATCCAGGAGGCAGCTACAGCAGCTAGGGCATCACAGAAGGTCCCCAGGCCTGGTGATTCCTGTTGTCAGATGGGTCATGGTATCCATGGTGCTAAGGATTATCTCCTGGTCATTCATTCACGTATCCAACCATTCATTCATTCATTCATTTGAAAAATATGGACTGAGTGGCCTCCTCTGGTACTGGGCTAAGCACTAGAGATATTAATGGCAAATAAAGACAGACCAAATCCCTGCCCTCATAGGCTTTACAGTCTCGCCGGGGACACGGACATGAATCAACTCATCACATAACTGCGATAAGTACTAGAAAGGAGAGTCCTTGGCGCCATGACAACACACAGTGGGCCACCCCAACCATGCCTGGGGGTCTAATGATGTGACATGATAACTGAGTCAAGAACTCAATGGCAAGCAAGAGTCCAGTAGATCAGTAGGTAAACGTAAAAGGGCTTTAGGCCAAGAGAACAGTGTGTATCAAGTTCCTGGGACAGAGGCAGTACCGTTTTTGGAGGAATTGAGAGAGCCAGTGTGGGTGGATTACTGACAAAAGGCTCAAAATCATTGAGAGGAGGACGGGGGAGGAGTCCGAGCAAGCAGAACCTGCTAGGCCACACCAGAGATTCGGGGCTTTATCCTAAGTGCAACAGAAGGTCACTGAGGTGTTTTAAGTATGAGGTGACATAATCAGATATGCATTTTTAAAATCTCCGTCCGACAGCATCATAATAGAAACAGGGCACAAGTCCAGTCTAGAACTGGGCAAACAGAGAAGAGTGTATAGGGCAAACAGCAGCTGAAATGGGCAGAGGGGAGGAGCCCGGGAAAGCCAGCAAATAGCCTTGGGCCAGTAGCTGCCTCCACACACCATCCCAGAGATGCCTGAGGCTGGATCACATCAGCTTGGGCTGAGCAGGAAGACCTGCAGTCAGGGCCCTTCGGCCTGCTGCTGTGATCTGAGCAGGCCCCACCTCCCACCTTCTGGTTCAGGGGTAGAACCTGGGCACCTGCCCTTTTAACAAGCTCCCCCAGGTGATTCCTAATCCGCGCCACAGTTTGAAAACAATGGGCATAATTTTTACTGCTGACAGTCAGAAAGGAAAATTACCCAACGCCATTCTGATTTAATCTTCCCTATCAAGAAGAATGATCTCCAAATAGAAGGAGCAAAACAAACATGCTTCAGAGGACATTGTGGCCCAGGAGAGGTAAGAAGACAGAGGAGAGAGACTTGTACTTTATTTATTTATTTATTTATTTATTTTTTAAAGATTTTATTTATTTATTTGACAGAGAGAGATCACAAGCAGGCAGAGAGGCAGGCAGAGAGAGAGGAGGAAGCAGGCTTCTTGCTGAGCAGAGAGCCCGATGCGGGACTCGATCCCAGGACCCTGAGATCATGACCTGAGCCGAAGGCAGCAGCTTAACCCACTGAGCCACCCAGGCGCCCCGAGACTTGTACTTTAAACGAATTCAAGGTTCTGTTCCTGGATGAGTTATACCGCACAATATTGCAAGAACTGTGGAGACCAGTAGGCCAAAAGGGGATATATATATTTTTTTTTGCCCTTTTTGTCCTGTTTTGTCATTTATTTGACAGAGCGGGGCTCCAAAGTTATATTAAGTGAAGCCTGTTCCCCCGTAACTCCACTCACTACTAACCTCAGCTTTGCTCTCCGGCATTCCTCTACCACGTGAGAGTCCTGAAATTATTTGAAGGTAATGCCTTTACTAGATGATCGCTGGATATTCGCTGACTCCATTCATCTTATTCTGAGAAAAGTACTACTACTGATAAGATTTAAATGTCAACTAGTTTTTTGGAGCCTTTACTCAGTCCACGGAAAACACTAAGTCACCTTCAGCAGCCTGTGGACAATGAGCTTTTCACCCCAGAGCTCCACAGTGACAACCAGAAAGCAGAAGAGGTTCACTAAAAACCTGTCTCCTGGGGTTACCACAGCACTGGATTAGAAGAGAGCTCACCTGTCCATTGCACATCCTGACCTCAGCAAGATATACACCTTATCTCCAATGTGATTTATAGCTACTTAAAAGGCCTACCCGAAAGTGGTTGTTGAGATGACTCATGGTCGGTTTGGAGAAAGACATGCAGTGGCAGGCTCAAGGATTATAGTCCTAGTTATGCCCAGCATGTTCGTGAAAGTCTTTAAAGAATTAGAAACAACCTTTCTAAGCTGCAAGATGAGACACAGTTGTGAGGAACAGCCAACACATTGGGTGAAGCATCAGAACTATAAAATAACCCTCAAGGATGGGAAAAGGGAGTGCAAGTGACATAATGGAACTGAATAAGAAAGAAAGCACATCCTTGTCTCAGTCAAGTCCAAGACAGGATGGCGGAAGCCTCCCCTAAGAGCAGAGCTTTTCCTGGACTGCAAGACACAGTGTGACGGGATGACAAAAAGTTAATACAACCTTGGGATGCATGAACAGAGTACCAGAAGACCCCTACTGCCCTGGTCACACATGGCTAGAGGACTGTGTCTTCTCAAGGCAGCATCAGATGGAACCTCCAGCCATCATATGAGGAATAGTTGAAAGGAAAGGCCAAGAGCTCCCAACTACCTTCAATCTTTCCATAGGACACTCCTACCTCCTGCCTGACCTGAAACTTGGATTTCCCCAGATAACCTTTCCACTTGGCTCATTCTCCAAGGTCACGAGATGAGCCAACTCCTCTTTAGAAGTCTTTCCATGTTTACCATGACCTACCGACCTCTAGAACCTTCCTCCATATTGGTAACTGGCTCAACATCTTCCTTCTTTCCCTGACTTGTACCAAGTCCTACCAAATCCTGGGACAGACTGTCATTCTCCGTGATGATCCACCACACCACAACCCACTCCTGTTACCAAACCACAACCAGTGCAGGAGGGAAGCACATAAGTAGGCATAACTAGGCTGGTTGGCACTTCCAATTACCTCTATCCTCAGCCAGCTCCTCAGCGATGCTCACCCAAAATCATTTTCCTCTCCCATCGCTCACTTGATGACTGTTCCAAACACTTACTATTCTTCTTAACCCTCTCCCCTCACCTCCTTCTACAACCACCTTGTCAGATTTCACCTTCCTGGGACACTGACTTTAGCTCTGAGAGTTTCCAAAATCTCCTGGTACCTAAGTTTTCTTCTTCCCTAAACAGGCTTCACAATATGGACTCTTCAGTGATATTTGTCTTTCAAAGACTGCTATCACTAACATTTTTTAAACAGTCAAAAGGCAAGTCTTTATCCAAATAAACAAAGTCCTAGAAAAATATCTGAAGGTCTTACATGGGAGAAGGGACATACAATTTTATTCCTGGAGTATTTCTGCACATATTAAAATGAAGAAATGGAATCAAAACACTTTCTCAACTGATAATATTTGTAAGATACTGTTGTTACTTTAATACTGCACAGTACAATATACACCCATTCTCAGTGTGAAGCCCTGGGTGCCCATCAATGATTAAACATCAAATCCACCATCAGAGTATCCACTATGTCAAATCGCATGCCTGACAAGCCCCTCTCCTGGACTGGCCCTGTAGGATGAATATGCCATTCAAAGCTAGATTCCTATTCTGATGATTTTGCCTACAGTCCATTGCAAAAGGTAAAAAGGGCCAAGAAAGGTCCCCAGGCAACTAGTGAAGAGGAAAGACATGTGTATGTCTGTGTACACACATACATATGTACATGTCTCTGTATGTCTGTATTACATATGCACATATATGTGTGTAGGTAAAGACTAAAACCAGATATAAAACCAAACAGAAAAAGATAATGCTTTGAAAAAGAATGAAAGAAAGAAATCCAGACTTCCTCTGGGCAGAGACCCAAAGACAGGCCAGAAGCAGAGCAGTCTTGGGGAAGGATAAAGCGAGGCATTATGTAGATGGATTCTTCTTATCACAATTAGATATTAACTATGCATCTTCTAGTCCAGATAGGAGGAAATTACAAAGGCAAGTTTTTGGAACTCAAGAAATTAATTTTTCTTGGAACACTGCCCCTCTCCATTTTTCTAAAAGCATAATAAAGCCCAAGCATCTTCAGTTAGTAAGGGAATTCCTACTGACAAGTCCAGAACCCTTCATGAAGCTGATCTAAGGACACTGCTCACAGGCTAAGAACAGCATGACATACTGACCACCAGCTTTCCATGGGGTCTTCCTGAGCCTTAGTCTTCAAAGCCAGCACAGGCTGAACCTGAATTCTGCTCTTCTTCATAAGGCAGCTGCCAGAGCTGAATGGATGGGCAATTACACATCATTTGTACTATTTTCTCATAAGGACTGTAACCGGTGACCTCCTCTGAAGAGATTTCCAGCTCACAGATGTGCACAACAGCAGCACATTGACTCAGCTATCCTGCCC